>NC_138543.1:5761136-6961136 GCF_964234715.1 Podarcis melisellensis
GAACTGTTTATATCTAGGTACCTGCAAATATGAAAGGGAGGAGAAAGAAAAAAACCAAGTAGGGGGTAACAATAGCAGATGGCAACAGATTTATCTCAGAGTAGATTTGGTAGCATAGGAAATGTGTGCACAAGCCTAATGACTTCCAGAAGCTAACTGATGATGAGAATGATGTATTCGGATTTTTTAAAAAAAATTAAGCTACCTGCATATACATACTGCAGGAAGTCTGATACTGTTGGAGGAAAGAATGTATGTCATTATGTGAGGTCACATAGTAGAGGTGCCATTAAAGAGTAGTAATTTACCACATAGTGATATGTGAAATTGCCATAGTTCTCCCTGTAATTAGGAAAGAAGGATAATTACCACAGGTTTTATATATATTATCCATCTTCTTCCATGACTTCTTAATGGCTTCTATAGTATTGTACCAAGCAAGACTGATGGAGCAATTCAAAGGCCACTTACACAGAGATGTAAAGAGCCCTTGAATCCAAAAGGATTGTGCCAGTATGGGCAATTTGAAAAACAACAATGCAGCTGTTACTGCATTTATGAATATTCGGCTAACTATATGAGGATATACATTTTCCTTTTAAAAATATAAGTTCCTGCTTATCACTAGCTCATCTTACAAGGCTTCCTGATTTTCCTAAGTGGGTTTTCCCCATCATTCTCATCTTCATCATACTTAACATTTAGACAGGGCCTTCAGGTGTTCAAAATGCTTCTCATGCATTACCCAGCTGCATTTTGTACAACAACATCTGGGTGGACACAGATGAGCATTTACTACCATCTAATAAAAAAATTACTACCACTTTGCAGACTAACACAGCACTACTGGCCTCACCAGGTGATTACGGTATATGCACACTGTGGCAAGTTAACCACTTAGAAAATACACTATTTGTGCTCAGAAAGAAGCTTTGCTAGGCCTTTACGTGCAACATGGATATTTATAAAGGTCTGTTTGCTAAAATCACCCTGACCCTTCATTTAATTTTGCCATTTCAGAGCCACCCTATCATCCAGCTTAATTGTACTCCACAAAGCAAAATACTGTTATGGGCCACTCCAGTTTCTGCTGAGCTGTGTGAGATCCCAGGGCTCTTGGTACTTAACCAGGGTTTGGCACAAGTGCGGTGGCAGGAAGATTCAAGGACAAGAAACATTTAAAGATTTCAGTGTAGTGTAGTATAGTATTTTATGTATTTATTTGCAGAATATGGATCTTTTCAAACAAGAGCAAGAGTACCAAGTGATATTGAGGACACTCCTAGTTGTGATCCAGAATTGCTGTTTGAACAGTGTACTGGAAAATAACACTGGCTATTCTTCTACAATTCTCCACAACGTATTGCTGTGAACAGGGATTTTCAACTCTGACAAATATGAAAGATCAGAACAGAGAAAGGAGGTGAGGGTTGGTTTGTTTCAAATTAGATCTAATATAGATAAAACTACCTGACAAAACAAGCTCGCGCCTCTCATTGCGTTTGTATGCATACTTAAGGTGCACATGTAAGAGGCTTGTTTATAATTCTATTTTGGGAATGATTCATGTTCTTATGTAGCTGCATTGTTTACAGTGTACCTCTAGATGCAAACAGGATCCGTTCCAGAGCGCCATTTGCATCTAGAAGCAAACGTAACTAGCGATGGCACGTCATGTGACGTCATTTTGAGTGTCTGCACATGCGCAAGCAGCAAAACCCGGAAGTAACGTGCTCTGTTACTACCGGGTTGCCGCAGAGCGCAACTCGAACACGCTCATCCCAAAGCACATTCAACCCAAGGTATGGCTGTACATTGTTTCACACTTTCTGGGTGCCCCGTGATCCTATTATAATGTAGTTGTGTTCTATGTTATAAATCGAGTACTGCTAGGAGTCGTTTATTTTTGTTTTCTAATGTATTTCCTATCAAGAAAAACATTGGTTTTTATTGTTTCAATTGTATTTAATTGTGCTACAACTTGAATTCAAATTTTAAGTGTTCATAATTCACCTGAGTAAAGCTTGTGGAGTGCTGGTGGTCCATGGACCACAGTTTGGGAATACCTGTCCTAGGATTGTCTGTATGCTGTATGGTTTGCCACTGAGCTACCACCCCTTTCTTATTTTCCACAAGGGGGAAAGGGAATAACAGTTGCAATTTCCTCTGGCAACTTGGTGGCAGGGAGCAAAAGGTAGCCTTGGAGGATAATGGGAAAATACGTTACAGAGAAGGGACTGGTATACTGGCTGTCTTGTGGGTGTATGTTGCAGAGTTCCTGGGTTTTCCAATTCATTTTTTTAAAGCAGTTTTTTTTATTCTGCATTGAAGAAAAAGGGGGGAAATGGCATGCTAATACAATAAAAAAAAGTTCTTAACTGTCTCAGAACATGTCCAGAAGCATGATATCTCAATTGATGTGTTCTCTTAGAGATCACATATATATTCGCTCCACATACAGATGTTCTACAGTCAGTCTGCATACCAATCTATCTCAATTTCCTCTCACAACATGAAAGAGCAGCATTATATCTGGCAAGATAAAGGAAATACTATTCAGTCGCATTATGTTTTCATATACAAGAGCAATACGTAGAGCGAAAGGCTGTTTCCTTTGAAATCTTTGATATCTGTCCTAGACTTACAAGAAGCCAAGTTTACTCCTAAGGCAGGCTTCCTCTGTACAGTAACCTCCTTGCTTCTGATCTGATGCTTCAATGCTAAACTGGAAATGGGAAGACTTCCTGTGCAAAAGTATGTGTGCACTGTGGAAAAGAAGTTACTAATGTTACTGCCTAGCACAAGTGAACTGCAAGCATTGCTAAGCAAATAAAGGCTCCTGGACCATATTCAGTCAAAGGACAACCATCACCTGTGTTCTAAAGGAAGCTTTTTAGTTTTAACCATCCTCCTCTGAGCTAGAGCTCAAAATGTCTTTTTCTATTTCTTAGCCTGCATCCTAGACAAATAAGACTGCCTTGCATTATTCCCCCCAAATAATAAATATTTTTGTGTGTGTGGTAGATGCCACCCCTCCCCTCAGCTGAACTACCTGAGTTGCTGTGACTTTGTTGAACTGTATTAATCATTCTGATGAATTTATTATTTGCTTTATGCGTTATTGTGTTTGATAGTATTGTGATTGCAATGTTTGGTGGTCCGTGGACCATAGTTGGAAAAGTGGAATACAAATATTAAATCAAAGCAAATCAAATCAACTGGTAATAGTATGCAAGGTGTCATTGTGGTCCCTGAACAAAGGTTTTTCAGAGGTTTTTCAATATCATGAAAATATTGTACAATCAGGCAAGATCTCATACCCCTCAACTGTACACCAGGACACCCATTTTTGGGGGGGTCGCAAAACACAGATTGCAACCCCTAAAGATGTGCTTCTGACGGTGGTTGATCTTGTGCGAGAGCACAGTGCCCAAAAACACATAGTTTGGAGCACTGTGCTCTCTCATGGGTCACATGACTCGCACGATAGCAGACTCTGGAAGACGGTTCTCCTGGTTTCTTGCTGCAACACACTGGAGGGTTTGAGATCTCTGTGTCTGGTAAAAATAGTCTTCCACCTGCTAAATTAGAAAGATCAGTATTCATTCTAGTTTCACAGGGGTTGAATATAAGCACAATACTGCTTTCAATATAGATTATTTAACCCTAGAAGGCACAACTCTAATTGAAGGCTTTTACCACAATGCTCGACAAGTTTTATCCTCTCCTGTCAAAACAAATTCAGCTTCCCACACTTCTTTCAAACTCACATTAGAACCCATTACTCAAGATAGAAGGCTTCTGTTTGCGTGTTCAGACCCTGAGACCTCCCCCCTAAATAAACACATATTTGACTAAATTTTAGTTTTGGTTTTTGGCAGAATTTAGGCCATAACTTTATTGATTACAGAAAAGTGAGTGGTTGCATAGGCTCTGGTTCGACTAGCTCCCTGCACCCTTGCTATCATAGGTCAGCCAAGGGTGAACAACTGAGGTAGGTGAAAAGCCTGTGAACAGACTCTGTCCACTCCCCCAGATGCTCCCTGGACTCAGGTACGAGCACAACCCCCTCTCGGGGGTTGACCAAAACAAGTTTAGTCCCTGGATTCCTTTAACAGAATGCCCTTCACATAGGGATAGTGAGACCATTCTCCCATCCCTATCACCTGAACCAGTGCCTATCTGCAACCTTACAAGTTGTGATGATTTGCTACGCAGCAGGTGAAACCCAAATGACAACAACCAAGTGGGGAAAATTCCTGCCATGCCCCTGTCCCAATGACAGACAACACACAACAGCATAGCAAGGTCAGTCGCAAAATGCCCTAAATATAGGGAGAGGTGGGCGGGTGTTCCAATGCACAAGCCGAAAGAGGAAGCTCTGGGTCACGTGCATAGGCATATATAGGACCCTTGATCCGTTTAAACAGCTCCCCATTGGCCAGATTAAACCCAGCAACGAGGGACCTACCAACCAGGAGGTCAGTCTCCAGGTCTCACCGCAACATGTGCCCTATTTTAGAAAGGACACCCTAAGTAAGAGAACTATCACTTTTTAGACTACCCACAGGGGTTTTACATAGGAAGTCAAGGACCTTTGTAGACTGATAGTCCTGAGAAGAAATTTAGCAAAATCCTGATATGTCAGGAGCAATCAGACAGTATATCCAAATGAGTTGTGAGGTTCATGGAAAAATTATGCCACTGCCCCTAACTAAGATTTGCAGGCCTTTGACCTTAACTGCCAGAGTTATATGATGTGCTGGGTCAAGTTCACTGAAGCCATTTTTCACCTTGTATAGAATAAGCCTCTTCTACATGCATTGCGAGTGAATGGCCATTATTAGCCCTTCCTTTTGACCTTTCCCACTAATTGTAGCCTTGGCAGTAGCTAAGCTTTCCTATGAGAAAAGCCCAGGAAAGATAAAGGTTAAATTAAATGTTCTGAGACAAACAAACAAGAAACCCATCACATATTTAATTTCCTTTCCTTTCCTTCTTTTAAAAATCCAAGTTTCAAGGGGTTTATTATTAAATACGAGAATTGTTTTTTCTGTGTGCTCAGTCAAAAAGTAGTTGGGCATTTCATTGCTCTTTCAAAGTCTTGATGACTTTAGTTTTTATTCATCCCATTCACAGAGAGGTGGGGAACTCAAAGATGCATTCTCCGTTTTATAAGATCTTTTGATAAAAGAGCCTTTGTGGCTGTTCTTCCCCACCCCCACCCCATCACCCTTTCTTCTTCTCTCCCCCTTTTCCTGTGTGGTCTGTTGTCCATTTTCTGTCCAGATGCTATTCAAGAAAGCAAAACTTGCTGCAATCAGAAGCAAATGATTCACTTGCTCCGCAGGCTGCAGGGTACGTGGAGCAGGGCAGCTTCCAATGGCCACCAGCCAGAATCTACTCTAAGATGGGGAGGGGAGGGAATGCATCAATGAGCCTTGTAAATCCCCCTTCTTTTTTAAACTTCCATCTCAGGCCTGGATGTATTTGTTTTCTTAGGCAGACGGATCTGGCTCCCTCCAGGCCCGACAAAATGATTTGTCTTTGTCTACCCTGATAACCTGAGGCAGCCAATAATGAAATCAGTTTACCAGCCCTTGCAAATAGGCCCACTTGCTTGGACTGCACAATGCCTTTTCATTTGTTAGTTTCATTCCAGGCCTCCCTAAGCCTCCCTAACATGCACACTCTATCCCTAAGGAGGTCTCCAGGAGAGCCTACGAGTAATTAGGGGATTGGAGGCATGAATGCAGCGGCGCTTTCTAATTAAAGAGAAAGCTGCCTCATTGGGAGCTGTTCTTATATATTGATGTTGCACTGTTATTTATTTTATTCACCAAGCATGACTATTTTTCTCTCTTCAATAACTGAGCCAAGTTGGTTCACTGTACAAAATGCAATAAAATCCATTTTTCCTTAAGAAAGGATATGTACATATGTAAGTATATATAAAATAATATATATATATATTTAAGTCCATAAGACTTTGGATAACCTTTGTTAACTTTTCATTAAAAGCTTTCCTAAAGTAAGAAGAAACCCCATACATAAAAACATGGGTCACCCGAGTTCAGAGTCTGCTGCTATGCACACTTCCAGGTCCAAGAGAGTATTGATAATTATAATAATTGGGTGGAATTTCCTCCAAAGATCCTGTAGACTCATATGGGAATCAATATGCAGGTTCCAAGCTGCTACTATCTCCCGTTGACAAGGAAGAATGTCCGCAAGTTACTTTGTAAAGTGACACAATGGTCAATGTTTCTGCTGCAGCTATTGTTCTTCTTGTGGAACAGTGAGACGGGGAATTCTCCCCACAGGATTGCTCTTAAGTGTCTTTTCCAACATTGTGGGGCCTGGATTTCTCCTTGATATAATGAGGGACTTTGAGCTATGAAGCAAGAATGATGTTAGTTAGAATTCAAGTGGTGAAAATCCCAGAATGAATCTGACCAAACAGATACAAACACATCCTCATGTCTACCATGTGGTGGTCGTGACAGCTGAAAAGGGCCTTCTTCTCTGCCACCATTCCATCTTCAGCAGAGCATTTCCATGTGGCAGGATTTGCCTGGATGGAGAAGGTGGTTGTCCAAGAGGCCTATTGTGACAAATTAAAGTCACTCAGATTCATTTGGAACTGGTTATCACGGTTAGGTTGAGTCCTATGGAGCTAAGCTCCAGCTGGAACAGTCCTGTTGGATCAGTTTATATTACTGATGCTTGAAAATGACTTCTCAAAGTTTGCCCTTCTTGGCTGATAAGAGCAAGCTGTAGGAGTTTGACTACGTGGGTCCAGGGAGTCATTAATGTCTCCTTATGGGATGGAGGGTTCCACTGGCCTTCAAGGAGGTGGCGATACAGGCTTCTTACAAGAGGACCTCCCAGGACCCAGAAGTGTTTGATAATGGTTATCAATGTCCCCATTTGGGTCTAGGTGCTCAAGAAGGTAGTGGTGGCTTCAAACTTAATATACCAGTGACCATGACAGCCTAGTGGGACATCTGATGAGGTTGTGAGTTGGAGGTAGGCTTTGCAGTGGTTCTACAGCAAGGATGGCTTCAGATAATAGCATTGTGTGCTGTTTGCTCTGCCCTGTGGGAGCTTTCCTGTGGAGTCCCACAGGATTCAGACTTGTTGCCCATGTTAATTAAGCAAACATCAATTAAGCAAAAAAGGAAACCAATATACAAAACTGAAGAGAATTTTCTTAACATGGAATATGTATTTCTTGCATTCCTGCTTGACAAGAATGTGATGCCACAGAGATGTTTTTAAACAATCACTACAAAACAATATTATTCAGAGGAAGAAGAGACTGCTGATGTTGACCACACCTCTGTCCACATTCACACAGATAATTTTATTTCCTTTCCTTCTGTCTTTATATTCATTTTCCCAGGAGCAGACAGTGAGAAACCTACAATATGTAGGACAAGCAGGAACATTTTTTAAAAAAAATGGAATGAGAGTTCATCTTGCCGCTAATAGTTGCATTTTCAAATAAAACTTTCTAACAAACAAGCTTTCTGATGACAGTGCACTCCAGCTAAAGAGGACTGGCAGACACCAAAATGATCAATATTACGTTAGCAATGACAAAAATTGCAGTTAGCATGTAAGCCAGTAATGGAGACTTTATGGAGCAAGTTGAGATTTGAAACAGATCCAATAAACAAACATTGGATGCATTTGCTCGGCTCCTCTATTAAGAGGTTTGGTGCTCGTGGCGTCTTCAGTCTCGGAGTCATTAGTGTAGCAGCTTATAAATATTATATTAGGCCGATTTGGGCAAGGCCTGGTGTCAATCTGTTCACATGACAACGTAATCCCAAGTTCACACTAATTGTGTAGTTGAGCCCTAGAGGGAAAGCTGAGAGAGTTTCCTTAGCACCTGTGGCTATGGCTTACCTGGATGAAGTGTGTGACAAGAACTCGTAAGAAGGGTTTATCTCCAGCCTTGGGAACAATTAGCAGAGGCCTAGCAGAAACTCCATTAAGCAGCCTTCCTTCTTCAGTGTTTGTCTAGCCCACAAGAGGATGCACATGTGCTCAACAGCATTAAAAAAAAATCCTAGAATATTGAAGTTAACCGTGAAGGGGAGGTAGGGCACAGCTGCCCATTTAGCAGAAGCATAAAGATTTAGGGTACTAATTCCTGGTCAGAAATACTTGGTAGGGTATGTCAGCCCTCTGCCTTCCTTCCTAAAGAAACCACATTTGGCGCACTTCATCATCATGTTACTTGTATGCCACCTTTCCACAACTGCAAGAACAATTTCATAGTAACAGTAGTATATATCAAATAAAACAACAAATGACATTTCAATATTATAAATGAAGCAACATTCTACCTCCTGGCAGTAGCAAAAGAAAGAAGCGAGTTTGCACCTTGGTCCCAGATGTTCTAGGTGCTGCTGCTATGCCCACTACAAATGAGTGGAGAAGCTAGTTAGCCTGCTCAAATCTCTTGGCCTCAGCTTCCCCAAAGGAAGACTGGCCCTTTGGTACCACCCTTCAGATGGCAGCCGCTCACCCCATGTTGTTGCTCAAAGCCCCTCTCCTGCAGCAGCTTCTTGCAAGGCTTCCAAAAGCGGGATAGCCGGAAACACATGTGGAAACAAATCTACACGTAGTTCAGAAAGGCACAACCACGTGGATCTGTTGCTTGCTCTTGCCAGAGACTGGGAGAATGCAAGAGTGGAGAAGGAGCAAAACTGATGACTGCTGTGCATAAAAACACAATGGAGAATGGTCTAGAAAAAAGTCATATTGCCCTAACTACTGACCATATCTCCCTAGGGAGGTTCCCTTTGCATGCTGAGAACTACAACCACTAGCTTTTGCAAACAGTTCCATGCATCTGTCCGGGCCTATATGGATAAAAGCAATTGGGAATTAGAGCTGATGTAAAGATCTAAGAGCTCATTCACTGGGGAAATCTCAGTCCAATTTAACTCCAGACATTGAGCATGACTGCCAAGTAGGATCAGTGGAGACCTTCTGACTGATTAAAGGATATCTTTGACAAGAGTAGAAAGAATAATCATCCCACTCGCATTTGTCATGTCCATCAGTTGAGACATTTAGTGTGAGGATAAGTAGATGGAAAAGAAAATGGTATTCAGAGACCTGACAGTGCTTGAAACTCAGAGTCTAAAGATTTCTGTGAGAAAGACCAGAGTCGTTTCTAAACCAATAATCATAAACTACTTCAGAATCATAATGCTCCTTCACTATTGTCTCAGACCCAAACACAATAAATAACCTGTTGCCTACATGTTTGCAATTTTTTGTACAGCATTGTACAGTGTGATAGAAGTTAAAAGATAAATTAGTCTCATTTACATGTTTTGTCATGCACTCACATATGATACATATTCACAACTCTCGACAGCTCTCAATACTTAATTGATTTGAAGATGTCTTTCCCCACTGACCTTGATGCCTGCCTTGTCATTGGAAAACGAAACTGATACGAAGCATTAACACAGTGGCTCCCAGGTGTCCTCCTCACCTCTTTTGACACCTGAGACCCCCACCCCCAGATTACATGGAAGTTAAAAGGGATGAAGTGGAAGGAGAGACACCTGCAGTGCTGCTGCTTTTCAATTCACATGAAGTACAGGTGTGAAGGTGACTAATTACTCCACAGCCACATTGTTAACAGATTATGCTGTGACAGCAAAGAAGACTTTCTTCTCTACTGCCATTACATTTACAAAGTGCCATTCATTGCAAAGTTCCATTCATGGGTGGTGAATGACCGGGTGAATCAAGACTCTTGAGGTTAAAACTGAATCATCACCAGCCTACAGTGATGAGTTGATTTACTTTGCAGACAAAATTGTTTGTATGTAACATGGCTCAGGTACTGCCAGTTTAATAACTGAATGAGACTTTTAAGTTGTTTTTGTTGTTTAAACCCTATATCACAGACATTTTTCCACAGAGCTGTCTAAAAGTTGGATAAATGATGGTGGTGATTTCATTAGTGGTTTTCCTCACAAAAGTGACACGAAGTTGCTCCCAAAGAAAATACAAACAATCCACTTATAACAAACACAACCAATAAAAGCCTAAAATCAAATATGATAGGTCCTCTGGATCCCATTCCACTAACATAAATATGATAGGTCCTCTGGATCCCATTCCACTAACAGAGGACACAAATATATGAAACTCTTCAAATTAAGGACCAAAAGCTCTGGTAAAAAGGAAAGCTTTTGCCTGGTGACTATAAACAGCTAAAGATGGTGTCAGGCATACCTCTCTGGGGAGAGCATTCCACAAGTAGGAAGCCACCTCTGAAAATGCCTGTTCATGTATTGTGATCCTCCAGACCTCCTGTTATTAGGCATATGGAGAAGGACATCAAATAATGAACACAGTCAGTTCCTTATGAGGAAAGGTTGAAGGAGCTGGGCATGTTTAGCCTGGAAAAGAGGAGACTGAGAGGAGATTATGATGGCATGAAGAAGGAACTTTCTGACAGTAAGAACTGTTCAACAGTGGAACAGACTCCTTCTGGAGGTTGTGGACTCTCCTTCCTTGGAGGCTTTTAAGCAGAGGTTGGATAGCCATCTGTCATGGATGCTTTAGCCGAGATTCCTGCATTGCAGGGGGTTGGACTAGATGACCTTGGGACCCCTCCAACTCTACAATTCTTTTATTCTATGTGGGGAGAAGCGGTTCTTGTGATAGTGGGGTCCAGAGCTGCATAAGGCTTTACAGCACTTTGAACTGAGCCTGGAAACTAATTGGTAGCCAGTGCTGGTAGGGAGTGCTACTGGGGAGGACCTTGAAAGAAGGACCCCAGAAATATGCTCTTTAATTTCTCTAAAGAAATGACTTTGATTAAAATACCAGTTCTGGGAAAGACTTTAATGAAAATATTGTTGGGGCAAACAAAGGTTGCTGAATTATATAGATGGTGGAATAGCTGATGGGAGTCAGCTGAAGCATGGTCATTTGTGAACAGCTGATAGCAGAAATAGTAAACATGTTAAAAGATGGTAGTGAAGTGATATGAAGAAGAGTGTTAGAAAACAGAGAATGAAAACAAATCTAGTCCTAGATTTAGCTTTAACCATATAGTAACAAGAAGATACTACATATTGGAAAAAGATGAGGTGATCATGGGCCTCTATAGCATGACATATGTGTAAATAATGGAAGGATGCACCTAGGCAAAGAACTTTCAGACAAAATTTTTAAAAGGTCCAATGTTAACTTTTAGGATACATACACATGTTGAAAAAGGGACCACCCCACATCCGACACATCTCCTGGCTCAAAAAGTTTCTTGCCTACTAATTGGCATGATCAATCAACTCAAGGCACCGATCCTGTGTTGACTTTGTACACAAACTATTTGCTTGTGTGGTTGCATTTTTTAATTGGATGTGTGCATTGAAGTGAAATATTCCAATCCTGGAGTGAAGACATTTTTGTGTCTAGTGTCCCTTTGTTACTGATACGAGTGGCCAGAGCTGGCCCACCAATGAGGCAGAATGAAGCACTTGCCTCAAGTGGTGGAGGCACAGTAGGAAGCACTCCACCAGCCTCTCCACTTCTGCCTGTGACAGAATGCCTCCCTTCCCATATACAGCAGTGTATTTTGTCTGTGCCTTCAGATCTGGAGATTAGACCCTCCATGTGGTCCCTGTGCAGGTTGAAGCCGCTGAGTGGTCTGGGAGAATGGGTGTGGCTTTGGCAGAGTCCTGGGGGCCAGGGCTTGGGGTTCCCCACCCTGAACCAAATACTCCATGCTAAATTACAGGCAGTTTGAATAAACAGTATTCTTGTAGACTCTTCAGATTTTATAATTTCCCATCCAGCATTAACTATGCAGGTGCTCCCAATCCTGTGCAATGTCAGAGGCTCAGTAAGTTCACGGCTAAAGTGGAATTTGACCTGGCTGCAAGATTGCTGCTTGCCCAGTGATGGAAAGAGGAGAAAATGCAGACAAAAGTGGACTGGCAGATGAAATTATGAGAGTATGCAGAGATGGCAAGATTGACAGGGAAAATCAGAAATCAGAAGGATCAAAGCTTCAATAGGCAATGGGACAAATATAGACTGTATTTAAAAGAACACTGTAATCATTTGAGTTCTTTGGCAGGCTTTTAGTAACTCTTGCAACGTTACAAAGACTTTGGATATTTTGGAGGACCATAATGTGGAAGAACTATAATATGCAGTTGATTTAGATACGGAAGGGAGGAGGGAAGTCCTAAGATTCAGAAGAATCTTGATTGATTTTAAAATTTAAATGTGGTAAATGTGAAATTTATTTTGTAACATCAATAAAAATGATTTCAAAAAAACAGAAAAGTGGAATTTGACCTGAGACTTACTGACTCAGACTCTTGCCCACCATATTTACACTAGCTCACAAATGGCTGCAGTTGTAGTTGCTGGTTCGTGTATAATGATGCTCATTTGAATCGGCCAAAGAAAGAAAGAAAGAAAGAAAGAAAGAAAGAAAGAAAGAAAGAAAGAAAGAAAGAAGCATGTCAATGTACCAAGTGAAACAACCTTATGAAACCTTGGGCTGAGCTGAGTTGAGATCAATTTGTAAGTCAGTTTAGCAGTATTTTTAGCTCTTCACAGGTAATGGCAAGAATTTCATAGTAAGAATATTGTAAATGTAACATATCCACTAACTTGCAGTTTGACATCTGCCCAACTTGTAAAAAAGCTATGCAAAGTCTGTTAAATATATGTGTGCCAGTGCTGTTCCTTCAATTCATGGTAGTTTTCCAACAGAGCTGACACTGCTAGATAAGTTGCCCACATTTACATTAATGGTCAGAAGAGGGCGAAGCTTCAGCTTTGCATTTCGTTACATCTGTGCCATAAAGAAATGAATGTCCATAAAGTTATTTCTTCAGGCTCCAGGCAAAACAATTTGAAGTGGGTTGTAGCCATCTCCTCTGCCTGCGAATGTTAATGCCTCGGGTTTAAGTCTGTTTCCTTCATATACTAGAATGTCTTCCTCTTGTGATGTGTTTGCAGGCAGTGTGAATGCCGTTTTGCCATCACTGTGTCTGTTTGTGTGTGTGTGCAAAGCCTAACATTCACTACAATTTTATTTCCAAAATGCTGATGACTGAAGCAGTGCTCTCAGGCACTTTCTTCATTCCTCAAGTACACACACACACTCACACTCACACATGTTTAGATCCCTCAAAATAAAAGGGGTGTTACATACATATTGGTGTTTGAACAGTGTTCAAATTTGATCTATATAAGCGTATCTGTTCCTCTCATTGTTTGATCACTTGGGAGATCTCCAAGCATGCCAGCAGCTGTGCAAGCTCAAGTTTTAATATCTCTTTTGGAAAAGTCAATCTCCTTTTCACAGCTCCTGCTTGGACGTGGCAGCCTAGCCCAGGACCATTGCCCCTGGCTTTATATTCCTCTCCCATGAAATAAATGATAATTAAAACAATAAACCTTTGGTTTCTAACACACACTCTCTCTCTCTATATATATATTATTTAAGCAGTTTTCAGGCTCAAACTCCTGAAGGATCCATATTCTTTCACCAAAACTAATATTACACCAAGTCAGTCTAAGGTTGCAATCCTGTGCATACTTACTTGAGTGTAAGTCCTCTTGAATACTTATCAGACTGTTAAATAAAAAACAAACAAACCCTCAAATAGAAACTTCACAATCATTATTTAATAGATACTGCTTTTATAATGCAACAGGTTTGCTGTAGATTAGTCTCATCCTGCTATAAAGGAGCAGTTTGTATGACTTGAGGAAGGAAGGGGATGGACTGGTAGTTGTGGTCTCTCTCCTTCAGAATTTGATTTTCTGAAGCATATATGTTTTGTCCCATAAAAGATTCTTGCTAGTTCTTTGAGGTTGGGCTTAGTATATAACAGTCTACTTTTCCAGCTGCAGATCTCATGGTCTCCAATTTCAATGGTGTCCTGTGCAATACCAAAATTTGGTGCTCCCCTGACTTCTCATGCTCTGTTCTAAATCATAGTTACGGCGCCCCCAAGGCTTGGCACCCAGTGTGAACGAATCAGTCATGCTTCCCTAAATCCGCCTCTGGCTTTACTACCCAAGAGTTCCAGTGGTATATTAGTATGTGACGATGAAGTGTTTTGAATTACTAAGACCCAGCATGGGTTTCTCAAAAATAAGTCATGCCGGACAATCTGATTTCTTTTCTTTTCTTTTCTTTTCTTTGTGGATCAGGGAAATGCTGTGGACATAGTGAATCTTAATTTCAGTAAGGCTTTTGACAAAGTCCCCCGTGACATTCTTGCAAGGAAGCTGGTAAAATGTGGGTTGAATGAGGTAACTGTTGGGTGGATATGTGGCTGGTTGACTGATAGAACCCAAAGAGTACTCATTAATGGTTCCTCATCATCCTGGAAAAAGCGTCAAGTGGGGTGCTGCAGGGTTCTGTCCTGGGCACATTGTTGTTCAACATCTTTATAGGTTACTTGGGTGAAGGAATAGAGGGGATGCTCATCAAATTTGCAGATGACACCAAACCAGGAGGGGTTACTAATGCTGTAGAAGACATAATCAGAATTCAATATGTCTGTAACAGATTGGGGAACTGGGCACAAGCTAACAAAATGAATTTCAATAGGGACAAATGTACTGTTCTGCACTTAGGCAGGAAGAACCAGATGCACAAATATAGGTTGGGGGACACCTGGCTTACTAGCAGTGCATGTGAAAAGGATATAGAGGTCTTGGTTAACATGAGTCAACAGTGTGATGCAGCTGCAAAAAAAGTTGATGCTATTCTAGGCTGCATCAACAGAGGTCTAGTGTTCAGATCAAGGGAAGTAATAGTCCCACTCTATTCTGCCTTGGTCAGACCACACCTGGGATACTGTGTCCAATTCTGGGCTCCACCGTTTAAGAAGGATGTTGACCAGGTGGAACATGTGCAGAGGAGGGCAACCAAGATGATCAGGCGTCTGGAAACGAAGCTTTATGAGGAGCGCTTGAAGGAGCTGGGTATGTTTAGCCTGGAAAAGAGGAGACTGAGAGGAAATATGAAAGCCATCTTCAAATATCTAAAGGGCTGTCATGGAAGAGGGATCATGCTTGTTTTCTCCTGCTCTGGAGGGTAGGACTCGAACCAATGGCTTCAAGTAGCAAGAAAGGAGATTCCGACTAAACATTTGAAAAAACGTTCTAACAGTAAGAGTCGTTCAGCAGTGGAAGAGACTCCCACGAGAGGTGGTGGACTCTCCTTCCTTTGAGGTTTTTAAGCAGAGGTTGGATGGCCATCTGTCATGGACGCTTTAGCTGACATTCCTGCACTGCAGGGGGTTGGACTAGATGACTCTTGGGGTCCCTTCCAACTCTAAGATTCTATGATTCAATGAATGGTATCCACAAGAAGTTTTCAATTATGCATGCAGCATCATACAAAATTGTTGCACGGCATAAATCTAAGGAGAGGAATATCATCATGGTCAAAGCCTGGCCGGAACAATTCTGTGCATGACTCACCTATGTGGTAACACAACCAGATCATGTGCTTTGAGTTACTAAACACTACCGGTTAAAGGAGATGTGGTACTGCTGCATTTTGGCAGCTGCCATGAAACTCTTCAAATGTATTGGTCCAGCTTTATACAATCTGATGAAACCATACACTCCTGAAATCTGGTGGAAAGCTTTTATCAAGGGATTATAATGCATAGCACATTAAATGGCAAACTTTCTGCAATTGCACATCAAAGAGCGTCAGTGTGTAGCTCTGTTGGCCCAAGTCATTCCTTCCCACTGTATCAGCCAAGTTCATTACTCATAACAGGGTCCCCTGTCAGAACGAAGCCTTTCATATTTTCTACTTTTTTGTAAGTTTAGCAAAAAATTAAAACCAGAATATTATGTTCCTTTCTAATGCATCTATCAAATATTCAGACTTAGAAATCAGGATGAAAAATATGAAGCATGCCACACTGGGGTGGGGGGTGTTAATATCTTTCACCCGCCCTGTTCCCCACTCTGCCTTTATAACTGAATTGAAACTTCATTAGAAACTGTAACACACACATCATTCTTCTAACTGTTCCTCAGAAGCATCTACTTGACACTTTAGATTAGTGGCAAAGAAATCTGTCTCTGGATAGAAGCCATTTAATTATAGTGGCAGTGTTATGAAGATCAGGATATATCAGCTACTACAGGAGCAGTAAAGCAGGGCTCATTTTCCTTCCATGGCAACAAGGAGGGAGCGCCCAAGGGGGGCAGGGGGGGGAATTCTATCTCAGTCAGTGATCTCAAGTAATTATTAACCTAGATTCCCAATACACAGGGGATGTTTTATTCCTATATGTCGAAAGGTCAATGTTTATCCATTCTCATCCTCTGCTAGTCATCGCTTTGATAAGCATCCCTTATTAGTCATCACTTTGATAAACATTAGTTCGCTGGAATTATGACCTATAGCTTAAGGGGAGGAGGTTGAAATGACCTTCAGGTTTGCAAACATCCTCTGTACTCTGAATAGGGCCAATACAGCTGGCAGGCTAGAGCCTTCACATAATAAATGAAGGCAAATTCAGAAATTATACCTGAAGCACAACAGAAAAAGCAAGGCTAGCACAAATGATAAAGCTTTTTTTTTTATCCTGTGGCTTTCCTAACATATGGCCTTACAGTGCTTTTTAAAAAAATATACAACATAATCAGCAGTCATACTGTTGTTATAAAGTCACAAATACAAATACACTGCACAGAGAACCTAATCGTGGTTACAACCTCCAAACCACAAACTTCCAAGTGGTCCCTTTGGAGACTGTTGTTGCAGGGTATTGCCCTAGCAGATGTTAAGGCCCTGCTTTTCATAAGTCCTGCACAAAATATGAACGGTAAGCTGTAAAATAAATGCAAATGCAATGAAAGGGGCATTTATGTCCCGTTGCACTTTCAATAGCCTCCTAATGGTACCACTTTGACCCAGTTCTAGTCCTGTGTGTCAAAATCTTTACATGTGACTAGCTATGCTCAAATGAGGATGCTAATGCATACTCCAGGGCATGATCCATTGAAAATAATGCAGTATGTATACCTGAATGTAATAATAATAATATAATAATAATTTATTATTTATACCCCGCCCATCTGGCTGAGTTTCCCCAGCCACTCGGGGCAGCTTCCAATCAAGTGTTAAAAACAATACAGCATTAAAAATTTAAAAACTTCCCTAAACAGGGCTGCCTTCAGATGTCTTCTGAATGTCAGGTAGTTGTTTATCGCTTTGACATCTGATGGGAGGGCGTTCCACAGGGCAGGCGCCACTACTGAGAAGGCCCTCTGTCTGGTTCCCTGTAACCTCAATTCTCACAGTGAGGGAACCGCCAGAAGGCCCTCGGCGCTGGATCTCATTTTGTACATTTTGTTGGTGCCTGGGTACACAGGGATAGACCTCGCTGAGCTTCCTGCACCAACTGGAGAATGCCAGGCAGCTACGTTCTCCCCCACAAGTGACCCTCGGGATGATTCATCACTCTTCTTTCCCGATGCACTTCCACAACATATATCCAAAGATATGCGCACACAATACAATAGCAGAGTCCAAGCAGAAGCTAGGCATTGGAGGTGTGGATTTCTAAGCTGCTTTATTATGTACAAAAGTAAGGAAATCATGGCTCCTTCCTCCTTCTTCATCTCCAAGAGAGAACAAAAGGAATAGTGCTACATAATGGATCAGTGTAACCAAACTTCCATTCTCATGATTCCAACAGTATGGAATGTCAACACAGACATGTGATGAAAACAATCACATATCCTGCAACGGGAGGAATGAAATCCCAACACGTTTATGGCTCCTGTTCCAGCAAATGAAGTGTACACCAATCTTCACCTTAACACGTACCAAGTTCAGGCAGCAGAGGCATGCAGAGAAGTATTCTTGGTTGTTGCCTATTCAGATTCCCCAGTCTTGATCTCCCAGAAGTTGAGGCCTGAGCAACTTTTCACAAGCATTGTAGGGCCTGTCAGTTTGGGCCGTCTTCAGGACAATCAAGTTAGGTAGTAGCCAGCGGTGTAGCGTGGATTGTCAGCACCCGGGGCAAGGCAAGTAATTTGCGCCCCCTAACCTGGGGCAAGGCAAGTAATTTGCGCCCCCTAACCCCTAACCTGCCGCCGCTGCCAGCTTCTTCTTGCTGCTGCCTGGGCTGGGGTATTTACAGTAAGGTAGCCACGGCGGCGGCGGCGGGTCCGTGTCAGGTGATCTGAGGTGAGTTGCTGCTGGTGCTGCCGCCCAAATGACGCCGCTTGCCCGGAGGAGGAGGAGGGCAGAGAGGCGAGGAAAATGCAACATGGCCCAGCAGCTGCAGCAGCGGCGGTGGTGGTGGTGGGGCTGTGAGGAGGGGCTGCCTGGCGCACCCTCCGCGGCCCTGACGTGTGGGGGCCGCGGCGAGCGCTGAGAGCCGCTGCCTACTGGACACCTTTAGCCCAGACGCGCGCACAGCTCATCAGTTCCGCAAGACATGGGGCTCTGCTACAGCCTGCGTCCGAGGCTCTTCGGTGACTCCGGAGGCAGCGAGCGCCCCCCCCCCAGATGTTGCGCCCGGTGCGGCCGGCCCCCCTGACCCCCCACGCTACGCCACTGGTAGTAGCGAGATAGGAGGTTGTTCATTGTATTTTACTCTTTCTGTTCTTATGGGTGTTTCATCGGTCAAGTAATTATTTACGGGCTTGTTTATAGACTCACATACAGTAGGATATAAATCTAAATAAGCATTTTTTGTAATCTAGGTTATTATTGTTCCCATTTTACTGATACGGAGCTGAGAGTGCTTTTGCACACTCTGAAAGCCACTGAAATAGGATGCCCAGGTGAGTTACGCTCTCTCTCTCTCTTTGCACTTCTTCTGTAATGTTCTAAAAGGGAACTTGTATATCTTCCCTATGGGGAGATGTGTGTACTTCTGATGTGAGAACAGCTGAAACATTTCCCCAGAAGAAGACACACACATTCTCTTTTCAAACACTACACAATAATAAGAATAGCGGCTCATTTGTGCTTCCCTGACTCCCCCGGTGTTTGTTAGAAGAGCTCTGAGCCCAGGGATTTGCCCAGTATTCCCTAACCCTGCCCTCTAGTCCCCAGTGAGTTCCATTCTGAACCGTGATAAAGTGATTCAAAGAAACGCTAATAGTGTCATACTATTAGAGGAAGATAGCACACCTTCAATATGATATGAATGAAAACCACCAAAGAAAAGAAAAGCCAGTTCATGCTCTTTCTCGTGTTCAGAGTATATAGAACATTTAAAAAGGCATTTTCTAATTGAAGCAGTGCTGCTCATACATTCCTTGCAACAAAATCCAATTAGAACCTGTTTCGATCGTGTTGTTACAAAAGAAAGCTTTGCTTGTGGATATTTGGCTTGGTATCTTAAAAGGCAACACACCCTCTGCATCACACTTGCTAGGGGTCAGATATGAGGTTTGCGTCTGAATATTTGCTTATGGGCTTCCCTGGTGCCTAGCTGTCCAATGTGTTGAAAACTGAATGCTTGACTAAGTAGATCTTTGATCTGAATGAATTAAGAAATTAAGGGCTGCAGTTCAGTGATTACTTCTTCCACCCTTAATACTTAACTAAGGGGATTGCAGTCCAAGTCACATAATGCACAATAATACATGGATGGGGTTAACTTGAATTTCTGCATATCAAATTATTTTTTATCATACCAAAATATTATACATAATAAGTTTAAGGAAATATGTAACACTAAGGTCTCAGAATAGCTCCCGCTGATTTATCAAAGTCACTTTCTAAAAAGAAAATACATCCAAATTAGTTTTGCATGCATTTGATGTCCCAATCCATTTTAATTTCCTGTCTGTAAAAGGCTTGGAATGAAGCACCTCTGAGTGCTGTGCGTGGCGTGGTGCTTTTTCAAAAGCCTTTTAAAGAAATCAGCAAGAACCAAATCCTCTGAAAAAGGCAAACAAAACCCACTTGTTCTACCATCAGCTGGCACTGAGGCTCCACCTATGCTTTCTGACAGCCTGATATGCATTTTTTAAGAAATCCCAGTTTACGGGTGGGAAATGTGATTGTGCAATGGCTTTCTGTGTGTCTAAATTAGCCTGTTACAAGACCACATGTGCCCGTCTTCCTTCTTTCATCATATTGTGCCACTGGAAAACATGCTGAACGATGCAAATCTTTCCATTCCACTGCTGAGTGTGATGGCTATTCAGTGAAATCGAGCTTAAGAACACACACACACACACACACACACACACACACACACACACACTGCTGCCTCCTCCCCCCCCCCCGCCCCCAAATGCAGACACCCCATCCCCATAGGGACTGGCTTATTCTGTTTCTCATTATACACCTGGAATCTGTCTGGTGAGAGATAGACACACTTTTCAGCTGCTTTTACTTGGCATCTCAGCAGGAGCTGTTGCTGCGTGAACATTACTGTCTGTGACACTCAATCTGCTACAATGAATTTAACAGTTTAGCATCAGATGCAAGCTGAGGAGGAAGCTTTCCATGTAAAGTGAAGCTGGCAGATATTGGTTTTTCTACCAGTTTTGCAGAAACAGAAAACACAATCTTGCCCATTTCAGTTTGCGGGCACTATCCTTGTCTGCTTTGGTTTTTTAAGTAAAATATGTTTTTTTAAGAATCGTTTGTTGTAATATGGAACCTCTGGCTTCACCATCGGGGAAAGAAAATCATCTTTGCCCTAAGCAACATTTCCTCCACCACATGAAGCTTGCTCACATGTTACATTGAGCTACAAGTGTCTGAGTGAAAAAGTGTACACTTCCTGATTTCTACAGCACATCTGCTGCTACCACAAAGGGAATTAAGGAGGCAAAACACACAGGTTTGGTGAACTGGGCCAACTTTATTAATTTAACACAAGAGACCTGCAAATAGAGACCAAGGTGCAGGATACTAACTGGACATAACAAACTGAGTGAGCCTACCCTAATAAAAGCAACAGGTAGCATCCATTAAGCTCCAGCCTTTCAATTGAGTAAGGGAGCCTAACTGCCTCAGTCCCATCCTGATCCCCACAACTCCAGGCAAGTATTATTTATTTTAAATTTTTTATTTTTAAAATTCGTATATGACCTGTAGATCCCAGGGCAGTTCACAACATAAAATCACAATATAAAAGCCATAAAATACATAAGAAAAACCAAAACACAAACAACCCAATAATCCCCCTGAAATATACTTGGAGTCCTGTAGTGATTCCATGCTCTTTATTGCAGCTTGTAAAACAGTGATTGAATTGCCCCCCAAACCTCAGGCTTTTATATACATTATTTACACAATGAGTCCTGTCTGATTGGCTGGTTCTGCTTCCCTCTTAGAGCCTGATTGGTCTTTTCCTGCAATCCAATCAGTTTTTGCATTCTACGATCCTACCAGCCTAATAGGCTGATTAACTTCCTCCTGGGGCCTGATTGGTCTTTTCCTGCAAGCCAATCAGTTGTTGCACACTATACATAGGCCATCTTCAACGCCAAACTGCATGTTACGTTGATTAAATGCACTGTTGCATTTCATGTGACAAAGTTTTCTGCCAGATAGGCAGAGTGAGAGGTTAACAAAAATTTCCCTCAAGCTGCTATTAGGATCAGGGGGAAAGCTCCTATCCACCACACACAGCTGTTGAGGAAAATAAGCTATGGGATGGGATTTGGAAAGGAAGAATGGCAGGTGTAGAAGGGTCAAACACTCCCTCCACCTGAACAGCATTCCTAACCTTCAAATGCCTCTCCATGCCATTTTATTTGCAGTAACCAGCAGGTGTGTGTTAAAGAAAGAGCTGTTTGCTACTGTAAGAAGGTGTTTGGCCTGAGTCTCGGGCTGCAGACAGATGAAACCTTTAGAGCACATTCTTTGCCTCAAAGAATTATGGGCACTATCGTTCGTTACGGGTTGCTAGAAATTGTAACTTTGTGAGGTGTATTGTACAGCGCTCAGAATTCTTTGGGGGAATGAATTTCTGGGAATTTGAGGGAAATAATTAGTGAAGCCCACTGATAGCATCTTTAAAGGGACAAAGGGACTAGTGCTTGTATTTGAATCCAGGCATTTGCACCCATTTTTCAAAAAGTTAAAAACTTTGTTTTTAACTGGAAGAACATAGGCAGCTGCCTTATATTGACCTATTCAGTTCAGAATTCTCTTCACGAACTGGTAGCAGCTCTCAAGAGTTACAGAGGATTTCAGCTCGGCCTGGAGATGCCAGGGCCTTCTGCATGCAAAACATGCAGCTTTGGGCTACTCCTATATTTTGTTTCTTCCTGTCATTCTTGAGCTGGTGGATCCAGTAATGGAAGCTGCTGCTTCAGCTGAATCTGTATGCCAGTTCTGATTTTGAAAAGCCATTATCAGCTCCAGTACCCCTGGATTGCATACACGAAGACAGTGTCAGAGCTGCAAACTAGCACCTAATTCGCAGTTCACTTCCACAGCTGCAGCACCATCTTTCCTTTCCTAGCTAGACAATTTGTATGTGTAAGATATTCCTGCTTTGCCTTCCTCCAGGCACATTAGCATGCGCTCAACATGCCCAGGAAAAAAAGAGAAAAGAAAGTGTCGTTTTCCTCCCGCCCTCCGGATTCTGCATCAGATAATCAGGTCACTCACTCTCTGTGACCAAAAAGAAAGAGAAATCGGCCTCTCCGTGAAAGAAAAATAATTTCAGGAAATATAAATCAATGTTTGAAAAGCTACCGTGGATGCCCACAGGATGTCATACATCTCCTTCTCAGTAAATTACAGCAGTGGTAGGACCAGACAGAGACAGTAAAAAGGCAATAGAAAGGTATTTTAATTAAATTCCACAATAAAGCTAAGAGGAATCTGAAAAACAATGCCTCGTTATTGCCCTCATCATACTCTCTGAATGGCCAGAGTACATAATCACCCTAAAACAAACACTCAGCTAGCTGGAAATAATATCACCTCTTATACTTTTTCTTCCCATTTCCTTTCTTGAGGCCTGATGGATGTCGCTGACTAAAATAATAACTTCTTTTTGACTCCATCACGGTTCCCTGCAAATGCAAAATTAGAGGTTGCTGCAGCCTTGCCAACAAAAAGAATGCAGCAAAAGTAAAATATTCCCTCCTGTGGATGCATTAACCTCTTTATGTGTGTCTCTTAGGCCTCCTTAGCTTAGTTACAATTTTGTTCTTACCAAGTAACGTTTGTTAAGTGTCCTGGCATGATGTCTTCAGACACAAAATGGTAAATGTTTTGAGAGTAAAAACCATGAACAGCTTAGCTCTGGCATAGTACCAACAAGGTACCATTGGTACCAGTGGCATAGCATGGGGGGGGTCAGCAGCACAGGGGTAGTTGCCCCAGGCACAAAATTGTTAGGGAGCGCAAAATTTCAATACCCAGGGCTGCCTCAATGCAGCTGTGGGCTTCTGTGGTTGGTCTCTGTTGAAAACAGCTTCTCCATGCAAACCAGGAAGTGTCCTCTCCAGATTGACCGCTCCCTTCTTAAAACGGGGGGCGCCCTTTGCGTGGACGCGTGCAGCCCCTAGATCTGGAGCGGCTCCAACAGCATAGGCTTGGCTTTGCCTTCCCTCAGGTGGGATACCTGGAGTTCTCCGCCTACCTCAGTCAGTTGTCCAATCCCACCTGGGGGAAGCGTTGCCAAGGATACCAGGCCAGGTAGGGGAGGGATTACCTGCCCACACAAAGGAGGGAGGATCTTACTTGGTAATCCTCACTTGGCTCCAGAGCTTCTCCCACCCTACCCACCCTCAGTTAATGTCTTATTTTGCAGGTTAATTTTTCCTCACAGGTTTTGCAGGTTAACTTTTCTTCACAGGTATGCGGGCGCTGCTACGTTAAGGTCGCTGTTAAAGGGCCGGAAAGGAATTTCCTTGCATTGGCAGGTTTCGCCTTTCCCGTAGCAAAACGTCACAACTTTGGCGGTATCAGGCCTTGGGCGGAAGCCTTTAGTCCATCTTCCTCTTTGCGGCGGTGATACCAGGGTTCCCCGTTAAAGGGGTTTTCTGAAGGGAGGCTTTGACCGTACGCCGAAAGGTCGTCATTGCTCTCCCCTGCGGCGGCGGTGTTATGGGGGCGGCTATCTCTGCTTGAACATATGTTCTCCAGAGCCGGCCCATCCCCCCCCCCACTGAATAACCCTGATGCTCCCTAGGTCCCCAGCTGGGGACTGGGGAGGGAGAACACCCAATGCCTGAGCCAAGGTCTACCCACATTTGAAATTTAATAAAGTTGTGGCCAATTTAATCCCATAGCACGTTGTCTTGAGTCATTATTCCACATGACGGGGGGACCGCGCAGGATCTGGGGACTCCGCCTGTCCACGCAAAACAGAACAACTCTTCTTTTCTTATCTCTGCAGATGTGATCTCCTGGGTGACGCAAATGCCATTTGGCAGTTGAATGTGCATGTGTACTCCATGCATTTACCTCCCTACCACCACCCCCTCCACACAGCCCTGGGCACTGGCAACTCACGCTACACCACTGACACTGATTGGTATCAATTTGCCATTCTCAGGGCATTTTCACAAGTGATCCTCAAAAGAGACATAATTTGACATGTGCAGATGCTGCTGTGATACATAATTCAGAAGAGAGCCAGCCATGTTTAAACTGAGTGTACATTCCGTGTAGTCTGCTCATTTGATTTACAGAGGCAGGAAATTGGGGGTGGGGTTCAAGCAGTACTTCTGAAAATAGCTTCAAATTTCCTTCAACTTCCCATATGATTTGGAATCATTTCCATCAGCAGGGATGGTAATTCCTGGAATTTGTAGAGTAGGTGAAATGAAATCAGTTACTTGAGCATATAACACAAATTAATGCCCTCATCCATTTAAACATACCTATATGCCTTAAATATATAAGTAAACCCATATCTGTATATATATATATATATATAAGTATATATAGAGTGTGTATGTGTGTGTGTGTGTGTGTGTTTTGGGGCAACTATTGCAGAGCTAATTCCTTGTGAGGAGATTCTGAAAGTGTTACTGTTTACCTGCAATTAAGCCTACAGATAATATATATAAAAAGTGTTCCCTACTCAGTGTTAGCATACTGATGATACCCAGCTCTCTTACTTCCAGGAAAGCTGTGGAAGTCTTGAATCAGGACCCAAAATCAGGACTGGATGTGGGGGGATGAACTGAAGCTTAGTCCAGTCAAGGTGGAGGTACTAATGGTAGGATTGATCTGGAAATAGGTATTCAACCTGTTCTATATCTGTTCTAGAAGAGCAGGTGGATGGTTTGGAAGTATTCTTAGGCTTAGCCCTGCTCCTGGCTAAACAGGTCAAGGGTGCTTTGGCTGGTATGCCTGCTGCAGTGTTTCTGGAAAAGGCAGGTCTTCTCTAGATCAGCTTTCCCTGGTGCTGCCCTTGAAGAGTGCCTAGAAACTGCATTTGCTGCAACATGCAGCTACGGGGTTCCCTATGAGGCCCAATGGTTGCCATCAATTTGATTTGAATTAATTTTATAATGAATGATTTTAGAACGTTGTACTATTTTATTGTTGTTAGCTGCCTTGAGCCCAGCTTCGGCTGGGGAGGGCAGGATATAAATAAAAAAAATTATTATTATTATTATTATTATTATTATTATTATTATTATTTGTGTGATCATATTGTACCAGAGTTCCATCAGCTTCACTGGCAGCTCCTATGTTTCTAGCACTCCATTTCAAGATGCTGTACTGGTTCTTATTTTTGAATCCCTGAATGACTTTGAACCTGGAATTCTGAGGGGTGAGACATGAATGCTGATATCATTGGGAGAGGCCCTTTCTTGTGTTCACCCTTGCGATACTCAGAAGGCTGGGATGTGGGCACATTTAGGAAGCAAGTGAGGTTATTTTCTGTTTGAAACTTAACTGCAGGCTGTTTTGTTTTGTTTCTTGAAGAGCTTTGGTCCCTTTGCTGCTTCTGGTTTTTGTTGTTCTTTGGGACATGTCACCGAAAGGGGTTTTTTTTTGGGGGGGGGTATATTGATTATTTTATGTATTCTTACAAGCCACTCTGCAGCCCCCTGTGGCTGAAGATTCAGGAAGCAAATGTCATAATAAATGGATGCATAAATAAAGAGAGTTGCCAGTACTCTCGCCTTATAAGAAAATTGATTCTGTAATAGTTGCTCATTAAGTTTGGTGGGTGTGGATGTGTGAGAAGATGCCTCAGCAGGACAGAGCCAATCTTGGAAGCAGCATCAGTTTCCCAAAACAAAGCGGAATGCCCTTGGCAATCCCAGCCTACCCACAAGGTTAAAAACCCAACATTCCTGCCTCCTTTTCTTGCTGCATTCCATTCCATGCTTCCTTCCAACTGGGAATGTTGGGAAAGTTTGCATGTTGCCTGGAATCACAACTGGTTAGTGTGCTTTTGAGCTCAGCTTTTGAGTTTCCCAAGGCTGGTTGGCCACTGTGAGAACACGATGCTGTACTAGATGGGCCAGTGTCATGATCCATCAGGTTCTTCTGGAAACAGCTTGCTCTCTCTCTCTCTTTTTTTAAAAAAAATAATATTTATTAACAGTTTAAACACTACAAAGGGAAAAAAATAAACAAAACAATACAGTACAATACAAAAACATTCCAACATTTTTCTAACATTCATTGATTTTACAGTATTTCTGTAAATAGTCTTTAAACTTTTTCCAGTATTCTTCCACTGACTCTTCTCCCTGGTCTCGGATTCTGCCAGTCATTTCCGCCAGTTCCGTATAGTCCATCAACTTCATCTGCCATTCTTCCCGGGTGGGTAAATCTTGTGTCTTCCAATACTTCGCGATGAGTATTCTTGCTGCTGTTGTTGCATACATAAAAAAAGTTCTGTCCTTCTTTGGCACCAGTTGGCCGACCATACCCAGGAGAAAGGCCTCTGGTTTCTTCAGGAAGGTATATTTAAATACCTTTTTCATTTCATTATAGATCATCTCCCAGAATGTCTTAATCCTTGGGCATGTCCACCAAAGGTGAAAGAATGTACCTTCAGTCTCATTACATTTCCAACATTTATTGTCAGGTAAATTATAAATTTTTGCAAGCTTGACTGGTGTCATGTACCACCTGTAAATCATTTTCATTAAATTCTCTCTTAGGGCATTACATGCCGTAAATTTCATACCTGTGGTCCATAACTGTTCCCAGTCAGCCATCATAATGTTATGTCCAATGTCTTGTGCCCATTTTATCATAGCAGATTTCACCATTTCATCCTGAGTGTTCCCTTTCAACAGCAAGTTATACATTCTTGACAAGTTCTTAATTTTTGAATCTAACAATTCTGTTTCCAATTTTGATTTTTCCACCTGGAAACCAACTTTTTTGTCCAAATTGTATGCCTCCATTATTTGGTAATAATGGAGCCAATCTCGCACTTTGTTTTTCAATTTTTCAAAGCTCTTCGGTTTTATTCTGTCTCCATCTTGTTCTAGAATGGAAACAGCTTGGTCTCAGGCCCACATCCAAGCAGGTGTGGAGTACCCAGTAGCTAGGAGCTGCCCAACACCACTAAGGCTCGTTAAGCAGGAACCTTCATTCAGCAACACACAGTAAAGAAGTATATGTATTGATAACTCATCCTTTGTCAACCTGGAGCCCTTCAGTTGCTTTGGGCTCAGCCAGCAGACCACAAGCTAGAGCTGATGAAAGTTGTAGTCCAAAACATCCGGAAGGCACCAGGTTGGTGGAAGCTATTATAGGTATTAAAAATACATAAGGCAAGAGTATTTCCTCACTTGGCATGGGTATAACTACGTGTGTAGGCCAGAGATGTGGTGCTTATGGCCCTTCAGATGTGCTGTACTACAACTCTCAATTAGAAGGCATCTGAAGGTAGCCCTGTTTAGGGAAGCTTTTAATGTTTGATGCATTACTGTATTTTAATATTTTGTTGGAAGCTGCCCAGAGTGGCTGGGGAAGCCCAGCCAGATGGGTGGGGTATAAATAATAAATAAATAATAAATAATAATAATATCTGACCATTGGTCATGCTGGCTGGGGCTAATGGGTGCTGGAGTTCAACATATGAAGAGCCAAGTCCCCTCACTCCTGATTTAGATAGATAGCTGGATGCATATGCCAACAATTGGCACAGCTTCCGAAAAATCTTTTAACTTTGTACAAAGCAGTTTCCCCACTCCATAACTTTCACCTCGCCAATAGCTGAGGGTTTGCCAAGAAAGAAAACCCTGAAGGGAACCCTGAAAGGAAAACCTGAAGCGTACTTGAGCCATGCAACATTTCAGTGCAGATGACAAAAAGTTCAGCAGAATGATAAGCACTGAAGATGTAATCTTAAAAGGGGGAAAGTCTTAAACTACCTCACAGTTTAAGTTGTGCTTATAACATGCACTTTGTAACAATGGGGGGCAATTACATTTCATCAAGGATGGAAGAGTGGCAATAGTGTTTACTGGATCTGGGAAATCGCTAACTTCCTATGCATGCAAGCACACTTTTCTTAAGCATGCGGTCCAGATACACATTTGGACCCTGGGTTGCTGACTGCTTACCTGAACATTTTAACACATATCTCCCTATGTATAGCAGCAGTGACCTCCATAATATTCCATATATGGTATATTAAACTCCATCTAATCACATGATTTGTAATGGGAAAGTGTGAGGCTTCTTCTTCTTCTTCTTCTTCTTCTTCTTCTTCTTCTTCTTCTTCTTCTTCTTCTTTTTACCCATACAAATGTCTAATCCAGTTGAGAATCCCACTAATCTTTTGCCCTCGATTATATTTTACAAAGGTTATATATGCACTGAGTAAAGAGCAATTTTTTCAGCTTATTTTATATGTGGATGCTGTCTGATTTTAATCAGCTGCTGAGGATGAGAGCAAATAGGAGCTCTTACTCAAAACTGTTCTGCAGTCCTTGATCATATTTTCATTTATTTTCTACATCTGTAACCAGTTCCACACACCCCCCACTCCCCAACACAACAATCGCCATTCCAACAGAGATGCTAGATGCTCAAGATCAAGAAATTGCACTTAACATAGCCCAGACTCCTGCATTTTTCCATTAAAAATAATAAAATGGCAGCAGAGACTCAGGTGGGGGTGGGGGTGGGGGTGGAGAGTGCATGGCTGCAATTACAGCTGAAATAACCTTTCTTAATAAGGCTAGCAGTGGACAACAGAATGGGACCCTTTACAAAATAAGATGAAATGGCTCATGTGGTTCCTCAAAATACGACTTAGAATGGAAAATCCATGCCCTTTAATGTGGTTTTGGTTAAGGCAAATGTACTTTTTACAATATTAGATCATTGTTTTATCTAGCCCACATTGTCTTTTCTGACCTCAAATTTCTCCACAGTCCTGATAACAAAGATCCTTTTAAGTGGAATGCTAGGGATTGAACTACCAATATCAACCCACAGCAAAAATGTAGATCTACGTTCAAGGCTTTCGTCATCTCCAGCTTCTTCACAGAACGTGAACACTCTTTTTTTGTATACATACAGTATTTAAGAAGTGCTGATTTACTATTTGTGCATCAAAGATGGAAAGACTTTAAATATTTCCTCCCTCCATTATCCTTCTATTTTAGGTTTATTGGCTTCACAAGTTTGGTTCTCTTTCTGGGTGCCTGAGATGAGAACTTGGGGCTAGAACAAGGACTGTGCAATGATGCAAGAGAACAACCACAGATCTCAAGTTCAGTGGCGTGAAATGTAGAGGATTAAGAAAGGGATCAGATTCAACAGGATGAAACAAACAAAGGGTACAGGCTAGACTTCAGTTAGGTGCTAAGCTTCAAGGGTCAGCAAACCTTTTCAGCAGGGGGCTGGTCCACTGTCCCTCAGACCTTGTGGGGAGCCGGACTATATTTTGAAGAAGAAAAAAATGAAGAAATTCCTATGCCCCACAAATAACCCAGAGATGTATTTTAAATAAAAGGACACATTCTACTCATGTAAAAACATGCTGGTTCCTGGACTGTCCGCAGGCTGGATTTAGAAGGCAATTGGGCCGGATCCAGCCCCTGGGCCTTAGTTTGCCTACCCATGTTCTAGAAGTATGCCCTTCATACTGTAATTGTTATGCTAGAAGAGCAATTTGTCATTTTGTCCAAAGTGCTTACTCTGGTTTATCTCAACAAGCAGAAATCAGAGATCTTGGTCTGATCTTAGTTTGTTTTGACAAACCATAGTTTAAACTAACCTCAGTTTGTCCCAGGCTGGACAAAAAACAAAGTATGGTTATATTAAAATGAATGTGGGTGCTTCTTTTCCTTGCAGCTGTGCCAGTAGAGACAAGTCCACACGCCCAAGGTTTGTGCACATAAGGCTAAAGCATAGTGTAGGATTTCATCCAGCTAGATCTGATCAAAGCATTTTCACATTTCCCTCCTAAGACTGAACACACCTCATAAAACAGCCACCTTACTTCAGTGGAGCCACATACAAAGCTGCATTGCCCCACAGCTTCACGTCCCTGAATTTTTAGACAAAAACTCAACTCACTTTATTATTTCTTTATTCAGTCTTAGCCAGGGGGAAACAGAAGCGCAACAACACAATGGGAAGTGGGTGGGGTAGGGTGGGGAATAATATACAGTTTGAGAGACAGCACAAGACAGTACTGAAATATAGCTAGAAAACAGAAACTGGGTTCTTTTTTAAATGCAGATATGCTGAAGGGATTATTATTTTATTTAACAGTATTCTAGCTGCCATGGCTCTGATGTTATTCAAACAAATTAATGCCTGCGACTGCAGTGTGGAGCGTTACATGGCCCTGCAGGAAAGAGGATGCCTCGAACAATTCCCATTTTAGATTACGTCGAGAAATTGCATGTTTAAAGCTGAATTTACATGCTGAATGCAAATCTTTGTGACTGAGCTAGCATATCAAACTGGTGCAGCTGTACACAATTAGAGAAAAATGAGGCTGATGTTCCAGAGAACCTCTCTTTACACGGGATCTGCAATATATTTCGTTTGTTCGGCAATATATCGCTTCTCTTCCCCGTGTGGGGATGTTTGTGCTACCAGATGCATTAATTAATAAGGAATTTCTTTCCTTAAAGAAGAGAAGTCCCTGAAATTCAAAATAGATTGCATGACGAATGACTGCAGTTGCAAGCTGGGTCTGGATCCAGAGGCGAAGGTGAAGGAGGCATTCCATAAATACAGTTATAAATTGCAACAATAAATGTTAATAGCCAGGAATGTGGAGGAAGGAATAAAATAACCATTTGGCTAGGCAAGCTTTAAATGTGCATGTTGTAGTCAGTGGCTAAATGATGTCTTTCCATTGTCTAATCTCTGAAGGTGTCAAGACTCTATTAGAGGTCCCTATTCAAATCAAGGAGAAGAGAGCAGCGCAGATGGAATACAAATACACAGCCAAGGAGTGGAACGGGGTTAGCGAAGTGTGCAGTTGGAGAGATTGATGTTGATACCCTTCACTGCCAAGTGAAATGCCAATAATGCTTGTATAGCATTTTGTGAGGGCAATGGGAGTATTGATTCCTGAGCAATAATAAAGAATGAAGCGGTTCTCCCAGGTATAAAAATATTGGCAACTGTTACAAAGAATTGACTCATAGAGGCCTGAGTGCTGGCCTATCTTAATACAAATAATTCAGGCTTCAGAAGGATTTTCAAGAGCAGCCAGGCATGGTCCTCAGGCACATTCTCTGCTATTAATTTACCTGCAGCTTTCACAAGCCTCTCAGTCTATTGGCCAATTGGTCGACGAGGTACAGGGACAAAATGGATTTCTGAAGGCTTGTTGAAAGACAAGATGAAAAAATAGCAGACCCATGACCCTTTTTACATATAAAAATGCAAAGGGGGAGTATATGCTGCATTTTCTTCTTAGCACAATATAAATGCACAAATCTCATAAAGGTATTTGGCAAATTTCATCTAGTTACAATATTCAGTATTAAGAAGTTTTGGGGTGCTTTTTTTCTTTAAGCTAACTTAAAATGTTACTACTTTAAAATGCTTTTGACCAGGTTAAACTGTGGGCCTGTTTTCAGGAATTGTAAAGGGATGCACACTGAACTTGCATGGCTGTTTCAGGGCAAACAGGTTTGTGCATTTAGTGCTCAGATCACCATGCCTCCAATAATTAAGCGTGAAAACAATGTAAATACAAATTAAGATCTAAAACTGAAAAGAATCTAAATACAGTGGTGCCCCGCAAGACGAATGCCTCGCAAAACGAAAAACGCGCAAGAGGAAAGGGTTTTTCGGTTTTTGCGTCGCTTCGCTAGACGAATTTCCCTATGGGCTTGCTTCGCAAGACAAAACGTCTTGCGAGTTCTTGCGAGTTTTTTTCCTTTTTCTTAAAGCCGCTAAGCCGTTAATAGCTGCTAAGCCGCTAATAGCCGTGCTTCGCAAGACGAAAAAACTGCAAGACGAAGAGACTCGCGGAACGGATTAATTTCGTCTTGCGAGGCACTATGTAGAGCAAAATGAAATGAAAGGAACATACTACAGTCCCAAAGTGAAAGCAAGTACAGTCATACCTCATGTTACGTTTGCTTCAGGTTGAGCATTTTCAGGTTGTGTCCCACAGCGACCCAGAAGTACCAGAAAGGGTTACTTCCGGATTTCACCGCTCCTGCGTGCGCAGATGCACAAATGATGTCATGTGCATGCACAGACGTGGCGAATCGTGACACGTGCAGGCGCAGGTTGCGTTCTGCTCATGTTGTGAACGGGCCTCCGGAATGGATCCCGTTTGCAACCAGAGGTACCACTGTATTTAAAAACTGAAAGGCTCAGACTATGTGAGGGATTTAAAAGGCCTAAATGGGCAGAAATATCTTCACCTGGCACTGAAAAGACCACAAGGAAACCTCTCAGGGAAGACTGTTCTGCAACCAGGGCAGACCTCGTTCCCCAGTGGTGACCTACTTCAATTCATTTGGTGGGGGCACTTACATCAGGGCACCTGAATAAGAGCTTTAGGCTCTGATAGGTACAAACAGGAGAAGGTGGTCTGACAGGTAACCTGGTCCCAAGCAAGATGGCCAGAAGGACAGTCAGAATGTTAGTCTGTGTTGCAGAAAAACCAACGAAGAGTCTTGTGACAGCAGACAAGCTAACAAGTTTATTATGATGTAGGTTTATTATCATGATTGTTTATTAAATTTGTATCCTGCCTTTCCTTACAAATTAGCCCGGAGCAGCAAACATCAAAATGCTACAACAATATAATTTAAAATAAAACAAAGACATATTTAAAGCAGTTAAGAACCATCTGAAAACATTTTACAAAACACAATTAGAAACCATCTCAAACCATTTAAAAACAAAACCATCTAAAGACAACCCCATAATTTCAAGGTTGCCAGGGCCACTGGATGCCTGAGTAAACAGGAATGTCTTTAAATTATTCCTGAAAGTCAGTAGTGAGGCCCTAAAGTGTATGCCATAGTAACATACTTAACTTTCAAGGTTCCCCAAGATTTTTATTTTTATTCTGATGCATTTATGGCAGGCTTCCTCAAACTCAGCTCTCCAGATGTTTTTGGCCTACAGCTCCCATGATCCCTAGCTAGCAGGACCAGTGGTCAGGGATGATGGGACCTGTAGTCTCAAAACATCTGGAGGGCCGAGTTTGAGGAAGCCTGACTTATGGGGCGAACAGACACAAAAATTGTCTGTTAGACATCTACAGAGTTGATTCACTGCTTAGTTGTTCGTTTGTTTCTTCTTTTATTGGATTTCCTTCTTTTAAATGTTTTTGATTTTAGCTCTCCTTGGCCATCTCATTAAGAGTTTGGAAATGTGGGATATGGAGATATGTGCCCTAACCTGATAACTGTATACTGGGAAGCATGGGGAGGAAGTAAAAAGATGGTTCATTCAGTGTAGCTGCCACTCAATTTTGCAACTCTGATGTTGAAATTTGGGCAGAGTCCACTTGTGTGAGGCAAGGGACATTAAGGCCAATATACCCAGGTTCCTCTAACATGGAGTCATCCCCAGTCCCGTCCCCTGAAGAATTGTCACCCCCCCCACCTATGTACATTACCTTAGCTCAGGGGGGTTAGGGCATTCAAGGACATGGGGCTTCCACATAGCTAATAACTACTAAGTCTCCATCCATTATACAGATGCTTTACTCATCTGTGTATAAGCATGGCTATATTAAATGAGGTTGGGTCTGGATCAGACTATAAGTCAGTGTAAACTGAATGTCTAAGAGTAGATAAATAAAATGGTACATGTAACAGCATTTTAAAAAGCAGAGACGTCACCTTTCCAACAAAGGTCCGTATAGTTAAAGCTATGGTTTTCCCAGTAGTGATGTATGGAAGTGAGAGCTGGACCATAAAGAAGGCTGATCGTCGAAGAATTGATGCTTTTAAATTATGGTGCTGGAGGAGACTCTTGAGAGTCCCATGGACTGCAAGAAGATCAAATCTCTCCATTCTTAAGGAAATCAGTCCTGAGGGGTCACTGGAAGGACAGATCATGAAGCTGAGGCTCCAAGACTTTGGAAAAGACCTTGATGTTGGGAAAGATGCAGGGCACAAGGAGAAAGGGACGACAGAGGATGAGATGGTGGGACAGTGTTCTCAAAGCTACTAACATGAGTTTGACCAAGCTGCGGGAGGCAGTGGAAGACAGGAGTGTCTGGTGTGCTCTGGTCCAGGGGGTCACAAAGAGTCAGACACGACTAAATGACTAAACAACAACAACAAATAGGATTCTGGAAGTCAACAATGAGAGCTCCTCCCCGCAAATCTGATCAAATAGATTTCCCAACAGAACAAATTAAAGAATTAGCTTGATGGTTTGTTTGTTTGTTTGTTTGTTTTGCCTGAATAAGGATGGCAACACATCCTTTCTTTTAGCAGGAATGAAAGGTCGAATGACACATTGCACTTGTTGCTCTGATATTTCCCAGAGCAAATGCATACAGTGTGTAAGGAAAATATAGGGACACATGCACACATCTGTAAGTGCCCTTGGACTCGTCTGGGAAATCCCTTAACAATAATACAGAGCAGTGCTGCCCTTAAAAAACCCTGAAAGAAAATGGTGGCTAACTAATTTGTCCACAGCCTTCAGGGCACAGCAGGTGATAAAACAGTTAATTTCACCTGGCTGAGAAATGTCTCATCTAATCCCTCTGGTCCTGGAAGCCTTGATTTCCTAGTTACAGTGAATGAGAAATCAGTGGAAGATTTTTATAAAAGTTCTAGGACACAGTTTCCTCTAAATATTGGTTTCTCCGAACACAGGCAATGTTGTGCCTTGTGTTTGATAATGACCTGTGGCAGATGCTGCAAAGAATGGAACATTTTTTAAAAATCCTTCAGACAGCAGTTATGGAATAACCTACTCAGGGGAGAAAGGATTGCCTCTCCGTTCCTCTGTGATAGTCAGAGGTCAGTCCACATGCTGGGATAGTTTGTATCTCTTCCAAAATTGCAATATGATATTTCACAGCATTTCCCAATGTGTTGTTAAGTCTAGCAGATTTATTACCTATAAAGATTTTGAATTCTTCTCAGTCCTATTAAATGATTATTTTTCATATACCCTAAGGTAATGCATTGTACGCACAATGTATAATGCAGAAAAATACGCTTTCTATAACTACAGAGGAGGTTCCTGGTTGAATAGCATGAACTTTGCTAAAGCATTCTTTGGGTCTGTTTATATGGGTAAAGCAAACAGAAATCCTTTGGTCCAAAACCAATTTCCACATCTAGGAGAATTTTCAAAGCTTGGAAGGTATGGCAAGTTTTACTTGAGGTTCCAGACATTTGAGGAGAAAAATAATCAAAATTGCAAGATTTCAGGCTACTGCTAGGTGCCTGTTTTCATAATTAGCAATAAGTTTCCATCTGAATTTGCTTTATCCCCCAATATGATTACATGTTCAGATTAATGTTGAGATTAATTCTCAAAATTGGAGCTGAAAGACAGTCAACATTTTTTAAAAAAAATCCAGCAACTCTTCAAACACCTGGATCAGTCAACAGTAATAGGTAAACCATAAACAGCAATAGGTTATTTCTGATGGGTAAAATTTACAGTTCACTGGAGAAGTTCAGTGACCTGTGACTAAGAGAAATCTGTCACAGCCCAGGACAGGGCACAGACCTGAGTCGCAGTTCCCCTTATGGTTTGCCCTATGGGGGTCTGGCTGAGCTTTCAACAACCCAGGGGAATCCTAAGAGCTGGTTGAAAAAAAGATATTCTTATTTGAGATGAGCCTCTGAGGAATCAGCCCTTAGTGCTTTTATTTCCTCAAAGGGCAAGAGTTTAGCCCATTTACAACTGTTCTTCTGGGTACTCAGAATACAGAATAAAGTATACAGAATAAAGACTTAAAGGAATGCTCAGGTAAGATGTATCGAGGCTCTCAAAGCACATTAGACTCTGAGGGCTCTCACCTCTTGGCATGTCCAAGGAAGGCAATTTCCCCTAGTCACTCATCTCTTTCCTGGGAAGCTCCAGACATTATAAATGGTGCCGGATTCAGTTGGTCACTTTCATATTGCCCAAAATGAGGAACTGCATCACCTCTGCCCCACTCCTGGACATACTTTTGCACTGAAATTTCATATGATAATTTATATGTGTAGATGCATAAGACTTCCCAATCAGCTTTAATTGTGTGACCTGAATTTGCCAGTAGGTGAGCAAAGGCAATCTTAGGCTCCCTTGTGCCCTTGTCAAGGAGCGGTATTGGCACCCTCCCATCCCTTGCGCCCTTGGGGTGCCACTAGCTGCTCCGCTCAGGCTTCTAATAGCGCTGCCAGCTGACAGAGGGGGCCCCACAGAGCTGCTGCAACAGTCCACACCAGCAACCTGATTCCTCCACCAAGGCCACCTTGCCCAGCCACCTAGAGCGGCAGAGGAGTGGGATTATGTAGCTCATTTGAGCTATTAATTCATTCTCCCATACAGCCCTGAATCTACCATTTATATGAAAAACTTATATGAAAAACTGCCCCAAATCTGCTACAGTGGAACCTCGGGTTGCACGTTCGCAACCTGCAGTGTTCGCAACCTGCAGCACCGCGTCTGCGCACGCGCCTGATGTGATTCGACACTTCTACACATGCACAAAGCTCGATTTTGTGTTTCTGTGTATGCACGAGCACCGAAACCCGGAAGTAACCCGTTCCAGTACTTCCAGGTTTCGGCGCATCTGTAAGCTGAAAACGTGTAACCCGAAGTGTCTGTAACCCGAGGTACCACTGTCTTTTTTTCTCTTGTTGCTCATCCCTTTTTTATGCAGCAGGGGGAGGATATTACCTAGTGAGAAAACAAGAAGACATAGAATGGCTTTCAGGTTTGTGAGTCTATGTTTTCTCCCAGCTGATATACGTTGGGGAAAGGAAGCGTTTTAGGTTATTACTTTCTCCGTATGTTGTCACTTACAACTCCCTTACAAAATTCCAGAAGCATAATGCTAGAAGCATAAGATTTCGAGGACAGGAGAAGTAAAAAATGGGTGGTAAATCAAAAGAACCCTGTTGACCATGTATGGGGAAAACTATAGTGACAGATTTCTGTTTTGTTTGCTTGTTTGTTTCTTGAGGATGTATCCCATAATTGACACAGAGCTGCTGGGCATTTTTCTTTGACTCCCATTGGCCATTCCTCTTGGCAAGACACTGGAAGAGCGCAAAAATATCAAACATCTAAGCATCTCAGCAATGCTTCTGGGTCTTGAGCCTTAACCCTGCAACTAAAATTTTGTTCTTTTACTTGCCAAGGTCAGACTCCTATTGCTCACACTTGTCCCTTAAGGATATTTCACTGCACTCCTAGCACTGATCTTGTAGTTTCCCTTTCCTTCCATATTTTGGAATATCGTTTTGGGTAAGCTTACAGAAAACAGCAGGGAAGAATGGAGAAATTGTTCCCAGCTGAGTTCCCCCTCCCCAAATTAGATATAAACAGCTATAAACTGTGGTGAGTTGAAGTTTTCTTTCGTTTCTTTGTTGAGCATGGCAAATACCAGATAAAGAGCCACTTTGAGTGAAATGTTTTGTACATCCAGACAGGCTTTTAAAATAGATCCTGTGAGTGGCTTCACATAGAACTATTCTGTGGGAATGTATTGTTCATACAATGTTTCTGGATATAATACATATAGAGATCTAGATACCTATTCATAGATCTTTCAGGGGAAATGTTACGTGTCCATGTAACTTTTTCCAAGTGCAGAAGGGGGTGGGGCAATGCCTATCCGTGAGTGCAAAATGTAAGTTTGTATGGCCCATAAGATCATAAAAGTGTACAGTGGTACCTCGGGTTACATACGCTTCAGGTTACAGACTCCGCTAACCCAGAAATAGTACCTCGGGTTAAGAACTTTGCTTCAGGATGAGAACAGAAATTGTGCGGTGGCAGCTGGAGGCCCCATTAGCTAAAGTGGTACCTCAGGTTAAGAACAGTTTCAGGTAAAGGACGGACCTCCAGAATGAATTAAGTTCTTAACCCGAGGTACCACTTTAGTGCTTTATTTTGAGATGCAAAAATGGCTACAGATGAAGTCCATTATATAAGAGCAGTGGCAATAACCATCAGCAATGCAATATAATCCTTGGAAGCACAGCCACATCTGCAACAACTTGCTTGTGAGATGGAATTACTGTTAGAACCATTATTAATGAGGCCGAGTGCCATGTACACAAGAACATGAACTGATCACAAGACTGGTAAAAGCCAGTTAAATAGCAACAACTTAGTGTTAAGGCAAAAACAACTCCATATAAAGTACAGGAAGGGTTCTGACATGTACAGCAAAAATGCATCATGGACTGTGGTTGAATGAGATATGGTGAATTGTTGGGGTGGTAGTCCTCATGGAAATGCTGTCACAGACTCTTTGGGCTCTGTCTGGTAATGCATTACTGAATAAAGTCTGACCAATGGGAATTTGGTGTAAGCCTCCATGTTGGACACCCCCACCCCCACCCCACAAGGGGAATTCCCCCCACACTCTGTTCTTGTTTGAGACAACTTTCTTCTAAACTGCTGAAAATAGATTTAGCTGTCACAGGCTGTCTTTCATTATCTCTGTACATCACCCCATACGTGCTGCTTTGCAGAGTAATATACACAAGTAACTTTTGTATATATATTTTTATCAGCCACTTAGAGCTTTTGATGATTAAGCAGTATATAAATCCTGTTAAATAAATACCAGCAGACTCACACATAGAGGGGAAAGCTACCACGATAAATTTACAATCCAAATTTCAACTGTTGGGAAGACAACAAAAGGAGGAAACTGAAAGGCAATATAGATGAATGTGAACAAATGGAATTGCATGTATTTTGCATAATATATACTTCTTCCTTTTTTACACATTAATTAGTTGGAGAACTGCATTGCAAAATTCAGAGGCGTGTGAATTTCAAAGGCTAAGTGGGTTTTGGTTCACATATTGCTTCTAGAAGTGTGAATTAAGTAGTTTCTCATTAAAATGCAAACAGAAGTAAATTTCTCCCCTAGCCCTAAGTAACAATAAAGCATCATAACAGGAACAGATTAAAACATGGAGTTAGCCCTAAAATAACAAAAGAAGCTTGATCCATTTCATGTTTCCCAGACTACCATTCCTTGATGGAAATAGTGCTCCCATTTGCCCCAATGTTCTATACATCTTCAGGTAGTACAGATCAATTATAATGGTCTTGTATTTGTACAATGATATTTTTATTAGTTTGGTAAAACCTAGTGCAATGGCTTCATTATAACTAACTGATACTGGGTCTCTCTCGTGTGTGTGTGTGTGTGTGTGTGTTGTGTTTTAAGAAAATGCACCTTGATCTCTTTTAAACTAACGTTGTGTGCCAGGTGAGTTAATAGGCTTTTAGCAGACATGTGACCAAAGTGGAGAGCCTTGCATTCTGCCTTCAAATGTTCTGCATTGCTAAGCAGAACATTCTGTCGCCAAGCACAATGATAACTAATGTGCGCGGCATGAAGCCCACTGCTGAATTTTCCACCTCTCTCTACCCTGCTGAATTTTCATCACAAGCAGTAGCCTGAAAGCCCCAAGTTGTTAAGCACGGTTATGGAAGAAATCTGGAGGTGGAAACCTTGTCAATCACTGACAATGGGACCTTGCTCAGCTGATAATAGAAGTACTCTGCTGCTTACGAAAGATTACTGTTCGCATTTTGGAGAGGCAGCGGGGTGACCTTTCCTTCCAAGAAGCAGAGACCTAAAGCATCTTGACAGTTTTGCTGTCAGGTTGGGGTTTTTTTTAAAAAAAGCTACACCTTTGAGAGGCTTTAAAACACTTCACATTTAAAGAATGCACTGGTCCCCCCCCCCTCCTTTTCATTGCACTTCCAGCAGAATTTCAATCTTCCTTTAATTATCCAGCATGGAATTACATACTTTTATTACTTCTACTTCTCCCCTCTCTTGAATTTTATGTTCTCCTTCTGCTCTGCCTATTATCACCCTTGAATGTTTTACTTTTATCCACTTCTGAACCCAAAGATATTTAAGTCTAATTCTGCACCACAGGAGTTCTGGCGATAGATCTGGCACCAGTGTGAGGTTTAGTGGTGTGGGGGTTCTCAAATTTCTTTTCCTCAGAAAGCTGCCTTAAGTGAAGAATAAAAATTGTTGAAACCTTAGTATAACCCAAAAACATGGTCCAAAAATTGAAGGCAGAAATGTTGTCTGAATCTGATGGGGGCGGTGGATCCAAACAAGAAAGTACAATGCCTTTATTCATACCAGTTGAATAATGAATAATTCTTTAAAACAGATTCACGAGCTGCATCTGATACTGCATATCATGGACTGCATAACTAATAAGACAACTTAATCCTTGGTCCCAAAAGGTGCAGACAAAACAAGGGAGTTGAATAGCCAGGCCTTGCGAAAGTGAAGCATCAAGCTCCACAAAGAAAACTATGAGGTATTTGTGGCTGAATTTGAAAACTAAGCAAGAATGAAACATTCATATAATCGTGTTTGTGTGTGGTCAGTCAAATACTTTGCAATCAATCAGGTAGCCCCCTCCTTTCCCCAGCGCCATACGTTAAAGGTGGACAATTTTTATTGGAAGCTTTGTGCAGTAGAAAGGCTTAAATATTTTGCTTCTCATTCATGATTCGTCCTTCCAGCTTTAATTAGAAGGGGGGAACGATAGATGTGTAGGCAGTGCTATTTGAAAAGGGAAGGATCTACAGAGTTGATTCCGAGAGAAACAGATCGTAGAGAAGGAAATGGCTAGTAAATGCTAGAGCACCACTGTACTTGTTGTCGCTTGCATGTTTATTTTAAAAGGGGAAACTGCTATTAACCACATATGCAATCTTCATAATATTGCTACATAAGAAGAAGAGTTTGGATTTGATATCCTGCTTTAACACTTCCCGAAGGAGTCTCAAAGTGGCTAACATTCTCCTTTCCCTTCCTCCCCCGCAACAAACACTCTGTGAGGTGAGTGGGGCTGAGAGACTTCAAAGAAGTGTGACTAGCCCAAGGTCAGCCAGCAGCTGCAGGTGGAGGAGCAGGGAAGCAAATCCGGTTCACCAGATTACGAGTCCACTGCTCTTAACCACTACACCACACTGGCTCTCATAATGCACATGGGTAGGGGCTGGGAATGTCCCCTTCCTGAAACCCTGGATAACTGCTACCAGTCAGTGTAGACATTACTGAGCTAAATGGACCAATGTCTGACTCTGTTGTTGTTGTTTAGTCGTTTAGTCGTGTCCAACTCTTTGTGACCCCATGGACCAGAGCACACCAGGCACTTCTGTCTTCCACTGCCTCCCGCAGTTTAGTCAGACTCATGTTTGTAGCTTCGAGAACACCGTCCAACCATCTCGTCCTCTGCCGTCCCCTTCTCCTTGTGCCCTCCATCTTTCCCAAAATCAGGGTCTTTTCCAGGGAGTCTTCTCTTCTCATGAGGTGGCCAAAGTACTGGAGCCTCAGCTTCACGATCTATCCTTCAAGTGAGCACTCAGGGCTGATTTCCCTAAGAATGGAGAGGTTTGATCTTCTTGCAGTCCATGGGACTCTCAAGAGTCTCCTGCAGCACCATACCGTAATTCAAAAGCATCTCTGTAGAAGATAGCTTTCTTTGATGTCCCAGTGAAGCTGTAAGGATGCCAAAGGTATGAACTCTTTCACACCCTTGAAATGTGTGATATAAATAAAACTCTACTTAAGAGTATTGGGTTTCAGCATTTTCAAACATGCAACTGAAAGCCGAAGATGAACAACAGTTGAAACAACATTTGGGGATTTAAAAAACACAGAAAGGAACCTACTCCTGATAATGGAAGGGAAGTAAACGCACCTTGCACATCCATTAACTGGCTGGGAAAGCACAGAGCAATAATTGTTGACAATTGCTTACCCCAATAGTGCTGGTGATGAGGCCGTAGTGCTGCGAAAGTAGTTAGAAGAGTACAAAAAAACAAAAACCCCGGAAACCCTGGCTGTGTCTATGTGAACGAACTGCCTGATGATGATAGAATGGAACAGTGAAATGGAAAATGCTGTAATGTCACCTTAGAATGGCAATCTAATTGTGGTGGCACTTCCACGACGGTTTCAGAAGAAGGCCTCTCAGATGAGAGCTGGGCTGGGAGGGGGCGGGTGTAGAGAGAGATCAAAGTGTTCAGGAATAAGCTGAGGAAGGTGGGGCAGGTGAAATGAAGAGTACAAAAATCAGACAGCCGAACAATGATAATGACTGTACTTTAATGTATTGCATTCATTATCACAGTAATTCTTTTAACACCTTATCCATTATTCAAGTAAGTCCACTTTCCTAGCCAGTGCTCCTTGTAGATGTGCAATTTAAATTTGGAGGCTCTTCATGTTTCACGAGCTCACATTTGCATTGAAGTAATGGCTGAAACATATTTGCAGTCCAAGCCTTTCAGCGCTGCTGAAGCAGGCAGGTATCCAAGGCAGCAAAGAGGATCCTTTCCAAATAGCATTTTTTAAAAGAAAAAGAAGAAAGAAAGAAGAACAAAGGGGAAAGGGGGAAACCAAGGGAGAAGGGCTCTAGAGAAGTACTTCAGTGACAGATTTTAAACGCTGAAGTGTTGTGGAAAATGCCATTTCTGAAAGTGATGTTTACTACATATGTTTGATATACTAATTCCCTGCCTCCTGCTTGGACTAGCAGCTATTGAATCCAAACAACTTTAATGGAGTCCTGAGAGCTATTAACACTGAGCACCTATAAAGCCAGATCATCCTGACATTATTTTACAGACCTAATTGGGCTGCCCGGTCTATAAAACATCTCTAGAAAGGATCTTAAAATGCAATAGAGCCCATTACAAGCCAAAGTGCTTGCTTTAAACAGCATGTACTTTTCATAAAAATTAAACTAATGAATTGTATTGTTCACAACATGTGCAGGAACGAGGGCACTAGAGCTTAAAAGGCTGCTTTTTATACACAGCATATGAAAGCAATGAAGCTCTCATCAATGCTACAAACATTTTTAACTGGATTGGTCTGATCCACAACATAATTGCATCTTAGGCAGAGGAAACTGTGCAGAAATGATTTGGGGGCAAACTATAGATATGCATGGTCACAAACCTTGAGAAATTGTGTCACTAGCCTTCCCTCAAAATTTCTCCAATGTTTTGGTCAACTTCTAAACTGACATTGAAGAGATGATCTTTCCATAATATCATTTGCTAACGCGAGGAAAGTAATTGTGGGCAATTGCTCTGCTTGTAAATTTGTGCGCAAATCAATACTAGAAAATAACTCCTATAGGCTTCCCAGTAGCCCCCTGATCATGACCCTCACAACTGCAGATCTAGTGTTTTCTGTATGCATGAGTACAAGCTATCGCTCTTTAATGTTTCCATACCATAGGAAAAATCCAGAAGTGGTGATGAGCTACAGGGACTTAGTTGTTTGATCCTGCATGTTTGTATTGTGTCTTCTTCTTGTGCTATCAGGAAGACCAAGTCTTCTTGCCTCTCAAACCAGAGAGCAAACCTGACCTAAGAGCTTTTATAGAAGTCAAGGGTCATTGTCTGACCAATACAATTGGACCTATAGGGACAAGAAAGCTTCCTCTGCCAGTGTCCTTGCAGCTCCGTTTCCTGCCTAGAGCTGGGTGATAGTTCAAGGCCCAAAGTAGACAAGGCCACACCTTTTCCAGCTGACACAGAGCTACAGTTCCCAACACCTTTAGCAGACTATGGTTTCCAGAATTCTTTGTGGAAACCCAGGTTCTCTAAATATATGGTGTGGATGCAAAGGGAGGTGGTAATCCTGGAAGCTATGATCTCCTTAGAAGGAACAGAGGAAGACATATGGACTCTCTTCCACTGAAATGTAACCACTGGCTACGTAGGTTCCTGCTTAGCAGATGTGCGTGAATGTACTTGTTGTAGTCACATGTATTTGTATCAGTGCTGGATTTGCATATAAGCTCTTGGGGGCTCCCCAAAAAAAATTAAAGGAAAAAAACTGGATGTAAATTTCCAAAATATAAGATAAAAAACAAATAAAATAAAACCTAAATACAGCAACAGTGTTTTGTGTTGTGTAGGCTCCTATGATGTAAGTATTGGGCCCCGCCTGCTAGCCATATAAAGGGCCCCATTACCTTCAGTGACTTAGGGCCTCATCAAACCTAAATCCAGCCCTGATTTGTGTTGTAAGAAACAGCCAACATTCAATACTATAGGACACAAACAACCCTCTTTCTTTTGACTTCAAAGCAGTGATTAGTATAATTCATTTGTTTATAACTACCAGACTAGACTGCCAATAAATTTTTTGGGGGACCAGCGAATGATCTAGCCCTACTCACACATATGAAGCGGCTGTTGTTGTTTAGTCATTTAGTCGTGTCCAACTCTTCGTGACCCCATGCCAGAACACGCCAGGCACTTCTGTCTTCCACTGCCTCCCGCAGTTTGGTCAAACTCATGCTGGTAGCTTTGAGAACACTGTCCAACCATCTTGTCCTCTGTCATCCCCTTCTCCTTGTGCCCTCCATCTTTCCCAACATCAGGGTCTTTTCTAGGGAGTCTTCTCTTCTCATGAGGTGGCCAAAGTATTGGAACCTCAGCCTCTGGATCTGTCCTTCCAATGAGCACTCAGGCCTGATTTCCTTCAGAATGGAGAGGTTTAATCCTCTTGCAGTCCATGGGACTCTCAAGAGTCTCCTCCAGCACCATAATTCAAAAGCATCAATTCTTCGGCGATCAGCCTTCTTTATGGTCCAGCTCTCACTTCCATACATCACTACTAGGAAAACCATAGCTTTAACTATACGGACCTTTGTTGGCAAGGTGTTGTCTCTGCTTTTTAAGATGCTGTCTCTGCTTTTTAATAGGCTGTGCTTTTTAAGATGGAGCGGTACATGTCAGCAATAGGGGGATCCTGCCTCACAGAGGCATCCCCCCCCCAACCTTTCCCACAATTTGCAAAAACATACTGCCACTGTGTCAGGTGAAATGGAACGGGGAATTCTTTCATGGCACAGGTATTCGCTTCACACACAGGCATCTTCCGTGGATATTCAGGGTATTCAAGCTCTTTGTGTGATAAATCGGTATACCAACGGATCTGAGTTGCATTGTGACCAGCACAGCACATCTACTTGGGTGTCAGCTGTATCCCATTTAAACATTAAAATGAATGGTATGCAATAATTCCACTGCTACTCTTTTTATTTTTTAAATAGGAAAATCTATAATATAGTGTTCAAACTATCATTTGCCCTTTCCTGTTTCTATGTTCGCTACATCTTTATTATTCCCTCCTTTAATGATGCTGCTTTCCTAACAAGTCAACAAGTTAATCTTCTTATTAGTGAATAAAACATGAAGTAAATTTTTATGTTACTACTACTTGACAGTCTTCATGCTAAAATCCCCATTGTTAATGAACTAAAATGGTTCACATAAATTATTGCTCTGCTCTGCTGTCAAATAGTGAGGAAATGCAGTGTCCACAATATTTGCCTGAATCTGTATCTGTAGCGTTTGGAAGCAGACTGATCTGTCTCAGATCTGTTCTGTGTCGCTCCAATTCAAATTGTTACTTGGGTCGAAATCTGATCTGTTAAATCCAAAGGCATGTTTCGCCCTCATTGATTCTAACTGAGAATTTTAAAATGGCTATAATTTCCCCCCTTTCACGTGTGGATGACATCTGCGGCAAAGGAACCCCTCCTGGATGGATAAAGGCTGCCAAATTTTAGGCATATTCATCCATGAAAATTTCTTTTAAAAGTTTGCATTTTTTAATTTTCTGACAGAATTTGATGGAAATTACATTCACTGTCACCCCTTCTGAGTTGATAAAGCTGTCAAATTTCAGAAAGATAGGTGCAGCAGTTCTTCTGCAAAGGAAAACTTTACTGGGTTTGGGGGGTGGGGGGGAATAGAAATCATATTCCTGTCCCTATTTGTTTCAGGACAGTTTGAAAACCATGAGGATGAGCCTTGGGGGGGAACTGGCAGAGTTAAGACAAATAAGTCGATGAACTGAACTCCTTGGCAGGTTTTGAATAAACATACACAAATTTATTGGTTGATAACATGTTAGATAGATAATGTAAGGATATGTAAAATTTTATAACATGCAGAGAATAATATGTGCTGAGAAATCAGAGAGAGGAGCTGAGGGAAGTCCGGGGGGGAGGGAAGGGGGGGAAATAATGTATGTGATTATATGGTTTGATAATATGTTATGTTGAAATTGCTAATAAAAATATTTTTTTTAAAAGACAAGTACGTCCAAAAACTATCATGCTAGGTAATTTTACTTTCACTATACAAAAAACCTTGAAAAATCTACTCCTTCCCCACCTCCTTGAAGTTCCCACCACAAAGACAAAAAGTGTCAGAGCTATTATTTTTATTTTTCTTACAGACAAAGTGATTGGGAAAGAAGCAGGGCCATGGCCTAACCCTGCTGTTTATGGCCTGCTTTCAATGCCCCCCCCCCCCGCAAATCATTCATTCATAAACTTTATTGTGCTAGCGAAAGGCCATGGCATCGTTCACAGGGGGGACAAAAGGAAAAACAGCAGTAACCATTAAAACATTAAAAAAAACATTTAGCACTAACATTATTGCACTACAGTGCAATAAACCATGGTCAAGTCTCCTAGAGATTATTTGTTGCATAAGCTGGGATAGCAGGGAAATCTCAGGTAAAATATGCCAGCTTCAATGTCCGAATCCCCTACCCTGCAAATCACTGTAATTGGAGTGCACTGGGCATGTAATTCACTGTGATTAAAAGCTAGATCTGTCCATCAAAACATCTCCAGCCTTGCCCTTCTCAGGTTCTGGGTGTTTTCCCCCAAACAGCTTGCTTTTGCTCCACTAAATTTTGTTTCAGAAGGGCTCATTCCCTGAACATGGAACCAGAGTTTACAGGTATATATACAGAACCACAGTGATGGGCAATCATGGTAACAGCCAGGTGGCCTTGCCTGTGACCTAATATATGTGGCTACATTGTACTAAAGCAGGTTTCCTCAGCCTGGTGCCATCCAGATATGACATACTACAACTTACATTGGACAGCACAGCTGTGTTTTGCTCCAAAAACATCTGGAGGGTATCAGTTTGGGGAAGACATTACTAAACAGTTTGTGCCATTCTCATGACTATGCAGGACTGAGTCAGTGGCACAAATCCAGGGGGCAGAGGGGGCAGCTGCCCTCCCAATCAAGTAAATAAATAACTAAAAATACTTAACTAACTGACCAACTGTGTCACAGATAACTCCCCCAATAAATCCTGGCTATACCCATTCACAAAGCTACCACTGCTTACTGTGTGCCACACCTTCAGAAGTTAGGTAGCCTGGTTCATGGTTTTTACTGCATAAATTACCATATTTTTGCATCTATACGATACCCCCATGTATAAGACACCCCCTATTTTGTAGGACTAAGATTTGAGAAAATGGGGGAGAGATGTATCCATGTATAAGATGCCCCCTAATTTTTGACATTATTTTTTTAGTGGAAAAACCTAGTCTTATACATGGAAAAATACGGCATATTATATGCTGCATATAGTGCTGATACTGTTGGTTTTAACCTGCTATTTATTTTTGCCATTCTTGCATTTTGCTCTGTCCTGGACACCCATGAGTGGCAAGACATGGTATCAATATACCGAATATGCTTATTATACAATAAACGTGCCATCTTTAAAGCCATTTTCATCACCATAATTTAAAGTGCCAGCATTTTGGCGCATTTATCTTTATAAATGGTTCTTTTAAACTGTGCTTGTGAAAATATTTCATTCCTGATATTGCCTGCAATCAAAATGAAGACACTCAGAAGTGAAGGAACTGAATGCAAAAGTCAAATGACATTTTATAACACTGATTGCTATGCAACAAAGTCATTAATAGGAGGTCAGGTCAAATAATCCAGATTTATTAAGCCAGATCAATTTTCTTTTCTTTTTCAAAATAAGAAATGCAAATTTTTTAAAAAGGAAAAGAAATGGAAACATGGAAGAAGAATTAAGTTTGAGATGATGAAATTATGAGACACACTTTTTCAAAAAAGAGAAATTACCTTTCATTCTCCGAGTCTAGATACAGTAGCTTTGTTTGTGAAAGCTGATATAATTGGCAAAACACTATCATTTTAAATCCCAAAGATTGCTAAAATGCCATTGTTTCACACTAGAGGTCACCACCGGTAAGAAAATATAATTCTAGCATCTTTTATTTTTCAACCTTGTCACTGTAACAGTGTTGAAAGGCTCCCCCACCCCCCATCCTCCTGGTAAAGGAATGAAGTTCTGCTAAATGTCTTTATAGTCAAGAGAAATTTGAATGGATCAAAGCCAGGTTTTAAATGAATCTTTGTCAATAATATAGGCAGCAATATGTGATAAAATAAGACATCTTTCTCCATTCAAAATGGTTTTAAAACATGGGTGGTGATCTCTGAATAGCTTTACAGAGAGAGCAGAGTGTGTGCCCTATTCTGTACAACATTATTTTATTTTTTCTTAATTCTATTATGGACCAAACTAGACATTGTGGTAAATGTGTGACAACTACACACACACACACACAAAATCAAGTTCACCAGACCTTTTACTTCCCCATCCTTGCTCCCCACAGTCGTGATGTAGAGCTACAGATGAAGAAATGCAATTATAATGTCCCAAGACATACCAAACATTATGATGGGGGAAGGGGGAACTAAGTTCACATGTTTGGGTAACGTAGGTTCTGGAAAACCTATTGTCTGAAGTGGGCCAAGAACTTTAAGGGAAACCTAGTAACTTTTTCCCTTTTCTTTGATGGGGTTCCTACTTCTTACTTTAATTAAATGCTAAAGTCTGCATTGCAGTGAGCTGAATGAATGTCTTTTGTTAAAGCCCGGTGTGTTTTACAAGTTGAACCAAACAGGCAGAAGTATCCCTGAATTCAATAACTCTCAGGCATCAATGCATAGGATTTCAGGTATGCTGAACCTTTTACAGGTGGGTGATATCTTTAATTTATATGATAAAGGATCGCTACAGCTGCCTGCATTTTTTGACTCTCCTTGAGGACATGGCGACACAAGCTGACATGCTGAGTTTTTGCACTTCAAAATCATACACTACAGCACTGCACAGAAGATGAAGTTGGGTTCAACTCTCTAAGTATAACTGGACATGATCTGCCGGCAGTGCCCCAGCATTGTCTGTGGTATTGCAAGGAATCTACCCATTGGATCACAGACCAGGCACTTGATTGGCGTCCAAATGAATTGCTGCCCCAAGTGAGTAAGTTGTGTAAGCACCAGGCCATTCATGCATTACACTTTTGTTACAGGTGTTATCCTGGAAAATTCTACTACAATCAGAGCTTTAAAAAAAATAAGTGAGAGTTGCCTGTTCTGGGAACTGTCAATATTGCATCACAGTGTGGTACACTGGTTTGACATCATCTGATAGGAAGTGCCTACAGAGGGTAGTGAATACAGCACAAGATATTATGGGCTGTCCTGTGAATCCGCTGGATGAAACAGTGGAAGAACATTGCCTCAGGAGAGTGAGGAAAATTCCCAGGGATGATTCACACCTGGCCGGCACTTTCTTGATCTCCTGCCCTCAGGCAGAAGATACAGAAGCATGATTAGTTGCACCAACAGGGTAAAGAACAGCTTCTATCCGTGGGCTGTTAGGCTGCTGAATGAAAAGATAACAACAGGGCAACTGACTTTCGGGATTGGTATGTGTGTGTGTGTGTGTGTGTGTGTGTCAGTAAAAGAGGGGAATTAAGACTAAGAGAGCTGAGTGGGGGGTCTCATGTAATCTCACTGTATACAAGTTGTACAAGTGACAATAAAGTATTTCAATTTCAATATTCTTATCACTAATAGTGGCTGGGGTGGGAGAGCGGAGCAATGAAGGTGCTCCCCGGAAAACCAACATCACTACCTCTTATCTGGGCTGTGCAGGGATGAGGTGCTGGGCATGGTAGCAGTAAGGGCAGGACGGTGCAGGTGCAGTGGCAGAAAGATCAAATACAGAGTGAAGCACCATCAGATCTTGTGTTTTTGTAGCTTTCTGATTTCTATCATGCAAATCTATGGGCTGAAAGTATAAGGGCTTAACAAATAAAGCAGAATCCGTGTTCTTTATTCTCAAAAATCACTTTTGAGGACACTTCTCTAGCTTGACATTATGAAAATTCTCAAGTTCATATTTACCCCTGCTTACTCACTCCACGTAGAACATTGTAGCAGAAAAAAATGTCATTCGTGGAAGAGATGCCATATAAAATGCTCAGACTCTGAAAATCGGAGTGCACTGAACAAAATGAAACTGACAAGATCAAGCCACTGTGTTTGGGTTACTATAATTCTGGATGGCTTAAAATGATAAATGAGCCAAACCACCTTGGAGAGTCAGTGAACCATAATAACTACCATTTCCCTGAATACTCTAGACAATTACCCATCTGGCAGGCTTGGATTTTTCCAGCTTCACTTAGATAGGATGTTCATTGTACAAAATGGATGGTGTGTGTCGAAGCTGAAATGCTGACTTATGAGATGTTGTGTCACATGATCTTGGTGGTCTTTGGCTCCTTGTCTGTGGAAAACACAGGGTGCTTCAAATCATCCTGGAGAAATCAAGAGAGAATAAGGAAAGCAACCATGTGCACAGCCAAGTATCATACATGTTGTGTAGTCCTTATGATATGGTAGCATATGGTCTGAATAGACATAAAACAGTTGCTTTTGTTCTACCCTTGAAAGAGCATGAAGAGGGCAAGTCAGTACTGATTATTTAAGATAGTACAAAAATCACTTTAACAATTAAAAATGGATGGTTGCTTGAGGAGAGGAGACAAACTGAAATGTGTATGAAAAAAGAAATAAAATAGTAAAAGGTGCTTTCCTGTGTGTTTGTGATAGCACATTGCCAGCAGAGGTCCAGTTAAGCCATATTACAAGTTCCCATTCTTAATGGAAAGTCATTTCATACCTTGTTAGTCTTACTGTTACATTAGCACATGCAAATGGTTAATGCAGGGATGCTGATGTCTTATGGAAAGTCACACCACTGGGGTAGTTGGACAAGCAAAGGGTTCAGATCAAAGACAGTGGAGAGAAAACTGAAGAAATGAATTCAGCTCTGCTTCAGGCAAGCTCTGGGAATGGCCTACGACAGCATGAGATCAGAAGCTGGGACAAAACATTGCATCACCAATAAGATCTCATTTCCTAGCTGTTAGTTCCATGAAGACTTTTGAAAGGGCAGTAGAAATACAGCAAGACTCATAGTCAAGCATCATTGTAAGTGTGGGATGGAGAAATGGGGGCCCTTCAGATTATGTGGGACCCCAACTCCCATCAGCCCCAGTTAACTTGGCCTCTGGTCACAGATGATAGACGTTACAGTCCCGCAGCACCTGGAAGACCATCAGCTCTCTATTCCTGCCATACAGAGACAGCCCACTGAGAGGACATTCCTGTGTGCCGCTTGTATTCCCTGCCCCTGCGGTAGAGAAGACAAGTGTCGAGATCTTGCAGAACATCGTTCCAGCATGTGGTGGAAATGTGGGAGAGCCAGAGGGAAGCACATTCCCATTTCACCTCAGGTGGTGAAGCGGGATGGACTGTTCCTGGTGCCATAAGTTCTCTCTCTGTCTTGGATTCAGGGAATGATAGCACTCCGGGATTACAGGATACTGAATTAGGGGTTAGAGCAGCTTAAGAACAAGGGACTGGTTTGAGAGATGTATTCCGAGCAAAGGAAGATTCCCAGGGTAAGGTAAAGGTAAAGGGGCCCCTGACCATTAGGTCCAGTTGTGACCGACTCTGGGGTTGTGGCGCTCATCTTGCTTTACTGGCCGAGGGAGCCGGCGTACAGCTTCTGGATCATGTGGCCAGCATGACTAAGCCATTTCTGGCGAACCAGAGCAGCACACGGAAACACCGTTTATCTTCCCGCTGGAGCGGTACCTATTTATCTACTTGCACTTTGACGTGCTTTTGAACTGCTAGGTTGGCAGGAGAAGGGACCAAGGAACAGGAGCTCACCCCGTCACGGGGATTTGAACCGCCAACCTAGGCTCTGTGGTCCTAGGCTCTGTGGTTTAACCCAGAATTGTAGGACAAAAATGTAGCCTATGCTCACAGACTATTTACCAGAAGTACCCATCTCTGTTTCATCACAATTATGCAATTCTGTTGTGCAGCTGATGTTGATTTGCTGCATTCTCCACTGACCCTCATGAATCTGAAAGCTGGACCACAGTAGCTAACCCCCCCCATATGTCAATCTTAGCCAGGATGTATTAGCCTCTGGGTGTATTAGCTGTTCTGAACATCAACTAATGTGTTAGGTATAGCTATTAAATACATCCTTACAAGTAATAGGAACTGGACTGTGACCCCATCCTGAATGATCTGGGTTTCTGGACTTCATGAGAAACATGTGCCCCTACCCTCTGCAAGGTCACAGACAGCTTATGATTGTTTATATCATCTTCAGTTTCAATGCATATTAGCCAGTGGCTGAGCTGAGCTTCTCATTTAAAATACAGTACCAGACAGGATGATGAAGCAGCTCTGAATGGTTCTAACTCTATCACACAGAAGTGGCTGTCAAGCGCTGGGGCCAAGGAGGCAAAAGGCTTACCAGGCAAATTTACATAATTCACATGTTGCTTCTCTTTACTTTGCCAAACATCCAGATTCAGCCTAGAAGGAGAACAATGCAGGCTCCCCTCCTCCTCCGCAACCAAAGCACATCTTCATTTGCATGTGGAGTGCATTCAGCGCATCTCCTCCAGTATCTCATTTATTATAGTGCTCAGCACATGTTGGGACTTGCTTTCAAAAGCCAGCTGCACTCAAAGACAGTGTTTCATTTCTTGACACCATTAATTGGGTTATGAGTCAGAGCTCTAATGAAGACAGGTTATCGTGTCTCAGCGCAACTGTCTTGGGAGAGAGGCAAAACCCACAGAGGGAGGGGATTTAGTCAGCCTTGCATTGTTTATCAGGCACTCAGGGTCACTAGATAAATGGTCAAACCCATCAGATGTTTCTGTGGGCAACTTTATAATGATTCTGTGGCCTCAAATGGATCTTGGATGTCCCTGAAACTTTAACCCTGGGAAGTCTTGTTAACAAATGGAGGAGTGAAATGAAGAGGAGAAAAGCAAGCAGACAGGAATAGATAAAACGATGTATTCTGAGTAGACTAAATGAACATAGTGTTTTAAAAGCCTCTAATTGCTTTGCAAAGTCTACCGGTACATGCTCTATTTCAAGTTACTGTAAGGTAATTGGCAGTATGTCTGCAGGCTTATCTTAACAATGGATGAACCTGATGGAGTCTGGATGTTTTGAGTCAGAAAAAAAGTTTTAATTCTCCTTGAGATTTTCCAACCTCATTTAGACTCACAAAATTTCAGCTGAAAGTTGCTCTGAGTTTCTGGCATGCCCAGGGATGCTGCCCAGTGGTGACACACGAAAGCAAAGCCTGTGGGCAGAGGAAGTAATGTCTGACTTGGTGCAACCGTTCCATCTCATCTTGACAATACCAGAGGTCTGTTGACAACAGGGTTGCAAACCTCAGCCTGGCACTTAATGGTGAACTGCACAGTCTTGATGCGGTGATTGGCAGATGGAATATCTGAGCACCTGAAGTGCCTGAAGTGCAGGGGGACTATTTGTGCATCCCAAATAGAGACTGAGAACACTTAAGACTTCTGAGTTTTACAGCTAGCTGAGCAAAAATGATAGGAGGTTCCTGACAGAAGCAGCTCTGGGGGTTATGTGGATAGTCCTTCTTTTGGGGTTAGTACAACCTGCTTTGCTGCCTCCTCAATATTTGTTAGAAAGCATGTTATTACAAAGCCTACAGTTTTGATTCTTTCGAAGAAAACTGGCCTTGTAAAACTACCTTGGAACTTATCACAGAGAGCAGAAGTACAAACCAACTGCCTTCACAAGGCTGCAGATAAAGGCATAAGAATAAACGGCCTGTTGCTTCAAATATCCCACACTACATTGTGTAGTGGTTTGTTGTTGTTGTTTTTTAAAAAAGTTGATATGGGAGGGAAGGAATTTTACAGCAGGACTAGAGTGCTTGGGGAAGGAAAGTTTAATCTTTTGTTCCACAGTCATGGAAGGATACAGAGAACCCAGAGATGGGTGACTTGGGAACATCAGGCAGATGCGTCCTTGAAGTGCCTCAAGCTCTTGCCATGCAATCTCTCTAATCATGAGAAGTGGCACATGCAGAGCATTTATGCACACTGACCCGGAAACAGAGCTGTGGTGGGTGGAAGAGGGAGGGGAGCTGCTAGAGACCATGTGAGCACATTTAAAAGAGTGCAAGATTGAGAACCAGCCGGCATGCACAGCCCCCATCCCTCCTCAGCTCACTCCCTGCCCCCAAGTCCCAACAGAGCAGTGATGGGTGGAAAAGGGAGGGGAGCTGAAGAGCCTGAGTGAGTGCCATGTGGCAGCCATGTTCCTGGCGCTTTCTCCCGGGGCAATGGCAATGCCCATCAACTTTGGGGGGCCCATCCCCCTCAAACAGGTTTTTTGGAGCTGCCAAAGACACCTTGGCCCCTAAAAACTGGTGCCTATGCCTGGAAGGTTTACGTCAGGGGTCAGCAAACTTTTTCAGCAGGGGGCTGGTCCACTGTCCCTCAGACCTTGTGGGGGACCAGACTATATTCTGGGGGGGGGGGAATGGTGCAAAAGCATCATGAGCCCCAGGGGCTGCTTACCTGTGTCTTGCAAGCAAAAGGGGCTGGGAGCAGAGGTGGGACCATGAGTGGCGCGTGAAAGAGCTCTGGAGAGGGGCTGCTTAAAATGACAGCTGCTTGAGCGCTGCTGCTGCTGGCATCAACAAAGCCCAGCCTCCTTCCAGGAGGAGGGAGGGAGGAGGAGGCAGCGGCACCATGTGAGGGAGGGAGGGAGGGAGGGAGGGAGGGGGAAAGTACGCATGCACTGGCAATCCATGCGGCGGTTCCTGGAACATCCGCGGGCAGGATCCAGAAGGCAATTGGGCCTGATCTAGCCCACGGGCCTTATTTTGCCAACTCCTGGTTTAAGTATGGTTTAAGTACAGCAAACCTCCTATGGTCACACCAGATCAGTTGATTTTCTCCCTCCTGCCAACCTCCTTATTTGACAACAGGAATAGACAACAGGTCACCCTCCAGATATTGGGGCTACAGCTCCCATCAACTCCAGACAACATGACCAATGGCTTAGGAACAACACAGGCTATCCCTCATCTTCAAGGATAACAGTGAGGCTTATCCTGTGTGAAATGTGCCATCATTTTGTCATCCTTCACTGAACAACATGAGCGAGCCTTCTGATTTGCAAGCAAGCTTTATAATCTCTCTTTAAGGCTGGTGTTATTTAAATGCTTGATTTCCCCCTCATCCTGTATGCCAGACCATTCATTCATGCTACACCCTTTAGCAAAAGGCATGTAAAGGGGAAACAGGCTGAACTTGCTTAGAGGTAAGATGGGGCAGTGGCATCAATAAGGAAGGAAGAAGTGTGGCAGATTGGCCTTCCTTTCCGGGTGCCAGAGGCCTCCCGAAGAAGTAGAGTGTGGAATTCTAAGAAGACCGCAACTAGTTATCCGAAGAATCTAGACGGAATCATCTGGTTAGGAAGGAAAGTGTTGGCTTCCCTAACAGCATTAGTGGCATGCACACCCAGCTCAAGCTATTTTATGGTGCTTCACAAAATTGAATTTTGATTGCACTTTGATGGCATCTTCTTCTATTCCGATCCCAGAGAGGAAAAAGTATTCTTTCTCAAGGATTTTTCCAGTTGCAGTTCCATGCCTGAATGGAGTTAAGCGAGGCCACTTTTGTTCCAATCCCTTGTATGAAACGAGAGGAAAGAGGCTGAGACAGGGGAAATATATTCACCTTGGGAGACCTGTATTCCCTCTGGAAGGCTTTGTATTCCCTGGAATGCTACCTCCAGAGACAGCTGTCTATGCCACCTATTAGACCAGACCAGTCTTGGCAGCTTATATCACATTGGACTATGAATGCCAAGGATCTAGAAAAGACAAATTATTCATGGTGTGTCACTGGTAGCCATTCAGGTGTCAGTGGGACAATCTGGCCACTGGCTATTGTGAAAGTCATACAGGAACCGAATTTCACACTAAAATGGCTGTACACTGTCATGCAATGTTCAACAACAACAAAATAATAATAACTTTTTGTTTGTTTAATATGTGCTTATCGGTTTTTGAAAACAGAGCTGTAATTTTTGGAAAGATAAAGATGAGGTTAGAAATGGAGACGTTTTGCATGCTCCATTATATATTTGAATGCACTAATACAAGACAGAAGAGGCAGGTTGTCCCCTCTCCAGCACTCCTTTCCTTCCTCCCCCAGTAACTGCTCATTGCTCTGATGCACAACAATGATTACACAGTTGAAGTAGTCACCATTCATTCAACTTTAATGATGGGCAATTCACACTGATTTGCTGCCAGCTCATGCATTCATGCATCTGGATTTAGGAGGCAAAGGAAAGTGAGTGGGGTAGACACCAGACTGGCACCTTTCTCTGCCCTGAAAGTGAAACATATCCTTTCTTCACAGAGACTGGTTCTACAGCATGGCTGTGCTTCCACAACCGAGCTCCTAACTGCTTTCAGTCTGTTGTGTCATTGGAGGACAGCCAGCTAGCCTGGTGCTACCCAAGCACCATTTTTGCCTTTCCACTGCAATCAGTGTCCTTGGAGAGTCAAATTAAATACTCAGTTAAGTGGTGATTTGCAGTGAAAGTGGCTTAGATTAACTTGACGGCATCCAGCTTGATCCAGGCTTAAGTGTTTCTAGGCTCACTTACCCATCGCCCCAAATCACAGTGTTTTTCACTGAGATTAACACTCTTTGACATAGCAAACAAGCACACCATGTAACATTTAAGGGAATAAACTTGAAAGTGAAAAGAGACCAAAAGGCATAATTACCCAAGGCAAACTGTTTTGTTCATTCAGTGATTACAGTGGCTTTAAAGGCTTATAATTTATCATGGTATAGAACAATTTAAATCCCAGTTGTGTTCAGCTGTGGAACTGAAGCATTTCTCCTCCACCACCCCACCCCACACCCGTCCCTCCCTCCCTTTTCCCTCTTTGACAGACTATTCGTTTAATATCATGTTGATTTGGATATGACATATGTCTGCTGAACAACTCACCACGCAGGAGGGGGAAGGCAGCCAATGTCTTTACCTTTGCATTAGGTTTCAGTACACAAATAAGCAAACAGTTTAATGATTTCAAATGGGTGTAATTTCTTTCAGGTTCAAGTATCAGTTTGCTTGTTTTGCTACTGCTAATCACCTCTTAAACAAACAATTGCTTTATCTATGTACTGTGCCTCATTTCACTTTCAAATTATGTGTGCGTTTCACTCCTAACAGCTTATTATGATCTATAATTAACAATTTTGCTGAAAGCCGAGCTTTGCATTGAAGAGAGACCACATGTTATCTGGGAAGCACTTGAAACAGAAGGCCTCTGGTTTAATAACAAAGCTGACATTGACAAGGTAGTAGTGAACGTATCCTTGTTTTGCCTTCCCACACAGATATTCAACAGGTTTAGGGATAACTCTGTGAAACTTCAGTGAAGAGGGAGGAAATGATATATTCATTGGGAAGAGCTATCATGTTTTTTTCTTGTTGGATAACTACCAGGGGCATAAAATGGGGAGGGCCAGGGGCCCCCTGGCACGAGTCAGGCACACTCATAGAGGGATCCCCACTCTGCCTACTGCCAGGAGTCTCTGGGCCCCAAATCCCAGAGCCTGATCTGGCCTTGCCACCATGCCCCAGGCCCCCTCTCTAAATGGCTCCCTGGTGTCATGAGCCAGGAGTCAGCTTCACCTGCTGAGCAGCAGCCTGAAGGAGCAGAAGGAGAAGTGACACCACCTGCTGCTGATCAGGCTTCTTGCTCCTGATGAGAACCAGCTGGCTCCAGATTTCTTAAGCAGGCTTTCTAGTCTCAGCCAGTTGCTGGAAACAACATTTGTTGTTCCTGACTGGACCTTGCTGCTTCTTGTTGTCTAGGACCCTCAGCTTTCTTCACCCCTGGATCATCTGGCTACACGAACTGAGATACTCCTGACCTTACTCCTCCAGGCAAGTACCCCCCTGAAACTCAGGGTTAAGAGCGGCAGTCTCGTAATCTGGGGAACCGGGTTCGCGTCTCCGCTCCTCCACATGCAGCTGCTGGGTGACCTTGGGCCAGTCACACTTCTCTGAAGTCTCTCAGCCCCACTCACCTCACAGAGTGTTTGTTGTGGGCGAGGAAGGGAAAGGAGAATGTTAGCCGCTTTGAGACTCCTTAAAGGGAGTGAAAGGCGGGATATCAAATCCAAACTCCTCTTCTTCTTCTTCCCCTGAGCTCTGCCGTGGCTGGCAGCACAAGACTATGACACCTGGCCAATACTGGGGGGATGCACCCACCAAGGGCTGTATTAGTTGACCGGGCTCCCCCCTGCATGGGTAGGTGGCACAGTGTGGTCCCGTGAACCCTCCATGCCCCAAGCCCACCTGGTGGCAGCGGCAACAAGGTTTAGGCCAGGCATAGGCAAACTCGGCCCTCCAGATGTTTTGGGACTACAACTCCTATCATCCTTGACCAGTTGTCAAGGGTGATGGGAATTGTAGTCTCAAAACATCTGGAGGGCCGAGTTTGCCTATGCCTGGTTTAGGCTGGCACAGTGGGTTTTGTTTACCTTCCGTGCCCAGCCCCTGGTCCCACTTGGCACATGGCCCCAAGTGCCAGCAAAGGGCGCGACACCACTGATGACCACCCAAGGCACTTCCAGGAGGCTCATTCTGTGGTAATTCATCATGGATGGCCCAGGCTTTTATTTATACCTCACGCTGCCAATTACCTGACAGAGCTCATGCATTTGAATGTAGCTTTGGTCAAGCGACCACAGTCACCAGAGAGTCAGAAATAAAATGGAAATATCAGATCTGTACTGTGGCGGAAGGGTTCACAACTTTGTGAAGAGGACATTTGGCTAAAAACCCTTCTTCATTTGCATGTCATGTTTGTCGATGCCTGAGCTTAACAAAGCAGGTTTGCATAGGGCCCTCCAGGCAAATATGCAGCCAGTCACACCTGAGGGCAATGCCAAAGGGTTATGTTTCTGTTGCCTTGGTATCCTTTCATTCCACTAGCTTTGCCTGGGATCTGGTTACCCATTATCCATTGTTTGCCCACTATGTCATTAGTTTTGACCACCTAAATTGTTCACTTCCTTACATCCTAACTCTGATTTCCCTATGGTGTTGGAGAGGAGAGAAGCAACATTTTTTAAATAAAAGCTTTTCTGGTCAGGACCACAATCTATACCAGCTTTGTAGGGCATATATGGGGAGAGATGTGTTATAAGGAAAAAAACCTGCTCCTTTTCCCTTATGGGGTACCCAAGAGCCCATATAGAGTCCTTTTGTAGGTTCTCTATCGGTAGGAGAAAATAACAGAGGCCAACCAGAGAATATTGAGAAGCAAAGCAGCTAGTAAGCCTGATCTTTATTAAAGCTGTTGCAACAGGGTGCTCCCCCACACGCAGGAGAGAGGAGGAGGGTCCAGAACAAAGGTGTGCCTGCCGTTATATAGACATTTTAAATTGCCCACCCTGGAGTCCAAGACCACCCCCAGAAACACCATACATACATCACAGAAGGGGTGCAGCCCAAGACAACCCTCCAGATACATCATACCTACATCACAGAAAAGGCGGTCTTCAACAGAAATCTGAGTGTGGCGTTTATCTCCGGTCTGGCAAGTTACCTGATTGCATTATCTGGGTTTTGGCCACTCTTTCGTTATTATAACTAAATTCCTGAATATAGGTCACAGGCTCACACCCTGTTCATATATTGAATGTGCCCTTAAGACAGGATTTGTGAGGAAAGAGACAATGGGGAAGTTTCCCACTTTAACCTTGCAGAGAAATATTTGAGGTTAATTTGTTCAGGACCTTTTCTATGGTGTTTCAGACATGTGGTTTTTATATACAGTTATGAACAGGTGGCTGATGAGTTCTTTGTAATGTGAGTGTGCATTATTGTCTTGGAAATTTTTCAATAGGGCTAGTTCTGGAGTGGCTTCTAATACCTGTTTTGTTATTTTGCATATTTATTGTAGGACTGAGGGTTGAATTTGGGGACAATCCCACCACATGTGGAGGTATGTACCTGTAGAAGGGAAACCTCTCCAGCATTTAGGTGTAACACCAGCTTCCGTGGTGTTAGGTCAAAATACATGTATTGATTGAATAGCTTTCCCGTTACGGTTACCACAGACTGAGATGGTTATGAAAATAGGACTTTTATACAGTGGTGCCTCGCAAGACGAAATTAATTCATTCCACAAATCTTTTCGTCTTGCGCGGTTTTTCGTCTTGCGAAGCACGGTCAGTTGCAACTGCACCTTTTCAAGCGGTTTTAAGAAAAAAGGAAACAAACTCGCAAGACGTTTTCGTCTTGCAAAGCAAGCCCATAGGGAAAATCGTCTTGCGAAGCAACTCAAAAAACAAAAAACCCTTTCGTCTTGCGCGTTTTTCGTCTTGCGAGGCATTCGTCTTGCGAGGTACCACTGTACATTGTTGTAGCAAGCTCTTGCTCTCTCTCTCTCTCTCACTCTCTCTCTCTCTCTCTCTCTCTCTCTCTCTCTCTTTCTTTCATACATACACACACACACACACACACACACACCCCTCTTGTAATGCTCTTTTAACTGCAGGGAAACAATGGCACCTCCTTTCCTGCCGGTCTGTATTCATTAATAAATGGGGGGGGGACAGGGCTGCTATATGTCCTCTTTTTCCAGGACACGTCCTCTTTTTCCTGGGTATCGACATCATAGCGATCCATAGTTAAAGGTAGAAGTTGGCAAATGTGTCCTCTTTTTTGCTCTTCAAAATATAGCAACCCTAGGTCAAGATTATGCTTTATTAATGCTACATCTGCATTCTGCCTTTCCTTGGAGCATGCCAAACTCTCTACAACTCCGTGAGGCAGGTCAGGTCAAGCAATAATTACTTGCTCAGGGTGACCCAATGTGCTGTGACATTTGGTTGGGGACTTGAACCAGAATTTTCCACATCCAGTTACCCTGGTCACTGTACCGCTTATGGCTTTCATTCTCACTCAACTAGGAATTAAGACATTGGAAGTCTGTGCATTCAGTCTTTTTTCTTTTTCTTTGCTGGGTTGCTTCACCCACCTACTTTCCTTTGCCCTGGTGTGTGGGGCTAGTCACTTGACTATTAGGACAGCATAGACTCCCCCCCCCCCCGCTTTTGACCCAAATTGGCTACAAGGATTGGGGTTTCTCTCTGTTCATTTTTGGTCAACTTAACAGTGTGCACAGAATTTGGGTTTATTGATTTTCTCTTGGTTTTTTGTGTTTATCCCAATTGTCAGCTGGACGATCCTCATGCTGTCACTTTTGCATTTGGTAAGGAATTGGGTTTAGAAGAGATAAGTAGTCAGAAGGGGTTCCAGTGCTCCTGAAAAAAGAACTTATTTTCTGGCTTTGCACATCCAAAACAAGTCCTGCAATGAGCAAAGAGAGCTTGCAATGCTGTGGCTGGGCAGATTTTGCCGACATTTGTGCTGTTATCACCTGGAAGATCAAGATCATCTGAGTAATTGATCAGATTGACAGTGGAGACTGGTGAGCATCCTAGGGCATTATTTGGAGAGTGAATGGGCTTCCACCTAGCAGAGGTGTAGCAAGCCCAGGTGGTACCTGGTGCAGAATTTTTTTTGTCACCTCCTCCCCCCACATCCACAGCTCAGGGTAGGCTTGGGTGTTGCAGGCGGACGCCGAATGTATGCCCCCCTTCCTATGCCTCTGAGCCCCCACCCCCGCAACTCCCAAGTACCCCGAGCCATCGGGGAAGGGGGGAGCTACACTGCTTTTCCAGGGCGCTGGCAAAGCTGTGCAGCTTGTCCTCTCGGGAGCCACGGTTCTCGTATGTCCCCCTCCTTCTCTCCCTGGCTCGCTGTAAAGCGGCAAAGCAGGAGCCACTTACGGTGAGCCAGGGAGGAGGGATTCCACTGCCATCCGTACGGCACTCCAGCGGTGCCGGTGGTAAACTGCTATGTACAGCTCATGTGCAGCGTCGCTGAAAGACCTACATTGGCTCCCAGTATGTTTCCGAGCACAATTCAAAGTGTTGGTGCTGACCTTTAACGCCCTAAACAGCCTCAGCCCAGTATATCTGAAAGAGAGTCTCCACCCCCATCGTTCTACCTGGACACTGAGATCTAGCGCCGAGGGCCTTCTGGAGGTTCCCTCACTGCGAGAAGCCAAGTTACTCCAGGGAACCAGGCAGGCGGCCTTCTCGGTAGTGGTGCCCGCTCTGTGGAATGCCCTCCCATCAGATGTCAAAGAAATAAACAACTACCTGACATTTAGAAGACATTTGAAGGCAGCCCTGTTCAGGGAAGTTTTTAGTGTGTGACATTTTAATGTATTTTTAATCTTTGTTGGAAGCCACCCAGAGTGGCTGGGGAAACCCAGCCAGATGGGTGGGGTACAAATAATAAATTACTATTACTATTACATAGCGGTTTGCCACCATTGCCGCCCGAGAGCCGTACGGACGGTGGCAGGATCCTCAGCTCGCGGCTGCTGTGGCACGATGGCTGCTCGCACCACCACGCCTGGGCCAGGGCAGCAGGGCAAGCACCCACAGGATGCCTTGTTACCCTCCCAGATGTGGAGCCCGGGGCGCCCCACGCCCCCACGCCCCCCCCTTGTGATGCCACTGCCTCCTAAACCAATTTCTCAAGGCTAATCAGTTTAAGGGGAGCTGAAATTGGACACTTCTTTGTCCTGCTTGCTTAGTCTACTCAGGGCTAATTGCAAGATGTGTGACTGATATGTCTCCTTCAACACATCTTGGATGTTTGGGGACTCGAGCAGAAGTGGTAGCTGCTCTGTTTGGTGTCACCAGACATGCAGATGAGGAGGACGGCATTATCTTACCACCTCTTGTCACTGTAGAGATTAGCCACCTGCACTTGATGGTTGTTAAATGGGATTAAATATAAATAAGACAGCAGCACATCCTAAAGAGTAAGCAATATTGCTTGAGCCTTGTCTACAGTCATACCTCGGGTTAAGTACTTAATTCGTTCCAGAGGTCCATTCTTAACCTGAAACTGTTCTTAACCAGAAGCACCACTTTAGCTAATGGGGCCTCCTGCTGCCGCTGTGCTGCTAGAGCATGATTTCTGTTCTCATCCTGAAGTAAAGTTCTTAACCTGAAGCACTATTTCTGGGTTAGCGGAGTCTGTAAACTGAAGCGTATGTAACCCGAGGAACCACTGTATTTGGTTCTTGGCTCATGCAAATGCTAGAGTAAACCACAAGGTCAACAAGTTCAAAGCAGCCTAGCACTAGAAATGACTACAAATTTGACAAATTGACAAGGCATCTGTGACACAAAGGTAGAGAGAACTGTATTTGAAGGCTGCCAAAGGTTTAGTAAAATCTAGTCACTGCACATTTTACATTCAAAATAGATGTGGGAGATAGAAATGGCAAAGGAGATATGGGCTCCCAGTGGATATGGTTAGCTAGGATTGCACATAACCAAGGGCTTCAGTCTTTTGAGATATTCTACTACTTTGAGTTCATCTGGTTTTCAAACCCTTTTTTAAGAGAAAAAAAAATCTGCTAAAGTCTTTCAAATTGATCTCTTAAACCTTGAGGACAACTGAAGAGCTTTTAAATCATTCCATGTATGCTTTTGTGTGTTTTCTTACTTGGAGTCCTTAAAAAGATTATCCAGAAAAATAAGAATAAATTCTGCAAGAGATGGGGAGGGGAGTGCAATTTTAATTGCATGCACAAGATACTTTGATAATAAAATCAATTTGTCAGATCAATTTTTCTTAAACAAGTTCATCATACTCTAGAGCCATGGGCTAATCAATAGGGACTGTTTTTCACCTGCTTTGCAGCCAGCCCTCTCCGGCAATTGCTAGAATTTCATATCGACAGGCAATAGGATGCTTTGAAGGCTGAATTGATCTGTTAGCCTGTAGTGCCAGAAGGCAACACCGCAACAATAAAGATATTTCCCCAGTGGACCTCGGGTTGGAAATCAAACAGGAGGTAAGCTGCTACATTATGCATTTGACCCTGGAGGTAATTCACGAGGGCACACATTTCTGCTTTTATTTGAAGCCAGGAAGGAAGAATGAGTATTACTGGAAGATCTATTGTAGGAAGGTAGACTGGGATCTGCCGGTAGATCTCTGGGTGATTTGTAAAAGGGCAGCAAGGATTTATCAACTCCTAATATTTTAACAATTGCAACGATAAAAATAATTTCCCTCCCTCCAAAACAATTAGGCTTTTGAAACAAAAGAAAACTTGGAGGAAATCCAGGAGTGGAATTTTATGTAAATGAGCTATGAGCTCAATTGTGTGTTCAGACCCGGAGACCTCCCACTAAACACATGACTCAAATTTTAGTTTTGGTTTTTGACTAGCTCCCTCCACTCTTGCAGGTAGCGCTGACCCAGAGCTCTATCATAGGTCAGCCAAGGGTGAACACCTGGGAAGGTGAAAAGCCGCGAACAGGCCCTGTTCACCAACCAGATGCCCCCCTGGACTCCGGCACGGGCACAATCCCCTCTCAGGGGTTGACCAAATCATCGAGTCCCTGGATTCCTTTAACAGAATACCCTTCACATAGGGATGGTGAGAGCGTTCTCCCATCCCTATCACCTGAACCAGTGCCTATCTGCAACCTTACAAGTTGTGACGATTTGCTACGCAGCAGGTGAAACCCAAATGGCAACAGCCAATCAGCCAAGTGGGGAAAATTCGTGCCATGCCCCTGTCCTAATCACAGACGACACACGACGGCATAGCAAGGTCAATCGCACAAGCCCTAAATATAGGGAGAGGTGGGCGGGTGTTCCGAATGCACAAGCCAAAAGAGGAAGCTCTGGGTCATGTGCATGGCTATAAATAGGCCCCTCAATCCATTTGGACTGCGCCCCATTGGTCAGATTGAACCCAGCATTGAGGGACCTACCAATCAGGTGTTGCGGCAAACCAATCCAACCCACCCACAACCCCAGGTCTCACCACAACACGGGAGGACATGATTTCTGCAACTGGAAAAAATGAATTCCTGGTTTGGCTCTGTGCTCAGGGACACCTTGTTTTTTTTATTATAAGTGCATATCCAGCACTATCCCAGCTGTCATTTCACACCTGGATCTGATTGATGGATCTTGGGGTTTTAACAACAACAACGTCGCATATCTCCAGAACCTGCCAATCCCAGATATTTTCCCTGTTTTAAAACTTTTTAGCAAAGATGGAACTGTCAAGTTTGAAAACACACAAACAAATAAAATAATAATTGGTGTTCCATTCTTAACTTTTGATTAAAGATTTTCAGTTGAAACTGCAACATATGGGAACTTACAAGAGAGAGAAGTGCAAAATAATAAATTATAGAGGCAAAATTGCCCTGTGAGCATTCATGGTTAGCTGCAGTCTGCATTTTATCCAATCCATTATTTCATTGTATTTATTTCCCAGGGTTCTCAGACTATCTTGCAGCAGAGTTAAAAGCAAGCTTAAAACAAAACAAAGCAATAAAAGCAGCTTTTAAAAGAACATATGGCAGCGAATCATAAATTTCATAAAGCTAGCCACAAACCAAGGCTTAGATATGGGGCCATCAAGCAAGAATTTGATGCACAGAACCCTTAATAATAATAATTTCAATTTATATATTGCTCTTTATCAGAAGATCCCAGGCAGTGTACAACATCAGTGTACATCAGTGATAAAAACATAATGACAGGTAGCCTAATAGTAAAATAATAACAAGAGTCCACTCCCCCACTGCCAGTTAAGGGTAAAATCATTTACAGTGATGCTATCAGCTCTGTTAAAATCAATAGCTACTTTGCTATTGAATTCAGCATCTGATTGGTGGTGGGGAATGCATGACCTATGCTGTGTTTCTAATTATTTCTAATGTGCCCTTCAGAATCAGTAGCATACTCCTACATTAACTTCAGAAGTGAAGTGTTTCATTTCATGGTGACATTATTGTGGTTCCTCTGAGCTGTGTCCCCAGGCTGGGATAACCAGATGCCAAGGAGAACTAGGCTGTTGTATATTTCATAGTTGCATAGAATTATTCCACCCATTATAATCACATTTGTATTCCTTCCTCCAATGAGCTCAGGCTGAAGTACTTGAGGGTTGTCCTAGTTTATCCTCACAATTTGATGAGTTGGGTTAGGCTATATTTATAGAACCAAGTTCACACAGTAAAGTTGATAGACGGCTAAACGCAGGTCAATCCAGATCAAATATTCTAGCCACTATACTACCACCTCTCACAAGTAATCCTCAGAACTATTAAATACATATACAGTTGTATTTAGAGTTACAGACGCTTTAGGTTACAGACTCCACTAACCCAGAAATAGTACCTCGGGTTAAGAACTTTACCTCAGTATGAGAACAGAAATTGCGTGGCGGCAGCGGGAGGCCCCATTAGCTAAAGTGGTACCTCAGGTTAAGAACGGGCCTCCAGAACCAATTAAGTTCTTAACCTGAGGTAGCACTATAATCCCTACGTTCCTTTGCACTTAAATCACCTTACTGTAGGCTGAGAAGAAGTAATGTCACCAAACTTCAGAAATTGGGAGGGTGCACGCATATAAATTCTCACAGTCTGGAGCTCAGTCCAAATCTTCCGAAGTTTAGGGTTCACCCATAGCAGCCAGCCTTTCCTAACATGGCTTTCCCCCCTCAATCAAATCTAACTTTCCAAAGCTGGAGAGAGGAATACCATTTGGGAAGCTTAGATATTTCTAAGCATGCTGAGGTGTGTTACTTTCTGTTCTGGTGCATGGGAAATTGTTTCCAGTTCCTTTCAACCCAATTCATTGATTTAAGAGTCAGAGAGGACTAAAACTCCAAAAGCACCTTGGCAGGAAAAACTGTTTCTGAGCTTATTTATAAGCACCTAGTTTCCAAGCCTACAGGCCTTTTCTGATTCCAGTGAATCTGTTCTTTGCAAACATAATTTTCTTGGGATGGGAGACAGGGAGGAAGGGCTGAGGATGAACTGCCCTGGGCTTAGTTTTTTCCATCTTACTCTGCAAATGTTCTGGAAGGTCCAACATTCAGAGAATTCCCTGGGGAAAACTAAACTTATTGTGGGGTGAACTGCGGGAAAGTTCTGCCTTCACAAGTGAGAAGTCAGCTAGTGCCTTTTTTGACAATACAGTGAGAGTGGACAGAAATATTTTTAGTTTTGTTCCAAACAGTCTTTTTAAAGCTGACCATGGCAACCATGGCAGTGGGACGCGGGTGGCACTGTGGGTTAAACCACAGAGCCTAGGACTTGCTGATCAGAAGGTCGGCGGTTCGAATCCCCACGACGGGGTGAGCTCCCGTTGCTCGGTCCCTGCTCCTGCCCACCTAGCAGTTCGAAAGCATGTCAAAGTGCAAGTAGATAAATAGGTACTGCTCCGGCAGGAAGGTAAACGGCGTTTCTGTGCGCTGCTCTGGTTCGCCAGAAGCGGCTTAGTCATGCTGGCCACATGACCTGGAAGCTGTACGTCGGCTCCCTCGGCCAATAAAGTGAGATGAGCGTCGCAACCCCAGAGTCAGTCACAACTGGACCTAATGGTCAGGGGTACCTTTACCTTTACCTTATGGCAACTATCTTTTCAGCCCCTAGTGTTGCAGTTCACTGGGCTTTTAGAATCCTCTTTCCTGGGGTTCTAAAATACATGGAGAGTCGCCATGCATACAGGACGTTCCCCATCTCAGACACGTTGGCGGGCACTGAGGATGATGGCAAGAGTGTGGAGCTGCCACACTTGGCCACATTGCTCCCTCTCCCAGCTCATGTTTTCCAAAAACTTAATGGTAACATCTGAAAAAGGTTACCTTTATTCTTCTTCAAAAAGCTACATACATTTTTGCCAGTGAGTAACAATGTGCATGAAGGGAAACCTAATCAAAAGGAGCAGGTCTTCTGAAACTGAGGGTAGGACAGAGGATTTGAATTTCAGCAGGTGCAACTAGATATGCAAGGGTAAGAAAAGCAGTCGCTGATGAAATTCACCAAGGCACCAATGAAATTCATGTAAGGCAGAGGGGTTCATTCCTCCCTTGTATCTAGTATCCTATTTTCATGGGGATACATTAGTGCTTTACAACCCTATTCCATGCATGTCACTTGGAAGGAACTCCCATTGGTTTCAGTAGATACTTCCTTGTAAAAATTACTGCTCATTCTCATAACGAGTGAGTGACATTATTGCTACAATTTCATGAATGGAGAACAAAGACTGAGAATACCTAACAAGGCCTTGGCTGGCTTATCATTTGAACTCAGAACTGCCACACCCAAATCCTATAGTCCCTAGATCAGTGTTTCCCAACCTTGGGCCTCCAGCTGTTTTTGAACTACAATTCCCATCATCCCTCACCACTGGTCTTGCCAGCTAGGGATGATGGGAGTTGTAGTCGAAAAACAGCTGGAGACCCAAGGTTGGGAAACACTGCGGGCCTAGATCACAAAGTAGAAACTATTGTGTGCTTTGGGGATGCTTTTAATTTCAAAGGGAAATGTTTGGCCAGATAAAGACTGTACTGTGTCCTGCAACACAGTCAAGAGAATCAGCCATGGTTCCCAGAGATTTATTTCTAAACTTGGCTTACCGGGACATGATTTCCTAACCATCACTAGGAGGCATGCAGCACTTTTGACCTTAACTTTTATTTTGCTAGATAGTTGTCAAATGCATCAGGTAAGAAATTCAGTATTTACAGACTTTAGCCTATCCAGACTAACATTGTCACCCCTGACTCTTCCTTATCTGAATGTTCATTGTTCAATAATGTAAAATGTTTTGAAATGCATAGAGAGAAAAATATATTTAAAAACATGTATTTCAATAAATTTTTTGTGGATTTAAAAAAATCCCCTAAATTTGTGTGGAAATAGGATGCAATGGACTTTAACACATGCAAAAGTGATGTGGACCAGAGATATACTGATCCAAACATCCCTAATACAAGGCAGCAATTACAGGCTCCACCTACTGTTTACAAAGCATGATTCATCTGGAAGTTTTGCTCCTTTGAAAATGTGTAATAGATATCGCCAAAATTGATGCAAGCCCTCACGAAATCCCACAACTTCCACATTCCCCAAAGAGTGCTTAACTACAAAGTCTTAGCTCCATCACAAATGTCTTTATAATATTGTTTTCTAAGTCACAGGTGCTAATTAAGCACAGCTGGGCCGACATCAGCACAGCTCAACTGTGACAAATAAGCCAGCAAGAAATAATCAATTATCATTCATCACTAAATCCATTTACTGATTTCTTTCTTTCTCTTTTTTGGAAGTACTAAATGGCTTTGCTCATGTGGTCTGGTGTGACTCATTCCCAAATTCTTGACAGTAAAAGTGAATTACGCTGCAGAATTTGGACTGCAATCCTACATGCTGTTGGACTGGGTAAATCACCTGGTATTGAATAGAATGTAAGAAGCCGTTTTATTGCATGCAGGACTGCCGTCTTTATGTAAAACAGAGCAGTGCAAAGAGTACATAATGTTTACAGATTAAGAATTACATATAGAGAAAGAAATAGGATGTTGAGCATTGAGTGGTCAAAAGCTATGTAGGGGAACATAGGAAGCTTCTTATACCAGATTAGACCCTTAGTGCATCTATCACGTGATTGTTTGTTCAGACAGGAACCTTCTCCTGTTCTGTTTCTGAATGAGAAACAACAGGATTATTTCTCTTCAAAGTTCCCATATGAAACATATTCCTCTGAAGTAAATCCTATTGATTTTGCTGAGGCTAATTTTCAAATGAACATGCTTGGAACTGCAACCTTCCTTTAAAGTCCAATTAATGATTCGGTTATAATTTGCATGTCAAAAAATTATTTCTTTCAAGTAACCATTGGAGTCCGGCTAACAGCTAAGTGGGGCAAGCTATTTGTCTAGGGGGCATGTTTCTCCCAGCTTTCCTCCTCTAGCCTGTATTACCTAATTTGGAGGCTTTTCAGATAAAATAGAAAATCAACAGGATAAGAACTTGCATTGGACTGATTTCTATATTATGCAACCTCCATAGCTAACCACAGAATGAAACAGTAACTTACTTTTGGAAAGGGGGGTTTCAAAATAACGTATTTTAGTCACTATTTATGCTTCTATTTTTTGCCAAGAATGGTCATTTTATTCTGAAAGATGAACGATTCTCTGTAACCTCACAGCCTACATCAACCAGCATGATGTAGACCAACAAAATGGGGCATCTTAGAAATTTCTCTCTCCATTTCTCTTGGCTTGATTTTTTAATGATTTGTCATTTGGCTCTGTAGATTAAAATTCACTTTTGGAAATGTGTAAATAAGGTTCTATGTTAGGTTGGGCATTGTCATTATTTAAAACAGAGAGGGGAGACAGAGGGGCAGAGTTTCTGAAGTAAGCCTTGTGAAGTAAGCCTACGCCGATGATTTGGTAATATCTTTGGAGGATCCAGTAGAAAGTGCCGATAAAGCTCTAGAGTTATTAGAGGAATTTGGGAAACTGTCTGGCTTCAAGCTGAACAAAACGAAAACTAAAATTCTGACCAAGAATATGGCTGAAGACTTAAGAAATCAGCTAGAGTTACAAACAGGAATCAAAGTGGCAAAAAAGGTGAAATATCTGGGAATATGGATCTCCCCGAAAAACATAAATTTAGTAGAAGATAACTACACAAAGATTTGGAGAGAGATAAAAAAAGATCTAGATATCTGGAGTAGGTTAAAATTTTCCTGGTCAGGAAGAATTGCCGTTATTAAGATAAGCATACTTCCGAGATTGTTGTTTTTATTTCAGAATATCCCGGTGATTAGAGGAACGGCAAACTTTAAGGATTGGCAGAAAACCCTTTCCAGATTTATCTGGCAAGGGAAAAGAGCAAGAATTAAATTTAAGCTACTCACAGATAAGAGGGGGGGTTTGCAGTCCCGAACTTGAAATTATACTACGAAGCAGCGTGCTTATGCTGGATCAAAGAATGGATTATTTTGAAAAATACAGACTTGTTGTATTTAGAGGGATTTAATATCAGATATGGCTGGCATGCCTAGCTGTGGCATGATAAAGAGAGAGTACATAGGGGCTTCTCTAATCACATCATTAGAGGTTCGCTGCTGGAAGTTTGGGACAGGAACAAAAGACTTATTGAAAAGGATACTCCCTGGTGGTTATCACCAATTGACATTCTCACTCTTAAAAAATTAAACATGGAAGGAGAAAGATGGACATACGAAGACCTCCTGGCAAGGTCAGAAAAAGGATGGAAATTAAAACCATATGAAGACTTAAAGGATAAATTAACAGGATGGTTACAGTTCCACCAAATTAATGCCTTATGGAACGAACACAAAAAAATGGGGATGAATGAAAAAAAGTCCAAATACCAGGTGGAAATTTTAGAAAGTAATGTCAAACTCCTATCCAAAATGTATAATCAGTTGTTAGATTGGGAGACAAAAGACGAAGAAGTAAAGGAGGTCATGATTAAATGGGCCATAGGTCTTGGATACAATCTAGAGTACGATAACTGGGTGAAACTGTGGTGCAAGGGTATGAAATTCACAGCATGTGTTGCACTCCGTGAAAATATGGGAAAAAATGATGCACCGTTGGTACATCACTCCAGTGAAACTGGATAAAATGTACAAGACGGGGGACAAAACATGCTGGAAATGCAAAACCAAAGAGGGGAGTTTCCACCACATGTGTTGGACATGTGAAGAAGTGAAAAGGTTTTGGGGATCTATTTATGATGAATTAAAAAAAATACTGAAATACACCTTTCCCAAAAAGCCTGAGGCTTTTCTTCTGGGTATGGTTGGAGATGAGATCAGAAAAGAAGACCAAACATTATTCCAGTACACAACGGTAGCCGCTAGGATATTGTTAGCGCAAAATTGGAAAAACCCCAACATTCCAACTGTCAGAGAATGGCAAATCAAATTATTCGAGTACATAGAACTAGCCAAGATGACACAGAAAATCAGACATCAGAAAAATATAAAGTTTATTAATGACTGGAACAAATTTACAACATATATAGAAGCAAATTTAGGAAATATTAAAATCACAGTAGGTGAAATATAAAACCTGCGACATAAAGATTTAGTGAAATAAACTGCAGAGAGATATGGGGTCTGAATAGCCCAATCTGAGATGGAGGGAAGTCAATCATTGTTTTAAAGTAGATTCGTCTGTTTAATTGTTATGTGTGTTAGTTTTTGGTCTTTTCTTTTTGGTTTTCTCTCTTTGTGTGTTGTTATGTTCTATTTCTAATGTTTTATGTCTTTTTTGTGCAGTGAAGAATTCAATAAAAAGATATTTAAAAAAAAGAAGAAGTAAGCCTTGTGAACGGCACATTCTTTCACCTTTGGTGGACGTGCCCAAGGATTAAGGCTTTCTGGGAAATGATCTATAATGAATTGAAAAAGGTATTTAAGTATACCTTTCTGAAGAAACCAGAAGCCTTTCTCCTGGGCATGGTCGGCCAATTGGTGCCAAAGAAGGATAGAACCTTTTTTATGTATGCCACAGCAGCAGCAAGAATACTCATTGCAAAGTATTGGAAGACATAGGATCTACCCACTCTGGAAGAATGACAGATGAAGGTGATAGACTATATGGGACTGGCAGAAATGACTGGCAGAATCCGAAACCAGGGAAGAGAGACGGCGGAAGAAGATTGGAAGAAATTTAAGGACTATCTTGGGAAATATTACAAAGTTAATGAATGTTAGAATGATGTTGGTTAGAAATGAAGTGGTTTTCAGAGGTAATGATTAAGATAATTGGCGGGGGGGGGGAGAAAGAAAGGTTGAAAATTAAGTGAAAATCAATGGTGAGGATTTGCTGAATTAATTTGAATTGGAATACAAAAAGGGGAGGTATGAGGAGGTCTGGGAAGTAAGTTATAAGAAAATAAGTGAATGGAATTTTATGTGTTTTTAAATTGTTTTTAGTTTTGTATTTTTGTTATTTTTTTGTTTGTGTTTTTTCTATTATTGTTTTTGTATAAACTTTGAAATGTTAATAAATATCTTATAAAATATAAAGGAAGGTTGGGCCTTGGGTCATCAATCAGTCTAAGATAAACAGAAAAGGGACCAGAAAGAGCAGGTTTGGTGGATGGCACTGGAAAGACCTCACGACAAGCAATATATATATATATTAAATAATATTTATTAAAGTTTCAAAAAATTACAAAAAGAAAGAAAAGAAAAAGAAAAACAGAAAATACAAAATACAAAAAATAGAAACAATTAAAAACAAATCCATCTTTCCATATCTTGCCTTTCATTTACTTGTTTCCTTGACCTCCTCACACCTCCCTTTTTTGTATTCTAGTTCAATTGGTTATTTCAGCAAATCCTTTCCATCCTTGTTTTTATCTTACTAATTTATCTTAATATATTATAACTTTACATTCTGACCTGTTGACAATCCATTATTTCTTAACCCTTTATAGCATTACTGCTAAAAACCACATAACTTCATTCCAGCATCCTTCTAACATTCCTTAATTTTACAGTGTTTCTGTAGATAGTCTTTAAATTTCTTCCTGTCTTCTTCTACCGACTCTTCTCCCTGGTCTCGGATTCTGCCAGTCATTTCCACCAGTTCCATGTAATCCATCACCTTCATCTGCCATTCTTCCCGGGTGGGTAAATCTTGTGTCTTCCAATACTTCACTATAAGTATTCTTGCTGCTGTTGTTGCATACATAAAAAGAGTTCTATCCTTCTTTGGCACCAATTGGCCGACCACATGACAAGCAATATAAGGAGGGAAACTAGACAATTCTTTTATGGTATAAACAGCACAGCACATGCTGTTGTTCTCACCGCTTTCTCCTAGTGCCGGGGAGCGAGGGAAGTGGAACAGTTCTGGGGGCCAAATGCAGCCCTGCATACCTCCTATCTGGCCCAATACACTCCCCACCTTCTCAGCCACACCACTCACCATGCCTTGAGTGTTTTTGCCTAGCTAGAATGTGTCTTTGAAGTCTTGTAATGTCCCTTGCTTGCCTGAATAGGGGGTTTGTGTGTGTGTGTGTGTGTGTGTGTGTGTGTAAAACTAGTCAACCGTGCAAAGGTAAACTTTACCTTGGTTGCTCTGCCCACTTTTGCTGACAGCACCACTCATACTTGCATCTGGTCACTTAAAGGATGTATCCATTCATCTAAAAATGTTTCTCACTGTCATGAGCCCCACAATCCTTACTAGCACCTGGCCCACCCTTCTGCTTGTCCCGTACCTAGAAAGAACAGGTCCAAGTAGTTTTCTGAGTGGCTTTCCCCTTGACCCGCTGCTTTCCCAGGGAAAACATGCTATTTATCTGCAGAAAACCTGAATTGCTGTCTGCTCCAAGTGAGCACTAAAGAGCATTTCCTCCCGCAGGTGGGGGGAGCAGTGGGACAAGAAGTGTGGATAAGCCCTGTTTGGGGTGGGAGCTTCTGTCCTATGAGGAAGAGGAGGAGAGTGTAGAAGAGGAGGCTTGCAGAAGAAGAGTTTGGATTTGATATCCCGCGTTATCATTACCCAAAGGAGTCTCAAAGCGGCTAACATTCTCCTTTTCCCTTCCTCCCCCACAACAAACACTCTGTGAGGTGAGTGGGGCTGAGAGACTTCAGAGAAGCGTGACTGGCCCAAGGTCACCCAGCAGCTGCAGGTGGAGGAGCAGGGAAGCGAACACAGTTCACCAGATCACGAGTCTACCGCTCTTAACCACTACACCACACTGGCTCTGTGGCCCCCAAGAGGGAGGATAGTATCCATGGTCCTTTGCCTCCAGAGGCCTAGGAGGTTGTCCCTCTCCCAACTGACTCACAGAGTGAAGCACTTCCCTAGCAACGGGGAAGGGTGTCAAATAGCCAGGAGGGGAGGGTGGACAGCTGAAGTAGGAGAGGGCAGAGGGGCCAACTTCCATCCCTTCACTAAGAACTCAGTGCTGTCTGTTGTTGGCAGCAGGCATGAGCCCATCAGAGCCGTGTGTACCTCCTGTCTCATATAGAAGGAGTTTCATAAGTGAGAACACTGTGTCTCACCTTTAAAGGCTGGTGGGCGGTGAGTGACAGCTGCCGTCCAGTCTTGCACCTCTGATGTCATTCTTGAACTCTTAGTTGTGCCTCTGGCAATCTGTACTGACAGTTTGACCAGAATCCTTGTAAACCTGGAACAAAGCTTTCTTCCTTACACAAATATAGGGGACCCTGTCATTGCATTTGAGACTGTAGTCAGGATACCCACCGCTGTCTTTGTGTGAACTTCTGAGTGCTTTAGGTTTTGTTTTGTTTTTTAAATGGTACTACAGCCTGTTCTGCAAGGAATCTGGCAATTCTAAGAATCAGAAACCTATCAGGGGCTCAGCTACACAGCTGCAAATAAAATGTTTTAAGTGTGGTTTACATGCAATATACAATGTGGCACTAGATGGCAATAGTGAGCCTTATGGAAAATTCAATGTATTTTTTAAAAAAACTCTTTCAAAAAACATTTTCAGAATGGTTTTCATATGTGCGTAGATTCCACCCTGGATTCCATATGAAGCAAATATGAGAAACCCTGTGGCCAACTCTATATATTGCTCTACTACAGCTCTCATATTTCCTGACTTTTGGTCATGCCAACTGAGGGCCCATGAAGGTCCAGAAAGTTTCTACAGACTGTTTGTATGCTTCATCTTGCCATTTCTTTTTTGTGGCCTTGCTCACGTTCCTTTAGCAGCAGCCTGCCATGCAGATAATGAGGTAAAACTCTTCCCATCATCTTATCTCCCATGCCATGAAAGGTTTTACCTGATTATTTTCTGTGTGCCATGTTGCTGTTAAAGTCAGGGGAGCATTTTTTTTTTTTTAAAAAAAAAGCTATCAACCCTAAGTCCACATCACAAACATTTTTGTGGGCCGCTGATGTTGAGCTTTCAATGGCAGGAGATTCCTCCTGATTACTGTTGGTTCTAATTTCCCATTGATGTAAAGTGTCAACATTTGAAACTTATTGCTCACTAAATGAAATAGTGAGCATTTCTCTTCCCAAATCTCCCACAAAAAAGTTCAAAGAAATGTGGTGAGATTAAACTAAGAAAGCATTCATCAGTCTGTGAGAGGAAATAGCCCAGAGGTCTCCCCAGTAAGAGAGATGCGCAGTGGTTCCTTGTGGACTCAGCTCAGCCTTAAGACATTAAATATTGATCTGGGGATTATGACTGAGCCCCTGGCCATGAGGCCATCACCTCAGCTGTGTGTCTGTTTTCCCACTGTCCATCTTGACTAATTAGAATCTAAACTTCATAAAAGACTGGAAACATAGTTCTGGGGAAATGCCTGGCAGTTATTTGGCTTTATGCGGAAAGCGGCTGCATTGAAGTGCTGTGTTTTGGCCCATTAAGCATCCACACTCACATGTTTTTCATTTTCAAGGCTCCCAATAAACTGGGCAAGAACAATATCCCATTCCTTTGGGAAATAAATAGGACATTGTAAAACAGTTGGGCTACAATTAACCCTTCTGGAATTAACAGGCGGTCTCCTGGCTCAACTCTTTCAGAGTATGTGGAAAGGAGGAAGGAAGGAAGGAAGAAGAGTGGGGTGTTTGTGCAGGAGGACATGCAAACTCAAGAAGGCCACTTTTCACATGCAAAGCAAGGTGGCTCCTATTGCTATCTATGTACAACATCTAGAGATTGGGAGAAACTGCATTAAGTTCACATTTAAAGGCAAACAGACCAAATTTGCACTTTCTGAAACAAGATGTGAACCTAAACATAGCAAGCCTTCAAATCTCTACAAATGTTGCAATGCAGTTCTCCAGCCAAGTAAGGTGTATAAAAGTGCATATACTAATGTAAGATGTTCATTTACATGCCTTCATTAGTTAAAAGAATACAAAGAATGCATTAAAGGTAAAGGTAAAGGGACCCCTGACCATTAGGTCCAGTCGTGGCCGACTCTGAATGTGCTGCGCTCATCTCACTTTATTGGCCGAGGAAGCCGGCGTACAGCTTCTTGGTTATGTGGCTAACATGACTAAGCCGCTTCTGGCGAACCAGAGCAGCACACGGAAACGCCGTTTACCTTCCCCCCGGAGCGGTACCTATTTATCTACTTGCACTTTGACATGCTTTTGAACTTCTAGGTTGGCAGGAGCAGGGACCGAGCAACGGGAGCTCACCCCGTCACGGGGATTCGAACCACTGACCTTCTGATCGGCAGGTCCTAGGCTCTGTGGTTTAACCCACAGCGCCACCCACGTCCCTAAAGAATGCATTATATGTGTATATTAGGAAAAATGCATATAAAAGGGGGAATATTAGGATAATTTTGTACTAAAATGCTAAGTTTTCATGAAGAAAAATTATTGTAAAAATTGCAAACTGATGTGGAAATGTGAAGAACTGAATGTAAGATTGGAGAAATGAGAAATGGAGAGAAACTGAAGTTGAAATATTCACCCCACCGAACAACAGCTAAATACATAATTTGGGTCATTTGCATGATGTTAGTGTAACAACCATAACAAAAGGTTTGTGGTTGCATGGTAAGAATTGGTTGGTTCATATAACAAGTGATGCAGTAAAAGCTACCGCTATGTGAAAAATACGGAACATTCTACTGAAAATTATAAACGGGCATTAATTCTTGGTTGTATGGGAGTAGATTGGGGCAAATGTATCATAGCAGAAGGTGTTGTGCATAACAAAATGTGCCCTTTGGAGAGGAACAGGGTAGGAGGAGTTGATGTACACATGTTGGGAGTCTCAAAAGACCCTTCTAGGCTCCTAAGCCACAAATCTGTAAGGCCAATTCAGGCACCCTTTCCCTAGAAATACATAGGATTGGTTCACACATTCCCTATTTGTCACTTCATATCTGCAGAGTTAACTGATGCAGAGAGGTGTGTTTTTTTGCGTGTCGAGGTCCCCAGGGCCACCCCAATAACTCACACATCACACAGAAATTTTTGTTTAAGGTTTTTGGCATAATTTTGGCCACAGCTTTATTAAAATACAAACATGTGAGTGGTTGCTTAGGCATTGGTTGCAACTATCTGCCCCCCACCATGGGGGACAGACTGACATTCCGCACAATGCAAAAGTCAGAATGGGAGAATACACTTGGGGGTTACGCGGAGCAGGGAACCTGCCCTCACCCCAAATGCAACCAGGAGCTCATTGCTATGGCCCGAGCCCCCTTGACAGAGTGGACAAGCAATAGTTAGCCCCCAATTCCTTTAACGGAATCCCTTGCAGCAGCAGCATTAGAGGGGCAGGCACAGCCAATCCATGCCCCTCAACCAACCAAACCATAAACCAATGCCTAACCGCGAACCTTACAAGTTGTGATGATTTGCTACGCAGTAGGCAAAAACCAAATGGCCCCAGCCAATCAGCCAGATGGACAAAATTCCTACCGGGCCCCTGCCCCAAGAGCAGACGACCCTATGACAGGCATAGCAAGGTCAAAGCGAACAACCCTATTCTAGGGAGGGAGGGACGGGTAATCCACTGCACAGGCGAAAAGAGGAAGCCCCAGCCTCGTGTAAGGAGTTTTAGCATTTCTGGCTGTCAATCAATAAATGGCAACATTAACTTCTTCCCAACAACAAGGGAAGCCCCAATCGCATCAGTGGCCAACAATCAATTAGCCCGCCCTCCAACTCTGGAGTGTCCTGGCAGCCCCCACTGCAACACGTGCTCTCCATGAAGGAGAACACGCTTTACCACATCTCAAAAAGGTACATTTTTGTTGTTGTAAAATGGAGTCTCTTCACACATTCTGCTGTGTGCCATCTACCACTGAGACATTTACCCGTGCATGTGTAAAACACTCATCCGTGTAACAAGCCTGCCTTTTGGTTTTGCTCCCAAGCATGAACATACTTGGGAGAAGAGAGTTAAGAAGTTAGAGCCTCTCCCATCTCTGAATCACATCTAATGAAGAGATAGAATTCTCTCCGTCCTTGCCCACAACACACTGATCAAGAGCTGAATGAATTCCAGCCACTTCTGGACCCTTTAGGAGAATATATATATAACAAGAAGCCGAAAGCACCAGCCTGAAGATGACGAGTGAGACCTCGTCGAAACGTCGCCTAGACACCCCAACTTTTACACGGGAAGACACCCGAGGACACCAAAACCTGCATTCCTGTACCCGTGAAAATCTACGAAAGCATATATATATATATATATATATATATATATATATATATATATGCGCCTGAGGCATTCAGAAACTTTGCCTGTTGAATGAATTATAGAACAGGAAGCAGATGGGCTGTGTATATGAAACAACCACTATCTGGCATGATGTGCTGCGCAATTTGGCTGCAAAGATTAAATTGAGCTATTGAATGTTTAATACACTATGCATAACAAATACAGCCACAGCCACAAAACAGCATAAATTACAGAATTGGTATGCACACTGACTTTCCTTGGAATCAATACACTGCCACAGCTCATAAGAGTCTGTTGTTTAATACACATAAAGAAGAGAAGAATTCTTCTATTAAAATGAGTTATCTGGGCTATTTACCAAAGGCAGTGATTTAGCAGTGGCAAAGTCTATGTAGTGCTGTTGAATGCAGATGATAATACTTCTTGTCCTTGTCGGCCTATTTCATTGCTCCTATCAGTTGCTGCTGCTGCAAGGTCCCTTGGGTACATTAGCAGTCAGCCCAGGAAGTGTGTTTAAGTAATGGACATAATGTTCACATTTGCTAGGCCAGCCTTCTCCCTAATCATGAATTATTCTTCCCCAAGGCTCAATTGGAACATTACTTTAGAAGCAGAAGATTTAATCCTTTTCAGCTGATTGGAGGGAATGATTACAGTATTATTTTCGTGTACCGGCTGTCTACAGTGAAGGTGCCTTTTTCTGTCCCCATCTTTAATAGGCAGCAATCTTTATTTCCCTGGAGGGAAATGGCAATGAATTCAAAATGGAATAAATCTTCAGGAATGCAAGGTGCTGGGGCCATAGATCACTGCTGGTTAGTTAATTAGTTTAGCCCTCGCTTGTTTCATCTCCAAGACAGAACACCTTGTGGCAAGCAAGGAAGGTGTGGAGAAGGCGAGAGAGAAAATAAATGATCATCTTTTGAAATAAATGTAGGTTGGGTTTTATTTCCCCCCCTTTTCTTTTCTTTTAATATGTTCTGGAAATTTGGTTTTTATTTGATACAATCAATAAAATAACCAGCACATGTCTGACTTGAACCACTCTGGCTTTTAAGAATTATTCGATTTACTGAAAGGGATTACATCTCTATCCAGTGGAAACAGTTAAGAGATAGAAGCAGAATACTGGAGGTTTATAGACTAGCATGAATGTGATTGGAGTTGACAGATGGAGACATATTTACACTGTGAGTCCTGCATCCTCAGAGATGAGGAGGGAAAAGCAAATATATTCTTCATAGGCAGACTATAAAAGACACCTTTGAACACCTGAGCAGAGAAATGCAGTTTGAGCTTTTAATTATTGAGATGGTTCAGATCAGAGAGAAACAACCATACAGCTGACAGCAACGTCAAAAGACCCCTGGCATTCATAAACTGAGCTAAAAAGTGTAATACACATTTTCCCTGATTTTTCATATTGATGCAGGGACAAGGCTGTAACTCTGTATAAAGGAAAGGAAGGGGGGGGGGTGCTGATGCAATTGAATTAGAGGGTAATCTGTCTCCCCTGTGTATAGATGCAATTTTCAAATTCCCCTGGAATTTTGTTTTCTAGGGTGTTTTCTTTTTGAAGTCATAAATATCAAAAAATACCCTAAAGAGATTAACTAAATTGCAAAGGCCTTGAAAAATTGAAGCTTTGCTTCTGATTTAAACTAGACTCCCTACCCCCAACCACAAGCTGGCTGGCTGAGATTTATTTAAAATCAAAACCAGGTCATGTTGCCTTGGCCTTGATTATAAATATATTACATTTAAGAAATGAACACAGTGCTTGTGAAGAGTTGGAAAATCAGGAGTGCCTGAGGCTGGCATTTTTTTCAGTCTTTCTATAGCACTGGGTAAGAGATTAAAACAACTACACCACCTTTTCAAATGAGTTTCACAAGTAGAGTGGGCTATAGAATAATGGCCATTTATTTTGTTGCCAATATGACACCTGAGAGTGGAGATGGGAGACAGACCATGCAGGTGTTTTGGAGAGCATTGGGTCCAAGTTATTTTATTTGTTTTGTTCCCATTTCCATAATTATGGCACAAGCTTAAACCCACTAACTGCAGTTCAGTTCAGATTTTAATGCAAACCTACCCAATTTCCAAAAAAATATGCAAACCACAGCTATTCTTCAAAATTTGCACTTCTCTGAATTCTGTGATGCAAATATAATACACAAATAATGTGTATATTAGGGGCATGTGTGTATCAAAATGCATATGTTAGTGAAACTAGTCTATAAAATGCATGTGTTAGAATATTATATTTGCTTTTCCCTCCTCATCTCTGAGGATGCAGGACTCGCAGTGTAAATATGTCTCCATCTGTCAACTTCAACAATGTGTGTAAGCAAAATTGTATTCATAGTTTAGTATATATTATGATAAATTTGCACTAAAATGCTAATGAATTTTCACAAGGACCTTTAAGAAACTCAAGCAGAACAAGACTGGGGAAAGGAGAAACTGAAAGAAAATGAAATGGACAGAAACATCAATTCCCTACTTTAATAGAATTTACTTCACCTGGCTGTGTTTGAAGGCTAACCTATTTCACAAAAGATACTCTACAGCTAGAGGGAGTATACAAACACATGTAACAGCTCATCTGAAGGACAGCACTGCTTCCTTGGGGGAAAAAGATATTCTTTTCAGTATTAAGAAAGAAAGAAAACAAACTTAAGGAAGTGTGTTATAGAGGCTTACAGGAGAGGGAAGAGAGTGAATAGAGAGAAATTGTTTTGTCTTCCACAGAACTCTGGGACATCAAAAATAGGTTCAGGAGAAATAAATGGAGCTACTAATTCAGGCACACATCATTAACTGTGTGGCCAAAGGCTTCTAATATGGATTGGCCAAATATACAGTGGTACCTCGGGTTAAGTACTTAATTCGTTCTGGAGGTCCGTTCTTAACCTGAAACTGTTCTTAACCTGAGGTACCACTTTAGCTAATGGGGCCTCCCACTGCTGCTGCCGCACTGCCGCCGCATGATTTCTGTTCTCATCCTGAAGCAAAGTTCTTAACCCAAGGTACTATTTCTGGGTTAGCAGAGTCTGTAACCTGAAGTGTATGTAACCCATTGTATCCATATAACACCGGTCTTGAAAGACCTACATTGGCTCCCAGTACGTTTCCGAGCACAATTCAAAGTGTTGGTGCTGACCTTTAAAGCCCTAAACAGCTTCGGTCCAGTATACCTGAAGGAGCGTCTCCTCCCCCATCGTTCTGCCCGGACACTGAGGTCCAGCTCCGAGGGCCTTCTGGCAGTTCCCTCTCTGCAAGAGGCCAAGTTACAGGGAACCAGGCAGAGGGCCTTCTCGGTAGTGGTGCCCGCCCTGTGGAATGCCCTCCCATCAGATGTCAAAGCGATAAACATCTACCTGACATTCAGAAGACATCTGAAGGCAGCCCTGTTCAGGGAAGTTTTTAATATGTGACATTTCAGTGTATCTTTTATCTTTGTTGGAAGCCGCCCAGAGTGGCTGGGGAAACCCAACCAGATGGGCGGGGTACAAATAATAAATTATTATTATTATTATTATTATTATTATTATTATTATTATTATCATCATCATCAGTGGCTTTTCACCACAACGGTTAAAAATGAGCAGGGCAAGTTTCCTTGATGGCAAGGGGCAGGAGGCCAAGGTAGGGGCCACCATTATGATTTCCCGCTTTTGAGCTTCCCATGGCCATCTGGGTGGGCCATTGTTGGAGACAGGGTCCTAAACTAGAAAGATATTTGATCTTATCAATCAAAGGCATTTTTATGATTCCTAAAAAAGAAAAACCAGCATAAGGTTATATTGGGACACTGAATATTGTTAATATGCATTTGCAGTGTTGCTTGTAACTTAAACCATGGGGGATATTTACAGACTTTATCCCCCACCTCTTTATTTTTTTTATGTCCAAAGTGACATACAGAATATTAAATTCATATTAAATAGCATGCATGGTAAAGTAAGGAATGAAAAAAAAAAACCAAAAGTGACATAAAAGGCCTTTTAAAAGGCCATAAAGATTGCAGTGGCAAGGGAGGAAAAAAATCAGATAAAAGTGTTCAAGAGCAGAAAAGTTGTAAGGCAGTGCCACTAAGCTGCCTAGAAAACTACAAAGCAGCTGCAGTACTGCAAAGTAGAGGAGGACTTAGGGCAATGTGACTGGCTCTACCATGCTATGCACTGAGCCAATGTCCACCTCTCTGCAAAGACAACTTCCTTTCCTGACCAGTTATGAAGTGTCCTGTATGTACAGCTGTACAAGGAAGGAGCTTGCTCTGTGTGCTCTAATGAATGCACTTAGGTGAGAAGTTTCCTACTGAAAGCAATGGAAAGCAAAAATGTACAGCAATAAGAAAGATCGAAATTATTATGAAATTGAAGGCGATTCTAATTAACAAACAAATAAATGAAAAAGTAACAAAATGATACAAAGAAAATATTGCAATACTGCCTTAAAACTGTGGGATGTGATACATAAGTAGCAGTCAAGTACAACACTCCTTGTTTTCCTAGAGTGGCCATGCGGGGGACTGTTTGGTCCAGTCAGTCGAAAACTTCCCATTTCCTCCTGGCTGGGACATACTTCCTTTGCATGTGACTAGAGGTGGTTGTGACATTACCTGCCCAGGTAACAAAAGGGCAAGGCAAACCCTCTCTTTTTGCCTTCCTCTTTTCCATCGTCCTTTTGTCGTGTGAACGCCAGTCTGCAGTCACTGAATTAACCCCCATATGGGGTAGATCCACATGTATATATTTTGTAACTAAGTCTGCCTTCTGGGATCCAACTGTGAACAGAATGTGAGTAAACTACTTTCATATACCTCACACAAGATTGTGGCATGTTTATTCTTTTAAGAGGGTTTAAAAGGGAACTTACCAGGAACGTACAATTCAATCTTAGACAGATTGAATTGTGTAATAGTCAGCGGCTTAAACAAGCCTGCAACCAGCTATCTGCTGTGCTTTTAAAAGGGGAATGTAAAACTCTGCTAAGTTGTAGAACTTGCTAGTGCAAGTTAGGAAGGAAATTAACAATATATCCTCTCCTGTCTCCCTGAACATTCCCATAAAACGAATGGCCTGCCATGTTGCAGTCAGTATGTCGACTCCTAGGGGCTGAGGTCCCTTTGTCCCCTCCCCCCATAAAATATTTGAGCACAACAGATTTCCCCTCCCCTCCCCAGTTGATGAGCATTGCCCTTGAAATGGTGAGACTGTGCCCCATCATGTGATTGATTATTTGGGGCGGGGCTTACCTCCCCCTCCAATATTTTGTTTAAGTTGGCACCTCCATGGTGGTGGTATACTAAGCATGAAGGCTTCTGGGCAGGGCATAAGTGAAACCTTCAAAAGAGCTTTTCTGAATCCTGCTATTCACTTGCCCTGGGGGTATAGGCTTGCTGTCAAAACTGGCAGCTATTCTTAATAACGAAGCTAATTTTTAAACATTAAAAGCAAAGTTATTTTTCACAAGATGCCATAGAATGTTGGGCCAAGGGTCCATACTGCCTTTACCACACTTCAGAAGTTTATTCTGGTAAAGCTGGCGTATGGAAGGAGAGTTAACCTCTCAGTGGTGGCACAATTTACCCCAAACAGCTGTACTTGTAAGGCTTTTTGCACATAGAATCCTAGAGTTGGAAGAGACCACAAGGGCCATCAAGTTCAACCCCCTGCCAAGCAGGAAACACCATCAGAGCACTCCTGACATATGGTTGTCAAGCCTCTGCTTAAAGACCTCCAAAGAAGGAGACTCCACCACACTCCTTGGCAGCAAATTCCACTGTCAAACAGCTCTTACTGTCAGGAAGTTCTTCCTAATGTTTAGGTGGAATCATCTTTCTTGTAGTTTGGAACCATTGCTCCGTGTCCGCTTCTCTGGAGCAGCAGAAAACAACCTTTCTCCCTCCTCTATGTGACATCCTTTTATATATTTGAACATGGCTATCATATCACCCCTTAACCTCCTCTTCTCCAGGCTAAACATGCCCAGCTCCCTTAGCCGTTCCTCATAAGGCATCGTTTCCAGGCCTTTCACCATTTTGGTTGCCCTCCTCTGGACACGTTCCCGTTTGTCAGTGTCCTTCTTGAACTGTGGTGCCCGGAACTGGACACAGTACTCCAGGTGAGGTCTGACCAGAGCAGAATACAGTGGCACTATTACTTCCCTTGATCTAGATTCTATACTCCTATTGATGCAACCCAGAATTGCATTGGCTTTTTTAGCTGCCGCGTCACACTGTTGGCTCATGTCAAGTTTGTGGTCAACCAAGACTCCTAGATCCTTTTCACATGTACTGCTCTCAAGCCAGGTGTCACCCATCTTGTATTTGTGCCTCTCATTTTTTTTTGCCCAAGTGCAATACTTTACATTTCTCCCTGTTAAAATTCATCTTGTTTGTTTTGGCCCAGTTCTCTAATCTGTCCAGGTCGTTTTGAAGTGTGATCCTGTCCTCTGGGGTGTTAGCCACCCCTCCCAGTTTGGTGTCATCTGCAAATTTGATCAGGATGCCCTTGAGTCCTTCATCCAAGTCGTTAATAAAGATGTTGAATAAGACCGGGCCCAAGACAGAACCCTGTGGCACCCCACTAGTCACTCTTCTAGTCACACTAGTCACATGTTGCTATGAGTAGGTCTTGTCAGATCTGCTTCATTGCCAACATGTGGGTTTTCATTGTCAGCTTCAGTGTCTGGAGGACTTTTGGAAAGACACACCTCAGGGGGCCTCCTTCCTACAGTGAGTGTAGCTCCTCACTCCCACTTATCACCAGCTCCTGTTCTTTTTCATTACTGCAACCACCCGCTTGCTTGCTTGCCAGGCAGAGTGCCAGGCGTCAAGCAGGCAGTGGCATCTACTGCTGCTCCTCCTCATCACGACTGTTGTCGGGACCAGAGCCAAAGGCAGTTGAGCAAGCAAGCAGGTAGCAGTTGGGAAGGGGGAGGAGCCTTGTGGGGTGTGGGCCTGGCCACGCTATCCCTTGTTGATGCCCCCTGCACACATTCACTCTGCAGGAATGAATGCATGAAGAAGGCTGATAAGAAAGCAATATTGCCTGCAAGTAAGCCTCGAAGTGAGGCAAATCCATTCCAATTTTATTCTGTGTAGGGAAACCTCATACCTTCAGGGGAAGCCAGGTAAACTCCCTGCCCTAGTTTCTTCTGAAGCAACATGGAGGAAGCTAGAGATAAAATTAAAGTTTGTAATGCATGTTGCGCATGAACATTGCTAGGTATATATATCCCCCCTCCCCAGATTATGTTAGCTGTGTTCCAGTACTTAAATAACAAGGCAGCTGCTGTCTAAGGGTGTGCCTGGATTTCGCAGCTCCAAGGTTATGCTTTCAGAGTATCCTCGCTATAGCCATTTCATATTTCTCGCAAAAATGAGCCTGAAAATCCCTCACAGGGGTTTTGCTTCCCATCTATGGGATTTTCTTTCTAAAAAAAATGAAACCTTTTTCTTACAACAGGCCAGCAGAAGGTTACTGAAAGGAGGGGTAGCTAAAAGTGAAGCAAAGATAAGTGTTAAACATGAAATATGGGTGTCTACTGGGGGGCAAGGAAGGATTCCACCACGTTCTTGTTTTATTCTCTAGACAGTCCTTCCTTGGCAGCAATCCAAGAAATGGGTAGCAATACAGTTTTTATGAGTTGCTGTGGAGCCTCTGAGTAAGTTTTGAACTTGCTACTCACCTATCAATTCTCTTTATTTCCTTCCGCATGTATGCAGTGCCAAATCCCATCTGAGTGTAACGTATCATGAGTGCCAACAGCACTTGTGACTCAGCAGCAGCAATGTTCCTGGGGAAAGCAGCACTGGATGTTAGGCTCCATCAACAGATTTGCTTCTAAGACTTTAGTCCCCCACACCTGGGGCCATCTGCTATCAGCATCAGCCAACAAGGAGGAGGATGGTTTAAGTCCAGCAACTGGCTCCCTGGTCCTGGTTTTTTTGTTCCGCTTTCTGTAAATTCAAATATAAATTCCATTCCAAAGCATTCAAAATTATTGTGAACTTGTTATCAATCCAGAACTAATCTGCACCGATATTCAGAAGATTCAAGGCACGGGGTTTAAAAGCACACCTTCAAGCATCTCTAGGTAGTTCATACTCCAGGAACTTTTTAGGAAGCCTGTCTCATGCTATGTCCCCAGGCCGACTTACATGAGCAATGAATGCAGATATATGCCAGTACGAAGAAGGCTAAGGAATTCCATTTAAGCAGCAACATTTTTTAGACCTCTAGCCCTTAGGAGATACATACTTGCTGAACATAATTAGATTTATATTTAATTTTCAAATGCTGAAGGATAAACCAAATATTCTTAATACTTTTGAGTTTAGGATTCTTGACTGCAAGCCATCCATACCACCTGAATGACCAGTCTGAATGGTGTGACACCAATTTTTAAAAAATATAATTTTATTTATATATATCACAACAATGATTCAATCATAATTTTAACATTTCAAACTCCAACTCCCTTCCCCCTCTTTCTGTGGTTCTTTACATTTCATCTTCCTGGATACTCCAAATTATCTCAACATATTCTTTTATATATCTATTCCTATATATATCCCATATATATTTTGAAACTGCAGGTTTTTATATTAATCCTGCCAATGTCTTAATCTGTTTACAGTTTGTTTGTAAATACTCAATAAACCATTTCCACTCCTTTCTTTAAAATTGTTATCTTGATTTCTTATTCTCCCAGTAAGTTTCACCATTTCTGTGTAGTCCTTTAACTTCTGTATCCGTTCTTGTCTCATCGGGACCTCTTCTTCTTTCCCTTTTTTGGCAAATAAGATTCTTGCAGCTATGGCTGCATACATAGATAAATTCCTGTACTGTTTAGGTAGTTCTGATCCCATAATTCCCAAAAGAAAATCTTCTGGGTTTTTAAAAAATAAATGTTATCTTAAACATCTTTTTCAGCTCATTATATATCATTTCCCAGTAAGCTTTAACCTTATTACAAGACCACCACATATGAAAAAGGTACCTTCTTTCTCTTTACATTTCCAGCACACATTCAATTTGGATTTATAAATCTACTAGATTTAACCAATCTACTAGGTGTTGGGTATCATCAACACCAAAGTATTCAAGTGTGGAGTAGTGTGATTGCAACCTGTCTTTATGTTTGTGTTTTTATAGACTTGGCTAGATGATAATGCCATGTATCTTTCTCCTCTTCTTGTCTGCCATTTCCCGACAGTAGAGCATGAGCCTCTTAATCTCACTGTCATGGGTTGAAGCCTCATGTTGGGCAACAGATTCCTGCATTGTTGGGGACTGGACTAGATAGCTCCCTTCCAGCTACAATTCTATCATTCTAAACTAATTAAAAAACCACTTCTAATCACATCATCCCGTGAGACAAACCCAAATTTGCTAGAGCAGATCTTAGCATGCCTTTCTTCATATTCTGTGGCAAATCCTTCACAAGAAGGGTGCTCTGCTCCATAGGATTTCTGTTCTTTGGTGAGCAAACTGCTTGGTTCTACCAGATAATTCTTCCATGTGTCTGCATCCCTTAGATGAGAGAGAGGGAGCTACAGATGTTGTTGAACAGCTACTTCCATCTTTTACCATTGGCCATGCTGTTGGGGATGCTGGGCGTTGGAACCCAACAAAATCTAGAGGACTGCAGGTTGATCATCCCTGCCTTGGATCAATGGGCTTGCTTCCTGAAAAATTTCACTTATACTAACACCCCTGAGACTATCCTCAGGACTATTTTTTTAATTACAGATAGGTAGCCGTGTTGGTCTGCCATAGTCAAAAAAAAAAAAAAATTCCTTCCAGTAGCACCTTAAAGACCAACTAAGTTAGTTCACACGAAAGCTCATACCAAGAACTAACTTAGTTGGTCTTTAAGGTGCTACTGGAAGGAATTTTTTTTTGACTATTTTTTTAATGTTATTGATGAGTAGTCATTCCTCTTTATGTGCCATGGGTCCTCTTCAACTGATGTAAGATGCACTTCCTGATTTTTATTGCTGTTTTAGTAAAAAGGTAAAGGTAAAGGTACCCCTGCCCGTACGGGCCAGTCTTGACAGACTCTGGGGTTGTGCGCCCATCTCACTTAAGAGGCCAGGGGCCAGCGCTGTCCGGAGACACTTCCGGGTCACATGGCCAGTGTGACATCGCTGCTCTGGCGAGCCAGAGCTGCACACGGAAACGCCGTTTACCTTCCCGCTGGTAAGCGGTCCCTATTTATCTACTTGCACCCGGAGGTGCTTTCGAACTGCTAGGTTGGCAGGCGCTGGGACCGAGCAGCGGGAGCGCACCCCGCAGCAGGGATTCGAACCGCCGACCTTTCGATCAGCAAGTCCTAGGCACTGAGGCTTTAACCCACAGCGCCACCTGTGTTTTAGTACCAACCTATAAATGATAATTTTCCTTTCAATTTTTTTCTTAGGCTGCATATCCATGCTAATCTGTAAATCATAGCCAATAAATTTCCACCTAGCTAGAATCTCCAGTCTGTCTGCCTTGACACCAGCTACAGGCACTCAAGGCCAGTCTCAAAGTGAAGAGGGTTCCTGGTGAGCAAGATAGAAGATTTAAGGAGCATGGCAACACCTCCACCTTGACCTTCAAGCCTGTCCTGATGCAGTACTGAGTAACTGGACAGGCAGAGAGGGATAAGATCCACTCTGCCCAGGTCTTCCACCCAAGTTTTAATGACAAAGGCCAGATCAGCAGTCAGTGTATTTGTATGCAACTGGTCGTTGGCCCATATGTACTGTATTTTGTAATCACAAAATAATAGAAGGAAGTTAATTTTTATATATAAAAAATCTCTTCGCTTTCTGTGTATAATTGGCCTTGGCTGCCTGGCTGACTATATTGTACTAGTTTACTTTTTTAAAAAAGAAAAACCATTACTTTCTCTCTCTCTCTCTCTCTCTCTCTCTCTCTCTCTCTCTCTCTCTCTCTCTCTCTCCCTCTCTCCCTCTCTCCCTCTCTCCCTCTCTCCCTCTCTCCCTCTTTCCCTCTCTCCCTCTTCTTCTTGGTCATGAAGACCAAGATCTTCTTCTTGGTCATGCCATGTATTTAAAAGGACAAGAAAACAGACCATTTCATAGATTAAAAAAGAACCTATTTTAACCAAAGAAATCACATTTTCATTACCAAGCAAGCAAAGGAAAGCATCTGTGGGAAACGTCAGCTAGTGTTTGATGTTTCAGGGCAGGGGGAGGACGGACAAATTGTAGACAGTTATGACATGGTGTCTTCCTCTTTGACCATACTGCACTTCAAAACATCAGAAGGAGTTGACTAACCTCTGACCAGAGAAGTGAATTAATCTACCATGGCAATTGATTTGACTGTTAAAATGGAAATGGCCTTCAGCAGAGCTTACAGTACATGAGCTCAGAACTGCAAATTGTTTAAAGATGTACAATTTATAAGGGAAGGTGTGTTGCCACTGGCTCTGGTGTTCAGTGAAGACTTAAATCTAAGCCCGCCAAATTGCTGTATCTCATGCAGCTTTCAGATATCCAGCTTGCCATCTAATGCATATTTGTTTGGAAGTACAGTGGTACCTCGGGTTAAGTACTTAATTCGTTCTGGAGGTCCATTCTTAACCTGAAACTGTTCTTAACCTGAAGCACCACTTTAGCTAATGGGGCCTCCTGCTGCCGCCGCACCACCGGAGCACGATTTCTGTTCTCATCCTGAAGCAAAGTTCTTAGCCTGAAGCAATATTTCTGGGTTAGCGGAGTCTGTAACCTGAAGCGTATGTAACCCGAGGTACCACTGTAAGTCCCTTTGTTCTCAAATGAGCTTATTCCCAAGTATGCATTTGTAGCTTGGCAATTATTCAGAACAGGCACGGCCAGTGTGGTGATTACAAATCCCATCATCCCTGACCACTGGCTCTACTGGCTCGGGCTGGTGGCTGTTGTAGTCCGATGACATCTGGAAGGCCGCATGTTGTCTACTGCTGATTTAGAAGGAAGCAGGGGAGAAAATTATTGTTCTTCTCAGGTCCTCCAGATTTCCTTATATCCAATTCATTTGATCACTTTTTCACCACAAGTTGACTCTGAGCACTGTCAGTAGTATTGCCAGATGCCCATTATTTTAAGAGACACTTCTTTAAAATTCTTTCAGAACATCTTGAGTCAGTGGGCAGACTGACATTCTAAAGCAGGCATAGGCAACCTTAGCCCTCCAGATGTTTTGGGGCTACAATTCCCATCATCCCAGACCACTGGTCCTGTTAGCTAGGGACCATGGGAGTTGTAGTCCCAAAACATCTGGAGGGCCGAGGTTGCCTATGCCTGCTTTAAAGTGTGAGTGAAGTTATTAAAACATGTCTGTTACATTCTGACACAGCTGCTTCCAAGGAAAAACCCAGGTTTGGCTAGATGAGGGGGAATGGTGGGAGGCTACAGCTGGGGAACTCCCCAGGGAAGCATCAGAATGGACCTCGAAAATGGTCTTCGGATGCAGGAGACAAGTCAGAGGAAGAAGGGGGTCAGACGGGTTGGAGGCTGAGCAAGCAACTGGGTTAAGTGGGACAGCTAAGGAGGAGGAGGAGGCTGAGGCTGCGACAGACCCCCAGCCACTTGCCAGTTCCAGTGGCAGCTCCTCCCCTCCTCCTCTGTCCCCAAGATCAAGGAGGGTGTTGCATGTAGCAAAGCAAAAGGTGCAGAGAACCCCTCCTTGGAGGAGTTTGCAACTGTTGGGAAGGCAGCTGGCTGGGGGTCTGTCGCACCTCTACCTCCTCTTCCACTGTCTCAGTCTCACTTAACCCAGTTGCTTACTCAGCCTCCAACCCATCTGGCTTAGGAGGAAGTGGAAAGCTCAGATCCCCAGTCCTGGCCTAACCGGGGCTAGTCCTGCCCATGGAGTTCTCTGTTGGTATTTTGTCTCTCTGAATTATTCATTCATTCATTCATTCATTCATTTATAATATCCTGCCCATCTGGCTGGGTTTCCCCAGCCACTCTGGGCAGCTTACAGCATATATAAATCATCGTAAAGAATCTACCTACCTTACTGCTCATCTCTGAGTTTCTGTGCTGAACCAGCCTTGACAATGCCTGCCTCCCTCACTGCTCAACTTCTAATTTTGTGCTATTGGGTGGGAAGGCTTGAATTGGGTTTGTTAAGAGCATTGAGCTCAATGCAGTTTGTCTCCCAGTGGTCAGGAACCCTGATTGTGAAGAGTGACACAGAGGGAACTGCAAGGGTGGTCAGCTGACCAGGTCGAATGTGCATTTCCAATGGAAAAACTAGTGATCACATTTCAACCTTCTCTTATTTATATATTGAGGATACACTTTCCAGCTTCTCCCAACGATGCAAGAACATTCCTGCAATTTTATTATGCTTGTTTTTAAAACTGCTGGTTTTAACTACGGTAATTTTGATAATTGCACCATGTCTACTTTTTTAAAGTCCTTTTGTGCTATTTTAATATTTTAGAGTATTCTTAAGTTGAGTGGTATATAAATCTTGCTAAATAAAAATAATCACTTTTTTGAATCTGATTTTTTTTAGAGGGAAACCAATTTGAGTCTTCGTACGTCTTCTCACCAGAAAAAGGATTTTGATAGGTGAAAATTTCTGCCAAGTCATTTTACATATAGTAGCAAGTGTCATAAATGAGAAAAGTCATAAAGATGATGTGGCATGATACAATCCGCAAGGCATCATTAGATATGCTTATGCCTCTTTCTCAGCAGTTTTTCAGTGTCAGTAAGAGAAATAAACACTGTTGAGAGTTGGCTGAAGGATAATAAATACATCAGCACCAAATGATGTTATATATGGGCATAGATAAAATAGATTTTTTTAAAAAAAGCCTGTTTATGCTTCTTTAATATTCACAGCTGTTGAACACATCAATTTCTTACCTTTATTTACATTGTATTCTCCTCTGCCTGCCCTGCCCCCACATCATGGATGGTAAATGGGAACCTTTTCTTTACTAATCCTTGTAGCTATGTAGAGGCACTGTATTTGAGGGAACATGGCTGGGGGAGAAAGAGAGACACGCCCCCCCCTGCTTCTCACATGCTGGAGTCCCAATAGCAAAAGCGCCATCACAGCTGCAATTAATTAAAAAGCGTGGGAGACATACTTGCATCCCAAACATTGAATATAATGTGTAGCTTGACTCTAAGACTGCAATGTTCTGCATATTTTCCTGGAGGTAAGGCCCACTGAATATAGTGGGACTTATTTCTGAGAAAACATGCTTAGAGTTGCAGTGTAAGACTGGAATTCTGTCCACTTTGTAGTTGTGTTCGATATTTATAATTATATTCCATCTCCAAACAAAGCAGTCAAGGTGAATGACAATCAAATGTAGAGGTTAAAAGCAAAAAGCAATAAAAATTATGGAACCATTTTTTAAAAATCATATCCAATCCCATGATAAATCCAGGTTAATAAATCTGGGTTAAAAAGCCTGGAAAAATACAAAGAAGTTGCCAGATAAGCATTCTGGAGAAAGGTTTTTCTAGAAGTAAATCCTGAAATCCCATCCAGTGGAATTTACTTCAAAATAATGCATAGAATTGTACTGCTTGAAGTGGACAGGAAATAAAGCAAAAGTATGCTCCCCCATTGAACTGTGGTCCATCCTTGGAGATAAATGGCCTGCGTAGTGGGTAGGAAGCCATTGGAATGGGCAGTAGCTAGAGAGAGCAGAAACTAAGGATTCAGATAAGGTAAGGGTAAAGGGACCCCTGACCATTAGGTCCAATCGTGGCTGACTCTGGGGTTGTGGCGCTCATCTTGCTCTATAGACTGAGGGAGCCGGCGTACAGCTTCCAGGTCATTGCTTCTGGCAAACCAGAGTAGCGCACGGAAACGCCGTTTACCTTCCCGCCGGAATGGTACCTATTTATCTACTTGCACTTTGACGTGCTTTCGAACTGCTAGGTTGGCAGGAGCAGGGACTGAGCAACGGGAGCTCACCCCGTCGCGGGGATTCAAACCGCCGACCTTCTAATTGGCAAGTCCGAGGCACTGTGGTTTAATCCACAGCGCCACCCTTGTCCCTAAGGACTCAGATATACAGCTGCAAATAAAACGTTTGAAGTGTGTTGTAAAGTGCAATATACAGTGTGTCGCTAGATGGCGATAGTGAGCCATATGGAAAATTCAATGTATTTTTAAGAACACTTTTATAAAAAAGCATTTTCAAAGCGGTTTTTATATGTGTGTAGATTCCACCTCAGAGTGTAGGGAGGGTCCCCAGACTGCTTTTTGTGGGATCTTTTGTTAGTATTATCTTTTGTTTTGTAGAAGTAAGCCTCTGCTTGTGGCCTATTTTCAAATAAATACAATGTTACAAATACCATAGGTCTCTGGAACACTTTCATCCAAAGCAGAGAATTGTTTTATTGTTATCACACCTGTTAAGTTGTGGTTGAACATATCAGATGACACAGCAATTCTTCAAACAGCTCTTATTTATTCACAGGCCAGAACAGAACTGAACTGAAGGGTTCAGTCAGCCTGCTTATATAGTGTCCAGTACAACGTAACTGTAACAATTTTCTAAAACTATCCAATCACTGAACATCACTTTCGATCCCTTATTTGCATAACTATCTACAGTATCCCCCTGCTAGCGCAAGGTGAGAACTTCAGTACATAACAACACCCAAGGGCCACATTCCCTCAAAGGAAAACTCTGAACGGCTGCATGCCAGTGTTGTTCGGGGACAAAGGCTGTGACTCCTGCCTCTGTACAATAGGCTACATTTTAGCCTTGCAAAAGTCCAGTTTCTACACACACATATATCCTTTCACCCTTCATGCAGGAGAGCAAGAGGTGCTGTCACAGTTCAAGGATTCTTTCCAGGTAAAAGAGCTCAAGGAGTACAAAAAGCAGGACCAGTGAGCTAAGTTGCTTGAGACATGGGCTGTGGCCTTGGAAAAATCTTGAGAGCTGCATAACACCAAGGAAACTAGCCCTAATACGACCTGGAACCTCACTAAAATGCTGGAGAGAGGGTGCATCTCCACAGGCACGTACCTCCACATGTGGTGGGAATGCTCCAAAATCCAACTATTCTGGACAACAGCCATACAAGAAATACTGTATTTTTTGCTCTATAAGACTCACTTTTTCCCTCCTAAAAAGTAAGGGGAAATGTGTGTGTGTCTTATGGAAGCGAATGCAGGCTGCGCAGCTATCTCAGAAGCCAGAACAGCAAGAGGGATGGCTGCTTTCACTGCGCAGCGATCCCTCTTGCTGTTCTGGCTTCTGAGATTCAGAATATTTTTTTTCTTGTTTTCCTCCTCCAAAAACTACGTGCATCTTGTGGTCTGGTGCATCTTATAGAGCAAAAAATATGGTATGTAAAATAAGCAAGTTTTAGAAATCAGCCCAGAACTAGCCCTACTAAACATATTCCAAGACAATAATGCCCACTCATATCACCAAGAACTCATAACCTACCTACTTTCAGTAACCAGAAACATCATAGCCAGACACTGGAGAGAGCTGTCAAGAGTAAGCATGGACCAATGGTACCAAGTGGAAGAAGATTGGAAGAAATTTAAAGATTACTTACAGAAATATTGTAAAATTAATGAATGTTAGAAAGATGTTGGAATGAAGTTACATGACTTTAGCAGAAATGCTATAAAGAATTAAGTACAATAGATTGTAAATGGATTAAAGGGAAAAATAAGGTTAGAATGTATTAAGATAAATTATAGGACAGAAAATTGAGGAAGATGGAAAGGATTTGCTGAAACAATTATTTGAAGTGGAATACAAAAAAGGGAGGTGTGAGGAAGTCGCTGAAACAAGTAAATGAAAGATAACAATATTGAAAGTATTGGATGTGTTTTCTTAAATGTTTTTGTTTTGTTTTCATTATGTATATGTAGTATTTTTGTTTTTGTATTGTATTGTTTTGTTTAACTCTTTTTCTTTTCTTTTTGTAACTTTAAAAATTTTAATAAATATTATTTTTTTAAAAAAGCAATGGTACCAAATAGTATGGGAAACAGTCCTACTGGAAAAATTAACCAATAAACTGAAACTGACATGGGAACAAATAGAATAAGATGCCTTCACCCCAGTATGGCTCCCCTTTATTACACAGCCCAACAAGACAATGAGACAAATCCACCAACAGCATACAAATCAATATGGCTAACCTGATCCAAAACACCCACCCATCCCACTCACACATGAAAACAAAGTTCAACACAGCCAATCACAAACAAACAAGCACACCCTAGGCCAACCACAATATCTCTCACCACCAAAGGAACACAAGCGAATAGCAAAGAGAACCTGCACAAACGACGCTGACACAAAAGCCCACACATGCATTAAGCAAAATAGAAATATCGCCTCCCAACCCCGACCCCACTACCACCCACCATGGCCTCCTCCACCTCTTCTCTCCATTTTTCTTCCTAATGTAATCCTAATGTCTCAACAAATGAAACTGACCTATGGAAAATGTAACTTGAAAAAAGAGACATTGTGCATACCTTTGTAAACCAAGAAAACTTTAATGAGAGAGAGAGAGAGAGAGAGAGAGAGAGAGAGAGAGAGAGAGAGAGAGAGAGAGAGAGACTGAGAGGAGTGCATTGAGGTGGATTTGAGCTTCCCCACCTCTGGGGAAACAAAGTGCTGTGGTACTGTCTCTCAAACTTCCACTGCACAGGGAAGGGGTGAGTCAATAACAGCACACAATGAATGTTCTGGCACGCAGTCATCTATAAATGGGCAACTGCACCTGATTTTTCTATGTAGTGTCACTCAGGCTTTCTCAAATGTCACATATGTCCTAAGGCTAACATTTCGATGGTTAAACTATATCTGGAACTATGCACAAGACTATTCATAATGTGCACTCACTCCCGATGATAAGTGTTGATCTTCCCATAATAACTAGAGCAGCTTGTTAGATTTCAAATGGAGTGGTCACAGGAATGCCTCTCGCAGTGCCCATAAACTGAAGCACTCCCCGTGGAAATAAACAGAAATATACACACTGGGATGCTTTTGGACCCTAAATACACAGAGTGAGCATATCAAATCCCACATGCCACACTGCAGCTTGATGCTTAATGACAGCACATGCAAGAGCCTGGAGGAATCATGGGACTTCCCTGTAGACATACCCTAAATATATAACACGACTGCCATTTTTAAAGAATTGCTAGGATAGTTATGCAAATATCTACTGGTAGAATTAAGAGTGACACACTACCTCTGAAATTAAATAAGGAGTCTTGATAAAATAGGAATGAATACACGTAACGAATGTTCCCAAGAAAGCACATGTAAGATTCCAGCTATGTATCCCTGATTTAGCCCAGGCATAAGTCCCATAAAGGTAAACGGGACTTCCTCCTAAATAAATGGGATTAAAGTTAAGTAGTCTGAACCTAACACATGTTTACTCAGAAGTACAATACATCAGCAGCAATCAGATGGAATTTATCTAACAGGTGAAGAGTTACCAAGAGAAGATAAAAGACTTTTTTTGTATGCAACAATGGCAGTGAGAATGCTACTAGCCCAGAGATGGAAGGAAGAAGTACCAATGAAACAATAATGGCAGATGAAACTGATGGAGTATGCAGAGATGGTGAAACTGACGGGAAATTCCGAAACCAGGAAGATCAAGTATTTACTAAAAATTGGAGTAAATTTGTAATTTACTTAAAAGACCACTGTAAACAGTTAAAATCTTTGGCAGGGATACAAGGACACTTGTTATGTGGAGTTATTTCTGATAATTGTGGTTAATTAATAGAGCTACCAGTATGAACTTGACTAAACTGTGGGAAGCAGTGGAAGACAGAAGTGCCTGGCGTGCTTTGGTCCATGGGGCCACGAAGAGTCAGACACGACTAAATGACTAAACAACAACAACAATGGTAAAAGATGCGGCAAACTTAAATTTAAATATGGAATCCATGGAGGGAGAGAAGGAGGTCTGAAGGCTCAAAAGAACCTTGTATTTGAATGTTTGAAAAGGTATAATGTGTAAAAAATTATTAAAAACCTAATTAAAAATTATTATTTTTTTAAAAAGATGGCATTTATCAGGTTGACTGGCATGCTTCCCATACCTTTGAATAGAAGATAAGGGTCTGCTTGACCACCCAGGTCTTGGTGATGCATACAAGGTTAGTCCTCTAATCCATGATCATACTGTATATGAGTAGCTTTTCATTATGGAATGACTTGGCATTCACCAGCAGGGCCGTTAGATGGGAGCGCTGGTTTGATGAATCGGGGCAGTCCAGAAATGGGGAGAGTCTTTAACTGTCTTCCATCCCATCTCCTCAGATGGCCTAAACTGCTCCTCTTGCCATATCCAAAGCACTAAAATTAAAGTGCATTGCACCCACACTCCAAAAAATCACATTCATCACCTTTTGTACCTTTGCATTTTATAGTTCTTTGTAAGTAAACCATACTATGAAATTCAGCTTCTACTTTGCAAGCAGACCTTTCTGTCTGTAACTATAAATCCACTTCCCTCTATAAATCCACTTCCCTCAGACAATCACTGGGTGAAGGTAATGTTCCTACAGCCAGGCAATCAAACGAGAGTCATACTCTCATTTGCAACTCCCTGTCTTGGGTTTCACCTGATAGAAATAAGTATGTTCTAATCTCAGCCTTTGCTAGCAATCAGTATGTTGCACTCTTCTGTATAAAATAAGACAGATTTCTGTCTGTTCTAGAACTATCCTACCAATTAATTTAAAAAGCCATTGCCAGATGCCAAAGTGGTCAGGTCTTCTGTACCTTTAATAGTTGTGTGGAACAGAAGAATGTGGCAAGGATAACTTGTTACTCTACCCAAAAGTCAGCCAGCAATTAAAGCCCAGTTTATACATCACACTAGTGGTGAGCTGCTCTCAACAGTGCATGCAACAGTGATTGTCTGAGCAGGCATACTGGTAGGAGCGAATCATAATCACGCATGGGTAGGCAAACTAAGGCCCAGGGGCCGGATCAGGCCCAATTGCCTTCTCAATCCAGCCCACGGATGATCCAGGAATCAGCGTGTTTTTACATGTGTAGAATGTGTCCTTTTATTTAAAATACCTTTCTGGGTTATTTGTGGGGCCTGCCTGGTGTTTTTACATGAGTAGCAGGGACGCGGACTTATAAAAAATATTGGGGGGGCCCGGGAAAGCTCATGAATAATAAATAAGCTCATGAATATGCAAATAAAGTGGCGCCGCCTCCTCGTGAGCGAATAGGGGAGAGCGTGCTGCGCCTATTAATCAGCTCCAAAGGAAATTGGGTGGAGCTTTTGCTCGGGAGGGAGGGCAGGAGGCATGCAGCCCACCCCTCCCTGTGCATTTTGGGCTGGGGGAGGGGCGGCGATGGCGCTCTGCTGGAGGGGCGCCGGAGATTATTGGGGGGGCGGAGCCCCCCCAAACGAATTTTTGAGGGGGCTCGGGCCCCCTCAAGCCCCATGGAGTCGGCGCCTATGATGAGTAGAATGTGTGCTTTTTTATTTTTAAAAAATGCATCTCTGGGTTATTTGTGGGGCCTAGGAATTCATTCATTATTTTTTTTCAAAATATAGTCCAGCCCACCACATCGTCTGAGGGACAGTGGAGCGACCCCCTGCCAGAAAAGTTTGCTGACCCCTGCACTAGAGTAATCCTTCCATAGCTCTTTCTAGTAGTGCAGAAGTAAGTAGCATAACAATTTTTATATCCCTGTGTGAGGGTCAGGCTAAAACACATAGATATAAACAATACCCCTTTGGGATTGTGTGCATGCAGAAACATATTACATTTATAAGCATAGTACATGGATATCCTACTTTTCCCTATATGACAAATATAGTTTTCCCCCTTCCTATTTTATCCTCTTCCTGAGGAGTAGGGCTGGACTGAGAGACAGTGACTAGCTCAAGGTCACTCTGTGAGCTTCATTGGCTATGTCAGAATTTGAACTCTAGCCTCCAAGGTTCAACCCTCTGACCACTCCAGCTCTCTGATGCAGAATACTGAGCTGCAATGTTATCAACTGTTCTAAATATAACATTGCTTAGAAGTGATCAATGAGCTGTTTCTCAGCAAGTTAAGCAAAGCAAGCAAAATTATGCTGTTTTGTGTCAGGTACTTAGCAGAAATCCCTTAATAATGTGTTTGAGTGCTGAAATCATTAATAAATGCATAATTCCCTAAGACAGGCTCGATTAAGTCATATGTGTATCCTCCTAATTAAAAAAGAATGACATTAGGCAAATGAGTGGAATCTTTAAGAGGAAAGTTCAATGGTGATTCTCCCCCCCCCCCCAACCCTTTGGTGATTTTTAAAGCCTTAATTTTAACAAAAGAAGAAAAGCTGCTGGTTAATGTAACTGCCAAAGAGCAGCTATAGTGCTTATACAAAGCCCCCAAATTCTGTGACTTCTTAAAAACAATTCAGCATTCATTTGCTAATTTGCAGCTTCATTGCTAATCAGGTGGCTGCTTGAGTAATCCAGACAGTTAAGATTTGAGGGACAGCTGGTGCTCTTATGTAAGTAAACAGACAAGGGAAATGGGGCCAATATAAATCAACATGTAGAGAGGCTCAAAGCAAGGTCTTAAATGAGTGTTTTGAACTTTTTCTAGTTTACTTTCCCTGGGCTTGTTAAGATAGCATGGCATATTTTGAGGGTCAGAACCAAACTGTACACTTTATGGTCCTATGATACTCTTAGTACAGCAACATAGGGAAGCAAGACCAAAGTTTCATTTTTAAAAATAATAATACACACACACTTTTTATTGTTGTAAAGTACTTTGGATGGGCTTTGCCTGGCAAAGTGATATATAAATAGTCTTAAATGAGGAGGGGAGTTTATAATGTTGTGAAAAGTTGAAAACCCTTATTAAGTTTGGTTGCAATTATTAAAGTCAAGGTCAATTAAAACAAAATTACGACCCTTTCTGTTTTCATTTCATATTGTCTGGCGTGTCATTTGTCTGCTGTGCCCCTGCATTGTAGGGCTCAGCTAGTTTCTGGCATCCTTCCAGAACTTGCACAAAGTTTCACGAGGGAAGGAAAAGTGAGGTAAACCATGCAAGGGTAGATGAAATGGTCTGTGACAGTCTGAAGATGTTTTTTTGGTATCCCCAGGTGTAAGATGCAAGAAATCATAGAAGCATTCACATTTTCTGTGGAGGCTTAATTTTGTAATCTCTTGGTGCTCCAAGTTATAGCATGTTGGTGAATGCTGCTCCCACGTTTATAATTCCTGCTAGCAAGTTGGTACCCAGTGGTACAAGCACATCGTAGTATGCACATATAAAGCCCTTGTTTGAGTCTTAACTCAAACACTACTCTTTAAACATGGGAACTTGACTCAGCTTCCTCCTCACTTTCCCACAGGACAAGGGGGACAGGAGACTGACATGTCTCCTTTTGTCCTCCCTGCTCTCTCCCCATACATGCTGGCAGGCAGTCTCCAGACAATGTGAAAATAGTTCATTTCCCCAGCAGCATGACTCAGGGAAACCTCCCCTCTTCAAAGAGTGCTATGATCAAAATACTATTTACCTCACAGATACACAGAGTATTTAGTTAGGGTGGGAATGTTAACTCTCACCACTGTGGCATGAGATAAGGAGGCTGACATGGCCTTGCTTTTGTTTATTTGAACCAATGCGGTATCAAGGCTCCAGGATATCTCTTGTTGTAGAGCCAGCTTGTTTTGTGATTTGTAGTCTCCCTCCTTAAATTGTGGGATTACTGTTATGCGTGAGGGAGCCGTGCAGATCAAGAAAATCCAAAGAAGTGGAGGAGGAAGATACACTCCTCAGGCAACTTAACTTAAAGCAGTCTGATTGAAGTGGTTTGAGGTTTGTTGTATTACCCAACCTGAAAGTAAAACTGAAGATAAGGTGAGGGACTTTGCCAGATGCAGTTTCCACCACTAAGAGTATGGGCAGGAAGCGATGATCAAAATGCAGCTGGTTTTCTAGGTCTATTTGCAACCCGGCTAACACGAAACCAAGGAGGAACATCAATTTGCAAATACAGCTTTATAAACAGCCGCAGGAATGTCATAATTAAAGCTTTGCTTCTCCTTGTAAAGTCCATAATCAAAACAAAAGAAGCTTCAGAAACTAGCAGGGTTAGCAGACAGTGGCTAGGGAATAGCTCATATTGTACCAAAATATCTAATCTCAATCTCTGGCTGAGTGGGGAAAAAGGAGAACCACCAGTTATTAATTGCATTGATGTGTAGAGATGTAATGTAACCAAGGTTCTTATCTCATGGCTAAGATAATAAAAAGCCCACAAGGTGGGAGAATGAGTCTAAACAGATAATTAAGTACATTGCATTTACATCCTGAAGACATTCAATTAGTATGAGATACTGATATAATAGAATTCTGACAACAATACAATCTGGGGCCTTTCCCAGTCCTTTTTCCCCACAGTAAGATGCACTTACCCACACAAAGGCACATTGCTCTTCATTTTAATAATTCTGCATTTTATTTTCACCAACACATATTCACAAATAAATCCTAGCATCTCAAAAATATTTTTCCCATTTCCCTACACATTTGAAATAGAGCAAAGTAAACACACTAGCTCCGCCCCCATCCCTGGTCACTATTTCTGTCACATTCCAATTCACAACCTGGATTATTTTGACATAGTTTCACAGACCCTCCAAGTGTCCCTATTTTCCATGGATGACCCTGATTTAAGAGAAGCCGTCCCAGTTTCTGATTTGATCCTCGAATGTCCCACCTTTCCTTAGGACATCCCTATTTTCACTGAAGAATTTTTTGGGGGTATGGAGTTATCCGACCCCCAGGCCATCTGAAGGCAATCCCATACAGGGAAGTTTTTTTTAATGTTTAATGTTTGATTATGTATTTATATATGTTGGAAACTGCCCAGAGTGGCTAGGGCAACCCAGTAAGATGTGTGGGGTATAAATAGTAAAATTATCATTATGGAATGGGACGTCCCTATTTTCATCAGAGAAATGTTGGAGGGTATTTTTTCATGTTTTGTAGATGATTTGTTTTTGGTGGTTCTCAGTTACATTGTTTAGAGGTTTTAATAAGTATGCACTAAGCATGGAAACCTTTAGCTTACATGATCTTTCCAATACATGGCCCATTTTTTTGAAAACAAAAGAAGATATAAACACTGTGACTACTACAGTGTAAATGTATGTAAATGCCCTCTTTCCTCTTTCTTTACATTTACATATATGTAAAGGCCCTCTTTCCTCTTTCTTTACATTTGCTTTCCATTTCGTGAAAGAAAGAGAGAGAATGCTTTTGGGTTACACAGAAACGAAATGGGTGCAAGAAGACCCTTTACTTCTTTCCCCCTTCATGATCACAAACTCTAGCATGTCACTAGTCACTAGAAATACTTTAACTAATTAGTTGTTATATATAAATAACCATTGCCCCTAAATCAGGAAAACTGTTACATGCTATGCTGGGTAAAATCTGTAACACTGTTTTTTAAAATTGACAAAATAGTACCATCACTGCAGTAAGATAAGGATTTACTTAGACATGACAGATATTTCTGATATAGTGAAAAGTTTTTAACCCATGGTTTCATGTTGCAGTGATTCACCTAGACCACCAAGGAGGTCCGAAAGATTGAAGATCAACTTGTTTTTGGACATGTGCCCTGCAAGTGGGACCTAAGTTCCCTGCTAAGGAGCTCTTTAGTCAGTACTGAGCTGTCATAAGTTCTTATCACAGCCCAAACCACCTCAACTATACTTGCCTAGAAAATTCATCAAGCAGTTTCATACTTAAAATCTTCAATAAATGCTTGGATCAGAAAGGGGGTGGTGCTGGGAAAGATTAGCAGAGATGGGGAACCTATGACCCTCCAGATGTTGTTGGACTCCAACTTCCATCACCACCAGCCAGTGTGGCCAATGGTCAGGGATGATGGGATTTGGAGTCCAACCATATCGATGGATAAAATTCTAGGAGTCTCCCATTTAAAGTAATTCCTTGAAACTCCTGCTAATTTATGACTGTGTGCTAATATCTCAGACTCTGTGAAGAACTATTACATAAATCTTTTAAACGGTGTTATCATCCCTTGCACACAAACCATAATTTATCCTAAGGACTTCAAAAGGTCATTAGTTATCTCGGTTTCACTCCAGCCTGATGTGGTAATTATTAAAAACAGAGACACTTCAGCCAACAAAGTTTTTCAATTCACAGTTTCGTTCACCTGGTAATTTATAACCACTCTTTTTCAAGCAAAGACTTTTCATATTTTAAGAAGCATAAAAAGCTTCTGTTCAAGTTATTCACAGTTTATTATGGTATTAGCTACCTCCTGCAGCCTTTATTTTACAATATTCTTTTTATGCTATTTTAATACACACTCACTTTGCCAAACTCCTCCCCCCTTCCGTATAATTTTTGGATAAATAAACTATGTACATTCAGACTGGTTTTGCAAGCAGTCCTTTCCTTTGCAAGGAAAAAGGCATTACTTTCTGCAAATATTTCAGGGATCTGGTTGCAGTTGAGACAGTCTCAGACGGCCTCACATCCGTTTATGCTCATAGTTTGAATTTCCCTTTTATATCAAAAGGATAAACCTTCTGTAAAAATATTTGGAGTGTTTCGCCTGCAAAGTCTGAAACCCACCTCCAGAGGAACTGAAACAATATACAGCCCGAGGGGGAAAAAACAAATACAGAGCGGCAGGAAAACGTCTTCACACAAAGAGGGATTTGCCAAAAGAAAAAGAAAGCAGTAATGGTTGAACTCCTTTTATCAGTACCCTAACAAATAACACCTCCTGTGCTTTAAATATTTAATGTGAAATCATGGATTTATATAGCTTACAAAATGCCGGTGGCTTATTATCTTTACAGTTTGCATGACAGGAATATTCATATTCAATTCCACCAACCAAGACAGCAGGAATTCCTGCAGGTGCTAATAGTAGATAGCTTGGCTTGCTGCTCCAGTAATCTACTAATTATAGAATCCCTCAGGTTGAACAATGTCATTAATCTGATTAAATTATTTATATTGAGGGAAAGCTAAATCTTATTAGGCCCTCAGTATTTTGGATGTTGTACAACTGTATGAATGGCATCTTGGAACAGCTGCGGAGCATGGATGATTGTCACAAGAGCTGTCAAAGAAGTTAGAAGCAACACACACATGCTCAGTCTTCATACATCTAAACCCTTTATGAATTATTATTAGAGGCACACCACCAGGGAAAACCATCAATGTATACAACTTCCAGAGTATACACTGCAGCACTTTATACCAGTGTTTCCCAACCGGTGTTCCGCGGCACACTAGTGTGCCGCGAGACGTTGCCTGGTGTGCCGTGGGAGGGAGGCGGGTGAGTCGGGCGGCGAGAGGCGGGGCGGCGGCGAGGAGAGGCCGCCCAGCGCGGGGCTCTCGCCGTCTGCCTGCCTGGCTGCCTGTGTGGCGCTGACGTCACGGGGCTGTAACGTGCCCCACATAGGCACACGCGGGGCGGCGAGCGAGCTCCCTCCCACATCCCATCGCCGGCTCTGCACCAGGCGGTAGAGCTCGGCGAAGTCGCCGCGCTGGAAGGCCAGCAGCGCGCGCGCCTTGGCCAGGCTCTCGCCCGCCTGCGCCTCCAGGCACGGCGCCTCGGCGTCGGGCGGCAGCGAGCCCAGGAAGCGGCCCAGCCGGCCGGGGTCGCCCGCCTGCAGCAGCGCCTCGCACCCGCACGAGACCTGCTCCGCCGAGAAGTGCGGCGAGCGCGGAGGATCGGGCGGGGCGGAGGCCAGCCCCGCGCTTGGAGAGGGAGCAGCAGCCGTCGCCAAACCCGATCCTCCTCCTCCTGCTCCGCCGCCGTCCTCTGGCTCTCGGCCGGGAGGAGCCTGCGGCGACGGGGCAGGCGCCGAAGTTGGCAGAAGTTGACGCGCCTCCTCGGCAGCGCCTTCGTCCTCCTCCTCCTGCCTCTGCTCTCCTCCGGCCGGGGGGCTCGGCGGGGTCCGCGGGGAAGGAGGCCATGTTCGCGGCGCGCGGGATCGCGGCCCCCCTCGCCCGCCTCCAGCCCGCTCCCCTCCCCCTGCGCGCTGCCCTAGCCATGCGGGTATCCTCCCCCTGCGCCGCCATCCCCTTTCCACATCCGCCTACCGCCCCCGGGCCGCGGCGCGGCTCCCAGCCCGGGCTGGCCTCCGCCTCCTGGGACGCGCGCCCACCCCCGCGGCCCCCCAAACTTCGGAGCAACTCTCCAGACGCTTCTCCCCCGCCTCGGTCTCCCTCCTTTCCACTTCTCTTCCCCCCTTCCTTCCCTCTTTCTTTCTCTTTCTCTCCCACCCGCCTTTCCTTCTATTAACTTTCCTTTCCCCTCCCTTCGTCCTTCCTACTTTTACTCCTGGGCTCCTCCCCCCTTTGCGCAGCCACAAATCAATCTCTCTCTCTTTTTTCCCCCTCTCTCTCTTCTTTGCTCAGACGCAAAAAAGCGCCGCTTTTTGGAAATCCGGACTGCTGTCCCCACTGAAACGATACTTTAAAAAAGGAAGAAGCCACTGGCTCTTATTTCTGTTTAAAGCAGTAGATCCCGAACTCTTTTGGCCCACTGCCCCCTTGGTTCCACATCCCCCAGTGTCCCCTATGCTTACTCTATAGAAAGCATTACAGGGGTTAACGCGGCTCGCTAAGGAAGATATTAATAGAATTCTGCATTTGGGGGGAGACCCTAACAGTCATCTACCATTACCTTCTATGCTGTTACTATTTTTTTTTTTTTTTTTTTTACATAAGTAAAAAGTGACCTTTCCCCATCTGGCATGGTGGTGTGCCTCGAGATTTTTTTCATGAAACAAGTGTGCCTTTGCCCAAAAAAGGTTGGGAAACACTGCTTTATACAGCTGTAGCACTGCTGAAGCTAAGTTGACGTTGACTTGATAAGTGTCTGAGTCAGAGGCCTCCTGGAGCCACATGTAGATTCTGCCAGCTGGTTTATATGTAACCAGAATAGTTATGGTTGCTGCTTCCTCATAGCTTCTTCCCACAATGGTAACATCTCAATTGGTGCTTCAGTCAGTAAATTCTAGGCCTGTTACTTGAGATGCAACAGTGTCAGCTCCCTCAGTGGAAGAAGTGGTTATTCCCCTTGTTAGCCTATCACAAGCGAAAAATTAATTCAAACACTAGTAGTACAGTGGTACCTCGGGTTACAGACGCTTCAGGTTACAGATGCTTCGGGTTACAGACTCCGCTAACCCAGAAATAGTACCTCGGGTTAAGAACTTTGTTTCAGGATGAGAACAGTAATTGTGCGGCGGTGGCGCAGCAGCAGTGGGAGGCCCCATTAGCTAAAGTGGTACCTCAGGTTAAGTACAGTTTCAGGTTAAGAACGGACCTCCAGAATGAATAAGTTCTTAACCAGAGGTACCACTGTACACTGTAGGACGAATCCATGCTTAGTAACTTGATGTTCTCTAAATGTTGAACTACAAATACCTTCAGTCGTATGTAGTTTGGCTGTTGGTCATGGATGGTGGAAGGAGAAGGGCAGGGTGACCTACTGATCATCCAGGATCTTCCAGTGGCTTTTCCCCACCCGGGAACCAATGTCCCCACTGTGGAAGGACGTGTGGGTCCAGAATTGGCCTCCACAGTCACTTACGGACTCATTGTCAAAACTGTGTTTATGGAAGACAATTTTACTTGGCTACGAGTCATCACCAAAGAAGAATGAAGAAGAATGTCTTTCCAGGCTTTTCGATGGCTGGCACTAATTTATACCTCCAGTGCCCCCCTGCTACCCCTCTTAGCACCCCCTGAGATAATCCCATCGCACCTCAGGGGAGAGTACCCCCTTTAGGAACCACTGGTTTAGAGACAACATGTCACTGAATGCCTGTTCATGGGGAGTCACAGTTTATGGGTTTCCCAGAGGCATCTGTGGCCAGTGCAAGAAGCAGGATGGTAGAATAGAAGGAACTTTGGTCTGACCTAGCTGTTGCAACCGCTATTCACACCCGAGATGATGTCCTCAGCAGTCCTTGTGTCTTTTGAAGTTCTGTGCTTTTCTCCCTGATGCCAGCTGGGCTCTGGGCTCCAATTTCTCATTCATCAAAAATCTGAGCAAATTGAATTCTTTATATTTTAATGTCTGAATCTTTGTGAAGACAGAGAAAAGCAATGTCCATGCTGCTTGCTTATTCAAAATGGTGACCTTGGGTGCAAAAGCATTGGTTTCATGTCAGGCACTGATAAACAGCTAAATAAATACAGAAAGCAGATGCCTGAAATTGGAATATTCACACAAAGCCCATTTGCCTCCAGCAAGATGGCAGCTGATGTCTTTTATAGGATTTAACATAGAATGCTTGCAATTTGGAATTTGCTAATTGTGTACCTTTTTCTTGTCCTATTCTTTATTCAGCTTTCTACATAGAGGAGTGCAGAAATGGTATCTATGTCACTGATATCATTTGTCAAAAGGTAGGCTTAGCGGGACGCGGGTGGCGCTGTGGGTAAAACCTCAGTGCCTAGGACTTGCTGATCATATGGTCGGCGGTTTAAATCCCCGCGGCGGGGTGAGCTCCCGTCGTTCGGTCCCAGCTCCTGTCCACCTAGCAGTTCGAAAGCACTCTTAAGTGCAAGTAGATAAATAGGTACCACTTTGGCGGGAAGGTAAACGGAGTTTCCGTGTGCTGCGATAGTGCTGGCTTGCCAGCTGCAGCTTCGTCACGCTGGCCACGTGACCCGGAAGTGTCTTCGGATGGCGCCGGCTCACGGCCTCTAGAGTGAGATGAGTACGCAACCCTAGAGTCAGACACGACTGGCCCCTACGGGCAGGGGTACCTTTACTTTTACCTTTAGGCTTAGATATTTGACTGTGTTCCCTACACATGCACAAGTTTGCCCTATAGAGCATCACATCCTTTCTACCACTTTCTGGAACAAGGCTTCCCACCTCCAGCCCCTGCTTAAGATACCTGACCCATTTACTAAATAAGTTTATTCCAATGATGCTTTCATGAGGCAAAAGCAAGGATCTGAATGGTAAACTGTAGACAAAGAAAGTCTGACTGAAAATTATTTCAGTTTTAGGAGCCCTCGACACTCATGCTATTGAAAATATATAGTAAAGACCAAGATCACATGTTCAAACTGCTTCCAAATCAAATTACTACGTCATGCTAGTTTGCATCTTGACATCTCCAAGCTTGAAAGCCAATGCACACTTTACACAATTATTTTCTTGAAACTTTTTTTTTTTGTCAGCCTTGGTTCAATGTATCATGTGCTTGTCTGAACATGCCAAGCTGAGCCCAAATGCTGATTTAGTGATTTAGGGTTACATTGATGCCAGAGAGAGAGAGAGTTAAACACAGACTGAACTCTCCTAATCAAAACACTTACCTATGACTGGAACATGCCAAGTTCTTTGAGATTTTTCAGAACATGGCATGAAGCACAATGGGTGGGATTCACCTAACAAGGCTTTCCCCGCTTTTCCCACCCTGCAAGTCCCCATGCCCGATCAAAGTGACACTTGTGGGGGTCAGGTAAACCCACAGAACAGTACACAGAAGGAGGAAAGGGGGATCGTGTTGAATTCCCCCATTCAACTTTTTGAGTGTGTTATATGCATGAATCAGTATACAGTATGTCCAGGTAACTGAGTAAATTTTCTGTATAATGAAGAATGTACAGTTTTCACTTTTACTTTTTTCTCTTTTGGAAGGCAACACCATCAAAGTAAAAATACCCAGGAGCATTCCCCCCCCCCCCTAGATAAATGCATTTCACTGCATAAATGCTTTCACTTTAAGAACTTTAATATCAATTTGGATTTCACATGCAATTCACATAAAAACCAGGCCAATATAATGAATGCACTATATAAGAGGTTGAGTTGTGCATATTCTGCATGGTATGCAGATGTTAAACTAACTATTGCTTTCCGTCAATGGCACACCTCATTTGGACTTCTGTCTTCTGCATTATTTTCTATATGCATCAATCAACCTGCAAAAGCACACAAATCTCAGAGGAGGGCTAATTTTCTCTTATGTTAACATTCTCTGAGGATGTGTTATTAGTGCTTAATGGTTTTGTAGATTGAGTGTAATACTCTTCAGCATTTGCATTTTGGGTCTTGCTAGTGATAGAAAAATTAACATGATAGACAGAATTGCCTTGAGTTGTAATGTTCCTTAAAATTCACACACAAATTGGCTCCAGTTGGTACCCATCCCCTCTTTTTGCTGCTATTTGATTTGGCTGACCTGCAACTCTGGTTAACTCCACCGCGCACCAGTAAAGTGGATATATGAATGAAACACAGCTATCTTTAGCCCAAACAACAGCTCCACATGGTTACCCACCCTCTATTATATTAAGCTTTCTGCACAGGAGTTATGAAGTTAAACAAAAGCATTATTAAGCATGGACTCATTCTACTCTAACATTAATTACTGTTTCATAAATCTATGGAACAGACAAAACGAGGAAGGATTTCTTGATCAAGTTGCTTCTTCCATCTAGCATGACACTTACGGCTAATTGCATGCTGAAATTCCCCAGGAGATTTCACGTATACCGAAGAACAAAACATTTGCCTGGTATATAATGAAAAAGGAGGGAGAAAGAAAACTCTAGCAGCTTTAGCCAGAACTCATTGCTAGAGTAGGTCACATAGAAAGACATTTTTATAATGAGCCATATGTATACTTTCTTATGGAGGCTTAAATTATCCTCGAGAAATATGATTTCTGTCATATTTACTCTTATCATTCTTGCTAGTCTTCAGAATATGTGAAAGAAACTACACTAAACCTTCCAGGCTGAGCTTCCCAACCAACTTTTCAATCAGATGGGACCAAAGATTTGTTGAACGTTTTTCTTTGTCTTTAAAAAAAAGAGCAATAAACAAACTAGAGATGGCTGAAAAACATATGGCACTCTTTTGCCATACAGACGTTGCTTCTCTTCTTTCTCTTTGTTCTTAAAATTTTTCCCACTTACCTGTTTGTGTGTTTGTGTTTGTTCTTTTTCTTCACTTCATCTTGTACTGCGAGTGCTGGGAAAGATGGCGCAAAGGAGTACGTTTCCCATAATGATGTAGAAAACAACATTTTACGCCTGCACTTTCCTAAAGCTAATATATACTGGGGGGGAATGCTCTATAAAAGCCATTCATTTGTATGTTCAAATTACATAAAGAAATGTGTGCCAAAAATGCCAACTGCTGGGGTTAATACTTTCAGTAAGGACACAAACTGGGCGGCTAGGTGTTAGAAATCAGCCAATTGAAGAATTACTAAACAAGATACAGGAGGAGCTTGAAATGGCATGGCTGGTGACATGTGTTCAGGAAGGATGGGTGGCTTTCCTGAATCTTAAAGGTAAAGGGACCCCTGACCATTAGGTCCAGTCGTGGCCGACTCTGGGGTTGCGGCACTCATCTCGCTTTATTGGCCGAGGGAGCCGGCGTACAGCTTCTGGGTCATGTGGCCAGCAGGACTAAGCCGCTTCTGGCAAACCAGAGCAGCACACGGAAATGCCGTTTACCTTCCCGCCAGAGCGGTACCTATTTATCTACTTGCACTTTGATGTGCTTTCGAAGTGCTAGGTTAGCAGGAGCAGGGACCGAGCAACGGGAGCTCACCCCGTCGCGGGGATTCGAACCGCCGACCTTCTGATTGACAAGTCCTAGGCTCTGTGGTTTAGCGTAGCTTGCATGTAACTGTACACTGACAGGCAGTGTAGTTTGGTGGTTAGAGTGTTGGATTAGGAGCTGGGGTGGGGGCAGAGTCAAAATCTCCACTCAGCCATGAAGCTCAGTTGGGTTAGTCTTAATCTTCCAGCCTTACCTACCCCACAGAGTTGTTGTGAGGATAAAATGGGGATGAGGAGAGTCATGCATGCCACTTCAATCTCCTGGGAGAAAAGGTGATATACCCTTGGAAATATTATCAAGTGAAATCAGTGCGAGTTTAGACAAGTTTACACAGACACATTCCATCACTCAATGTACTGAATTATCAAGTGATCATCATGAAAGCCGGGTGGTAGCCGTGTTGGTCTGACACGGTCGAAATAAATAAAAATTTGTCCAGTAGCACCTTAGAGACCAGCTAATTTTGTTCTGAGCATAAGCTTTCATGTGTATGCACACTTCTTCAGATACCATGCACACAAAAGTTTATACCCAGAACAAACTTAGTTGCTCTCTAAGGTGCTACTGGACAACGTTTTATTTATCATGAAAGCCATCATAGATTATTGCAAATAACAGAGAAAACATTTTCATCCCTTCATTTAGTTTTTTCATTAAGTCTTCAAGGGAGGCAGTTTGTACACTCAGCCAGGAGGAACTGAGTAATAAACTCATTGGGCCAGAGTCAGTCAAGTAGTTCCTCCCACTGCTGCTGCACCGCCACCAGCATGTGATTTCTGTTCTCATCCTGAAGCAAAGTTCTTAACCCGAGGTACTATTTCTGGGTCAGCGGAGTCTGTAACCTGAAGCGTATGTAACCTGAAGAGTATGTAACCCGAGGTACCACTGTATGTGAATCTGTGGCTCCGTATGACAGCATTCAAATAAATAAACAAATGGATTAATGAAGATTACAGTATAGTGAAAGAAAGCTAGGTTCATCAATGAATCTCTAGCAGCTCTGCTATAGAATAGCCACAATAGTATATCTCAGGATGATTTTATTATTATTATTTGCATTTTTGTGGAGTAAAAATATGTTGTTCTTGTTAAACACTGTGGCTAGTCCAATGACTATATAAAAAGCTGTCATAGTATATGTTAGCCATACTTATTTTACACATTTACTGTAAAATCCAGCCAAATTATGATTTTAAAAAATATATTTTATTCAGTTTTCAAAGATGTTGTACAACAGGGAAAAGAAAGGAGGAATCAGTAAAGTACAATAGTGCACTTTCTTTGTGAAACAAATTATGTTATGTTTCCTTCCACAAATAATGCATGCTTTGGGGGTTCACCGTTCCCATAGATGCAAGTTATTTGTCTGACAATAAGACTCTAAGTCATGGTTGTCTTCAGTACAGGACTGACTTTTTTATATGATTGTAGTTTTGACATCTGACATTTCTGCATTCACCCTTCATCTACCAAGATCGTCCCCTACTGACATGCCAGTACAGGCAAGAATGGCTTGCTCTGTTCTTCAGGATCTGTAACACTGGGCTATTTTAGGAAAGCCTTGTCTTCAAGCATGGGGTTCCTTCAAGCTTTGTGTGATGCCAAACTTTAAGAAATCGCTACAAATCAGGATGATGATTGAAGTGGCAACCTCAGAAGTTAAATGTCTCCATGCCAGGAAGCCTTTTCATGCCCTCCAGTGGTTGTAGATGTCTCAAACATCTAAAGGGCAGAAGCATTACCAAGCACCTTTGGAAAGAATGGTGAAGAAGCATGCCATGGACTTGCTTTTTTGGTGCAAAAAAAAATGGGTCACTGTTGAAAGAATATTATTACCTTTTAAGCAGCGCCTTCAGTCCAGCTTCATTTCCACTTAAGGATAATGGCCTTGTGGCCAGGTAGTTTGTCCTTACGTGGTTCCCAGTGTTTAGAGCTGATCCCTCAAGCATGGGGTCTGGCTGGCTAATGGTCACAGGGAGCGTCTCCACCCCCATCATTCTGCCTGGATGCTGAGGTTCAGTGCTGAAGGCCTTCTGGCAGTTCCCTCACTACGAGAAGCCAAGTTACAGGGAACCAGGCAGAGGGCCTTCTAGGTAGTGGCGCCCTCCCTGTGGAACGCCCTCCCATCAGATGACAAAGAGATAAACAACTACCTGACATTTAGAAGACATCTGAAGGCAGCCCTGTTCAGGGAAGTTTTTAATGTGTGACATTTTTATGTATTTTTAATCTTTGTTGGAAGCCGCCCAGAGTGGCTGGGGAAACCCAGCCAGATGGGTGGGGTACAAATAATAAATTATTATTATTATTATTATAAAGCTAGAGACCACTTGCCTCACCTTTTTCCATCAGCTCTCTCTTCAGGAAAGCCTTGTAAGCAAATGTGAACACAAACTTTGCATTTTCAAAAAGGTTTTCTAACAATACGTTGCCACAAAAGTTTTGAAACGGCTAACAAAAAAATGCTGTTAATTTATTTAGCTACATTTGCATGCTGCGTAATCTAATAAAATAAAATAAATCGCTAGGCAGTTTGCAGAAAATAAGGATGCATTTCTGATTGCAACTGAGTGACTCTACAAAGAGTAACTACCGGGTATACCATTGTGAAGGTTCAATGACAATGATGTGGGGACCAGAAAATCTAAATAACAACTGGGGCAGAAAGACCCTGCCAACTGCAGCCACTTACCTTCTCCTTCCAGATTCAACCACCTGTACATGCAAGAATCAAGCCCTGAACTGTTGCAAAGCTTCAGTTAAGATACAGGGAAAGAGGGGAAGCCAAAGAAAAATTGGGACTTTTCTGTCACCATGCTGGACTAGAACTAAGAGATGGCCACCAGAATTCTGGTGTCTCTATCTTGTGATACATTTTCTTCCTCTGCAGTTTACTACAACGCTGAAGACCAGGCATGGCCAACAGTTACAAACGATGTGAGTTGTAGTCTAAAATCTTTATCTCAATTGGTATCTTTTTTATTAATTTTTATTTTTTTATTAATTTTTTAAGAATTTTTTTCTTTTACAAATTTAAATAAACACCTTCATATCCAATATAATACAAAATTCTTTTAGACTTCCCCCAGCTCCCTCCACAATCCTCATATTTTTAAATTTGGTTCGCATTTCCTTTATAATTGTATTGCCAGTTTATAAATCTTTACAGCTCTTTTCCCTATTACAATACCCTTTCTCCTCACAAAGCCTCTTTAAATCCAACTAGCGTTGTCTGTTCATCACAAATATTTTCCAGATAGATCGTAAGCTTTCTCCAGTCCTGTATGAACTTGTGATCTTTTTGGTGTCTAATTTTTCCTGTCAATTTATCTAATTCAGCAAAGTCCGTCAATTTCCGTCTCCATTCTTCCAATGTTGGTAATTCTTCTTGTTTCCATTTTTGAGCCATTAAAATTCTTGCCGCAGTCACTGCATATTGAAAAAGTTTATAATCAGTTCTATTAATTTCTCTTCCTGTGATTCCTAACAGAAAGGCTTCTGGTTTCTTCACAAACGTATATTTAAACATCTTTTTCAACTCATTATATATCATTTCCCAGAAGCCTTTTACTTTCTTACACTCCCACCACATATGGTAAAACGACCCTTCCCTTTCCTTACATTTCCAACATTTATTACATGTCTTATACATTTTTGCTAGTTTAACGGGAGTGATGTACCATCTATATACCATTTTCATAATGTTTTCCTTTATCGTCGTACATGCAGTGAATTTCATATTTTCCTTCCATACCTTCTCCCAATCTGCTAACTGTATATTATAACCAAAGTCCCTGGCCCAATATATCATAACCGATTTAACTTCTTCGTCTTTTGTTTGCCATTCCAATAGCATTTTGTACATTTTTGACAATACCTTATAATCATTATTTATTATCTCTTTCTGAAATCTAGACTCTCCTTCAATATATCTCCTCTCTTTGCAATCCTTTTTAAACATTTCATTTGTTTGGAAGTAGTGCAACCAATCATATACATGTTTTTTAATTTGTCCATATGGCTTCAATTTCCATTTCCCCCCTTCTTTAATTACAATGTCTCCATAAGTCATCCAGTCCTCTCTCATATTTGTCTTTTTGACACTCATGACCTCCAGTGGGGATAACCAATGGGGTACATTTGGTTCCAAAATATTTTGGTACCTATCCCATATTTCTATTAGGGCACCTCTAAAAATATGATTGGCAAAACTTTTATGAGCTTTCTTTTTCCCCCAACCATAGGTAGGCGTGCCAACCAAACCTGTTGTCAAACCCTTCCAAGTCCAATAACTTATTGTTTTTTAATGTTATCCAGTCCTTTATCCAACAGAGACAAGATGCTTCATAATAAAGTTTCAGATCCGGCAGGGCGAAGCCACCTCTTTCTTTCGCATCAGTTAGTAACTTAAATTGTATTTGTGGCTTTTTGCCCTGCCAGATATATTTTGAAATCATTCTTTGCCACTCTCTGAAGATCTTTGTCCCCTTGATTATTGGAATCATTTGGAATAAGAACAACATCTTTGGAAGCACGCTCATCTTGATTGAAGAGATTCTGCCCCAAAAAGATAGTTTCATCCTACTCCACACTTCGAGGTCTCTCTTAATAGTGTTCCAAGTTGTCACATAATTGTTTTGAAATAAATCAATTTTTTTTGGGTTAACCATATTCCTAAATATTTTACCTTCTTCGCCACTTCCATCTCTGTTTCTCTTTGCACTTCTTCTATCAAACTTTGGTCCAAGTTCTTCACCATAAGTTTAGTTTTCCTCTTATTTAAAACAAATCCGGCCACTCTTCCAAATTGGTCAATTTCTTTTATAACTTCTTTTAAACTACTTGTCGGATCTTCCACCGTAATTACCAGGTCATCGGCAAAGGCTTTAACTTTGTATTGGTTTTGACCTACTGTTACCCCCTATCAATTGGTATCTTTTTTAGATTGGAATTTCTTTTTTGGTGTGTTACTGTCATATTAAACCTTCTTAATAATGGATTTTAAATATGCAATAGTTTTAGTACTTTTTATATGTGTAATTGTTATATATATGACATACACTCCAGGATGCCTAATGGGAAGTGATTCATAAATGAAATAAATAAAAATAATCCAAAACATCTGGAAGGCACCAGGTTAGTGAAGGCTGCTTTTGCCTCTTTATTCTTGTAAAAGTTATTCCAGTTTATAGCTCTTTCTCCTGGCTACCTTTACTTCCTGTATTCTTGCAAAGACTGCTGGGAATTGTAGTATTGCAGGAATAGACATATGAGAAGACACAATCTGGACAAGACCTTATTCTTTCCAGTTTCACTGCCAACTTTTTTTTTATGGGAGATAATGAAGTACCTGGAGATGGCTGTGTGATAGATATGTGTTTCTTTTACTGTGTTTAAGAAGCTACCACATGTACACGCAGATGTTGATAGAGTACATAAATGAATATAACATGGGGAAATGATGGCTCCATGCTTTACAAAGCAAACACAAAAGCTATGTGCACACTGTTGCATACCCTAAACACCAGTGAACTCACGACAACTGCATTTATTATATAACGTGTGGAAATATCTTATTTTTTTATCCAGTCTCTGAGTGAGTTGGTTTCTTCTCCTCTCTTGTTATTTATGTCGCCAAGCTTCTGGGCTTGGTAGAAACAATTAGGAACATCAGAAACTGAGTTATACAAGCTTAGTTGGTAGAGCATCAGACTCAATCTTTGGGTCATGGGTTTGAGCCCTATGTTCGACCAAAAGATCCCGGCATTGCAGAGGGTTGGACTAGATGATGTTTGTGGTCCCTGGTGAATGGTTTCTTTAAATGTAAAGGTTCATCATTGTTCCACCCGATGTGTATGTCTTTAAGGGGCCAGAGCAAAATAACGAGACCCAGCTTCACAGCTGTGAAACATAGCAGGTGCTGCTGAGTTGTATTGATTAAGCTCTGTCAGCAATTGGGTGTATTATATAAGGAGCAGCATCTAGCTCTCCCATTACCCTGGGGGAAGGGTTGGTGGTTGGGTCTAGTTTGTTGTTGATGTATTTAATGTATAAGGAGTTTTTGTTTTGCTTATTAAAACTTCGTTTAAGTTATTTTTGAGTCCTTTTTTTTAATGCATGGTCTCCCCAACAAGCTCTCTGCAGCGCTACCATACTGCAAATAGCCAACAGTCCCTTCCAACTCTACAATCCTACTCCCGTCATCCATGATCAATGGTGATATCGGGGGCATGGGAGTTGTCTTACTGCCATGCTAGGTTCTTGATCTGAGTTGCATGTGGAAGTCAAGGGAAAGGGTTCCAACTATGAATAAGGTGAGCATCTGAGCAAGCATCCCTGCTAAAATGCTTGTGACCAGAATCAAGAGCAGGTCAGCTTCTTCTTCTGCTTCTGCTGCTGCTCCTTGCCCATGGATTAAGCCTGGGAAGGGAGAGGGCAGTGGGTGAAGTGATCATGGGAATGGCTGTAGTAACAAGTTGTCTTGGGTGACCACTTTGGTTGTCAATGGGTATCCAATGACAACAATCCTTAATGCTCCCTCAACTTCAAGGCTGGATGAAGATGTTTGTTCCTTGTGATCAAAGTGAGAATGATAGATCCAGTGATATAGTTACATGTGAAAGCAGTTTTCAGTTCTGAAGTCAGTTCAATAGTTACTAACAAAATCTCTTCTATTCCAGAAGAGAGTGGATTATAGCAATTCTACTGAGGGAGGAAACAAGACAAGTATATATATATATATGTGTGTGTGTGTATATATATATATATATGCAGGTTTTGGTGTCCTCGGGTGTCTTCCCGTGTAAAAGTTGGGGTGTCTAGGCGACGTTTCGACGAGGTCTCACTCGTCATCTTCAGGCTGGTGCTTTCGGCTTCTTGTTACTGGAACAGAGCAGGATCTCAGTGTTTGAGTTCCTATAAATACTGTTGAGGGGGTGTGGTGTATAGCCTCCAATGTTCTGGGCAGAGAGGAAGTTCCCAGGCTAGTGTGCCTTTTCTTCTTTTGTTCCTTAATTACTTGAGGGATATCTTGAGTGATTTCTTGAGTGATATCCTGAGTACCACTTAGGTGGGTCATTAGGTGGTACTCAGGATATCACTCAAGAAATCACTCAAGATATCCCTCAAGTAATTAAGGAACAAAAGAAGAAAAGGCACACTAGCCTGGGAACTTCCTCTCTGCCCAGAACATTGGAGGCTATACACCACACCCCCTCAACAGTATTTATAGGAACTCAAACACTGAGATCCTGCTCTGTTCCAGTAACAAGAAGCCGAAAGCACCAGCCTGAAGATGACGAGTGAGACCTCGTCGAAACGTCGCCTAGACACCCCAACTTTTACACGGGAAGACACCCGAGGACACCAAAACCTGCATTCCTGTACCCGTGAAAATCTACGAAAGCATATATATATATATATATATATATATATATATATATATATATATATACCACTACTACTAATACTGTTGTTGTTATACAACACTCGGTGCTTAAGGCCGACTCCCTGCAATGGATGCCTTCACACTAATTCCAGGGATATCAATTATTCTAGAATCACAAACAAATGGTCAAAAAACAGTAAAAATCAAACACAGGCAGACACCTTTTGAAACCCGCCTACCGAACAGCTTATGGGATCTGTTTATTCATTCAACAAATATATGTTGAAAGATTAGGCTGGAGTTGGCTGCCATTCAGCAAGATAAATGTAGAGTAGACTCATTTTCTGCCTCACTTATTGCTTAAGGATTTGTATTAAAGGAGGTAAAAGCAGGGGGTGGGGAATTCCAGCCACCTAGATCTTTGGAGTGGGATTATTTTGCCAAGGACCTCACACAGAGGGTCTGATCAGCCCCCTTACATAGAGTGAACAGTCTATTTTTTTCTCCATAGAAAATTGACAAAGAAAGAAAACTGGCAATCAAGGAGCACTTGCAGAGACTATTCAGACTCCAAAGACTGGTTTTCACAAATAGCATCAGTAAAACTGTGTCTGGACTATGCCACTTTGAACTGCAGGTGATTCACATGACTGAATACATGAAAATATATTCCTATGTATAGAAAACCTAGGATGTCGGGGAACTAGGCTTGGACATTTATTTCTGACTGCTACTTTTCCATACATTTTTTTGTATGCAGGGAATGTTCAAACGACCTGAAATGGCACCACTCAGGTTTTCCACCTCACCCACTTGTTTGTGATAATAGGGCCTTAAGTGACAAGAGAAATAACAGAAAGCTAGAAATAGAGTTTTTGACTATACAGTAGGGGTGAGAAACCACAGTCTGAACCGATGTGTGTCTGTCTTCTAGTCAGCATCTCAGACTCCCTCAGTGGACCAAGAGAGGCAGGTCCTGATTGAAAGGCAAGCATAACTTCGGAGCCTATCTAGTAAGGTTTTCTGGCTGTGTACACACTCCCATTTACACTGCATCCTGTGTGCTCCCACAATCGGTTTTGGAAGTGGTATATACAAAAAGTTAGCCCCAATTCATATCTATCCTGCCATTTCTTACTACTGTAAATACTGCATGTTGATGTGTTTCTGCCAAACCAGCTTTGATCCGAATTGAGAAAAATAACAGCTTAGCTGTATTAGGCTGGCCTGTCTCCATGCTCCCTCTCTTCTCCAGCCTCTGGGGAAATGAGTGAGAAAGAGATGGTAACCAGGAGAAAATTGATCGGGAGAAGTTTTTCTCCCTCTGTCATAATATTAGAACTTGGGAATATTGAAATACAAATCCCTTCTTCACACGGTGCATAACTAATAGAATTTGCTCCCATAAGATGTAATGGACACCACCTTAGGCGACTTTAAAAGAGGATTAGATAAATTCATGTAGGATAAGGCTACAATAATGGCTATCAGCCATGATGGGTATGTCCTGCCTAAACTGTTGGAAGCACCATGCCTCTGAATATCATCAGCTGGGAATCATAAGTGGGGTGTGTGCTGGTTCTGTTTGTGGGCTTCCTTCATTCTGGAAAGAAAAGCTCAGAGAATTTCTGACTTAGGGAGTGACTCACTTGCGAGTGAGTCATAGCTGCAGAGGGGGCTTGCCGCTGCTGAATTCCATCATTTGCCACCTGAGGTGACTGCCTCGCTCTGCCTAATGGTAGGACCAGCTCTGACCACCTGTGCTTCAACTGCAGCAACAGTTAAGAATACCTTTTACCAGCTAAGGTTGGTGCACCTTCTTGTGCTTAAGAAGCCAAACCAGGCCTTTGTCATTCATGCAGTATGTCAGGGAACTGACATCTAAAGCGCCGCAGGTGCAAAGGCTCCCTGAGGTTGAGAGAGCAGTAGCAGCGGAAGAGGGAACCAGTAGAGGGCGAGCAAGAACTCCAAGGGAAAGTGAGTCGGAGGGATGGCTCAGAGACGCTTCAAGCGAAACCAGTGGGGAGGTCTCAGGACCTCCTATAGGGACACCCACACCTCGACGGAAACTGTCACGCCGAGAGGCCAGACGACGTGTTTCCGTTAAGGAGCTTTTATGTTGGAAACGTTTCCGAAAGCAGCCACTTTCGGATTCTACTAGTGATTGACGCAGCCATGCTGGAGGGGCTCCGTCACAGGCAGAGGTTTGAAAACCTGATCAAACTCTGAGGGACTTGCATTTTACGCACAAGCAGCTCATCGTCCCATCACAGCAATCCGAAAGTCACCGAAAGCCAGCTTGTGCAGAGAGAAGCATCATGAGCAACCCAGCCGGAACCGGGGGTGCAGGAGCAGCTGGAGGGGGTCCAAGCCTGGAAGAAAGGTACAGAGCGTTGGAGATCCAGTTGGCGCTGCAAACGGCGAGGCTTGAGGAGAGGAGGGCTCAGGATGCAGAAAAGGGAAAGGAGAAAACCACCCCGCTCGCCAGAAAGGTACCAGGATTGGTGCAGAAATTCGGGGGGGATCCCAGGAACTATCATGCCTTTAGAACAGAGATGCAATACGCTCTAAACTTGCAGTTTGATGACTTCCCCGACGAGGAATCGCGAGTGGCGTATGTGATTGGCCATCTCGAATCCGGGGCGAAAGATTGGGTTAGACCCCTGATGGCAGCGAATAATGAGATCTTAAAGGACACGAGGAAGTTTTTTCGTGCCATGGACCTGATGTTTTCCAGCGATATTGAGCAGGGGGTGGTGCGAAGGCAGTTAATGGCTTGCCAGCAAGGAAGCAGATCTGTCCGTGAGTACTGGACTGAATTTACTATGCTGATTCATAAATTGGGGTGGGACCTATCGGCGGAGCCCATCCAAATGCTTTTCGAAGAGGGGCTTTCTTCAACCGTCAAAGATGAGCTTTCCCGGGGGCCCAGGGCGGAGTCTATGGACCAATTAACCAAATCTGCGCTGGCCATAGGAGCGCGCCAGGAGGCAAGGGCTTTGGAAAGGCGGGAAGGGAAAGGAGACCGTTGGAGGGAGTTCCGCATTCCAGACATTCCAGAGCCATCTTTCCCGCCGGCAGAGCCGATGGAAGTTGGAACAGCGCGGGCGCGCGCAGTTTCAAATCCCAGTGAAGGGCGGAAGAAGGAGGGAAAGAGCGCCAAGAGATGTTATCTCTGCCAACAGCCAGGGCACTTTGCCAGAGTCTGCCCACAAAGAAAGGAATGGCAAGGGATGGCAGGAGCTGTTGGGGGAAAGGAAGAGGAAAGCAAGGAGCAAGTAAAAGCCAACGCCTGGCTGCCACCGTCGGGGCACAGCAGCCAGGCCAAAGAGCAATGAAAGTGCCCATGCCAGAACCTCCCAGACCTGCTTTAGTGATAGAGGTGTTACTAGAACTGCCAAACGGACACCCACTAAAGGTCAAGGCGCTTTTGGATTCAGGCAGCTCCTGTAATTTCATGAGTAAGGAGTTTGCAGCTGAGCACCAGATACAGACCATCCCTTTAAGTAACCCCTTGCAGGTGACTACGATTGACGGCAGAGAGCTGTTGGGGGGAGAAGTTAGCCAACAGACTGTCCCGATGATAATGAGAGTGGCAAGGCACACCGAACAGATAGCGTTTAATGTGGCCATCCTGGGAGGAGCGCCCATCATTTTGGGGATGAGCTGGCTGGCGCTACACGATCCGCTAGTGGGCTGGCATCAGAGGGTGGTCTCCTTTGGGTCAGCGCATTGCCTAGAACACTGCAAGGAGGGGAAGGTCTCGGGAGGAGACAGAGTCACCCTAGCGGGGATGGAAGTGATGGGCAAAGGGAAGGCGCCCCCGCAATACGCAGATCTGAGCAACGTATTCAGCGAAAGGGAAGCAGACAAACTGCCACCGCATAGACCCTTTGACTGTCAAATCAACCTACTCCCAGGGGCCCAACTCCCAGTAGGCAAGCTGTACGCCATGTCAGACAGGGAGATGCAGGAGCTGAGGGAGTTCATTGACAAAAACTTGAAGCGAGGTTTCATCAGAGAGTCCCGAGCGGTGGGGGGCAGCCCAGTGTTTTTTGTGGACAAAAAGAACACAGACAAACCGAGACTGGTGTGTGACTTCAGGGCCCTCAATGCAGTGTCGGAGCCCCTGGCTTTCCCTATGCCCCGAATTGACGACATTTTGACCAGAGTAAGGAAGGGAAAGATTTTTACAAAACTGGACCTGCGGGGGGCGTACAATCTGATACGCATAAGGAAGGGAGATGAATGGAAGACCACCATGTTTACCCCTTTGGGAGCCTTTGAATACCTCGTTATGCCCTTCGGTCTACAAGGGGGCTCCGCCTGTTTTCAAGCTTTTATAAACCACGTTCTGGGACCTTTGCTCTACAAGAACTGTGTGGCCTTTTTAGACGACGTGTTGGTGTATTCGGAAGATGAGGAACAGCATGTGAGGGACGTTCGAGAAGTGTTGGGCAGGCTGCAAGCCAACCAGCTGTGGGTGAAACTGGAGAAGTGCCAGTTTCATACCAAGGAGGTGGAATTCCTGGGGTACCGCTTGTCAGACAAGGGATTGGCCATGGATCCAGGCAAGGTTCAAGCGGTACTGGAATGGAAGACACCGAAGACCAAGAAGGACGTGCAAAGATTCTTGGGGTTTGGGAACTTTTATCGGAAGTTCATCAAGAACTTTGCCCACTTGACGGCGCCCATCACCGACTGCCTCAGCAGCAAGAAGAAATTTGTTTGGACGGTGGAGGCGGATCGAGCCTTTGAAGAACTGAAAAGGGCTTTCGCCTCGGAAGAACAACTTCTGCATGTGGATTTACAAAAACCCATGAGAGTGGAAACAGATGCATCCGACCGGGCTATAGGGGCGGTCCTTCTTCAACCGGGGAGGAGTGCGTCGGAGTGGAGACCGTGTGCATTCTTCTCGCGGAAACTGAATAAGTCCGAGAGGAATTACACGGTGTATGACAGGGAACTACTTGCCATTCACGAAGCATTCCGGAGGTGGAGACATTTATTAATTGGGGCACAACACAAGGTGCAAGTGTGCACCGACCACAAAAATTTAGAGTATTGGAGAACAGCTCGAGTGCTCAACCAACGACAAGTGAGATGGGCACAGGAATTCTCCAAATTTAACTTTGAGATTTGTTATGTGCCAGGCCCAGAAAACGTCAGGGCGGATGCGCTCTCACGCAAACCAGAATATTGGGAAGGGGAGGAGGTGATCGAAGAGAGACATGTCATCCCGGAGGACCGCTGGGTGTGTGGGGCGGCGCTGGTGGGGCAACGGGAACTGGTGGAGGAAACGGAAAATGATGAATATGCCCAGGATAAGCTCAGAGGTCTCAGGGGGGAGGGCGAGAGCCCCGGAGGTTTTGAGGAAAGAAATGGGGCATTGTATTACAAAGGGGCACTGTATATACCCGAAGGTGAATTGAGGGGGAGAGTACTCAAGCAGTTGCATGATAGCCCCACGGCGGGACATTTTGGGCAACACAAAACCATGTGGTTGGTTACCAGGGAATTTTGGTGGCCTAAGGTGAGGGAAGATGTAAGGGAGTATGTAAGAGGGTGTGACCAATGTCAGCGAGCCAAAGGGGAAAGAAGGGCGCCGGCAGGGTTATTAGAACCTTTACCCACACCAGAACGGCCTTGGGAAGCGATATCAATAGATTTTATGACGGATCTGCCAAGGTCCAAGGGGAAAACAGCCATCATGGTAGTAGTAGACCTGTTAACTAAGATGTGCCATTTTGTAGCATGCTCACATGCAGTCACAGCGGAAGAAACGGCGAAGTTGTTTGTGGAACATATCTTTAGGTTGCACGGGGCTCCCTCGAGGGTGATCTCAGATCGAGGCAAACAATTTACTTCCAGGTTCTGGAGGAAGCTCATGAGCTTGCTACACGTGGAAGTTAATTTTTCAACTGCCCGGCACCCTGAAACCAACGGGCAGGCGGAAAGGGCAAATGGCATTCTTCAACAATATCTTAGGTGTTATGTCAATGACAGAGAGAACGATTGGGTCGAAAAGTTGGCGTTGGCAGAATTTGCCTACAATAATGCGGAGAATGTGTCCACAGGGATGAGTCCCTTTTTGGCTAATTACGGGTGTCACCCCAGGGCATTTCCAGGGGAAGGAGGGGAGAGATGGAGCGTTCCAGCGGCTGAACATTTTGTAGAAGAGATGGAAGCCATCCATCAGCAGCTCCAGCTCAACTTAGAAAGGGCCAAGGCACAATATAAGAAGCAGGCAGACAAGAACAGAAGGGAAGGTGAAACCATAAGGGTGGGGGATCAAGTGTGGTTGTCAACCCAAGGGTTGCCGTTCAAAGGGGGTTGTAAGAAACTGAGGCCCAGAAGATTGGGACCCTTTGAGGTGATTCAGCAGGTCAACCCGGTAGCTTTCAAACTCCGATTACCCAACCACATGAAATTGCACCCAGTGTTCCACAGGTCGTTACTGTCACCATACAGGGGGGGACGTGAAGGGGAGCACGTCAGGGGACCAGCCTTGGAAGAGAGGGAACGCCGCAACCATGTAGCGGAAATCCTCGATTCCAGGTGGAAGGGTAATCAGGTGGAGTATTTGGTGGCGTGGGAAGGGGAACCGGAGTCAGAAAACACCTGGGTAAGTGCAGAGGAAGTCAATGACGAGGTTTTAACAGAAACGTTCCACCAAAGGTTCCCGAGGAAACCTCAGCCTATAGCAAGGTTTAGGAGGGAGTATTTCGGCACCACCGATGAGGAAGAGGAAATGGAAGGGTTCGCGGAGTCGGAGTTGGAAGATGGAGTGGACTCTGATGACGAAGAGTACCTAGAGAGTAGGAACAGCAACAAGTGGAAGGAAGTGTTCGCGACGTCGGAAGATGAGGGAGGTTCTTTCAGGGGTTTTACCTCCTCACCGCCAGTAGGAGAGGAGACGGGAGGGGGTGAAGGGGGCCCTGGAGGGGAGGTGGATGTCAGGGAACTGACATCTAAAGCGCCGCAGGTGCAAAGGCTCCCTGAGGTTGAGAGAGCAGTAGCAGCGGAAGAGGGAACCAGTAGAGGGCGAGCAAGAACTCCAAGGGAAAGTGAGTCGGAGGGATGGCTCAGAGACGCTTCAAGCGAAACCAGTGGGGAGGTCTCAGGACCTCCTATAGGGACACCCACACCTCGACGGAAACTGTCACGCCGAGAGGCCAGACGACGTGTTTCCGTTAAGGAGCTTTTATGTTGGAAACGTTTCCGAAAGCAGCCACTTTCGGATTCTACTAGTGATTGACGCAGCCATGCTGGAGGGGCTCCGTCACAGGCAGAGGTTTGAAAACCTGATCAAACTCTGAGGGACTTGCATTTTACGCACAAGCAGCTCATCGTCCCATCACACAGTAGATCAAAAGTGGAGAACAAATGTGGCCATCGATGCCTCTCTATCTAGCCCTCAAGGTTCTCCCCAAACAAAGCCTTTCTGCGGGCCACACCCCTCTTCCTGAGACTGCATCATTTACTAGCCTTGTTCCATTCCCTCAATGGCATTCAACCCCACAGAATTTTGTCCATGAGGCAGTGCAACCATTAAGTCCATTTTCCATTCTTAGTTAATTCCAATTGCGATTACTATGATGTGTGCTGAATTTGGTTGGGGCTTCCTTTGAAAGCATTTCAGAAATCTCAGTAAGGGGAGAACTTTTTAAAAATATCTCTCTCTGAATATTACCGCCTTCATTAGCCACTGATTTGTTTTCTACGTTAATTCAAATAAATGATTTTGTCCTAGAAAGCCCTATTTGACCTTGGACACACCCACACCATCCATTTAAAGTACTCTTATGCCACTTTGACAGTCATGGCCTCCCCTTCAAATCCTGGGACTGGATTTAAAAGGTCCTGGGAATTATAGCTCTGTGAATGTCTCCTAACAGCTCTTAGCGCTCCTAATAAACCACAGTTCCCAAAATTCTATGGGGAAGCCATGACTCTTTAAGTGGTATAAATGTATGACCAAGAATGGCCTCCACCAAAGAAATGATCTGCTGATGCATGCCCAACACACTGTGGCAGCTCAATGTGTGGCATGTGGGCCAATTTATATGGTAGCTCTGAGAGAGTGGAACAACCTTCTTAAGAAAACTTATCTTGTCCAGTCACTCCTTGTACAGTGGAACTTTTGGTTGCAGACATAATCCATGACGGAGGCACATCCGCAACCCGCAGTGTTTGTAACCTGCAGTGCTGCATCTGCACATGTGTGTGACATGATTTGGCACTTCTGTGCATGCGCAAAGCATGATTTAGCGCTTCTGTGCATACGCAAGCGGCAAAACCCGGAAGTAACCCTTTCCAGTACTTTCGGGTTTCCTGCAGTCCACAACTTGAAAACACGTAACCTAAAGTGTTTGTAACCTGAGGTACCACTGTACTTGGCAGCTAAAACTTATCTGTTGCAGTGGGAAATTTCAGGTGTAGCCTTATAAGATAGATATCCAACTGCTTCTGTCTCTGCTTCTTTACCATTGTCAAGATTCACTAAGAACAACTTTTTGGGTGTACTGTTTGTCTAGTATGAGGAATCCTAATGCCAAGCAAGGCTCCTACTTGTTGACCTTGTGAGCCGTTGTTTCATTATATGAACTGAGAATACCAGCAGACAGACCCAAATGGGATAGGGTGGCGAAGGTACATTTCAACAAACACATCTTCGTGGCCTGGCCCCTGACTCCTTAACTGTTGTTTTGACAGCAAACAGACAGAAACTAGAAACAAATTTCAGCTCCACAGAAATACATGTTGTCAGCATTCCAGCAAAAGATGGAACAATGAGTGGAGGCAAAGATCAGTGATGATGTCAGAGATAAGTCATAGGTGGAAGGATTTGTTGAGGGAAACTTGGGAGTCCATGGGCTTTCCCTCATCATATGGAGAGAGAGAAACCCTAAATGTGATGTTAATCATGTTGTTAGACTTTGAGTGGATGAAATAGCTAGCTCAGGGAGCACATTGCAGACCCCTCCTCCATATGAAGATCCTGTTCTCCATCAGCCCCATCTCCCAGGCTGGCTATTTTTAAAAGGGAAATTGTGCACTAAAGGGCAAATCTGTGATTAAACTTAGTTTGGCCCTACAGAAGTGTAATTTGATAGAAGGTACGTTAGGAGGCCAGTAGTGATGTATGGAAGTGAGAGCTGGACCATAAAGAAGGCTGATCGCCGAAGAATTGATGCTTTTGAATTATGGTGCTGGAGGAGACTCTTGAGAGTCCCATGGACTGCAAGAAGATCAAACCTATCCATTCTGGAAATCAGCCCTGAGTGCTCACTGGAAGGACAGATCCTGAAGCTGAGGCTCCAATACTTTGGCCACCTCATGAGAAGAGAAGACTCCCTGGAAAAGACCCTGATGTTGGGAAAGATGGAGGGCACAAGGAGAAGGGGACGAGATGGTTGGATAGTGTTCTCGAAGCTACCAGCATGAGTTTGACCAAACTGCGGGAGGCAGTGGAAGACAGGAGTGCCTGGCATGCTCTGGTCCATGGGGTCACGAAGAGTCGGACACGACTAAACGACTAAACAACAACAACCAAGTTAGGAGGAGTTTCCAGCAGTTATATTGCAAACCCATGAGAGATAATAACCAACTCTGAAAAGATGTTGGTTCTGAAAGCTAAAGATAAGCACACAATAGTTGATATGAAAAAGTGACTGCCTTAATAAAAATTGTGGCAACCAAATTCAGTGTCCTGAGAGGGGAACAAAAACATGTTTCACAAACAGTCTCCATTCTACTGGTGGATGGACTCCATTGGCTATCAGCTTGTAATAATAACAGGAACTACAGTGTTTCTCGAGTGCTGAAGAACACCAGGAAATAATTTATACCTAGAACAGCATCCATTTTAAGATGAATGGCTGTAAAAGTCGCAAAGTGTTAAATAAAATGTGCTTTTCTGCACTTATCACCTGCATCGTTTTATCAATTTTCCCACAGCAAATATATAGTAGTATCAAATATATAGTAGTCCCATTGATAGCAAATTGCCATTAATTCCCTTGAGGTGCTCCCACACTCAATAACGCTGCAGCTTTTGCAGAGGGAATAAATTGTACCTGGGGAAGGGAGAAACTGGCTGTCCTTGTGGCATTTCTAGTTCTAGACTTAGAAGGAGAAAAGAGAACTGGGCACTGCAGTTTAGTTACAATGATGTAAACCTAAGGCTGCAATCTTCTGTGTGCTACTTGAAACCATATTAGATCAGTCTGTGGCCTAATACGATCATATATACAAACTATGGCTGAGATGATTCACTTTTCCCCTTGAAAGTAGTGACTTTGGGAGGGAGAAGGCCTTTTCCCACTGTTATTCATAACTGTCAACACTTACCCCCCTCCCCCACTATTTTCTTAATCTCTCTGGTTCATTCCTTCTCAAGTGGTCACAGGGAATACACGCTGAAGGTGATGATTTACAGTACACTGATTTAAAACTATCTGTTAAACTCACTAAATAAACTCCATTTAGAGTAATGGTAACCCTCTTTATTCTGATTGCATGGGTGATGCCACCTAATCAGGGTTTGGTACTGCACTTTCCCATCACTTTTTCATCCCAGGATATATATAACCAATTACCTTGCTTAAAAGCACTAAGTGGAACCTGCCCACTGAATCATTGTAGCAGCCGGGGGTGGGAGGAGGTTATTGGAATTAAGATAGACGCACCCTACCGAAAAATGTTGTGAGATCCCCTGCCCAGCTTTAACTCAGCTCTAATACTTATATATACCAGAAAATCAGTGTAGATATAATTAAAAACCAGTGCAATACTGGATCTGCCCCAAGGGATTTCTGCTATGGCAATAGTTATAACCAAACACCCAGAATTATCATTTCTTACTTGCTGCCATCAGATGAATGCTTTAATTTCAGCCCTATTTCTTTCCACAGTTAATAAATCCATATGTATCTTATTTTATTCCTATGGAAGGTACGACTCAGTCTGGAAATGGCCATGCTATTCTCATACCAGTCATGGCCATAATTATCCCTGTCAATAGCCTTATTGCACTCATTACACATTATTATGTGCACCAAAAAGTGCACGAAGACCTGGCACAGTGTATCCCATAATTTAAGTGCCCAGGCCTGGGCTTAATTTAGAAAAGATAAACTAAATTTTGGTAAAGGAGTTGCTGACTTTGAACTGCTTAATCTAAAACATCTGATTTTTGTTATAAAGGATATGGCTTGACGCTCAAAAATTTAACCTACACACTAACGTTATGCTAGGGGGGAAAGCAGTAATGGGGCTCTAATGAATTCACTAGAGACCATTTGCATTTTGAAGCACACATAAAATGTGACCATGTGTGTTAGGTTTTGGCAAACTGCTAGGTATTTTGCTGCTGTCGGTCATCCAGAACTTCCATATATATCTTAGTACTGTTGCATTTAACACAGCAGCAATCTAGGATGGGCTCCTTTTGAACACTTACTAATGCTTAGACTGGACAAGGCAAACTATAGGTGTTAGACCTAATGGACCGTCAGACTATATTTACAGTCTTCACTGCTTAGAGCAGGGTTAGCCAATGTCGCACACCCCCAGGTCTTGGACCCCAGCTCTCATCATAGGCCAAGCTGGGGCTGAGGCTGATGGGAGTTGGGATCCAATAACATAAGGAGGTCAGGTCACCATGTTGGCTGCCCTTGGGCTTACAGGGTTTGGAGTGTGCCCCAAAAACGTACTCTTGGGAACAAGAGAGTGGTTGTCATTTATCAGTCTGGACTGTGTTATGACCTCCAAAACAAAGCCCTTGCACTGCCTTCGACTTGGGTGAGGAAGAGACACAGGCTGCTGCACTCCAGGGGGACATCTAGCACCTTCTTCTTTACTCTCCCAACCTGAGGATGTGACCCTTCCTCTGTCCTCTTACTTCAGGGATCAGTCCCCAGTAGTGTCTATACAGTATATCCCCAGCCTTACAGAAACCATCAGTTATAGAACTAAACAAGAGTCCTTTAGCAGAGCCAGATTCTGTGGGGAGGTGGGGCCAAGTGCAGAATAGCAGCCTTCATAAGACTCAGTTCTTTGCTGAGGCAACATTTCTTCATAACCTGTAAGAAGAAGAAAGCCAAGGCCAGAAGGGTTCACTGGGAGCTTTTCTTGGTCCTGATAAGGCTTATCACTATCTTGTCCAATCAAGCCACGTGCCCCTGAATCTGACTCTACATGATTCAAATCTGCCCACTGAGACTTTACTTGACATGATCATACCAGAAAAGTTTTTATCTGGTATGACATTAATTAAACAAGCTTGTTACCACCTCCACTGAGAGCCTCAAGTCCCAGCAGAATAGAATAAATTGATACTAGAATTACAAGTCCCAGAATCCCTGGCTGAAGTCCTTCTCTTTAGGGAAAATGGTATGCATAACATCAGCTTCCTGCCCAGAAATTCTGGAACTGTTCATTCCAACCTCTGGCAAGAACAGATACTCTGCCCGGGCCTGGGAGTGCTCACTGCTGTTTCCACCTTCTCCTGCCCCAGGGGGAAACAGCAGTTTACACAATCAAGGAGACTGTAGTCCTACTTGCCAAAAGCTTTAAGGCCAGGAATGTGTTCACAATCTTTTTTGTAAACACGCATGGAGAACTGCTTGGTTATATAATCACCTTTGCATGAATGCTTGTGGCAGCCCAGAGTAGCTGGCTGAAGGTCACTTCATGGAAGATAAAGGTGGTTTGTTCCAGAACTGTCCAACCAGGTCCCAAACAATGTCACCATCACATCACATTGATGTTCCAGAGCATGATCTCTAGGTGAACTTCTCAATACCACCAGTGGAGATTCCAAACTGGTTTATGGCATATACCAAGACTCCAAACTGACAACAGTTAGAAGAATAGCACTGTAGGTACAGAAATGTACTCATAAGAATATCTTATGTATATGTGGCATTGTTAGAAGAAAGAGCAAAGTGCAACGTCATAAAATATGTAATGAATCTTTGCGAAGTCTTTCATAAGAATTCAATGAGACTCAACAGTGATCTATGCCAGTTTGGGCAATTACCATCTACTTAGAGCTCGGCTGCACTTGCTCAAACTGCTATATTTCATGGATGTTCTGCCAACAGCATAACTTACAACAGATACACTTTTGACAACTCCAGTTGAAACATTTCAAACACAATTCTGGAAAGTGTAAATATGGAAAATTAGGTTGACTTTTTTGGTATGCCAAGAATACCCACGGTGCTTTATGGTGACCTGATTCAGCAGAAAGGCAAACAACAGGATGAAAGAATGTATTTATTGTGTCTCAAGCATACAGTGCAGGTCACTGCTGTTTTCTGTTTACATTGTAGTGGCCCTTAACACTCCTAGAGCAGTTTATTCAGCTGTGTCTACAACACAAAATGATGTGCCGTATTTCCTCTTAAACCATATTTTAAACTTTCTGGGCCCAGTCACACTTTTCTATACATTCTAGGTAATCCAGGGGTGGGTGGCTGATTTTTCCTGTGGTTCAACCCCCTTAGGTAAAACACTGTATCTTTAAGTCATCTAAGTAGCAAAGTCAGGACACAGGGCTCCGCATTCATATAGGAATTCACAATTTATAAAGTATTAAATCTCTCATAATACAGTACTAGAACCCATGGCCCAATGAAATCAAAGTGTGGGAGATGCAGGACAGACAAAAGGAAGAATTTATTCACACGGTGCAAAATGAAGCTATGGAATTCACCACCACAAAACGTTGTGGTGGCCCTCAACTTTGATGGCTTTAAACTGGAATTAGACGCATTAATGGAAGATAAAGCTATCAATGTCTGCTACTCCTGATAGCTGAATACTTCCTACAGGCTCAAACACAGCATACCTCTGAGTCCAGGAACACCAGTGGAAGAGGATCATTGCCATTGTGCCCTGTCTGTGGGTTTCGCATAGGCATCCAGTTGGTCATGGACAGAAACAAGATGCTGGACGAGATGCGTATGATTCAGCAAGACTCTTCTTATGTTCTTAAATTGGGCCCTAAACACCTTAGCTTTGCTGTCCCATCCCAGAATCTACAACCAGCTAAGACTGAAGAGATTCTTCCTTGCATATAAGAGGCACACTGAATGTACAGAGAGGCCCTCTCGGTGGTTACTCTTCAGCTTTACCAAGGCCAGACATTCTTAAAGGCAATAGTCACTACAAGGCTCAATAGTCAGACTTCACTATGCATTTTAGTTGTATTTATATGTGCCAATTCATACAACATAGCATGGTGGTGTACAACATGGTGGTATTCAGCTAAGTTTCATTCAGAACCGACTCATAGAAATTAACGATCATGACTAAACTGGGTCCATTAATTTTAATAGGTCTACTCTGAGTAAAATTTAGTTGACTGCCACCCAATATATGCAATCAAATATAACGCCTGAACTGACTTCAAAAAAGGAGTTGTGAGGCTAAAATGCTTCTTTGAGCTACTTGACAGAGGAGCTGAATACAAATATAGCCAACAGAGATTAAAGACACTTCACTGAGCACCACGAAAAGGAGCAAAGTATAACTACAAATGAAAGCAGGGTGAATCAGTCATAATAAGTGAAAGCAGCCTTTCAGGAAATAAAGTGAAGTCTGACATATCTTTTAGGGTTACTGAACTTCAGCTAGGATTGGTTTCTCTTTTTTGCTGTTTGATGAATATGACACAGTTGTAACACTTAAAACATTTAAGGTGTGCAAAATGTTCCTCAGTGATTAGGAAAAGAATGGCAGGAACATTTGCTCTAGAATATGACATTCACAGCTCGTAAGTCCAAACCAGGGTCTGGTTCACGCATAATGCTAAATCAGGGTTAACATCAACTACAGTTAATCATAGTTAAAGAAAATGTGTTTGGCAGATGATCACTTAAACCTTGGTTTGTGATATTACAGAATAGTTAAAACAACAAGCAAGTGACTGAATCTTGATCGTGGCTCGACTTTTCAGCCACTCTTCTTTCACATGTCTAGAGCTTTTGGACGGTGGCAGCTGCTTAACCATAGTTAAAGAAAAGGTCCAGGTCCACCTGTAATGCTGAACTGTGATTAACATAAAATAAAGATTTTAAAAATGGCTGGGAACCTTGGTTAATGAGCAACCTTTAACCATAGTTAATAAACACTAAGCCACAGTTTAATAAACCATGGTTTAGCATTATGCAGGCCCAGATACGACATGGCAGGCTGGTGAATTTTATTCTTGTATCTGCTCCAGGAATAGCCAACATGGTGTCCCTCCAGGTGTTGTTGAACACCATTTGCCCCAGTCAACATGGCCAGGGCTGACGTGGGCTGTAATCCAGCAAGATCTGGAAGGCACCACAATGGTTACCCCTTGTCTACTTCATCAAGAGCTTGACAAGAACAATCAATTGTACTCCTACTGACCTTACAGCACTCATTGCTTTTAGCAAATTTACCTCTACCCAGCTTTTCCAGTCTCAGAAACAGGTGAGAGTGTGGAATTCCCAAAGCAATGGAGGTAAGCTCAAAGGGCAAGAGGAAGCGTTTTTAACTCTCCTCCCTGCATGCTCCTGTTCTGGGGTGGGTAAAGAATATATGTCCTTCCCTGATTTGTGTGCGGATGGAACAGATAAAGTGCACAAAGTACATGTAGGTGTCCTATCCCATCTTGTCTGGCCATGAGGAAAAACCTTTTTTTGGATCTACAATAGTTCCAAGGTCACTGGCCAAGGTGTGACACAAATAAACACAGCCCAGAACACTTTGTATAGGCGCGGATGTTACATTTTCACCCAAAACACTCAGAGGTAAGAGAATGGCTATAAGATTATATTTCCATTGATGAAGGGTCCCAGGCTGCGAGTAGAAGAAAAGCACTCCATGGAGATCCATGCCCATGCCTTCTACAGGTGGACTAGATTGTTTGGATGTGGTCATAGGAGGCAAAGCACTGCGTCATACATAGCACCCTGTTTCCACAGTCGGAAGAGTCTCTAGATCATTGCCTGAGTGTTTATGGCGTAAGAAAAAGAATCTCTGTAGGAAGAGTGAAAGGTTCTCTCTCCTTCTCTCTTGCTGCGGGACACCCAGACAAAGCTCCTGTCTTTAATTTCTGCTTCCTTTCATTTTGGTTTTGATAACATGGGTTTCTTCAGACTAGTGTAGCAGTAAGCTCCCCACCCCCACCCCCACCCCAAGGAGCTGGAGACACAGTCAATAACTGGCATGTTTTATTTTTGATTGAATGTCTTGCTTGAGGCATCTTTTCAAGGCTTTGCACCAAAAATGTGGGAAATTGCTATGGATCAAGCTCAGGACTTTAAAGTAGTAGCACAGTGTGAAACACTTGTTATAAACACAGACTGTAGCACACTGCAGAAATAAAATAGCGGGTCACTATTTTCTTCACAGGAGAGGGAGGCGGACACATGCCCTTTTCTAACATTCAGATATTCACAATGCAAAGATAGGGCCCCAAATCCCCATCGCAATAATGCACCTGCGACAACCAATGCAAGTCACGGCAACAAAGGCCAAATGGGTTCACGCCCTCTTTGCAAAGCCTTACTTTGCTTTTTAGCTGGGAACTCACTTAAACTTCCCCCCTAGAACCTCTTCCCCTTTCCTCATCCACTTGCATTTTCCCACAGTCCTAGAATGTGGATTTTAGTATTAATCCATTTCCATTTCTTCTCCTCAGCATATTGCTTCAAGTATTTTGGGATACAGCCACAAAACTGCACAAAGCATTGAAAGGGGGGAAATGCATTAAAAGATGGAGGCCTGGAAGTAATTCAAAGAGAAAGGAAAGGTGGGCATGTTTTCGTTTTTATCCTTTTTTTGGGTTCTGTATGCTTACAGTGGGATGCGGGTGGCGCTGTGGGTTAAACCACTATGCCACTTGGGCTTGCCAATCGAAAGGTCAGCGGTTTGAATCCCTGCGACAGGGTTAGCTCCCGTTGCTCAGTCCCTGCTCCTGCCAACCTAGCAGTTCGAAAGCACACAGAGCAAGTAAATAAAGAGATACCCCTCCAGCGGGAAGGTAAACGGCGTTTCTGTGCGCTGCTCTGGTTTCACCAGAAGCGGCTTAGTCATGCTGGCCACATGACCTGGAGCAAACTGTCTGCGGAAGCAGACAAACGCTGGCTCCCTTGGCCTTTAAAGCAAGATGAGCGCCCCAACCCCAGAGTCGGTCACGACTGGACTTAATTGTCACGGGCCCCTTTACCTTTACCTTTTTACGCTTACTCTCTCTTTCTCTCTCTCTTTTTTTGGTGGGAATGTTTTCTATGAGCTGCTATCTGAGGGGAGAAGGGAAAGATGCAGTAACCAGCAAGGGAAAATAGGAAATTCCCCAGTGAAGATTTTGATCCCAAGTGGAGAACTTGGGGGCCATAAAAGCTTCGCTCTTGTTCAGGGCAGGCTTTTAGACTTCAAGTCTCAGAGCAGAGATAAGGAACCTCAGGTCCAAAAATGCAGCCCTGTGGGCATTGCTATCTGGTCCACAGGGCTCTGCCCATCTGGCTGCAATGCCTCCAACTGTGATAATACTCTTGCTTGCCTTGAGGAAAGGAGAGGTGGAATGTAGCCCTCAAGCTGAAAAAGGTACCCCAGCCTTGACATAGAGCTTCCAAAGTCAGTTTCTGAGTCTGGTTCAGGAGAATTTTGCCAGCATCTCTCAAAATCACTATGCCGAAGTGTCCATACTCAGCCAAACACCATGGCTGTAGCTGGTTACAGCTTACATTAAGCTGCCTTCAATTCCTTGGCTATTTATAAAAACAGCACTAAGGAGCAAATTGTACTATTCTAGAGGAGAGACAACTTCAAACATTTGTCAGTGTGTTACAGTAATAGTGGATTTGAGGAAGGCCTAGATAATGCATTTCTTTTCTTGAAGCAGCAATGTTGTTCTCTCATTACAATGTATGGTTTCATGTGAGGGGAAGAAATGATATTCTGTTCTATAGATTGCTCACCACCACCAGTGGAATAATCTGAAAAGCTAGGAGAAACAGAGACATCTGGTTTCCTCATCTGGAAACCCACTGAGATAGAGCAAGCATTCAAAAACGGTGTACAGAACACAAAAACATCCTGACCACGTGTTTTGTAAAGTCAAACAGAGAAGGGCCTATTGACAGTGAACACTGACCATGCTCAGCAGTCATAGCCATAACAACCATCTCCTCATAATTAGCCATTTGGGGTTGGGGAGAATTTCTTGGGGGGAAAGCCAAGGGAATGTTCACATTTCCATTCTGAAATGGAAATGAGAAATCTGACACATTTTTAGGGAGGGAAATATGATTAATCCTACTAGGGTGGCTAATATCACATATTTGAATTTTGACTCATGGTTCTTAATTGGCCCACATGGTAACTATCATAGCAGCCTAGAAGTATTCCTTTTATGTTATTTATATTTTATTGAAGTGATGTCAACTAAAAGAAATAAAGCAATAAATACAGAAAAAAGAAGGAAAAGTAAGAAAGAAAAACGAACAAAGATAAATATAAAAAAGAATATGCAAAAATGCAATATATGATATTCCCATACAATCATATATAAATTGGTATAGTGTTATTATCCTAATACTTATGTAAATGTTAATAGCCTTCTACATTTTGTATTAAGTCCTTCCCAATATTATCGTATTTATCCATACAGAGTCTGCACCTGTAAGCAGTCCGTTCATAGGTTGTGAGTGACGTCATATCGCCAATCCATTAATTAAAGGGTATCATATCTTTATTTTTCCAGTTCATTAGTATCAGTCTCTTGGCCACCATTAGGGCATGTAAAATCCATTTTTGTTGTCCCATTGATCATTTCCATACTGCAGTTTAATAGAATATTCTGTGCTGGAAAAAATTAAAACTAGCCTAGTAGTATTCCTGTAATATACAGTAGTGACTCAGTCATTTCCAGATCAAGTGGTATCTACCCTGCATCAATTAAAAAGATTATGATTTACAGACAAAGTATTATATGCAGCATGATGCACAGTCTGAGTGGACCCATTGAAATAAACAGAAATGACTAACTTGAGTCCATTAATTTCAGTGGGTCTATTCTGAGCAGAACTTCTAAGGCTCAAACATATGCTAGATTTTTCCATGATTTGTTTAAAACACACGCACACACAGAGCCTGGGTGGGGTGGAAGTCTTGTGTGGAAGAACAGCACAGCTGTTTTATTTCCATAGCAAATGTGAAAAAGCTATTTGGGGAGGGGATTATTTTCAGCTGGAAAAAGACCAAAGGAAAAGGGTTAAGTAGATTCCTTCCACAAGCTCTTGCTCCACAGATTCTCAGCTCATTAGGGACAGCCAGGGCTGTAACCTGCACCATGAAAGCAGGGAAAGGTGAGTAAACAAACCAACAAAGCCTTCTCCACTCTTCTTTGGTCTTTCCTGCAGCCACCATGTGGCTACGTATCTTTATTTTCTGGCTGCTTCTACTCAAAGCAGCCCTTTCTGGGTTTTGCTTTCTGATCCAGCTCACTCTTTTTACTGGAGTCCTGTAGAAGAGCAATTAGACTCGGGGGTTTCATGTAAAGCAAAGCAAAAACATATCCAGGTTTTTGAAAGGCCCTAAATTATTGTGAATATATTTCTAAGAAAGGGGTGATCTCATTGTAAAACAGTTGTAACAGTTGGCCTTAAGTGCAAATGAAAATAACACGGAGAAGCACATCTATCTAAAGCTAGTCTACACAGTTTCCCCACCCAAGCAAATATTTAACAATAAAGCAGTTTCCAGACCTTTTGGTTTAGCTTCTGTATTCCGGGACCACTGCAGCTCTCTCCATCATGGCTTCTCTTCTGATTTCAGCTCGTTCTTCGTTCCTTAAGAGCAAAAACTTCAATTCTAATCAACTCTATTGCCCAGCTTTACTTATATAATTATTTCTATTTCTGATCCCCAACCCTTGGCCACCCAGAAGGACAATACAGCTATGTCTGGGTTCACTCTTTCCCATAATTTCATTGTTTCTCTCCCTCAACCTATATTGTGTTTTAAGGTTCATTTCCCCCATTAGGTGTCGGTTTCCTAGATTGAACATTTAACCCTCCTCAGAAGAGCCTTTAAGACAGAAAGCTACCATTTTACATCTTCAAAGCAAAACACAAAATAGCTGGAGCTGTTTCATTCCTTCACACTATCTACACAGCTTTGGGTTAAGAAACAATGGTAAATAGACAACAAACCTGTTTTTTACACTGCAATCCTGCACCCACTTTCAGGAAATAAAGCCCACTGAAACTAACTTCTACTTATTGCCGAGTAGAAATGTATAAAATTCCCCTGTGAGACTACCCCTGGTTCAATTGTTTGGAACTCAGAGGTATTGAATGTAGGAACAATTGGGCTTCCAGGAATGTGTCCTGCTGGCTTCCTAGACACAGACACACATGCTGGCCAAGCCCTCCCAGGCCATGTATGATCATCAGTTGTCTGAAGGGAGCCTGTACACACAAACCCAACCCTTCAGATCCTCACACCAATCATATGTCAGCATCTAGGAGGTAGGTGCGGGGCATTTTTGAAAGCCAAGTCATGTGTCCAGCACCCTTGGGTACCAAACCACTGAACAGAGAGGGCTTCTGTTAATCTTTGCTTTGGAATTTCTGTTTTAAAGCAGTTGATGCTTCTATGTGGATGTCCTTCTCTGCTCAGTAGCTCTACAAATATTATTGAAGATATACCCATTTCAACTATTCTCTTCCCTTCCCACAGTCACATGCCCCCTTAATCTGTGTGATGTACCATTGTTAATAGGACAAATAAGCTAGTGATTAGTTATGTCCCATGTGAAATTGTGACAGCACACTGATAACAGTTCTCTCTCTGAAAAGTAAGATTTCCAATAGACTGAGGTGATTTTGGAATCGCTCGGTTCCATGGCGCACACCATTTTAAATGAGTCTTGTAACCCTCCCATTTAGGCATTTGATGCTGTGCTAAGGCAGTCTACTTATCAGAACACTGGTTTGTGCATGGTTCTTGGCAAAAAAATGTGGGTTGCTTTTACTAGTTTATTTTCACTTCTTTGTTAAGATGGTCTTGTGTTCACTATGTCCACCTGAAAATGTTGACCCCTTATTCAGAGATGATGCAGTATACTTCATAGCTCACCTAAGTTAAGATGGTTATAGACTAAATGCCGAAGACCAATATACAGTTTAACTACACTACTTTTGTGTCTAGTGGGGAACTGCTGAGATAAGCATTCATTCTCCCCATCTTTACTTTCTATGTAAAAAATAGAAAAGAAACCAACCCAAAATTGGCTCTTTGAATTCAGTTCTGGTTCTTCTCATTCTGTTGATCAGCCAACATCATCCTGATCATTCAGAAACAGATGCTTTCACTTCATCATGCAGTACAGATCATGACAGGAAAAGAAGAACAGAGAAGGGACAGCAGTATCTTGGCTATGATGATGCCAAGCTGTTTACAAACTTTAAAAAAAAAATGTAATAAAAGCACAAGGATACTTCTGACTATCCTTTCAAGAAGTTTTATGCTCAAGTCCCCAAACAACTGTTCTCTGCCATTTCCAAGATGTGAGGCAGTCTCTATCTCTAACACTTAAAAGCTTTCCAAAGGAGGGTGGCTACCAGCCTAGCTAATAATTTGTACCTTCCTGCAACCGCACATAATACAGCCTTTATTCAGTAAATAGCAAAGCCGTTTCACACCAAGCCAAAGGTCAGCTTTTGCTGTATTAATAGCTGCTCTGGGAGGGTCAGTGTTGTGCTATCCTACATTTTTTCCAGGGCCTGGAGATGCAATTTCCTACAATCTGCAGGCAATTTCCCACCAATTTTCTCGGGGAGCTAATAGGCTGTGACAGGAGATGGAGCTAGCAAGCAGCAGGCGGTTTCAGAAAAGACAAATTGCATCTCTGCCACCTAACTGGGCAATCTAGATCGACAGAGTTTATAGCTTTGTAGTGTTATTGGGCCCCATGCTAACACCAAATCATTCAAGCTGCTATCTGAATTTCATATTCTTCTTCCATCTGAATTTGCTATCGCCACATATCACCCCCCGTTACAAAATAGATTGTATACGATTAGTGGTTTAACTGCCTTTCAAATAGCTTTCTAGACATCGTTCAGATTCAAAACAGGAAAATGCATAGACTTGCATCTGGATATCACAGTCATGTTTTCCTTTCGAATCTGTTTTCAGAGGAGGCAGCCCATGTCATCCCAGAGGATTTGCAACCATAGGAGAAATTAATTTTCCTGAAGTTTAATGGGAAATGCCATAATTCTAAAAGACTCACTGCGCAAACACATACCCATTAAATAAGTCTGGGTATGCATGATTGTGGGAGAGCACAGTACGCAGTTAACTTTCTGAGTACTCATTTTATTTCATTTTTTAGTGGGAAATTCAAAAAAACTATTTTGGAAAGCAACACAACATGGTTGCCATAGGGCTGTGGCTGGTCACAAAATGGCTGTTGGGGGCAAGTTAGTCGCAAGCAACAAGAACAGAGCAGAATACAAAAAAGGGACACCTATGATTCCAAAGCTTTCTGCTGCAGTTCTGTGTACCCATTTCAAAGAAGGTAAAATGTGCCCCAGATAATGTACAAATGAACCCCTGGAAGACAAGAACATTCATATACAGTCACATTTCTGATGAACAGAACACCCAGAAGGCAAGTGAATTAATTTCCCTAAATCAACTTTAGATGAGCTTGCTGCCCCCCATCTCCCCATCTCTTTCATGACTCTCTTGCATACACTGCAACTGTGTATTCACCAGCAAGCACCATTCTGCCCCCCTTTCTCTCCCACAACCGTCTCCCTCTCATTGTTCTACCTGCTCTCTCCCCATGGTCCTCCTGCCTTCCTCTTTTCTTGCTTTGCACCTCTTGTGTTCTCCCTGCCTGCCTGCCTGCCCACCCGCCCATCCACCCTGTTTTCTGCCTTTCCTCATTTCACATTCCCTATCCCCCCCCCTTCAAGCCAAACACACCCAAACTGAGCTCAACCACTGCCTGCCCCTTCCAACCAGCCCATATAGGCCTGCTGCCATCCAGCTGGAAAGGAAGTGGCTGGTTGTGCCAAGGGCCTAACAAGGAACTGCAAGCAGCCAGAGGAGAAGTATGGGGAGGTCATTTAAATACTGCTAGAAGTGTGAGCAAATCACTTGGCAGGTACCATGGCACATTGGCAACTCCACCTACTTACCATAGGACTAAACCAGAGCTTTCCAAACTGTGTGTCATGACACGTTAGTGTGTCGGTTGCAGTGTAGTGTGTCGCGCGAACGCTCCTTCCAGGGTTGGAAAGTTTAATCTCTGGTTTACTAGTAAAACTGATTTACTGTGTCGTGAAATGATGCAGGTTTAACAGTGTGGCACCAACGTGAAAAGTTTGGAAAGCTCTGGACTAAACTATGACTAAGGAATAAAGACCCTAAATTCAAGGTAAGAAACTGTAGTCAGTTATGAGGTCCTTCGTGTCCACGTATGCTAAGGAAACAATGGGAAGTTGTCCTTGACTTCCTTCTCTCCCCAGGGGGCCCACCTTAAAATAAAGAGAATGCATCACCAAACTGTTCTTATGGGGTGAATTACTGGGCAATTCATGACAGGAATTTAAAATAGCAACTCTATGCACCTTTTAAATATGAGAAAACCTTTAACTCTAAAGTTAGCTTCCCTCCCCACCCCACAAAAACGAAACAAGTATGGTAAAAGTTAATAGAACTATGAAGATCCCTCTCCATCATCTTCAAACAAGGGCAAACTAGGTAAAATGAGAATTTCCAATGAAGTAAAATGTTTCCCAGTGGGGGAGAAAATATAAAAACATGCCATAAATTCAATCTTAAAGAGCTTAATTACTTCACTAATGAAAAATGTAAAGTTACCATGAAAGTGTCAAAACAGCCTTTCATTCCAATTCTTGGATTTAAAACCACACGGCACTTAATATACAGTTTCATATTTAGTATTTTTAATGAAGTGCTGCTCTTTCAAAGGATGGAAGAAAGTTAGTTACTTGCACTCAAACACCAATAAGACGTAATATGTAATTACCATTCTCAATGTAACTGTTCACACACAACATGAGGAGAGAGAGAGAGAGAGAGAGAGCGCACAGCTGCAGCAGGAATACAGCTTCTAAAAATCCTGACTTGGAAAATGATTTGAATTGAAATGATCATGGAGAATGGAAATGTACACCTGGGCCCATTTTCAATTAGATTCACCTGCAGTTTAAAATCTTTGAATCAGCAGGTTCTGGCACTTGCCATCCAGTAACTAGATATATGTATACTGCATCAATGTAATCTTCATTGTTGTGGTTTCTAAGAAGAATCCTTTGAAGGAAAGACTACAGACCACCCTCCCATGTTCACCCAACATTTCAGGGAGCTACAGAGCCATGCCACCTACTCCATTCCACACGCCAGAAGTCCATTTGTCCTTTGTGCATTCTGGTCTGTTTGTGCGGGTTGGGAGGAGCTGGTCGCATGGATTCAAGGGGTGACTAATGCATCCTTGTGAGAGGAAACAGTTCCCATGGTCTTGAAAGTGGTCCTAGTGTGTCCACTCCTGCAAAAAAACTAAACCCTTTCCCTGGACCCTGAGACACTTGACAACTACTTCAGTGTCACCAATAGTCCACTGGGGGGAGGGGTAAGGTGCTGCTCAGAGGTGCTTTTGGAGGAAGCTTACTATCTTCAATCTGGATTCAGGACTGGTATTGACACAAAATTGTGGCCTTCTTTTTCCTGAGGAATGATCTTCTCTGGGAAGAGAGATGTGGACCACAACCTTGATTCTCCTATTAGGTCTCTCAGCAGCTTTTGGTCCTGGCCAGTCTGTGAATTGGGGACTGGAGGTGCTGTTCTGTGGTAGTTCAGCTTCTTCTTGCATCACTGCTGTCATCTGGGTACTGTGTCTCTACACCATGGCCCTATTTGACACCCAGTGCTGCTTCACATCTATATGAAGCCGCTGGGAGCAGCCATCAGGAGGCTTGGGGCGCAGTGTCATTAGTACGCTGATGATACCCAGCTCTGTTCCTCCATCAAATTTGAGTCAGGAAAGGTGAACCAAGCTGAACCAGTGCCTAGATGCAGTAGTGGGCTGGATGAGGACCAACAGACTGAAACTGGACAAAGTACAGAGTTATAGTTGGTAGCAGCCATTGATAGTCTTTATCTTTTATGAATTTGTCTAGACCCCCTTTAAAGTCACCCTAGTTTGTCACTATTAATACATCATGTGCAGTGAATCCTATAGTCTTTAACTATATGATGTGTGAAGAAGTTCTTCCTTTTGTTTGCTGAACCTTCCAGCATATAGCTTCATTGGAGAACTTTGGGTTCTACAGTAATATTATTCGAGAGGGAGAAAAAAGTTTCTATCCACTTTCTCTATACCATACATCAGGTATAGGCAAACTAGGCTCTCCAGACATTTTGGGACTACAACTCCCATCATCCCTGACCACTGGTCCTGTTGGCTAGGGATGATGGGAGTTGTAGTCTCAAAACATCTGGAGGGTCGAGTTTGCCTGTGCCTGCCATACATATTTTTGTATATACCATTATGATGTCCCGCCAACACTAATCTTTTTTTTTTTAAATAAACTGGAAGTCCCCAAAGATTGTAAGCTTTCTACGTAGATCATGAGTAACTGATCCATCAAGCTCCCCCCTTGCATGGTGTTCTATGGGCCTGCATCTATATCTGCATTGCATCCTTTTACATGGCAACAGAATCTGCAGTTGGGTGGGTGGGTAACCAGCATGGTAGCAGTCGTCCAGGACTAAACAGTACAATCCTCCAATACATTCTTTCAATGCATGAGTAGACTCAAGACACCATTATGACCCAGAGCCCTGAGTGCTCTTCACTGTGTCTATCAGAGATGGGCAATCAATGGCCCTCCAGATGTTGTCCTATCAGTTAATGATGGCATGGCCAGTGGTGCAGGAGGTACATTTGTGGGGCCGCAGGTTAGCCACCCCTGGTATACATGGACCCCCTGTGTAGCAGGCTTCTCCATTTATCTCAATGGGAGAGGAACCATCATTATCTATTCCTTGCTATATATGCATGAAGCTGTCTGCAAGTGGAAGCCTTTTCAGTTCGGGAAGCAGGGGAAGTTTGGAATCAGGGCAACTGATTAACATCTCTTCTGATTACACAGACAGTGCATTGGCAGTGCCTAACTTTTCTTCAATTGAAGCAAGTGACAGAGAGAAATATGCATTTGAAATGGACAAGTAAAATCTTAATGTGCAATTTCTTCAATAATACATGCAGTACATTTGCAAATACTAATTTGACATTAAGGTTACTGTCATATTAAGCAGAAATACATGGCTGATTCATTAGGAGCAAGTAATTGAATGACAGCACTAATATAGAATTTATAAATATTAAAATAGTACATTAATTTTAAACCTAGCTTTGCAGTGAATACTTGGGCCAATAGATAAATTGGATAATTCAGAAAAATTAAGGGGAAGCTTGGAAGTTATCCAAAATATCTTGATGCAGTTAACCAAAAAATAAGAGTTATTAGCTTATCATAATTGCAGCCAATTTTTAAAGTAACAGAGTACTCCGCTGTGGATTGCTGCAAGGAAGTGGAACAAAGCGTGTGAAATGAACAGATGGATTTGATTTTAAACAAATTAAGCCCACTCCCTGGGATGTAACAAGTGATTTTGTAGTTTTCCATGTTATGGGTTAACTTCCCACTGTGACCTTCTCAGACTGCTTGCTAATTTTTTTCCTTGTCATTAAGCACAATCCTTGAAGGAGTACAAGGACTTACTACTTCCCGTTGCAAAGCTACCATCTTCAGCCTCTGTGTCTAGAAGGCCTGCTTCCTTCAAGATCAAGCTCACATACAGCAAAATGAACATGCCTGTGATCGCAGAGTTTCCTATACAAGACAGAGTTCAAAGTAGGCAATCCATCTCGTGTAAACTGGCCTTGGGAGCACATTGAAAGCTCAGGCACAATCAATTCAGTAATTAAGTTGTGAAACAATCTATTATCTTCAGCCATAGTACATTCTCAGTTGTTTTTTAAATGAAATAAAGTTGATCACACCCCTTACTTAGGAAGGTTGATAGCAGCTTACTATTTCTATCCCCCCAATTTCTTTGGAATTGGGATGGGATACCTCTCCATGTTGGAATACCATAAGCATAACCCAGAGCTGCACCCACTTCATGTGTGCATAACTGTCATTTGAGAATGCACATTGATCATAGGAAGAGAGGACACATACTAAAAACAGTTGCCCTAATACAGGGGCAGGGAACATTTGTGTGTTCAGACTCAGAAACCCTCCTCCTAAATAAATTCACACTTGACTCGAATTTTGGTTTTGGTTTTTGGCAGAATTTAGGCCACAACTTTATTGATTACAGAAAGTGACTGGTTGCATAGGCTCTGGTTCGATTAGCTCCCTGCCATGCAGGTAGCGCTGACCCAGGGCACCAGCATAGGTCAGTCAAGGGTGAACACCTGGATAAGCAGAAAGCTGGGAACGGGCTACCTCCGCCACCCAAATGTCCCCCTGGACTCCGGCACGGGCACAATCCCCTCTCAGGGGTTGACCAAACCATTGAGTCCCTGGATTCCTTTAACAGAATACCCTTCACATAGGGATGGGGAGAGTGTTCTCCCATCCCTATCACCTGAACCAGAGCCTATCCACAACCTTACAAGTTGTAACGATTTGCTATGCGGCAGGCAAAACAGCCAAGCAGCCAAGTGGGGAAAATTTGTGCCATGCCCCAGTCCCAACGACAGATGACACACAACAGCATAGCAAGGTCAAGCGCAAAGCCCTAAAAGTAGGGAGAGGGGGGCGGGTGTTCCAAATGCACGCGCCGAAAGAGGAAGCTGTGGGTCATGCGCATGGGTATAAATAGGTCCCTTGAACCATTTGGACTGCATCCCATTGGCCAGACTGCACCCAGCTACGAGGGACCTACCAATCGGGTGTTGTGGCTGACCAATCGTACCCACGCACAACACAGGGTGTCGGTTTCCAGGTCTCACTGCAATACTCTTTAAGGGAGGACCCGATTTGTCAGCCTAAAGGCTGCATTCACTCATGATAACCTTTTAGGGGCCACTTCGCAATGATGGGGATGATCAGAAATATACACCTCTCCATCCAGGCTAGTGAGAGGTATGGTATCACAGTTCAGAGATGCATTCCTGCCTGGTAAAATGGTAAGAGGATGGTGAAAAGCAGGCCCAGGCAGGGTATGGATGCTTTTAGCTCCACGACTGGAGCTTCCCCAGTCCTGCCTAACAGGTGGCTGGTACTATTGGAGATTCTGGTGCCAATCAGGTACACCAACATTTAACAAAACATGATTAAAGTAAGAGGGCACTGTGCTATGTGTGCATCTCTGTTTCATGGCCATTATTTTATTTATTTACAGTATTTCTACCCTAGGTTTTTATGACACCTCATCAAGGCAGCTAACAATCAATAAAAAGATACAAATAAGGCAATAAACACCCCAGCAATAAAAACCAAAAGCTACTCAAGTCAGAAACAGCACCTTTTAAAAGCTCGCTGAAATCTAACAGCCTTCCCTGTCCTCTGAAAGGTGAGAATCCAGGCAGACCTCTCAGAGGAGACTGCTCTAAATTCCAGTCTCTTGTGTCACCTGCCAAATACCAGACAGTGGAGAACTGTGTAAAGTGGATCATGGTGTCTGGGCAACTTTGTAGAGGTAAAGGAAATTCTTGGTATACTCTGGTCTCAAGCCACCGAGGGTTTTATAGGTCAAGACCAGCACTGTAAATTGTACCTGGAAACAGCTAGGTAACTAGTGTTTATCTACGTGATGCAAAAAAAACATAATACTACCAGCAGTCTCTACACTACAAGGAAAATGGGGAAAGTTTTAGCCTTAAACTGAAAATTACAGAGGAGAATCAGCCTCCTGGTGTCAACTATTAGTGGTTGCTGTGAATCTACTTCAGGAGGGTCAGACAGCATGTACACAAACTCATCTGAGAATGTGATAGACAGAAGATTTTTTTAAAAAAAAGGATAGCCAGTTCATTGCATATTATGCTAAGCCTCATAACGGTATCTTTCTGGACCAAGCCATCAAAATAAAGTGCTGCTGAAAGATCAGAGTAAGAACATCTGGAATTCTGTGACAATTTGTACTGCTACAAGAAACCCAAATTCTGCATATCCTGAGAGCCAGAGACATCACACTTACAAAACACACACCAATGACTCTTTTCTAAGCCTTTAAGCACCTTGGTTTGCAAAACCTTCTGAAAAGCGAAGAAACCATGAAGTCCAAGAACAGTAGGGTGATGGGAGAAAGATGATCCAAATGGATTAAGCCATTAGAAATACTCTTGATACGATACATGACAGGGCTTTGAATGGTTAAAAAGCATAATGTTGGAGCCTGTACCCCAGAACCAAATGCTACAACCACACCTGCTCATCCACCCGTGTTCATATAGCTGCACATCTGATATGTGTCGATAGGCAGAAAACAATACTAATTTTAAAGGCCATCAAATGAGGCTATTGAGAATAGTTAACATTTTACATTCTGAAATCAGAGTTATATATATTAGGGCTACTACCATTCCATACTGCTATAAAATAGATTTGGTAGAATGAGCATATAAATTGAAAAGAAAACTAGTGTCTCTTTAAGCACTAGATGCAAGAAAGGAAATCTGTTTCCAAATGGGAAGCTGTGTCTGTAGTTAAGCCAATGTTGTGTTGATTTGGCTTCCAGGTGACACTTTTGCATCAATGTTGAGAAGCTGGCCAACACACCAGCAAGCAAACCAGTAGGCAAATGCCCAATGAAGCTAACCTTCAAAAGCATAAAGAATTCCTTCACTTTCTAAGACTGCAAACCTGTACCACTTTCATAAAAGCAGATAACCTGCACTTGGAAAATAATGTACCGGTAATTCTTCCCTAAGCCCTTGACTCTGTTTCTTTCCTTGAAAGCAATGGAATGGCCCAGAAGGGGTTGCCTTGGGCTTCTTTTTGGGGGTTTTCGCTGCAAAGTAGCAAACTGCCATGGGATACGAACCACAAGCTTGTTTACCATAGCATTTCAATCCTTAAACATTCACTTACAAACATTTTGAATAAACAATTCCTCAAAATTTAAAATGAGATTATTTTCTGAATGTAAAAGTTATTGCTTTTCTGTTTTCTGCAGTACAAATGTGAATTCTGAATCCAATCTGTTTGAAGAAAACTGCTTTTAGTAAAATAAGCCTCAGAGCTCAGCACAGAGTGTTGTATCCAACTAAGTTTTACTCAAAGGAGATGTGCTGAAATTAATGGACTCAAATTTGTCATGCCTCTGAATTTCAATGGATCTTCTCTTGTTAGGACTAGTATTTGATGCACCCTAGAAAGACCTTATCAAATATTGCAAAAACTCTACTCTAGCTTGTTACAAAATTTAGACCATAAAATGATTTTTTTAAAAAAATGACTTAAGGGGCATTGGGGTAGAGAGAGAAAAAAGAGACCATTTATTGATACTAAAGCCTTTACTGTATTAAACCAAATATATTTACAATTTATACAAATGTTTGATCTTCAACAAAAAATACAAAAACCCATATCCCAAGAGGCAAAACCAGGAAACAAGTTTATCCAAGATATCACTGCTCTACACAAGACAAGAATGCAGGTGGAATTGCAAGTGCTGAAACATAATCCCGCATATTCAAGCAATGAGCATGATTTTTATGAGGTCATAAAGAGGGGGGGGAAACCAACCCAAAGGCTTCAACAATCTTCAGCAGACTCTGCTTTTAAAATCCATCAAAACTATGCTACATTAATCCATTTTGCCTTCTTGCTTCACATCGATCCAGGAGCTGGATACCAAAATGCTGCCTTCTGTTTAATACACGTTGAATAGCTTTGTGTGACATTGTGGAAATCAAGTTCTTCCTCTTTTTTTCTCTTTTTTTAATTAAGAAAGGTAAAATCTTTCTATGTCTACACATTAAGAATGTTTTGGCCCAGTTCAACTCGTTATGTCTCCAACACAATTTCTCAGTAGATAACTTCATAGACAGTAGCTTTCTTGTCTCCAGAGCCGGTAACTATGTATTTATCATCCACGGAGATATCACAACTAAGTACAGAAGATGACTCTTTGGACTAGAAGAAAAAGAACAGAGTTATAGTATAAATGTACGCAGTATGAGTGTCGGTGTGTCCCTCTTGTTTATTCTTTTCTAGAACATACCAAGTTCTGGTTTAAAAAGTCACTTGTGTTAAGGTACATGCACAGAACAGGATAACCCCTTGTCCACTTCCCTGAGCTCTTTGGTGAAAGTGCGAGACACAAATGTTAAGACTGGTAATAATATCTTTGTTCTTACACCTCACCCACCACCACGAGGTTCAAATCCCTTTCATTGATATGCTGTTCTTCTTACCTGGAATATGCTTGCACCATATGGGGTTCTCCAGGCATTTAGGAGGTTGTCTTTTCCAGTACTTACAAACCATTTGCCTGTAATGGGACCATCAATGAAAACACAGTCAAATAATTGACACCAACAGGCACACTTGCGTGTGTGTTTTTTCATATTCTCTTGTATCTAAAAGCACTTTTATCATATGCCTAAAATGTTCCCCATGTTAACAGCTTTGCAGGTATGGGCGGGCGGTAGGCTGTGAAAGATTGCACAAAGTCACTTTACGGAAAACCAGTATAGTAGCCTACTAAATTCAGCGGCCTGTCATTTTGACAAGCATTTGATGCATGGTTAACCAACACAGAGTGCCTGAAATCAGCCGCAGGGCACCCCCAAGCTCTCCTCATCCAGGACAAATCCACCTTTGTGGATTTTTATAAATGATTTAACTAAAAAGGCATAACTAGCTCAGTAAAGCAACGGGCATCATTCAAAACTCTTGATATGCCAACATTCTATAGCCTCACAACCTAAGCAAACTATGGGCCACCAGCTGCGTAAGAAAGCTGCTTTGATGATATTGCAACTTTATAGGCATGAGCTACCTCTCACTAACCTCCTGGGGGAGCTGGTAATAGGGTGTTACCTTTATTTTCCAGCTGTTAAACCAAAATAAATGGAAGCATTCAGGTGCCTTGCCCTGAGACATTCAGCTCAGGTGTGATTGGCTTGTAGTAATACTGGTGACTTCGAGCCGTTCTTCTTCCAACTTACCGCAATAAGCAAACTTGAGTGACAGCACACAGCTCTCATGCAGATGAAGCTGGTATTTGTCCGGCTTATTTACATGCAGCACTTCCACATTACTGCTCTCCATTCCCACAGCCAGCCATTCACCAGTGGGGCAGTAGCCAAGGGAAAAAATCTTTAAGAGAGAGAGAAAGAAGCCTTTATTTTTCTTGCAAATATTAGCAAGAAAGGAAGGAGACAAGAGACAATAAACTAGGGCTGCAATCATAAACTGCCTACCTGGGAGTAAGCCCCATTAAATTCAATAGGACTTATTTCTGACTGTGCCATCACAAGTCATTTTGCATCTCTTTTAGAACAAGAAATCAGTATTTGAGTCCAAATGACAGCACTGATTGTTTATTAAATAAGAAGGGTGCATGCTAATTTTGCATTATGTGAAGCAATGGCACACATGCTCTGTCAGTGTTCCGGGGCATTTCTACCTCCTTTGCTTTCACCACCCCATCCCCGGCAAAAATGCCAAACTGCATTCTTAGCAGAGTCCAGTGTTTTAAGATACCTTTCTATTCCAAAGCTGTCGGATTACCCCAATGGATGCTTCATTAAAATAACAGCTTTGCTCCACAGTAAATGCTTTAGCTGATAGCAGCCTGAGACTATACCAGAAGCCTATATGAATAATAAAAGGAGATGTGGTGCTAATAATTTTGCTAGCATTAATACTCTGACTCTGAAGTTAATAACCAAGATAAGATGGAAGTTGTTCAGTACACCAGTCAGTGCCTGAAATTTGCAGTAAGGAATACTAGGCACCTGGGATGTGAAGTCATGCTGCTGTAGCTGCCGCCCTTCTCTCAAGTCCCAGGATCTCACAGTGTTGTCCAGGCCTCCCGTCCAGAGCTTGGTACCATCATTAGAAATGTCAATACAGCTGGCTCCATCTGTGTGGCCCTGGAATTGCCTGATAAAACAAACCAGATTGAATAATGATTTCCTGCCAGAACTCAAGGTAAACACTGTTGTGTTGTTAGTTTTGGACTTTCTCTGTGTGTCATCTCCTCCACATCACCTGATGTGTGGCAAGCAGCAACACTGCTCGCCCACCCCAACCTGACATAAAATACCACACGATACAAAAAACTATTTTGCAGGTGCCAAAGCACATGGAATGTGCCACTAATCGTCTAAACAGGAACTAAGTGAACATTAGCAGAGATTTTGGAAAAGGTAAGTTGACAGTTTGAAAAACTGAAATGTAATTCACGATGACGACACCTGGAAATAAAAAAAAAAAAAACTTAACAGGCTCCTAGGCTAAACTCAAAGTACAGAGGACAAATTGCCTCAACAGAGGCAGGCAGTTATTTATAGGCTTTGTTTAAGCTGTGAATCAAGAGCATAAAAAAAAAAATACTTCAGCTACATAAACACATGCAGGAAGGGATCCAATAAACCTAATCTTTTTACTTTTGTTGGCTGAGCCTGCAAAATGATGCCCTTGGTAGCAAACAGGTCATGAGCAGCCATCATTATTCAACAATGTTTTACATTTTAAATCTCGGCATTTGGAAATCCCTACTCTTGGTAACAAAGAGTCAGCTCGAGCCTTCCTTAATCCCTAAACTGGAATGTTCTAAGGCGCCTGCCTGCCTTTTACCATCAGCAATTAGCTTCAGCTTCATGCTTTAAAAGCAAAAGAGGAAGGCGCAGAACGACTACCATGGGACACCCTATGAATCAACATGGCATGTCTGGAGTCGTTGGTCTGAAAATTCAAGGAGTTATCAGCTCGTGCTCTCCTTTTATTTTCTCTGTTTTTTACCAACAGAAGCAAGGGCAAGAAGTGAACCACAACAAATTGGCAACCAATACTTATTGCTCAGGAAGCCTGGCAAGAACTAAGCTGCTCCAGTCACAAGGTCTGCAACAAGAGAGTAAGCAGAAGCTCTTTATTCCAGAAGCCCACATTAGGAAATTATGCTGCCTCCTTTGCTCAGGTAAATGACAGGTGAGCCAGTCTACCCCAAGCTTTCTCCATGTCTAGTATAGACATGTGGTTACTTAGAAAGCCCTGTGTGAGCTAGGACCTAAATATGCAGAGTGCTTGAACACTGTGGTGTCTTCTGTGAAATGCCCTCCCTTCAGAGGTGTAGTTGGGCACCCTCTCAAGAAAGAGATCGGTTCCCTTTCTTGGCAGTGCCACTTCTAGCTGAGACTTGCTGTGTGGCAACGCAAGAGAGAGCCTTTTTTGTGGTGATGCCTTAGCTTTGGAGCTCTCTACCCTCTTGAGATACCACTGGCACTGTCCTTACTGAGATTCTGATGACAATTGAAGCTATTTGCCCAGACCTTTGTTGGGGTTTAGTGCCAGAATGGACCTGGCTTTCTTAAATCATAATTTTATTACTGGGATGTGGAATGTGTGGCCTTACAGGGATTGGTGAACTATAACTCCCTTTTTTCTCAACCACAATGGCGATGCTGGATGGGGCTGATGGGCACTGGAGTCCAACAAGCTATGGAGGGCAACAGGTTCACCATCTTTGTTGTGCTGTGTTCATGAACTTGTATTTTAAACTGTAACCCTCTCTCTAGAACTGTATTTACAATGAAGAGTAGGCAAAAGTGTTTTAAAGATATAAATGTCCCTTTATGTGCTCATGCTTTTGCTCGTTGCTAGGCTGTAGGTTCAGGCTGGAAGTATCAGATCTGCTCTGCAGCTGTAAGATGGACATTTTAACTGTGGTGTTTTAGCTGCTCCCATTGATTTATGAATTAATCTGATGGTTTAGGTTTAGTTTTTATGATACATAACTTACACATGTGGTCCAATGAAAGGCAGGGTAGATTTTCAAAAGACATACATTGATACATACATAAAAATGCCCAGTTATTCTCTATCTAGAACTCACCATCCAACAATTACCTTGGATTATTGTCCAAGAAAGCTCCATCTATCTATCTTCTCTTGCATGAACTCAGCCAACTAACACAATATGATTGTGGTCCTATAGTGGCATTAGAGGTCAGTATGAAGGAAGTTAGTCATGATCTATGTGTGCCACTAACTTGGCACAGCACTTGCACACCTCTTCCTAGAAAGTGCAAGTACGTGTAAGACTGTTCAAACAACAGGGGATGTGAGCAGAAAGAACTACAAAGCCACTCCTGGAAATCATTTCAGACATTGCTTTTATCTCCATGCATCTTAAAAGTCAATTTGGCAAGGCTCGTGTGTCTGACCACTCCAAAGTTAAATATATGGGAGTCTTGAACAGTGTGCTTTTCGCACCTCTTTTCTCTGTTCTCGAAAGTAACATTTATAAAGTGATTGTGTTATGCTGTGATTTATCCTTCCAGTGAACAAGCCTCACTGTCTGACAACAACGTTCACTTACTGAAAAGGTCTGGTCCACTATGCAATTAGCACAGGAAAGAAAGACTGAAAACCAGTTGGTGCACAATTATGGATTGCGGAGAGCAAAGCTAAGACAAACACAGATATCAAGAGCAAATGTGTTGCTCTTTAGACACAAGGCAGAATTCCTCTCATGGGCCACTCCACAACACCTCATGGATCACACACAAGCAGAAACTGCAATTAGGCATATAATCGCCATCCAGATAATATAAGCATTTTTTAAATAAAGAAAATGAACTAACACTGAGTATACGTCTTAGCAAGGGAGTGCTTCGTTGTAGTTTTAGAAGCAAGATATTCAGCTGATCAGAGTTTCCAGGAGTCAGGATTTAGGATTTCAGTACCCTGAAAAGCTCTTTGCCCTTTTCCATTACTAGCAAAAAGCGGGGGGGGGGGGGGGAGGAAATAAGTGGAGGCATGGAAAGCTGCTTGATTTGTACAAAGGTGACAGAGGTGGCAAGTTTTGGATTTACTTGAATTTTGAACTACCTTGCTGTAGAATTTTGACATTTTCTTTAAGTGCCATGTTCACACAGCCCAGTTCATAATTAAGATGACTCATTCAGCCTGTAAGTGTCCAGAAATGCTAAGTAGCCAAACTCTGATGCTTTAAATAGCCACTCATTAGTATCAAGACAGGTGCAAATGTCGGCTGTGCTTGCTGAGATTTATTGTGGGCTGCTGCCAATTGAGCTGAGATGTATGAAAAGTTGGTCTTGTGGTCCACCAAACACTGTCATATTATAAAGCTATTTTGAGCAGTTAAAAGTCGCTGCCTTGCCAAGACATTCACATTGAGGTGTGCGTACACATTCATTCTTTAATCCTGAAGGCCTGAAAGGAAATTACTTATGTGGACATTATGTTAATCACACTCCCTACCTTCCAAACCTGGAAGTGTTAGAGACTTCGAAAAGAAAAGTCACTTAGCCTCTGGGGGGCTGGTGAGAGAAGGCTGATTAGCTGCCAAAAAATATACTAGGAAAAGAACACACAGGATTTGTGAGCTAATTTCTAATTTTTATTTATCTTTTAGTTAAATAGAAGATTTAAGAGCTGCCTTGTGCATTTGTACCTATACTGCCAATAGCTTTGGGATAGCTCAACATTAGTATAAGCATTAAACGGGTGTTGTTGTTGTTTTAAAAAATACTGGTTACTGGCGGCAAAAGGTACTTAGTGCCAAGAGACAGAAGCTGCAAACCAGAAGTTTCGGTTAGCTGGCTTCTACCTAGAGCAGAAATGCTGAGGCCTTTTTCAAAGATATCCAGCTGGACAGTGTAAGACTTATATCCTTGAATTCACACCAGAGGAACTGGAATAGTTTCTGAAAGAGTTCTGAAGTAGAAATGACCATGTTGAAAGATGGCTTGAGCTCAGCTATTAGCAGATGCCAGCAGCACACAGCTCACTGGAACTATGTGCATTCTTAAGGGATCAGAGCTCTCAAAATGCATCATTTTATTGACTAAAAAAGGGTTTATTTCCTATAAAGTCAGTACTTTAGTCTGTGTTTCCTACCTTACTTAACTGGATTTTAAAAGGAGTCATTTTAAATTCTCAACATATTTCATGATTATTATTTTTCAAATAGCAAAACAGTACACCAGGAATGTCTCAGTGATTCAGAGCAGGAATGTAGCTAGCTGGCAGGACTGAAGCAGATGAGTGTTGTGGGTTGCACTCAGGAATATGGAACAGGAAGTGGCATAATGTCCAGGAGGGGAACCAAGAAAGGATATGGGTAGTAGAGCAGTAAGTAGAAATAGGCAAAGGTATTTAGGTGCACCAGGCAGGTAACTTAAAAAAGGTCAGATGGGAGGAACGCAACCTGAAAGAGCCCATTAGAAGACAACAAAAGTGATAAAGGAGCAGCCCATAATTTGCATATAATAGAAATAGGGGAGAAATAGCAGGGCAGGAAGTGCCATAATTTCACTATAACATTGTCAACTGTCCCTGATGGAAGCAAATTCAATTGGAAATTATTCAGTCTCTCATTATTTGCAGACAAACCAAAGGACTTTATTTGTTGTTCTTTTCCCCTGATGCCAAAAGCAATTGAGGGCAACCAGATAACCTGAAAATGAGCTATTAATATTCTGGCTATTCAGCATTTTCAGAGGGGTCTGCAGAGCACACCTGCTGTGCTTTGAGGAAGCAAAGATGGCAAGCAGCCAGTTTTGGGGTTTTTGTCTGTTTTTTTGAAAGCTAGAGATGTTGATTTGTGACTACATGTAAATAAACAACATTATCTAAATCCGAGCTAAGTGAGTGACTGCTGGAAACATGGTAGATGTTTCCAAATCTCCCATGAGTTTGTATCCTGAATGTGACTGGTCATGCTGCCACCACACACATAACTAGGCTTTTTCCATGCTCTGGAAATCTGGAAGAGCGGTTTGTGGAATGTGGGTATAGTGGAGGGGAAAAGGTACTGCACTACACACTTGGCACTAAAACACAGAAGGATTTGAGGCCAAAGGTAATCTAAATTTTGCACCAAGAAAATCTCAATTCTCAACAAATTATGCAAATGAAGAAATGCTGCATCATTTATTCTACCATTTTTGCTAGTTTGCATAATTATTTTGATAGGCATGGGGAGCATTGAGCCCATTCCTCTGCTGTTGAGAATCTTGTTCAGGCATTTTTCAGGCTTCTGGGGTTCAGTGCGCATTATTCACACACTTTTGAGTATACACTCACAACCACAAGCGCTAGAATCTGGTTATCTAAACAAACAAAAGAAAACCAAGGTTCCCTGGAGGCTGAATTCTCCATCCATATCCAAATCGTGCAGCTTTCCAGAGCTCTCATTGAATTGTAGAATACACACAACCCTGCAAAGGGCAGCTTGAAGATACATGTATTTTGCTTCAGACACGTTTACAGATGAGACAGCAGATGAGGGGAAAAGTGGTGAACTGATTCAGCAAGGAAAACGGCTAAGCACATGTACGAACTTCTGAGCTAGGAGCAAGGAAAACAAGAAAGGAGGGCATCGCGACAGGACCCTTCCTGGCTTGCTAGTTGCCGTACAAAGGGAGATTCAGAAGCACAGCCTCCTGATTGCTGGAAGTAATTAGAATTTTATGTCTGCTGACCTCTGGAGTCATTGAGGGGGCAGTGGCATTTCTTCCATCTCTGCTGGCTGCCCTTTCCCCCAAACCACTTTTCTGGCTATGATAGGCTTCTGTAGCCACAATGGGTGTATTTGGTAGAATTCTTGGCATTTGATGGCCTCAGGACATCTCTAATGCACTAGTTCCTCCCTGAAAGGCTACAACTGCCCTGTCTGTCTTATGAGCTCAGTTCAACTGAAATGGAAGAGAATACAAGCGGTTGATGACAGTGGCGGTGATAGTGGGATCCAACAGAAGGAATGGGTAGGGCAACAGGAACAACAACAAGAAGAACAAAACCCGATTTGTCTCCAAACCCAGACAAATTTCATAGATCTCTTAGGAAAATCTTGCCGATTTGCCCCAATGGCCAGCCCACTCTGAACTGCTAATTTAGGCAATTTAGCACTTTCAGTCATGACAGTGTAATACTGCTGCCTGGTAACTGCACATACAAAAGGGGAAAAAATGGAAGGAAATTGGCTGAAAAGCAGCAACTAACCTGACCAATGTCTGATTGTGCAGATCCCAGACTGCAATGTTCCCATCGCTACAGCAGGAGAAGCAGACCTTGGAATCAGGGCTGATTGCCAGAGCATAGCAGGCAGGAGCCGAGGACGTCAGCTCTGCTTTTATACGCGGAGTTGGAGCTGCCAGGTCCCAAATGGATAACGTGCTGGCTTCCCCGCCAACAATCAGGGTGCATCCGTCGGGGAGCAATTTACATGATCGAATGTAGTTATCTCTGTTCTGTGGAGGTACAAATCTCAATGACATTAATATACATTCTCTGCAATAATGCCAATGGTAATGTTTTCATCCGATAGCCAGACTTTAAGCACTGTAAATTCTGAAGCTGAACCTCACTGGCCTGGCATGGACAATCATTCAAAGTTGCATTAGCTTCAGGGCTGAGCACTCTTCCTTTCACCCTGCACTGGCTTTGGCATGAAGGTCTTGTTTTGTATTAAGTCAGAGCTCCCGGTTATGTCCTAGCCAAGGAACTCTGAGTTAATGTTGTCAGCTAACACAAACCAGGGTAATAAGCCAGGATCATATCATCCTTCAGCTCAGAAGGAGAACTCCAGCTTAATACAAAGCAGGATTTTCGCGAACACTCCGCACCCCCTTCATAAACCATGGTTTATGTAGCTCTGCACAATCATCTGAACAGGACATATAATTTCCAACCCACACATGTCACTGCCAGTCCTGTCTTCTTCTGTTCACATCTAAGCAGAGGCAGCAGTTAAGAAAATTCAGTGAATTTCTCTCTTGAAAGCATAACTCTTTATATTGTTTTCAATATGAGCGATGGCAATTCTGGAATCTTATTGCACACTAAGTATAGCAAAAAGAACCCGATCCAAGATAAGTGTTTGTTTGTTTTCTAACAGTGTGCTGCAGTGCTAAAGAAATCACTTTGGACAAAATCAGTGTGCCCCCAGTGGTTATGGAAGCTCTCTTTGATAATTAATATCCCAAGTTCCTAAGAACACCTGTTGCTGAAAAGCTTGGGGTGGGGGAATCAAGGAATGGAAAACTCCAGGCTCCAGCTATTTCAGGTTTTAGTCCATAAATGCAGCAGTTGTCATTATGCTCATTTTTAGTAGTCACATTAAGAGTGGTAAAAATTCTGAAGCAGCCAAGAGGATAAAACTAGTAACAAATCATGTGGTGATAGCAAGGAGAAAGCAATTATTTTTGTGTTTCTTTGTGCTACACTTCCCTTAATTCAATAGAGCCAAATTCTGTCATGGCAAGAGACTGTTCTCTTTTGGTGTCGGGTAACGTTGTGGCAGCAGAAAAAGACACATTAAGGGGACAGTAAAGATAGGACTTGGCTTGAACACCCCCATTAAAAACTACCATCAACATTACTGCTTTCATAGAGCTTCATGGAGTCAGATTCAACTCTCTGGTTCTGTTAACAGAAGCCCATGAAAAGACTCCCACTAGGGCTGTTTCCTCGTTCCCCCATGACAGGAGAAGCTCCAGAACAGCATGCAAAGGGGATGAACACTCTTCAACCATGGAGCCTCCAACACAATAGCGTTCCAAAATGCACCTTGGGAGTAAGGCCTTTTTATAATATATTTATCAACCTTATGAAAGGTTCCTAAAATATTAACCATAAAAGTTAAGTATTTGGTACAAATGCCACATTTGTTAAGCCACTCCATCACCATATTACATCTGACAAACAGTTCACCTAAGATCAGCCTGAGCAATCCTTAACAAAATCAGAATTAAACTCCGGATTTGCTGACCCATAAGAGTTTCACTTCTTCACTGCCCGCTTTCTGGGGATACAAAATTGTAAAGGCTGCAAAATGGGTGCCAAAATCAACAAGGGAAAATGAAGCAGCTGTAGAAGATGGGCACTGGTTCTTGCAAAGCTTGAGAGCAAGAAACCAGTTCTATCTGCCATTCCCATGTAGAAGCAAAGCAGAGATAGGGAACCTTTCTTTGCCTGAAACTGCTTGCTCTTCGGGGCAAACTTCAGGGGGCTACCTGGGCAGGGCCAAAGGCCAGAGTGGGTGAAACAATAAATGCAAATTTTATGTTTGTTCAGTAGGCTTGTTTATACACCCACCCTTACCTCTCTGAGCTCCAACTAAGAAAGCAAGGTTCAGGGCCCAACAGGTATTTGTTCCTTGCCTTGGTTTCTCTACAGCTCCATTGTTTAGCTTTTATTACTTACTGTTTAAAACATTTTTTTACTTAGGGATCCTTTTAGGGCAGTGGTTCTCAACCTGCGGGTCCCCAGATGTTGTTGGACTTCAACTCCCATCATCCCTGAGCTCTGGCCTTGCTAGCTAGGAGTGATGGGAGTTGTAGTTCAACAACATCTGTGCACCCACAGGTTGAGAAAGGCTGTTTTAGGGGGTTCAGATGTTAGCTAGTTAAATTCACCAGGTTCCTATATTTCAATACTGGACTCCAGTTTCTATAGGATAAACTTACCAGACAGTCCAGCTGAGAGACAGGACTCTTGTTGCCAGGCTGGCTGATATCCCAGACTTTGACACATCCCTTCCCACCAGTGTACACGTGCCTTGTGGGGTTACTGATGGTGACGGCACACACCACTTCCCCGTGATTCAAGGTGTTGATCTGGCGAGCATGACGTGGTATTCCTGGTCCAATGAGAGCATCTGGGGGGAAAGGAACTGGCTGCATCTGACCATCTGCAGTAACGTGAAATGAGTATGCTCTGTTTGGGATGAAAAGAAGAAGGTGGGAGCCCCAGGTCACATAGCTCGCCTATTTCAGTTACTAAGTCATAACTGTGTACCAGTTCACACTTGCAAGCAGGGTAGATGTTGTGGAGCAGTTCAAAGAAAGCTCACCACTTGGTGCAATGCCGGTGATGTGGCTTCTTTCCACACAACTGCCACTTGGCTTGGGAAATAACCACGTGGGCACAGTTTTGATGCAATGTTGTATTTGCAAAGTGAAAATGTATTTTTAGTTCCTTGCCTCCCCCAGCAATTCACGCAAATCAACATGAACAGATGCCTAAATTTAGCTGGAGAAATGCTGTCCTGACCTTCCAAGGTACAGCATCTGCCTGGCATGCAGAAGATCCCTGGGCTCAACCTCTGGCATCTCTAGGTAAGGCTGGGAATGTACCTTGCCTGAAGCCCTGGAGAGGCTCTGTCAGTCCGTGTAAACAACACTGAGCTAGATGGACTAGTGGTTTGAGGCAGTAGAAGGCAGCTTCCCATGCTCTTGTGATCAGATAGATTGAATAATGGCTTCAGTGCTTAATGATTACTTATCGTGGCCCTACAACATCTCCCCTGCCCCCTGAAAAGGTCCTTGGTCATTCAGTGATTCACAGCAGATGCCAACACTAGATGATTTATAGGAAGGCATGGCTATTCAAGGGAGAGAGGGAGGAATCAATGCATTCACTTGCTTAGAGGCCCGAAGCACATCACATGAACCAAGGGAAGTAAAATAGGAAATAAAGTGCTCTCCTCATCCACCTCGTACTTTCACTTACTGCTAGTTACCCATTTGCTAGATTCTCTGTAGGGCTTAAAATATTGATTATGCAATTTAGTTAGTCTGCGCTCCCTTTTTTTTTTTAAAAAAAGGGGGAAACTCAGCCAGGGACCTATCACCATCAACATATAGCCAAAATTAGTTTCCCTCTCTCAACACACTGCCTGAAGACTTTTGAACTACCTAGTCAAGGAAGACACATTGGCCCCATTCAGACCTAACAATTGCAGTTTAATCCATGGCCTATTAGACAGAAGGAGTGGTGGGCTATGCACTCCCTCCTCCACAGTGGCACTGAAGCTGGGCACATAAAAGGATGAGAAGAGAGGGAGTGAAGATAGAGTGCCTGAGCACAAATCTCATTCTCAGTCTATGGTGTGTAGGGTCACACTAATAAACTATGGTTCATTAGACCAATATTGTTATATCGGAAGATCAACATGACCACATACCATTTTCACTATCCAGATATGCACAAGTTAGGAAGCTGTGGGATCACACTGATTACTACTTTGAATGGAGGTGAAATTACAAAAGGCTGCACCAGAATAAACCACAACTACAACTAGACGGAAAGATGGAAATAAACTAGAAGCTTAGAAGGGAACTCTTTTGGAAAGAAAATAGGCTACAGTCTTGATGTCTAAAAGGCAGTCTGGGATCTCTTGCATGAAAAATAATTTGGGAAGCAGTACCTCAAAGAACAAAAGAGCAGTGTTATGAGCTGGAAAAAATGTAAGTGCTTTAATTTTCCATGTTCATTACTAATGATAAATAGATGCCAAGTGAAAATTGAATGCTAGGCAAGCTTGAACAGTTTCAAAGTTTTTAGCTTTGCTTACTAAATAAAAGTAAAATAAGCATGCTAAACTAGAGCACTCTCTAGGGCATCAGTAACTTTTCTAATGTGAACTGTACATGTTCCATGCAAAGAATACTATGCAAATTAGCCTAATCTGCACTGCAAATTTTTCTGGTTCAAATTTTCTCCAGAAAACCCACACCACTGTACAGAAGGACACCTAACTTTTTAGGTCAGCTTACAATTGGCCAACGCCACTACGACTCTTATCCTATGTATGCTGACTTTTTACCTTTAGAAAGTGGCATTGGCCAATTGTAAGCTGACCTAAAAAATTATTTTTCTATGCATGCTGTCTTGGAAGTTTCACTGTGTACAAGGATTACTATGTAAAATGGCAAGCAGTAGAAAGGAGACTATACTTTTGAAAAGAAGCTTACAGTATGTTTGGATGTTAATGCTATACATCAGCACAGCAAGAATGATCCCCATGCATACATTTGCATTTGCATACATCATTAATGCCCAAAGTCAACCTCAGGATTTTAAAGACAAGTAGCCTTTAACACAGGGGACACAGGTGGCGCTGTGAGTTAAAGCCTCAGCGCCTAGGACTTGCCGATCGAAAGGTCGGAGGTTCGAATCCCTGCGGCGGGGTGCGCTCCCGCTGCTCGGTCCCAGCGCCTGCCAACCTAGCAGTTCGAAAGCACCTCCCGGTGCAAGTAGATAAATAGGGACCGCTTACCAGCGGGAAGGTAAACGGCGTTTCCGTGTGCAGCTCTGGCTCGCCAGAGCAGCGATGTCACACTGGCCACGTGACCCGGAAGTGTCTCCGGACAGCGCTGGCCCCTGGCCTCTTAAGTGAGATGGGCGCACAACCCCAGAGTCTGTCAAGACTGGCCCGTACGGGCAGGGGTACCCCTAGCCTTTAACAAGGGCCAGGCTATTTAAAAAAAAGTTGTGGGCCTTACATTCTGTTAACATGTTGTCAGGTGGTAGAGGAGAAACAGGAAGCAGGTTGTCCAGAGGGAGTTCTTTCAATAGCAGCAGAATGGAAAACAAGAGTGTGTTCCTAAGAGGCTGATTTCTTTTTAAAAAAACAGCAACCAATTCTATTCTAATTGTCACCAGCTTGTACAAAAATGCTATTTTCAGGAAAGACAGAACTAGCACACAAGGCTTTAAAACAAACCCAAACATAAGGCAACACACAACTTGCTCCGGGTATGAAATAATAGAGCACCAGTCAGCTGAGACACGGAGGGAGTTGCAGTTATTTGTTTGGGAGGGGAATGGAAATCTCCCCCCTACTAAGAAGAGGATACACAGCAAGGACGCTGCATCCCATTTACAAAATAAATTCAATGTGACATCTCGATTTGTGTGCCTGAAAGAAGCAAGCTTTTCAGACTGAAGCTGAAAACTCTCCTGCTGTCAATATGAATCTGTGGCAGACGGTGCATTATCTGTACTCCTACACCAGAAATTTTCAATAGACTTATCTATCACAGATAAGGATATGCCATCAGAAAGTTGCTATGGGTAACTGAAGGCATCCTGCTGCCTTGGGGTGATCAGGCGTAGCGTCAGCCTCGTTTCAAAGGCAAATAATGAAAGGAGATCAGCTCAGCACCTAGGATTTTCAAAGTTTATCTTGTCTATTTATATAGTACGCACAGGCTAAGATGGAAGCTGCGTCCAGCAAAGAGAAAGAGAGAAAGAGAGGGGAGGGGAGTAGAACTAGGTATTATGGAGTATTGTTTTTAAATAAATTCCAAGAAACATGGGCCAAACAATAACAGCCACTGGGTTATTGAACTGTTCAGGACATCAAAGGTCCTTAGATTCATATTGCTGTTGGTTTTAGTTTTTTAGCACTGGACATTTTGCAAGCATGCAATTTAAACAATCGCAACAAATTATGCTGGTCCATTAGGGCAGGAGGGGCACTGCCCACCCTAAAGCCTCAAAGCCTCTCTGCTCTGTACATTCATATTTGATACAGTACCTCACATCACAAGACACTCTGGACATGCTTCGTCTCCTGTGCTGGCCAATCACATCTCTGGGCGGCACAGCCAATCACCTCTATGCCCCATTCCTGTCTCCAGGAGTGGAGAATTTCAATGGGAGTACCAGGGAACCCCCTCTCAACCTCCATGTCGATTTTGTTTCTTGGGGAATTTACTCTCGTCAGTCCAAGTCCCTCAGAAACACCCTGGCAGTGCCTCAGCGTTGGGGCAGAGCTAGCGGGAGCCTCCCCACCCAATCAGGTGCATGTCTTTGCAAGCCTGTGTTCCATCCAATCCAATCCAAATTCAGGATATTGCCAGATATAAGACTTTTTATTTTGTTTCCCCCCCTATTTATCAGTATTATGCTTATATCCATTCCGCCTTTCATCCAAGGAGCTGAAAGTAGCATACATGGGTTGTCTTTCGCCTCATGCTTTCCTCACAGTAGCCCTGCGAAGCAGTTTAGGCTGAGAGACAATGACTGGTGCAATGTCACACAGGGAGGGAGTTTCACGGCTGATTTTAACCCTTGACTCCCAGGTCTCAGTCCACTTTATATCTCTCCATTCCACATTTGGGGTGGTGAGGAATGCACAATATTTCCCCATAGATCTGTTCCCCTGTTAACAGTCCTGTGTGGCACTTTTAAGATGAACCAATTCAGGCTGCAATCCTATGCATACCTATCAGGGAGCGAAGTCATGGAATCCAGTGTGGTTTACTTCTAAGAAATGCATAGCTTCTTTGGCATGAACCCACACAAGAAATTGAAAATTTAGTGAAGTACTATTTCTAAGACTATAATGCCAAAGTGTCCACAGTAGCAAGGGATGGGGATGGGGGGAAAACCCCCAACAACCTGGCTATTCCTCTAGTGGTCTAGTAGGTCTAGTGGGCATCAGCTGCCACTGCTCTGAATAACCACACAGGCCAGAAAATAAAGAAGTAGAAGCTCTCAAAATCTACATGCAAAAGCCACGAATGGCATGGAATGCACAGCCATGTTTACATGCAAGTACAGATTCCCATTTTAATGTTTCCTAAAAATTAAATAATCTTCAGATCATACTAAAATTAGAAACAGGAATTCCTATCTTCACAGGAGAGGTTTTCAGATTAAAAACAAATCAAAACAAGGACATATTTTCTTTATTCCACCCAAGTACTAAATTCCTCCTCAGCAGTCTGGTGAGGCAAAGTTCTAGGAAAAGAAAAGCAGATCTTGCCAATTGCTTCTAACATGCCAACGAAATGGCATGCACTAGTAATAAAAACAGTGTGAAAATGCTATTGGTGATTGTATTTTGAACATCCTTATCAGCAGCTGGCTGTAACCTTTCTGGAAAATTCCACGTACCTTCCCCTGTGGAACTGTCATGTGTTGACAAAAGGTAAACAGAATGAGCTCTGGCTGATTTAGACTTAGTTATGCCGTCGGACATTACTTACGGTTTTCCTCCAGGGATTCCAGTCAGATTTGGAGGGATGCCGGGTACTCTCATATGAGGAGGAGGATCAAATCCAACCTGATAATGAGCAAATAGATGCCTCAAAACTCGCTGACCATTTAGAAAACACACTTTCCCCATTGGCTGCACCAGAACAAAAAGCATTTGCATTCCATAGCCACTGAGCATGCTCAGCCTTCGCTGGGCTGTTCTGCAAATCTCCTGCCCCTCCTTCTGTTTTTGTTTTTGTTTTGTGCAAACTTGCTTATACTTCTCCCTTCTGCATGGCTGCTGCCATTTTGGCTGCATAAGCAATGGCTCTCACAGCATGTAGCTCAAGAAAGACAGGCATTGATTTTATACCTCATGTGAATGTAACAATGAAATGGCTTGTTCAAAACCCACGTTAACCAGACATGTGGGCCTGTTTATCATTGGCCAAGGTAAATAGGTAAATTATATTCGTGCATGCCTCATTTTGTAGGCAAATCATGCATACAACGAAGTACATCGAAGCCTTGATCAACTTTACTGTATTGATTTTATCTGCAGTAAATATCAACACATTTGAATTTATAATTCCTTTATAGTGATAATGAGAATGTGGATTTTTGTTATAAACAAAACAATTTAATAATGAATTATATTGTGCACCACAAAAAGTAAGTGTGTGTGTTCAAAGGTTATAGACAAGACATATGTCTAAAGCACGTTTCTGAAGGCCTTGAAAAACCACATATTGGCTTCATTTGGACATAATGAGAGATCTGTAGTGAGTTTGGAACATTTGTGCTTCCCCTTCTTCCTCTGGTGTGGCATGAGATGTTTGGAAGCTTTCTCTTTTTCTAGACTTAACTGCAGTTTGCTATGTCATCCGAACCTTGACCAACAGTGGTTGTGGTTGATAGTCAGTTGAAGCAAGCCAATGTCTAGTCAAAGTTTATGACAGCGGACGGCAGATGCAAGTCATAGACTATATGGAACTGGCAGAAATGACCGGCAGAATCCGAGATCAAGGAGAAGAGCAGGTGGAAGAGGACTGGAAGAAGTTTAAAGTTTATCTACAAAAACATTGTAAAATTTATGAATGTTAAGGGCATTGTAAATGAAATGAAGGGGTTCCAGTGATTAAGATAAATAAGAGTATAAAGGTAAAGATAAAAAATGAATTTGAATAATATGATAATTGCTGAACTAATTTTAAATTGGAATACATGAAAGGAAAGCGGGTGGAAGCAAGGAAAATAAGATTTGGAAGGCTATTAATTCGAAACAGAGTTTGTTTTTAATCTTGAATTGTCTTTGTTATGTTTTTTATTGTCGTTTTTGTGTGTGTCTTTTGTTGGTATTTTTTGTTGTGTGCGTTTGTTGGTTTTTGTGATTTGGGTTGTTTTTATTGTTGTTAATTTTTGTGAAATTTAATAAAATATCATTTAAAAAAAAGTTTATGACAGAGGACACCAATCAAATGCCTGTGGGTGCCATTATGCTCATGACGACTTCCAGAGGTGTCCCAGACTCTTCTTCTTCTTCTTCTTCTTCTTCTTATTATTATTATTATTATTATTATTATTATTATTATTATACTGGGACATGGGTGGCACTGTGGTCTAAACCACTGAGCTTACGGCTTGTCAGTCGGAAGGTCAGTGGTTCGAATCCCCATGATGGGGTGAGCTCCCGTTGTTCAGTCCCAGCTCCTGCCAACCTAGCAGTTTGAAAGCACGTCAAAGTGCAAGTAGATAAATAGGTACTGCTCTGGCGTTCCAGGTAAACAGCGTTCCCATGCACTGCTCTGGTTTCGCCAGAAGCAGCTTAGTCATGCTGGCCACATGACCCGGAAAAACTGTCTGTGGACAAACGTTGGCTCCCTCAGCCAGTAAAGCGAGATGAGCATCGCAACCCCAGAGTCGTTCACGACTGGACTTAACTGTCAGGTGTCCTTTACCTTTACTTTTTTACTACCACTACTACTACTAAAAATAAGTCTCTAACCCTTGTAGAAAGCAGGTTATGGGGCAAAATGTGCAGGTACCGTCTAAGTGATTTCTGTGAAAGGAGAGTGGTATAGCTGCATTGTATACTTTTCCTGGAACTGAGGGACGCTCTCTGTTATTATCAGACGGAACAGAATCAGTGTGCATGTAAGTGAGAAATCAGCTGACACACAGCTGACTTACCATGGTAAACCTAAGGTTGCTGGGGGAATAACAGTCTCTCTAATTTTGTGTTATACCATGCTCCACATGGGAGCCATTTCATGTTATGCCACACCCTCTCTATGGTAGCAATTTTGTGGCTGCTGCCTTCAGCACACTCTCAAAATTCAAAATGCATCCATTAGTCCAAAAGAGTTGGCATTCTCTGGTTTATGAAGTCCACTTGTTTCAACTAACCACAATCAAGACTAACCTTAGTTTAAGGTTTGGATGATAGCTGAGGAAGCAGAATCTTTCCATCTCTGTGTCATTGCTGTGATGGAGGAGCCCAGGAAGGAGCTCTTGAGCCGAAGATTTGCGCACACTCATAAAAACTAAGCTACAGTTTAATGCTGCACCTGAACGTAGCCACAATTTCACACAAATCTCACCACATGATGAAATTGATCCACATACTGAGGAATTTGGAATACTAGGGTCTCAAAAAGCCAAGACAATACGTGATAGGTGTGTGCTTCTATGATATATCACTTCCATTACAGAACAGTCTACAAGGAGGAGGACCCTCTATTTCAGGGATGGAGAAGCTGTTGCCTTCCATGTATTTGTTGGACTACAACTCCCATCATCTATGATGGCTGGAGCTAATGGGAGCTGAACAACTTCTGGAGAGCTACAGGTTTCCCATCTTTGCTCTATTTCAATGATACAAAAACAGAAACAGAAAAATAAAACCCTGTATGCAACAAAATGAATGTCAGATACTCACTAAGTGTATATATCTTCTTCCCCAAGAGAATAATCAAGTGCTCAGCAAACCAATGAAACAATTTTATGGTTTCAAGCTACCTTTTAATGGAGCAAGGCAATGAAGGCTGCTTTCAAAAACTAGACAGCATGCATAAATAGGACAGATACACCCTTCACTTTTTTAAATAAGGGGGAAAGTAGTTTCAGCTGCTCCTGCCATGAGCCACACAGCAGAGCAGTAAAGTCTCTGGTGCTGTTATATCCCAGGAGCTTGACAATGCCAGATGTTGCATAGAGGTTTCTCTCGGTGAGCCCTGCCCCCACCCAGTTCAGTTTGCAAGCCTACCATAGGGGATCGCCCATAGGCAACCACAGCAGCTGCGGCTGCAGCAGCACTCATCTGCGGGGACATGTTGTGTAGGCTGGCATAGGCTGCTCCTGGGCTGGTCAGCTCTCCATTCATGCCAGCATGTGGTACCATTCCAAACGGAGCAGGGTACGGTCCGGGAACAGCAAGAGGTGTCCTCAAGCCAGCAGCTGCAGCACAATAAGAAGACATATTGATGCTCAGGACAGTTTCCTTTGTCATCCCTCTTCACAGAAAGCAACAGGCACCCTGGAATTCCACATGGGTGCTTCTTCCACAAAACCCAAACTATTGTGTCCACAGCGCTAGCTGTGCTTAACATCATCTCCAAATTGCAGCTGTGCAGACCAGAACCTGCATATTTATGGATTCCAGAAACATGGGAGCAGAGGGGGCTGTAGCCCTCACCCCAAGGTTGGCCAGGGTAGTGGTGCCTAAGCCGTGTCCCCAGCAATGATCGGGGGGCGGAGGAGATGGCTGCTATAGTAAAAGGGGACTGACAGGTAGAAGTGAGGGGAGGGTACAGCCTCCTTCTTCTCTGAAGCAAATAATATGCTTTAGAGTGTTCCATAGTTGAATTCCGTTAAGTGCTCTATAATTTTAACTTTGATCAATTACTAGTTCTCAAAAAAAATTATTATAGAACTGTGCATACGATTGTGATAAACCCATTTCAACAATACTGAATGTGATAGCTTTTAACATTTGCCCATTAAAGAAGCAGATGTAAAGAGGCACATGAAAATGTAGATAATATTCATCACATCCTGCCTGCCTGCAGCACTCTCTCACACACTCCCCACACCCCATGAGAAACACTTCCAGAGGTCGCTGGGCATATTTCTTTCGAGACTGGGCATAATTTATAACATTTGGTGCTGCAACCGACTGCAGTTAGCACGCAGATGCACATGGTGCCGTTCTGTGTTTGTCATTATGCGCACTTCAACAAACATTAGCTGTCTCAGTCTCAAATATGGGATAATAGTTTCAGAAAGGAACTAGCACTTGGAATAATGATCAGAAATTCAAACTATGTTAGTATTTCAGAAGGCAGCAGCATGCAAACACATCAGAAACAGAGAGAGACAGACACAAGCTAGGGGAGCTATTAAGACATCATTCTTCTTGATAGTGATTATAAGTATTCATGAAGGAAACAACATCAAAAGAGGTTTGTGTTACCTGCTTGGTTGACCAGAGGGTCCATTGATGGAGGTTTGCCAAGGCCTGGACGAAGGCCTGGAGTGGCACTGGTGCCCGGGGTTGGCACATCACTTCGTGGGGTTGGTGTGCTGGACTTCAGAACCGGTGTGCTGCCTTTTTCATGCTGGCATCAAGAAACATTGCTTTTTATCCAGGCCATGTTACACAATTGATCACAACAGCAACTGAGATGCTGAGTGCTACCTGCCTAATTCTCTAGACTTATTTTCCTAAATTCCAAGGAACATTAGCAGCATTTATGCTGTATGTGAAAACGAGAGCTTTTAAATTAGGATTTAAACATCAGAGGGAGAGAGAGAAGACCAATTTAAATCATTGATATAAATCAAGATTCCAATTTGAAAATTCACATTACCTGTATAGCATACTAACTGGTTGCCATAACAATAAAAACGAAATGGTTTGCAACTAAATAGAGGTTGGGACCGAAAAGTGATATATAAATAAAACATAAGAGATATAAATAAAACATAACATAACATTTAGAAAATCTAGGAGAATAGTCACACAAAAATCTAAAAAGAAATCAATGCTGCTTTGTCTGGTTGGGAGTCAAAATATTCATACATTTGGTTAACTGATCAGTTCAAATAATTGAAAGGTATTAAATTAGTTTACAACATCACCCATGTACAGAAGGGTCACGGGATGATGCTAATGACAGAAGATCACACTGCTTAGATCCTAATGCCTAAAATGTGTGTCTAAATATTGAATACTTTCTCAGATTAATCCAAAGGTCCTAGAGACAAATGTGTGTTTGACAATCTGTTGAGAGCTGCAGCCTAGAAAACTTAACTGTTTTGACTTTCAACAAATGAATTTGACAGAATTGCAATCCATATCTCAGTGAACTGAAAGGGCAAAATTCTCACTGATCTTGAGAGAGCTGGGTTTAAGCAAATGTTTGATTAGAAGGCATTTCATTTATTAGTTGCACAACCACCTTATGGTTTCTTAGGTGGTGGCTCACTCCCCCAAGCTAACACCACCCCCTGACATGTACCATTTACACATGAAGTTGAAATAGATAATTATTAGGCATCCAAATATACAGCAGTGGTCAGGCCAGAGGGGCAACACTCACCAAACCAATTTCTTTGGATTTCATGGAAGTAGAACTTCCGGATGAGGCAGTGGATGCTGGGCTGCTAGAAGCATCTTTCTTCAAGAGGCGGTTCTTGTCTATACCGTTCTCACGTGGTGAATGAGCAGGACTTGCCCGTGGAGATGAAGGATCCTGGATGGTTTGCGGGCAAGGCAAAGGCAATAGCAAGCACTGAATTAAAAAGTTCCTGATCCAGGGCTGCCTTCAGATGACTTCTAAAAGCTGTATAGTTATTTACCTCCTTGACATCTGATGGGAGGGTGTAATACAAAGAGGGCACCCCTACTGAGAAGGCCCTCTGCCTAATACCCTGTAGCTTCACTTGCATGTCGAGGTCCCCAGGGCCACCCCAATAACTCACACATCACACCAAATTTTTTGTTTAAGGTTTTTGGCATAATTTTGGCCACAGCTTTATTAAAATACAAACATGTGAGTGGTTGCTTAGGCATTGGTTGCAACTATCTGCCCCCCACCATGGGGGACAGACTGACATTCCGCACGATGCGAAAGTCAGAATAGGGGAATACACTTGGGGGTAGCGACGGAGCAGGGAACCTGCCCTCAGCCCTCCCCAAATGCAGCCAGGACCTCTTGCAGTGGCCCGAGCCCCCTTGACAGAGTGGACAAGCAATAGTTAGCCCCCAATTCCTTTAACAGAATCCCTTGCAGCAGCAACATTAGAGGGGCAGGCACAGCCAATCCATGCCCCTCAACCAACCAAACCATAAACCAATACCTAACCGCAACCTTACAAGTTGTGACAATTTGCTACGCAGTAGGCAAAAACCAAATGGCCCCAGCCAATCAGCCAGATGGACAAAATTCCTACCAAGACCCTGCCCCAAGAGCAGACGACCCCATGACAGGCACAGCAAGGTCAAAGCGAACAACCCTAAATATAGGGGGGCAGGCGGGAAATCCAATGCATGGGCGAAAAGAGGAAGCCCTAGCCTCGTACAAGCATTTCTGGCTGTCAATCAACAAATAGCAACATTAACTCTTTCCCAACCACAAGGGAAGCCCAATCGCATCAGTGGCCAACGATCAATTAGCCCGCCCCACAACTTTGGGGTGTCCTGGCGGCCCCCACCGCAACACGTGTTCTCCATGATGGAGAACACGCTTTCTCGCAGTGAGGGAACCGCCAGGAGGCCCTCAGATTAAGAACTCCAAGCCATCCATGACTTGTGGTGAAAGTATTCTGGCCTCTGCATGGAAAATCACTACTATTGTGCCTCACTCCCCTGTGCCTATCCAAGAGTGACCACAGGGAGGACTACTGTAGCTCAGATATTCAACCAGAGATAAGCAAAAGTAATCCACAACTTTCAGAAACATGGTGCAGTGCCTTGGGAAAAAACCCCACTTCCAATTATATACATTCCAATGCAAAGCAACTTACCTCATTGGACACATCCACGACTAAGTTGTCGTCGCTTTTGTCCCCATCACTGTCCTAAATTTGAAAACAAAGTATTTCTTTTTGGTCAGTACACTTTGCTATAGTATGTCTATTCACTTTAGCTGTAAAGACCAAACCTAAATACTGATCGAATACATTGTAAGCCCATGGCTTAAACAATACAAATAGAGATATAGAGATATAAATAGATATATAGAGAGAGAGGTTTTTTCCACACACAAAATGTTTAGGGGTACTCTCATTTTCCTGCTCATATTGAAATACTGTCCCTCAATGAGGCCAAACTTAGATTCACAAAATGTTTAGGGGTATGCGTATCCCTGCGTCCCCCCCCCCCCCAGAAAAAAGCACTGGATACAGAGAGAAAGAAGTGCATCTAGCATCTTCATTGTAGTTTCTGCTCTTTGCTGAGGGTGCCCCTCTTTAGCCAGCTTCTTTTGTTCTGCTAATTTCTGTCCTTGGTGGTGCTGCTACTGGGGGCTGCCTGGTTGGCACTGACCCATGACTTCAGCAGGTGGGGCTTTTCACAAATGGGGAGCCACCAAGAGAAGGCTCTGTCATGGGTAGAGATGGGAAGGCCTGGGGGGAAAAACAGAAAAAGGGGGGGCAGGCACCAGGTTTTTTCCATTTTTCCCCAAAGCCTTTTCCCCCAGAAAAGTTGGAAAAAAATATGTGTGGAATATTCAGAATATATCAAACTGCTTTTTTCAATTTTTCCAGAAAAAAATGGCTTTTGGGAAAAAAGGGGGGGGACATGGTTCCCTCCCCCAATTTTTCTGGTTTTTTTCCAGGCCATCCCATCTCTACCCATGACAGAGCCTTCTCGTTGGTGGTTCCCCATTTTTGAAAAGCCCCGCCTGATGAAGATTATCTGTCTTTCACCTTATTTTTAAAATGTATTTATTTGATTTTGATAAAGATACAAACAGTAGGCATAAATGTAATGCATCATTTTTAAAGAAAGTATAATAAATCAATATCGCTGATGTGTGGACATGGTCATTATAATAAGGTAATACAAAGAAATATATAGAAAGCAATACAGTTAACCAAGATCTGTGAATGTTAACCATAAGTTAATATGCATTTGAAAAGATATAAAATTGTTTTCTTTATTGCATGCATTTTTTTAAAAAGGTACCATATACCACCAGAGTTGTCTGTTTCATTTCCTTTTCCAAATGTTTTCATCTTGTATGTTAACTTTTCCACTGGGGCACTGGACCACATTTTTTGATACCATGCAGTGTCTCCCTCATTACTGACTTCCAAGAGAAATTTAAAAATATTCCTGTTTACCCAAGCACTTGATGACCATATGTTACTATTCCTGGCAACCTTGAAATCATTGGCTGATAAATGTGTTTTTTAAAACATTTTCAAAGAATGTATTAATTTGTTGTTATAATATTTTATGATATCAATGTTTGTTGTCATTGGCTTCTTTGGGAAGATTATAAACTGAATTACTATTAGTAATCATTATTGTTCCGGGATGCTTTTATGTGGAATGATTTCACTTCTTCTCATAACTGTATAAACTGTTTTATTCGTTTTTTGTTGTAGGAGTACATCATAGCAACCTTTCCTCAGACCTTATGGTGAATGACAGGTAAGAAATGAATGGATGGATGGATGGATCATAACCAGATAAAAAGAGAACATCAATTTCTGTACAAAAATAAAAACATACTGTACCTGACAAATGTGCTAGATCAGAGTGGCCAACTCCCAAGAGACTGCGATCTACTCACAGTTAAAAACTGGCAGTGATCTACCCCCTTTTGGGGGTTCAGGTCAGTGATCTACTGGTAGATCTACCTGTTGGACGTGCCTGTGCTAGATAATCTGATATACAAAGTGGCACCTGATCTCCACTCTCCCATGAGTCTCTTTCTTTTGCTCTTCACCTGTAGGTTATACCATTCTGCTGTTTCTACTTTGGGAATCTCTCAAATGGTCTCCCATCCATGATAGAGCACACACTGCCAGACAGGCTTAGGTTTGGCAGCAGAACTACACTTCAGGCATTATCTGGGCTAAAGATATCCTACTGTTAGTATGGTTATCAAGGATCACAGAAGCAAGGTCATTCATTAACAAGAAAAAGCCCAGTTCAGACATAATGGCAGCCTTAATGACAGCACTCTTGGAATGATGAGAGCTGCAGGTATCCTGGCAACCTGACAGAATTCAGAGAAAAGGTGCTGAGAGTCCCAGAAGGTGGTGAGGAAAGGAAGGGAAAGAACCGCAATTCATAACTAATAAGATCAAAGTCTTGACATCCCTTTATGTGAAGCAAAAGTTAGGCTGCCAGTGTTCGCTCTTTCACATACATGACCATATGAAGCCCAGCTATGAGTTCCTCCATACATGCACAGTATCTGAAAGTAAGTTAATCATCGTTGACAGATTTACTTACATAGTGGCTCGAGTCCTTATCATCCACCTTTCTTTTTTTCATGTCATTGGAATAGTCAGGTCCATTCCTTCGTTTATCTGTGCTCCGCAGGCTATCGGGAACCAAGAGTGAGTTACTCTGTAAACACAAACACAAGGTCGTAGACATTTACCTTAAAGATCTCCTTGCACACATTTCCTAAGCTTGAAATAGGCACATGATACCCTTGCATTCATTTCCAGATAGCATTTCGCTATTCAAGTACATTAATTACATTTCCAGATAGTACTTTACAAACATAAAAACCTTAAAAGCAGATTCAGATACCCAAAAAGCAGCTGTTTTAGGAAATAGGTTTGTGCAAGTCACCTGAATCAAAGAGCTTGTTATTATATATAGTCTTATTCGAATGCTTTTTATGGGGAGAAATTCAGGGGCTATTTACTCATGAAAAATATTTCAGCCAAGCATAAAGCATTTGTGCTTCTGAAAAGGAGTTTGTCTTAATCTCCTCTTAATTTACAGTCTGCCTTAAAATTTGCATTGCTAATGGTTAATATATTACTCCTCCTTTAAGTGAAAGCCTGTGGAAAGGAGCAGATAGCAGGAGTGCCAGCTCTGTTTAGATCTCAGCCAAACAGTTAAGAGTGGCTCCAGTTTGAGGGCCACCAACCTTTTGGTGACACGGGTGGCGCTGTGGGTAAAACCTCAGCGCCTAGGGCTTGCTGATTGCATGGTCAGTGGTTCAAATCCCCGCGGCGCGGTGAGCTCCCGTCTTTCGGTCCCAGCTCCTGCCCACCTAGCAGTTTGAAAGCACCCCTAAGTGTAAGTAGATAAATAGATACCGCTTTATAGCGAGAAGGTAAACGGCGTTTCCGTGTGCTGCGCTGGTGCTGGCTTGCCAGAGCAGCTTCGTCACGCTGGCCACGTGACCCGGAGGTGTCTCCGGACAGCGCTGGCCCCCGGCCTCTTAGGTGAGATGGGCGCACAACCCTAGAGTCGGACACGACTGGCCCGTGCGGGCAGGGGTACCTTTACCTTTTAACCTTTTTGGTGCACATTTGGAAACTGAAGAAAACCACAGGCATCAGGCACACGACCTCAAAATATATTTTGTTGACTACAACAGAATGCTTCTTTCAAGCCTATTTTGGGCAGGGCAGGTGGAAGAGGAATTTGTAGATACCTGTGGCTGCCATGTTGTTCTAGATAAATAGAAATTTGATATGCCTGCATCTCTCTGTACTCGGCAAAAAGATTTACGTAAGAAACTGGTATAACAGAGGTGGGAAACATGTGAACCTCCAGAGGACCTTCAGTTCCCAACACACTTAGCTAGTATGGCCAATAGTCAAGGATGCTAGGTGATGTAGTCCCACCAGGATCTGGAGGTCCACAGGAGGCAGTGGTTATTATTAAATTTGTGTACCAGCCTTCATCTGAAGACCACAGGGCAGTTCACAACAGGTTCCTACCTTTCAACTATCAAGCCATACAAGAAGAATATAATATGTCCTTCAGATTCATGAATCTTTCCTGTTTTATACTTTACTCCTATATTGCTTTGTTTTAAATATGCTGTACACCAATCAAGAATGTTTTGTATTTGCAGCTTATAAATTATTGTAAGTAAATAAACAAATGTAAGCTTTAATCTGCTTGTGTGTCATCCTACTGAGAGCAGACACAGAGAAATTAATGGACTTGAGTCCAATTATTTCAGTGTGTCTGCTCGGAGTATGACTAATGTTGGATATCACCCATAAGAATTATAAACTGATGAAACACAAAGCAGTACGAAGCGAAATGACCTTAGTGCCTAACTGATAAAACACACAAATGGTTGGTCTCAGCCAATTTACTGCTTAGCACTTCTTTAAAATAACAATAACAAAAAACAAAAAAAACCCACTTCCAACATAAAACTCAGAATGTGAAAGGAAGGCCAAAATACAAGAGCAAGAACTAATTGTGTCCACAATCTACAGGCTACTTTCTTTTAGATAATGCTAAGTACAAACTGTTGACCCAAAGGGGAAGAGAGGCATTTGAGATATTTCTGGGTCACATGATAATTTGACATGCCTCCAATTCTCATCTTCCCTCCAGCAAAAGCATTAAACATGTCACAATGGGTTCTTTTAAGTTCAGGATTAGCATATGCAAGAAGGGCAATTTGTTCAATGGTGTGTTAATGCCATGAACAATGCTGAATGAATGGTTGGTGGAGGGGGGAGAGAAGAGGGCTCTTTTCACAAAGACCTGACAAGCCTCATTTCTGAAAGTCATCTTTACAAGGAAGCATAATGCTAACATACTTTAACAAAAGGTATACAAAAAAAAAAAATTCTACCCGCACCACTACTTCAAAGAAAACTGTTATTCACATATTAATAATTACACCTGAAAGCAAAAAAAAGGTAATATTACTAAGCGCTTCTCCCCCCCCCACCAACCCCCCCTGAAGACAACCACCCTAGGAGCTTTGTAGTCCTCATACACCAATTCTTAACAGCAAGGAGAAAGGAAAACAAGACAAACAAGGGCACCTAAAGCAATCTGAACTTTCTTCAGCACTCCAAGAATCACACTTTAAAAGCAAGCTTCAACCCCTTTTATTTCTGACTATTCAAGCTCAACACACACTAGGGATCTTACACAAAGCATATGGGAGGGTCTAATGAAATCAAGTAAAAAGCAGCTCACAGTCATGTCTTTACCACAGTGTTCTGTGGCTGAAAAGGCAGGTTTGTAGGATCACTGAACTCATTAGCTTGAAATATACAAGGTTGGGTTTTTGTTTTCTACCCCCTGGGTGACTCAAGGAAACTAGGAAGGCTGAAGGGAGAAACTGGGAGCAAATATTAAGTTCCCATTTTTAAAGATCTTTTAATACCAAAACACAAACATCCACACATATACTTTACAGAACGTTGCTAGCAGACAGGTATGTTTGTTTGTGTATAAGAGAGAGAGAAAAGCTATAAGAACCACCAAATGTGTAGAGATCCATATTTCATGAATATTCACTGTCCCAAGACAGTATCTCAATATATTCCACCCAGGCTTCACCATTACAACTCAGTTCCAGCCCCCCTAAAATTTCCTTCTCTGTTAAAATATCAATTCTTATTTGCAGGTGCTTATGCTTTGAACATCTTCCCCAAAATGTTTTTTGTGCTGCCACCACTGGTTTCTTTAAACCTCAGATCTTTTCCCAAGTCTTCCATGAAGCATGTGGCTGAAATGGGCATTCTTATCACAAAGACTTGAAACCAATACCAAGTATGTTGAGGTGCATTTGCCCACCTCTGCACTGGCTAAAACTGGAAATAAGTGGGCCCTTCTTTGGGGGCAATGTGTAAACTATCACCCTAAGCCCAAGAGATGACACTAAATTCATGTTGAGCCTAGAAAGCCAAGATCCCGCTGTCATTGGGAGTCCTTTGTGATGACCTCAGAGGCATGTGGAGTGTTGAAAGAGCCTACACTGGGAAGGGTCCTGGGGGCACATGAGGGGCCCAAAATCCTCTTGGGAGGCCTGCGCCATTGGAGACATTTTGCAAGCATCTGGTGGATGGAAAACCCTTGACAGACCTCCTAATCTAGCAAAACATCTTGCATTATAAAAGAATGAAGCAGCTCACCATTATCACAGGACAATAGAGCTGAAAGGGGGAAAAGGGGACAACCTTACGAATTACGACATTCATGCCAGAATTTTGGCTTGGGAAATATGGAATTTGATCAGACAAAAATTCTGAAATTTTCAGAATTTCAGAACTTTCCAGAGAAAAAGGCTGTACTTCATTGGGAAGTTTTATATTGGCAGGGCCTCAGGCTCAAGATTAGATTGAAGCTCCAATGACAGTGCTAACCATACTGAGCTAGAAGGATCACTGGTCTGACTCAGTCTAAGGCAGATTTCTATTTACATTACAACAGGACCCCAACGACTTGTCCACTGATACAGCTCTGATTTTTTCACTGCTTCACAGAAAACAAACACTCTCAAAATGGCTGGCACTTTCTATTGATCTACAGTGCTTACCTTATGAAATTTTGAAAGCACATTAATTTTTAATATCATGCACTGCAATTTATAATACTAAGTATGGTTTGAAATCAATTTGGCATTGGTTACAAGACCATTCTCATAATCAGCATTTGCACCAGCACTATCTCTTGTAATGTTATCATAGCAATGCTGCTATAATTCCATAAGTAGTACAATACTGTGATTGAAAAAGTGGGGGGAAGAGACCGGAAGTTTCTCTTCAAATCAAGTGTTATAGAAATGTACTGACAGGTGTGACCAAGAATAAAGCTTTTTCTGAGGTGCTGCTCCACGTATGGAATATTCTGCCTAGAACTATTTGCTTGCCACCTGTTTCACTGACTGATGCCAAGTGTTTTATTTTCCCTGAGTATTTGATGCGTACTTATTGTCACTGCTTCCCTTTTAATCTGCATTTTACACTTTATGTTGGGAGCGTGTATTGAGATTTCTAATGTTTAGTGAGGAAGGGCCATAGCTCAGTGGCAGAACATATGCTTTGCATGCAGAAGGTCCCAGTTGAATTCCCTAGCATCTCCAGATAGATAGACTCAGAGAGAACCATTGAGATTTGCCACCATCAGTGCAGACAGTAGCGAGCAATTCGCTCATTCTCAAGTAGTTTTACTATTTGTAAACTGCCTTGGGTGAGCAATAGGAAAAGCAGGATAGGAAGGCTTTGAGTAAGATTGGCAGCAACATCTAGATGACTACTGGATTTGCATGCCTGTAGGCCTGCTGATCTTGTGTAGACCCCTCCAGAGGCAATTTTCAAGGTTCTCAATCCTACACATGGTGGCAGCTGCAGACAATCAGCTGGCTATGAGCAGGCAGTAGACATGTGGGTGTTCTGAGCAGCTGCCATGCTGGTCTTGAAACTCCACCTCAAGTTTGCTTGTTTGTTGGTTGGTTATTTGAATTTATATACTGCCCTATACCTGGAGGGGAAGCAAGCCCCCCCCCTCCCCAAGACTTTCAATTTTAAAGACTGATAATGTTATGAAGATAGTAATTCTTTTTAAAATAAAGGTTTTGGTCACAGGCAGCAAATGGGAAGAGAGATGGTGAATAAAATAGAACAATTTTTGTAAGAGTCTATGAGAGAAGCTGCTTTTGTACGGAAACCTGAGGTACCAAGAAGTCAAAATCCAGACCTTTTTCAGCAGCATCACCCAATTCTATCTTTTGAGCTTAGGTTGTGTGCTTTCACGTAATCTTGCCAGTGTTATGGATACACAATGGATCATGACTCAGTAGGATGTGAGATCATTCTCTGGAGTTTACCAAAGCAAAAGAATACAGAAATGTTTATGAAAAACAGACAATAAATCAAATCAAATACAGAGTGGAGCAACAGAGCTAGCAATGGGGGTGGGGAGGGGGGAAAGTGGGGGACACGTACCCAAATATCACTTCTGACAGGCTCAGTGATAATGTTCATTCAGAAGAAAGGAAATGTGTTTGCTAATTTTGCTATCTTTTTTATTGTGGTATGAATCTTATCTTGGAGGCAGAGTGGCAAAGATATTCAGTTCCACTCAAGTTGCTAGTGGTTTGCAACACACTGAAGTGAGTAATGAGAATAACTAACAGGAAAAAAATGGGATGGGGGGACTGTTTCACTTAGGAGCTTTATGCATTTCCTGCCAGAAGTACTTGCAGACTCACCAATACGTTTGTCCAAAGTTATCCTCCATCCACTGTGGTATAACTACTGGAGCAGTGGTCAGGTAGAAATGAGCTAACAGTTCAAACTTCTGGCAATATAGAAGTGAAATGTGCATCGCCAAAAGGAGGTCAATTGTGGGCAGGTTTTATCCCCACCCACCATCATCAAGATGCCTTCAGTCCTAGATTGCATTTTGCCTTAGCCCGAGGTCAGGGCTCCCTCACAGCACAGCAGTTAGAAATGGAAGTGGCAGTCATATGTATTTCCCTATATAGTGGGTTACTTTCCTTAATAGCGCTGTACTTCCACAGGAAATAACTTTGCATACATACAACCCATATTTTTGTTGACAGGTTATGGAGTCTTGACCACATTTGAGTGTTTTTTGTTAAATCAGCAGCTAAACTACAGCAGCAATTATTAATGTGGCTTGGTTGAGGTTTAATATTATTTATTTTGACCACTTTAGAATTCTAAAGGAGCACTGTACAAATCATTAAATGAAATTACGTAACTGTCATTTGCCTATGCTTCCAAAGCAAGCATCCTGATCTTTAGTATTTTCAAGAGTTTATTTTGTTGTAATTCTGCTTTAAGGAGTCTTGTGCACTTTGGTAGAAAGGTATGATGATAAAATTGATTGATATTATCTTCACCATCCCATTACAGCTGCCTGCAACGCAGGTGTGATACTTGCACCACTGATGTCTTTATATGTGATAGCAGCAAGACTTAGGCCTAACCTCCATACTTTAAATTCCACATTTCTGCTAAGTGAAAGCACAATGTGTCATATACTAACTGCGGAATTATACCTGTTATAGTTATAACTATTTTGTAGTAAAAACACAATGAAACAAAACAAAATGGGGAGGGTTTGAACTCCACTAGGTGACTGCTTCAGAAACACTTATTTTCCCCTATAGTGGAAAATCCCCAGTTTGAGAGCTTCACCCCTTTGCTCACAAATGCTGCCAATTTTTGCAGAAGTGTCCAAAGTTTAAAAATTCTGGAGTAGACAAAGCAGTATGATCGTTTCATTGAGTTATGCAATCTAAATTGATTGCATTTCTGTCAAATAATTGTTACCACCTTGCTAAGAGAAACATGAAACCAGTTTGTTTCATCTTAATTTCAGTAGACTAGACATTTTAATTGAGGATAATCCCAGCTTTCATGGTCAGAACCCAATTTATCAGGGATTAAGAACATGAAGTCTACATTATTTATCCAGATTGGCCTAAGTGATTAAATCAATTTTTTGAGTAATTCCACCACCACTCCAATTTTTTGGTGCTGTTACTCAAAGATTCATTTCTACTATAAAATCCAAGTGTAGCTTCTCCTTTGTTTGGGCCTACTCTGTTGAATGGGAATTACCATTAGTTTCAAGGGGCCTGACGCATTAAGTTAGTCCTATTGCAAACAAGATGAATAATTTAGTTACATCAAAACTCTTATTCTTTCAAGGAGCTCAGGGGTGGCCTTTGACCTCATTTTAACTGTGAGGTGTTTTAGGGTAAAAAGAAATTGCCCCAAACTTCCACATGAGCTTCATGGGTTTGAATATGGGATTTCCACACCCAAACCCAGCACTCTAGTAATTGCTATATCATACTGGCACTCAAGGATGCTAAGGCCCCTGTTGCTCTTCTGTCATTAAATTTAAATAGTTAAAACAGTGGGGAAAACTAAAAGGGAAATCTACACAAGGGAATGCAGATCCCACAACACTGTACTTTGTTCAGATGGATTTGCTTAGCTATACTCCCTTCTCCACTTGAGACCCTTTCTGGCCTGGGGAGCCAAATGAAGGCCTCTGAAGTATGGAAGGGAGTCAAACTGTAAATAAATTTATAAGAATGTGCATGTGTGCACACCCACGCTTGACTATAATTATGCTAAATATTAAGTAGAGAAAAATGTATGCTGATGAATGCCGGGATGGCAAAATGTTTGCACCCAGAATAACCAATATTTACTCATCATGAAATTCTAGTTCCTCTCTTTTCTCAAAGAGGAGCTCAGACTTGCCCCATGAATGCTTCTGTAAGAGTTACAGTCTTTCAATAGCTGCTAGTATTTGATTATTTATGAATGACAGGTGATGGGTGTTAATAAAGGTGGACACTGTTGCTTCAGCAAGTCATTCTTCATCTTACTTGCAAGTTCTTTGCCTTAACAGTTTTAAGCACAGCAATTGTGCCGGGGAGGGGAGTGCTACTGTGTTGCACGCACAGAGAGCTGAATACTAGGCCTCTAGTGACCAAGAGGCATCCAGGATCACTTCCAGACTACACTCCCAGGGGGAATGTGACCCCTTCCAAAGCAGGCAGCTCACCAGTTATCTGGATTTGAGGTTTCAGTCAGTTTGTTGGCCCTCATCCAGCCCACCACCAAGTCCTAACAGTGGTCCAGGGCTTGCACAACCCCTCCCAGCTCAGATGGACACCACCAGTGTACTTATCTAAGAATACTTGCAGTCATCTTCCTTAGAAAGGGGGCATTTGCAAAAAGGCTGTAGCTCAGTGGCATAGTTTTGGTATTAGAGATAGTGCCTAACATACAACTATCTTAAGGTTTCATTCCAGAGAGAGGTTTGACAGCCTTCTTCACAATGGATCCTGGAGAGGGCGGAAGACAGGTTGGTCTCTGGCTGGCAATTAAGAGTAGTTGCTAAAGTAGGGTTGTTTATTGCCCGATTGTGTCTGCCTTTGGACATAATCATGGTAAGATATTTTGGTTTTTAAAAAGGATGTGCTGCCCCTGGGATTGAGGGTTTAGGAGTTCCTGAGAAGAGACACTATTTTCTACTAGTTCCATTAGAAGCTTATCAAGGAGGCCCTAAACAGGTGGGCAGTGGATGAGGGGGTCTAATGTTCCAACATCTGAGCCAAAGCAGCCTTGGCTAGTACATCGCTTGACATGACACAGGCTGAGAGTCTGCCATATACGCAGCCATAAGAGAGATTACGAATAGGGTTAATCTTTTTATCCCCCTGAATTTGATCTCTAAGCTCATCCAGTCCTGGCAGAGTAGGAGCTTACGCCTGAAGCCTTAAGGGCTGTAGCTGAGGCATCAACATCTCTCTTCAATGTGTTTTCTAACTTGCAGTCAATGTGGTATTTATTATCTGCAGCAGTAAGGCAGGCTGCAGCATTAGACAAAGCCACAACCACAGTCTCTTCCCTGGGAGAAGAAAACAAGTCTTCTCTCTCATTAGAGAAGGGGTTGAAGCTTAAGCGAGATTCTGTTTACATTAAGAGACATAATTGGCTCCTGCCACTCGTTTTTGAGTGCGTGTTCAAAGACAGCTTGTGGCAGCACCAGCAGATTCTTGGCATAAAGTAGACTTGATGTAGGATCAGGTGCTACTGTAGTCAACCCTGTTTTGAAGTGGAAAGAGGAAATAGTCAGGCCCGCTAGGGCTGCCATATTTTGAAGAGCGTAAAAGAGGACACATTTGCCAACTTCTGCTTTCAACTATGGATCACTATGACGACTCTACCCATGAAAAAGAGGACGGGTCCTGGAAAAAGAAGACATATGGCAACTCTCTGTAGAGGAGTCAAAAGTCTAGTGCTGCCTCAGCCAATGGAAGGGGGGCAGGTTAATTAATTAAATAATAATAATAATAATAATAATAATAATAATAATAATAATAATTTATTTATACCCCGCCCATCTGGCTGGCTTTCCTCAGCCCCTCTGGGTGGCTTCCAATAAAACACTAAAATACAATAACCTATTAAACATGAAAAGCTTCCCTAAACAGGGCTGCCTTCAGATGTCTTCTAAAAGTTTGGTAGTTATTTTTCTCTTTGACATCTGGTGGGAGGGTGTTCCACAGGGTGGGTGCCACTACCGAGAAGGCCCTCTGCCTGGTTCCCTTTAAGTTGGCTTCTCGCAGCAAGGGAACCGCCAGAAGGCCCTCAGCACTGGACCTCAGTGTCTGGGCAGAACGAAGGCCAGGAGAATGAGATATCATTTAGAGCAGCCTTCTCCAACCCTCTCTCTTCTCCCCACCCCACCCCACATTTCCTGGACTACATCCCCCTACAGCATAGCTAATGGTCACAGATGATGTAAAATCCAAACATCTGTAGACTAAAGGCTGGAGAAGGCCATACTAGAAAGTATACTCTTACAAGGATGGAGGGCAATAGTAGAACCCACATTTTCAACTCTGAGGCCCCAGCATAAAATGAACCCTCTAGCCTTCCTCAGCCCTCCAGATGTTTTTGGCCTACAACTCTTTGGCCAGATGTTTTTGGCCATGATCCCTAGCTAGCAGGACCAGTGGTCAGGGATGATGGGAACTGCAGTCTCAAAACATCTGGAGGGCCGAGGTTGAGGAAGCTTGCTCTAGGCTAAAGTCCACATTTATTTAAAGAGTTTGCATGCTGCTTTTAAAGCAAAAAATTCTTGCCAAACAACAAGCCACTTAAACATAAAAAAATTAAAACCACAAAATATCATAAAACATCTCAAAATGTATTAAAAACTATTATGAAAAGCCAAAAGACCAACATATATCCAACAGAATCAGGAATCATTATCAAAGTCAGGGAATAAAATTGGGGAGTTCTGCAACTCAGAGCGACCTTGTGGCTGAAGGCAGTTGGACCTTAAGGCCTGTTTCAGACATGCAGAGTTTGGCGTTTGTCTGACATTGCATGCAATTGCAACCCACAATTGTAGGGCCACAGCTGAAATGGCAAGCACATGGAAGAGGGAAATCTTATTTCCTTTATAGGCAGGCATGTCTGCTGGGCTTCAGAAGCTGATAATAAAGGACAGGAATGTTGGTACTGTAAACCCCCAGCCCCCGAACTATCGAACTATGAGGGGCAGTAGTTGATGATGAAGGGAAGGGTGTCAGTCATCATTTGATGCTGGTACAACTGGAGCATATTATCCTGAACAGATTGGGAGCCAAGCTTGCATGGAATCTGAGACTGTTAGGGGAAGCTATTAAGAAGGTTCCATATTTCATCTTTGGCAGAGTTCATGGCTTGTAGGGCCATATTCAGATGCCACACTAAACCAAAGTCAGCAAAACAGAAATGAACTGCAGAAAGTCTCAGGTTCACATGCTTCTCCCTCTAATCTCTTCTTCTGATGCAGCTGCAAGGAGTTTAGACACAACCATTTTTAATCATTTATTTTTCTGTTGCCCAAACCAATGATTTGTTTGCCCAAACCAATGATCTGTTGCCCAAACCAACTTTAAAAGATGAGTCACCAAAGTGGTTTGCTTAAACAAATCATGGTTAATGGCAACCATGGTTTCAGATTTGGATGCAAAGCTAAACTGTGGTTAATAGAAAACTAACTAACTAACTAACTAACTAAATAAATATTTATAGCCTGCCCATCTGGCTGGGTTTCCCCAGCTACTCTGGGTGGCTCCCAACAGAATATCAAAAACATGATAAAACACCAAACATGAAAAACTTCCCTAAACAGGGCTGCCTTCAGATGTCTTCTAAAAGTCAGATAGTTGTTTATTTCCTTGACATCTGATGGGAGGGCATTTCACAGGGCGGGCGCCACTACCTAGAAGGCCCTCTGTCTTGTTCCCTGTAACCTCACATCTTGCAGTGAGGGAACTGCCAGAAGGCCCTCGGAGTTGGACCTCAGTGTCAGGCAGAACGATGGGAGTTGGAGACGCTCCTTCCGGTATACTGGGCCGAGGCTGTTTAGGTGAAAGTTCCCAACTCCTCCTTGCAGCTGCTCCGGGGAGGTGGGAGGCTGTGTGAGCCCAGGGTTCACTGCAGCTCATTCTCATTGTGCTAAATTATGTCTTGGTATGATGTACCAAGTTTATTGGTCCTATTGTAGGGGGTGTCTATTAGGATTCCCTTCAATGCATTCAGAAATGTAGTTCCTAGCCAGATAGGAAAAACTACTCCAGCAGTTTGACAGTCCAGGTCCTGCAATGGTTCTTACTGTCCACTATAATATATACTTGCAGCTAAATCAGGAAAACCCACCTCCTCTCTTTTTCAGGAACAGCTCCAAAAGTGTGATGGCAGGAAGAGTAAATCAGCATACTTACAGTGGAATAAAATGTCTGTCATGCAGAGATGAACACCAAGGTAATATTTGAGGTATTATTAGAGAATACAGAGTACATTTGCTTTACATTCTCCAATTAAGCAGAGTTTGTTTTTTGCTCACACTTGTGAGCATAACCCTTCTTTATTGCTGAAGCAATCTGATTCCCATTCCAATATACTTTTTAAAATGGCAAGAAATAATGTATTTGGTTGAATTCAAAGTGTCCTTCCACGTGTGGGTGGAGGAACTGTGTTACACCCTGTGCTAGAGTTCTGTAGAAGAGAAGTAACTAAATCCAAGATTTCGTTTTTTCTGCCTGCGCAAATGCTCATGGAAGCACAGAACTTCTAAGTAACCAACTTATATAGGGCACTAGCAAATATTTCACTGACTTCTTTCCCAGACTGTTCTGGGAAAGAACAGTCCTTTGGAATAGCTTTTGGGAGGAAAGAAACAGCAGGGGGAATAGAGAAACTGGACCAATCATTCACCCTGCCTGCTGGTGGGACTCAGAATCCAGGCTATGTTTTATAGGACACACTTATGAAAGATTAAAAAGTGACCCCTTTAATATACAGTGAAGAGGTATTACGCTTTGAAGAAGCTAGTGTAAGTGGAAGAAGAAAAAGTAAAAGGACTGAAATTAGATCCTAAACCTCTATGACAAGGGTCAGCAAACTTTTTCAAGAGGGGTCCAGTCAACTGTCCCTCAGACCTTGTGGAGAGCCAGACCCACCCTCTCCCAAAGGAACCCCAACCCCGCCCCTGCCACCACTCACGCCGCCGCTGCCTCGCCTTCGGCAGCAATGGTGTCATCCTCTGTATCGGCGGGGCACAGAGTCCATGCCGCTGGCCTGGGCGGTGGAGTCAGCGAGGCCTTAGTTTGCTGACCCCTGCTCTATGACATGCACTGCCCACAAATGAAGGTAAGCATCTCACAGCTAGGAGAGGAAGTTGGAGAAGAGTTCTTACATCAGTGTTGTGTCTGAGCAGCTGAAACATACAAGTAGACTAGAGGACAGTGCAACGTACACTGAGGGTGATAAGTAAAATAAGAATTGTACAGTCATACCACGGGTTACAGACACTTCAGGTTGTGTTTTTTCAGGTTAGGTAAAGGTATAGGGACCCCTGACCATTAAGTCCAGTTGTGACCAACTCTGGGGTTGCGGCGCTCATCTCGCTTTATTGGCCGAGGGAGCCGGCGTACAGCTTCTGGGTCATGTGGCCAGTATGACTAAGCCGCTTCTGGTGAACCAGAGCAGCACACGGAAACGCTGTTTACCTTCTCGCTGGAGCAGTACCTATTTATCTACTTGCACTTTGACATGCTTTCGAACTGCTAGGTTGGCAGGAGCAGGGAGCTCACCCCATCGTGGGGATTCGAACCGCCGACCTTCTGATTGGCAAGTCCTAGGCTCTGTGATTTAACCCACAGCGCCACCCGCGTTACGGACTGCCAAAACCCGGAAGTACCGGAATGGGTTACTTCCGGGTTTAGGCAGTCGCACGTGCGCAGAAGCGCTAAATTGTGCTTTGCGCATGGGCAGAAGCGCCGAATCACAACCCGTGTGTGTGCAGGCGTGCCACTGCGGGTTGCGAACATGCATCCTGCATGGATCACATTCACAACCCGAGCGTCCACTGTACTGCAAAGGATTTTTTTTTTAACCAAAAACAAGCAGCAGTTTATTTCAACTGCAAATGAAACACAGTACCCTCTACAATTTCACAGGGATGGATGTGCTTCTGGGATGCATCCTGACCATGTGACAATGCTCCCTCACCTCTTGCACACAGTCTCTTGCACTCTTGCACTCCTACTATTGTGGGCAACATGTTTGCTCTTCCACCTTTGCCCAAGGCTTTGAAGCAAATGGCACGAATTTTTAGATGGCTCAATGACACACATGGAAAGGTTAAAGCAACCCAGTTATATTTCTTGGGGAATGTAACGAACTAAAGATGACCTCACAACTTTGGCAGATATCCCAAATGACTTCTCAAGACTTTCAAGTATCCGGAGGAAAGTCATAAGCAACCCCAACAGAATTTGTACTTCTAATACTCTAATGCACTTTTGAAGTTCCTGCACTCTAGTGTGGAATAAACTGGAAAAATATGAGAGGGGATGAGAAAGACATTCCTTTCACATCTTACAAAACAGTTTCGAATGTGTGAAAACCCTGGAAAATCTAGTTTCAAGGGACATCCCAAAATCAAATAAAAATTTATTTTAAAAAATGCCATCTACTGATTGTAGTATAGATATGCTGCACGACAGATATATTGTCTAAATTAGGCGTACACATGGCCAAAGAATCATGGTGGCCCCTGATACCAACAAAAAAGTTCTCTGATGAACCATGTGAGGGTGAGTAAGTGGTTTTTAAAATCAATAGAACACTTTTTTTGAAAAGCCTAAGAGTGACACTAGCAATACATTCCAAGTACAAGACAGATTAGATGGGAAATGTCTGATATACTAATCACAAAAGGAAAGGCAGATTAGATATGAAACATCTGATATGCTAATCAGATACTTAACACATATGTATATGAAAACAAAGTTAGAAAAACTACAAATCCCTGGTATGGCTAATGTGCAAGTTTTTAATCTCACCTGTTTTCACAAGTACACACATACGTAATGCAATTAATGCAGGCTTGAGCAGTTGCTATCCAAAACCAGATTAGTTTGTAGGGATATTATCAGAGCAGCTACAAAAGCTGTTCAATAGAAATTTTATTTTTATTATTCCAACAAAGCACTGCAGTATTCATACCACAGACACTATGCCCATTATCTAAACTAGGAGAGATGTAGCAAGTAAGCCCTACAGGGAAGAAAATGTGAATATCTGGCTATCTACTACTGTAGTAACTGAAAAATGTTAATGTTAGCAGGAATATTGGTACTTACTGTGCCCGCATCTCTGTCTGTTCCCGTAGTAACCAAGAAATGCACAGACATGCCCGTTCAGACACAGAGGCAAGAACAGAAATAAAAAAGGGGTGAAAATTAGAACACAAGCCGCGAACAGTTTTAAAATGGCTTTTATTAATATAAGTCATTGCACATTCCTAATACAGTGATTTCCTGAAAATTACATTTTGTAAACATGATTTACAGTTTAACCATACACAAAGCCTAGTTCTTTCCATGACGGAATAAATTACTTTCTTCTTTTTCAAAAATTATTCAAGTGCAATTTTGCCCAATATTTAAAGGTGTCCTAAACAAACCTACAAAACAGCTTTAATGCTCTAAAACTTTCATTTCAACACATTCACCTCAAAATTTGACTCCGTCATTTGCCCACCCTCCCCAGGACTCTTCCCATTAAAGATCACTTTCTTTAATCAAAAAAGATAAAATTACCCATTTATTCTGTTTTAACAATTTTCCACAATATTGTGCGGACCACTGAGGTTACAACTAAGCATCTGTCAGGATGTCAAAATGTCCTGCACTTCATAAAAGCAAGGGATCCTTAGCGATCTCCCAGCTTCAAAGACTGAAAACTTCAAGCTGAATTTTGCTTCAGTGGTATAAATGCAGAGTGCCATTCTTAAACGTTTGGCAACCAGTTTGCTCTCGGCTTTCGCTCAACATAAGCGCAATTTCTTTAGAGATGCCTGCCATTTGCAGCAAGGTACAAAGATGCACCTGGCAATGTCCTAATCGGGCTTTCCATGCCTCTCACCTCTGTGGTGGTCTGCATCATGGTGTTTCTTGTCATCTTTTATTGCCAAGTGAGACTGCCCACCTAGAGCACTGGAGAGGGCAAGGAGGCCAGCGCTGCTGCCAAGCGGAGGAATCCCAGGAGGCTGAAGTCCTGATGGGTGAGGGGTTAGAGGCACTGGGGGTCCATGGCCGTGTGAGAGGTGTTGAGCCTGCAACTGCTGTTGCTGTTATTTGTGGGGTATTTCCAGGCAGAAGCAGTGGCACGTAGACCATTGGGAGGGATGAAAGAAAAGGAGAACTGGTTAGCCAACTGAACTCATTTCTACTTCCAGTTTTCAAAGCCCACACTACTTCAACCTGCTCCAAATAATCGCCCCATACAGGGTTTCACAACTGCTAGAATATTTCCTCAGATATCGATCCTCCTTTGTATTACAGAACTGAGCCCTGTAATTTAATCTACAGCCTGACTAACAGGAGATTTGTGCAGTCTAGACTCTTGAAGACATCTGGCACCTCTCCAAATCCACCCCCGTATTAACAAAATTAGTGCAGGCAAAACTATACAGTTTGCACACATTCCTCCTACTCAACCCAAAAAACTAATTTCCACTACTACTGTGTTGCGTGATTAATTTTTTAAAAGTGGTGACTTGGATAGTCTGGTCTAAAATAAGGCTCCACCACAGCTTCCACTAGGAGTATTTCCTGTGCAAAACATATCAGCTGGAAATGTTACCTTTCAAATGCATTTCGGCACCCAGCATTTATAGATGTTCCCTATTGCTCCTCTTCCTCCCAACCACACTTAAAAACTAACTCCTGCATTAAATACTTGACAGGACAGATGGTTGGTCTGAATGAAAAGTTCACTTTGATTACTGTTATCCTCAGTACGTTACATCTGAGATTTACTTGGAAATATTCTAAACCTTGCAGCTTAGTCTACTTGAAGGCCGATCCAAATCCTCTCATTTCTAAAATGTGATAAAATTACTTATGTTTGTAAGTTCTCTAATGCAAGCAGATATTCCCCAAAGCTGAGAGCACTATCAGGTCCTGTGTTGGACACATCCTGTGGCGCCAACATGCCAATCCCCACCTGCCCCCTTCATTTAGTAGTAGTTACAATTTGATTTAAAAAGCAAAATGGTTGCAACAGTGTGTTATAAGTCTAAACAGGAGTACAGTATCAAGTTTAAGAGGAACTTGAACCTGGAGAATGTAGAAGAAATCCCCCCCCCTTCTTCTATGTACCTTAGATCAAGAATTTCAGATGAACAGGCCTAATTTTCCATTTTATTTATCATTTAAAATTTGAAGATGGGGCATTTGGACAGCTAATGAAATTTAGGACTTAAGAGAGCTCGGTTTATAAAAACACTGAGCAATCAAAGACTCAATAGGTGGCTACGGACAAGTCATGAGCTCGGCTACAGTCACCCCAACATTAAAAAGCTAGGCAAAAGTTATTGCGAGGACAAGCATTTCATATTACAACTGCTGTAAAAAGGATATTTACAACAATATTTCTCAATGAGAATCCTAAATGCATTCTAACAAGGCACAGCATGCTAAACACTAGATATACTAGCATACATGTTTTAACAAGTCCATTTCATAACCCATAGTTTATAGCTGGTTGCATTTGAAACTGGCCAGGGTTTGTGACAAACCATAACTGCATGCAGAAGCAAGAGCCTTTGCCCAGCTCAAAATAGCGCCAGTGGCAAAATGTCCGGGAATTTTAGGTTGACTGCCTAAAAAAAAAGCTCAACAACCTTTGAATTTGACTTCTAGAAATATGGCAAGCCTACTGATATGGGCACCAAGCCAAGGGGATGCAAAATAATAAATAAATAAGGAATTATTGTGAAGGTAATATTTGGGGGGGGGGGCACCAAATTTTGTTCTTGCTCAGAAAGCCATTACCAAGTCCGCCCCTGTGCTCATGCACACTAATCCGTAGTTTATCATTACGTGTAAGTGAACTAATGTCTCACCAATGGCAACGTTCATTTAGCCTTTCTAAAAAAACACACACAATAGATTTCTCTTTTCATTAAGAGAAAATATGTATAAGAACATAGGAAACTGCCTTTTACTGGAGTTGGATTAGCCCATTTAGCTTAGTATTGCCCACTCTGGCTGGCAACAGCTCTCCAGAGTCTCGGCCTTTGCAAACTCTTTTCCATCACCTATCATTTGATCCTTTTCCATTGGAGATTCCAGAGGCTGAACAAGAAACCTTCTGAATGCAAAACATCTTCTCTAACAATGAGCTCAGTCTCCCTTCTCCCAACCCCTCCAGCATTCCATCTTAAAAACTGGGTCCATTTTTCCTCATTATCAAGGATGTTAATAGGTAGTGCTCTTCTCCCATTTAGTTTTCAAATTTAACATTGTGCCTACAGCAACTGCAATGCTGTAAGTTCATCATTAAATAGAAAGATGCCAGTAATGAAAAGGGGAGTGGAATGATGCCTTAAATGAGAAGCAAAGCACAACCATGGCTAAGGACTGCATTACTTCCTCATATATATATTTTTTGGCAGTGCTAGTCTTATGTACACCAGGCATGGCCAGACTTGGCCCTCCAGATGTTTTGGGACTACAACTCCCATCTTCCCTAGCTAACAGGACCGGTGGTCAGGAATAATGGGAATTGTAGTCCCAAAACATCTGGAGGGCCAAGTCTGGCCATGCCTGATATATACTTTTACACTGGGGTTGAAACGTTTAAATGGAACTACCGTATTTTTCACTCTATAACACGCACCAGACCATAACACGCACATAGTTTTTAGAGGAGGAAAACAAGAAAAAAAATATTCTAAACGAAATAGTGGATATATGATTTTTGTGGTTCATGCTGTGGCCACAGACATGTGATCTGACAGTGAGTTTGACAGTGAGCCCAATGCAAAAATCCTGAGGATCCATGTGGATCCATGCTTTGTAACCACGGAGGAGGGAAGGAAGGGGAACCATAGATCCTCTGCTCACGACTGCAGCAGATCCCCCCCCCCCACCAGCATTCGATCCATAACACGCACAGACATTTCCCCTTACTTTCTAGGAGGAAAAAAGTGAATGTTATGGTGCAAAAAATACGGTAATTTGATTAACTGGTTGGTCTACAAACATGACAGGCTCTTGTAAAAATGTTGGTTGCAGATGGCACCTTCCTATGAAGCATGCCTCTTTTTTTCAAACAAAGGAGAGACTGCCTCTGTGATGAAACATGGATAAATCTCAAAGGCGAAATGTACTTCTTTTTCATAGCCATTATTCATTTTTTTTTACAGAGCTAAAAGTCAGTCAATTAAGATGCACATGATTAAGTTACATTTTAAAAATAAAATTGGGCCATACACTTAGTTTATATGCAACTACAGACTTGTCAGGTTTGAGTTAGGGCGTGGTAAGTAGGGTGGCCAAGGAAGTGGAACTGCAAAATGCTCACACACATTTCAGTCTCCTGGTCCCTCCTCTAGAGTCATTGTTGCAGGTAAAGCAACAGGTGGGGTGCAGATTTGCTTTTCTAAACAAAGCCCAATTCCAGGCAAGGAGCAAAATTTTTGTGTGTGTGTGTGTGTGTGTGTGTGTGTGTGTGTGAATAATGCCTTCCTTCAAATTTTCAAGCTTAACAGTAATTTAGTCAAGTTACCTTTTAGTTTATATTTCAGGGATCACCAGCTACAACTACAATTTTAGCCATGACATGCTTCCAACCAGCAAAACCAAAGAGGGATCACGTAACCTAGACTGTTAATGGGTCTCTCTCTGTGGCTGTCACCATTGACAGACAACAGACACAGCCTAAAGGGTCTCAGTATACCAGTTCATTTGGCTAGAATTAAGAAACAGTAACTAAGTTAAACATTCATAACTAAATGTTTGCTTTTTACTGCGTTGGAACCAAATGACTCTTAGAGTCGGGCAGGGCTTAAGTCTTCAGGGGATCTCCCCCCCCCCCCCAAAGTTCTCTTCTGTGGGAAAAGGATAGGAAAACCAAGGAAGGAAACCAGCACTTCACCGTATATGTTGTCAAGTATGTTTAGCAAACCAGATTTACAAAATTTACAACAAATGCATCTGAAACTTTCATTTCTTGGAAAAAGGGCTGGAACAGGGAATAGGAACACAGCACCATATGTTTGAAAACAAATTAGGAAATACTTGGGAACGAGGGTGGAATGGAAACTCTGGTGCAAAATGCGTGGCAGGCTTTTTAGCTGCCTGGATGAATTTCTCATGTGTCTGTACTCCAGTCCAAAAATCTGCCTGGTAAAGTACTTCACAACTTTTCTTTTAAAAAAAACTCACACTCACATCATCCATCATGAGGTACAGCTTTATCTGTGATGTGATAAACATAGGTCCACATTTAAAGAGGGATAAGGGGTAACAGCAGAGTATTCCCCCCCGAAACACACTAAATTCAGGTTTTTTGCATACTTCAGAAATGTAGTTCCCCCAAAAGACATCATATATTTTGTTCTGAGTCTCAGCCAATGGAAGCCTCACTATATACACTAAAGATTTAATCTCTTGTTCCATCTATCCCCTAACAGAAGCTTGTTATCTTCCCCTACCCTCAACCAACCCCACCCCAACCCTAATACAGCACTCAACACTAAACACACAGCGGAGACAACTCCAAAAATCACGCAAGGCTAAGCTGTTCTAGAATTACACTTTTGAATTCACTTCTCTTTGCGCCCACATTTCTATTTTACAACAAAAACATGCATCCTAGTTATTTATAGGCTTTCTAAAGATTAACTACATGCTCATAATAAACCCTCAAGAGGTTAACCTCATCCCCTTAAGCTTCACACACTACAATCTCAGAGATAGCTGGCAACCACAGCCAAGCAGAGGAAAAATAATCCCGCATCTTGCTAATCCTTTAGTCAATCACCTCATGCAATGATGGAAAGCCCTTTGGAGGCTGACAACTCAATCTGTCTCACAAGTGCTGTCAGTCCTAGAGATACATTTCACAGAACCATTAGCAGCACACCTCAGAGAGGAGGAGGAGGGAGGAAACCCAACACCTCGCAAGTATTAAATTCTTTCTGAACAAGCTAAACTAAAAACACTCCATAGGCTGCCTGTTTCTTGTGAGTGTTGCAGGCTGCACTCTTAGGTATGTTTCTATAATTCATCAAGGTGGCAGTATTTTTTAAACACAATTTTTTCCCAATCTGAACCAATCTTGTAAAGTGATTTTATTTGCTACCAGTGTCATTCAGATTTCCTGGCGTGCACAACTTTTAATTTTCCAGCCTGTTGCTTAACTATCTTCTTCCAATCCCTTCAAATTATACCAAGATAATCCATTTAAGCCCTTCATGCCATAATCTAGATTCTCTTCACTACAAGGCAAACCCCCCCCCAAACGAAACAAGACTCCACCATGCTGAAATACTGAAAATAAGGGTACCATAATGGTTCCCATCTCTGTTTTCAAAACCCTACACATGAGTAAGGCATCCCCCCCTTCAGGCTAATGCTGACTGGGCCTTGGCTGGGGAGAGTGGCCATTGCACTTTCTTCAATTGGAGGGAGTTTGAAAATAAATGCCTGAAGAGGACTATTACATTGTACTATTCGGACAGGAGCAAGACGCAGAGGCAGATGTCTGGTTTACAGATTCTCTTTTGCAGAGGGCTCCTTTTGTTCCCTTCCCCTAGTATCTCTCCTCCCCACAACACACATTATATGTGCCTGCCTCTCTGACCCAGCCTGCCTTTTCATTTCAAAAGTTTGTTTCCCACTAAACGCCCCCCTCCCCTTACTTCTACTGCTCCATTAATGTGCAATGATTTGGCACCATTATCTCATGTGAAAGAGCGCGGCCTATTTCTTAAGCCAAGAAGCATAAAGTTTGCAGACTCTATGCCCAGTAAACTCTTTACAGAACACCTATTAGGAATATAGGTAGCTTTCCACCCAAGCTCCTTCTTCTCCTTCCCCTCTGCTGCTTCTACTTTCATGGAACAGAAACCTCTTTTAACACCCCTAAGCCACTGGCTACTTGATTGTGCTTCTAAATGTTGGAGAATGCACCAGCCTTATTTGCATTTTAAAAAGAAGTCTTTCATGATCTTTCACGCTCACAATAGACGTCTAAACCGTTAAATTACTATTTCTTTTATTAGCTTGAAAGACACTGCAGTTTAAGAGCATGCGCCCCTGCCCCCCACCCCCCGCTATTGTTTTTTTACACTAAGTTGGGTCTCTGAACAATACTGACAGCTGCTATCAAACTGGGCCACGTTTACTTTCAGTGCAGCTGCTGCTTGTAGAAACAGACAGGCTCCTGATGCCGCCTCCCCTCTGGGGAGACAGGCTGACACAGTGCATGTTCAATGAAGAGGAGCAAAGGTCCACTGAATTGTCATCCCAATTTTATGCTACTCCAATTTTCCAGAGTGCACACAATCCCTTTCAAACAAATCAAGCATATGTCAGAGCATGAAACTTATTGTGCAGCATAGGATAATTATTGATGTATACAAATGTGGCAAAGGGAGAGATGATCTCTTCTTGGACCAACTTGGTGGAAACGTAAAGGGGGGGAAATAGTGAGGTTTCCAGTGTGTGTGTGTGTGTGTGCGCGCACATACACACACAAGCACACACACAACTGTTCTTCAGGCTATAATAGAATTGTCAGATCAGCTATGCAAGAAGCTGAGATTGGGGAAAAGGGTGGAATGTGGGAGTTTGACTGTGCTAGATAGGGATGAATGTAGTATTTATGAATACTCACTGAGAACTGAAGTTTATTTCCGCTGGCAGTGACATGTTAATACCTCAAGGCTGCAATCCCATACACACTTACTCAGGAGTAAGCGACACAGAAATCAGCAGAGCTTATTTCCAAGTAAACATGCACAGAATTGCACTGCACATCCAGCAAAATTACAGCTGCTGGAGGACTTAGAAAAAGAGCAAATGTTCCTAGATTAAAACTATGTTAGCATATTAAGGTAAAGAATGGTAGTCTGAGTCCTTTAACAACACACTGTCAAGAAATGTTATGCTGGAGCCGCAAAGCGGGGACTCAGTGCAGTGTGCGACTTGTAGTCAATTGAATGGAGTTTGTAAAAGAATGAGCTTGAGTCAGAGCTGTACGCCCTTCTCAAGGTAGACAGGCACTTTCTGGCAAAAAGACAAACCCAGCCAGACATGCCACAAAAGCTTCATGGTCCAATGTCAAAAGGTTCCTAAGATGATGATGATGAAGAAAGAAATGTATTTGCACTGTTCTGTGTCTGCTACAAAGCTCAGAAAGTATACTTGAAACCACTATTTAAAATGAGCCCATTAACCAGAGGTGTTTGATAAATCAATGTACACACACACACACACACACACACACACACACACACACACACACAGAGAGAGAGACTGAGACACTAGGTAGATGAACTTTTGAGCTGAACTTTCAAATTAAGAATTTATTAGACAAGCAGGGTCTGTTAAGACATCAGACAAATAGAGACTTAATTATTTTTTTAAGTAGTTGATTGGATGGGAGGGGGGGAGAAACAAGGATTCGGTTCAAAAGGGGGGTATGTTTATGCAAAGCTAATCTGTCAAGTGTAATAAAGCAGCTTGAATAAAATTTAAGCTGAAAATCCACTGACACTCCCCATTGCAGGGAGGAATAGCTATTAAAAGGAAATGAAGGTCACCCTCCCCGTTTATTTCACCTAATTGACTGCCAATAGCTTACCACAGGCAAAGTGACAGCAGATCTACAATTGAGAAACTGATAAAAGGAGAGTTTTCAAGCTGAGACTCATTCTTTTAATCCTCCCTCCCTCTTATGTTTTTTTCCATCTCCAGTTGGGATGTAATTTTAAGCACAGATGGATTAACTGGTTCCATTGTCTGTAGACGTCATTGGACTATGGCACTGTTAATCCATACAGCAGCATGTCTAATTATCATTACAAAGTGTCTGAGGGAACTCTAAAGACCAGCAGGGCATCTTCTCACAAGCAATTAACATAAATTGATAAATGAATAATTTCAATCTGCTCAAGCCCTCGCGTATGAATAAAATCAGAAGAAGAAGGAGGACCACTTACTGTAGAAGGGCAGTAAAGATTAGTGATATTTCTAGAGTATGGCAGCAGGGCTTAGGAAATGAAGTCATGGCCCATGAACTTCAATAATGCAAAATAGGTTACAGAGCAATCCTAATCCTCAGAGTTGCTGGTCAGTGGGCATGTCTGCTATGGACCACTCCTGCAGAAAGCTCCACAGCTTTGGATCTACCATTGGTAGTATCATTGCTGTATCTCCACAAATGGTGTGTTTCATGGGGTGTGTGGATGTGGGACAGCGGCATGAAGGGGCCTGTGGAGCAGGCTCATCACCTACACAAGCTTGGAGATGATTTAGTTCAGGCATGTCCAAGACGTCGATTGACTTGGAGATCCTGGGACAGATACTGGTAGATCACAGGCTGATAAAGAAAGGTCTTTCTCTGCAGTCTTGGACACAGCAGCAGCCGCTGCTGCCACCAAACTCGTCCACCCGCTCTGTGCTCTCAGGCATTAGAGCTCTGGCAGTGGGGTGAGGGGGACATGGTGGAGGCAGGAAACAAAAAGCTCCACACCTGCTCACCCGTTTGCTCACCAGCGAAGAACAAAACACATGGGAGAAAGTCCCCTTAGCGCTCGATGAGTTTAAGTGAGGGAAAGGCTTTAGCGCAACAGTGGGGGAAAGACAAGGTGGAGGAAGTGCGTGGGGATGTTGACAGGAAGTCAGCTGTGATTTAAAGCAACAGTAGGGGAAAGATGGAGAAGCCCGGCGCACTCTGACTGGCTCCTCAGATCTGTGTAAACTAGTATAAAAATATAGTTTGACTTTTCTCACTTGTTTAGCTCCTTGTCCATCTAACAAAACTATTGGGATCTGTCGTGATGATGTCCAAACATAACTACTGTTTCTGTGAAATAAAGATAGATAGATGATAGATAGATTTAACTAACTAACTAACATGACTTTGGAAGGTGGTAGATCACTGTCAGTTTTTGATACTGGATTGTAGATCACACCCTACTTGGTTGGACATACCTGGTTTAATTAATTCCCCCTTCGGTTGATTTCAATAGAGGGAATTTTACAAAAGTTTGTCTTCCAGGCTTAAAAAAGGGGGGGAAAGTGTCACCCACTCTTCATCTCCTGCCTCAACAAGTACAAGTCTGCAGTGTGTTGAAAATGGTGGACCATGTCACGTCACTCCCCACTCCGGCTGCTCGGTTAAGTTACTTGCAACTAAAACTCAGACGCATACACTATGAATAAACCTCAATATATTGGATGCAGACTCAGAAGAGAAAGCTTTTGCAGCCTATTAATTCCCATACTCCAAACTAGACAGAGCAATAGCAGAAATCTAGAAATATGGGGCAAAATACAGAGGCCCAAGCAGGCAATATTATGCTTTCAGTAATTCTACCAGATTTTGAAGAGATGCAGGTGCCAAGACAAATAATGCTGAAGAACTAGCATTAAGTATCAAAACTATTACAAATCAAACATTTAACACATCAAAAACTACCAATGCAATAAGAAAGGAAAGCTGGTTATACACACTGTAGGAGGTAGACCTGGTAGGCCACGTACCCCGATGATGGCATTCAGCTCAGCCATGGTCACTTGTTTGGCACGTTCTACTGCTTGAGCAACTTGTTGCTGATGCTGGAAAGACAAACATAGCATTCCCATTGTTAGAACCAACCTAACTGAACTAAGCTGGAACAAAGTGGCATTTTATCAAGGGGCAGAGTATTCCAAGCCACCCTGCAAGATAGTATATATGGGCATTCTGTGCGGAAAGAGGAAAGGATGAGACTTGAAAAGGCAAGCACATGTCTTTTGATTTTTTAAAAAATCAGCAGGTTTCTTATTACAACTCTTCAATAAGTGAGACCGACAGTTTTCATATACCCTCTGTTCACCATAAATAAATGGTCAAGAAGCCAAATTCATATGTCATAATAATAATAATAATAATAATAATAATAAGCCTAGGTTCCTGGTTTTCCAGGAACAAGTGGTGCCTTAATTCATACTCTTGCTTCACAAGGCAGGAAACTGCAGTTGAGCTTGGCCTCATAAGGCAACAAAAACCACGTTGAAGGTTGGCAAGCAATCCTGGCTTGTCCGGGCACAACAAGCCAGCATCCTACATCCAGATGTCACAGAGAGGCACACTTAATTGCAGCTTCCTGGTTAGTTTCTCCCATTCATGCCAGAGAAGGAGTAACGTGGAAGTAATCAAGCAGCATACTGCTCATTCCCAAATACACCACAATAAGCTAGCAACCCAGGCTTATTGTGACATGCAAACCCAGCCAAGGAAGAGAAAGAACCTTAGGACCAACTTTGATAAAGAATTGTGTGGTTTCAGAAATATTTGGTGACAATATGGTTGAAATCTGCAAGCTGTATTCAGGAACAGCAACAGCTTGCTCAACAACATAGCCTGCAGCACTAGACTAGTGTCCAGTGCCCCAGCATAACCATTACATTCCCACCCACCAATCAAGTACCGTATTTTTCGCTCTATAGGACGCACTTTTTCCCTCCTAAAAAGCAAGGGGAAATGTGTGTGCGTCCTATGGAGCGAATGCAGGGGGGAGGCAGGCGGGAAAAGCCCCCAAGAGCTCCGTGCGCTCTTGGGGGCTTTTCCCCAGGAGGGAAAAGGGACTAACTGGCCACATCAGTCCCTTCTCCCACCTCCTAGAAAAGCCAGCAGAAGCCGCGCGGCCCCTTTAAAGAGTGTGCGGCTTTCGCTGAAGCCTAGAGAGCGAGAGGCGTCGGTGCGCACCGACCCCTCTCGCTCTCCAGGCTTCAGGGATAGCTCTGCACAGCCGCTCCGGCAGGGAGAGGCTGCATGGGGCTATGGCTTTCTCTTTAGCCCCACAGCCTCTCCCGGAAGGGAGAGGCAGTGCAGGGCTAAAGAGAAAGCCAAAACACCGAGCGGGATCCATCCATCCTTGGTTTGTGCCATAGCCGCGTGCAACCCCTTTGGAAGGGAGAGGTTGCGCAGCCTGTACGCTGCTCTTTGGGGCTGGGGGGGGATAAGATTTTTTTTCTTGATTTCCCCCCTAAAAACTAGGTGCGCCCTATGGTCCGGTGCACCCTATGGAGCAAAAAATACGGCATGTAAAGAGAATAGGATTGAACAATTCCAGCCTCTATGGTCTCCACTATGTCAGATGGCACAATCCTACATGCAAAGTAAAAAGGGTTTTCCCATGACAATTCAACAAACTTTCCAGCAACATGGTCATACCTCTTTTGTGTCTTTGTGTAATTATGCATGAATATAGTATCAGAATTCTCTTTCTATAATAATAATAATTAGACTTTTCTAGGAACTGTATTTCACAAATGCCACTCAAATTGTATAGCGTGCTATCATTAAACGCCGACATTTTTATTTACACAGAAATTAGCAAATGGTTAGCTGCCTTAGAAAGAATAATTTTGTGACTGAGCTATTTCACCAGTTATATAGTTGGTGCGCCTCTTCTCTCATCTGCTATTCCAAATTAACAGGGGGCTTGCGTTCTTCAGCTACAACAGATGTTCCTCACTCTTGTGAATTTTGATAAAATTAACATCTTAAAAACTAGCTAATTTAAAAACAAAGATGCAACATAATTTCACTTTTTAACAGCTGAACCATTTTACTTACTTCTTGAGACAAAAATGGGATGACTTGCGCACAGATTGTATTCAATCTCTTGGCAATTTCTGTCTATAGAGAAAAGTAAATATTTAGATTAAAACATGCCATTATATATTAGTTCATTTACAAAAACCATATTAAGTACAAATATTAGGAACATTTAAAGTAGGCCAGCATTAGGTGGAGTCAAGAGTGTATGTGATTAATCAGAGCAGGTTTCAGTCTGTTGAAGGACATCTGTTAATGCCTCCAGTACCTCATATCTACATATATTAGAGCACAAATCTGTTCTTCATAAGTAGCTCATTAGCAAGTAAAGCATTGGTTAAAATCCAGCATGAGCTAAATCCCTTTAGACTGACAAATCCATTGTTCTTCCATGTTATTGGCCACACAGAATAGGATACGAAAACATTTGCCACAATAGCATCTTCAAAATACTAGGGTGGTGGTTGAGGCAACCATCTGATCAAAGTCTTAAGGAACCATCTGATCAAACTTAAGGAAAGAACAATATTTTAGTAGCAAGTATCTTTATCAATTAAGCACTATTTTCCAATAAACTCTTATCCATAGGAGGGGTTTCCTTATCTGAAGGCAAGCACCATCATGACCTAGAAGGTACTAGATTAAACTTTAGATCCAGTCTAAGTGGAATGGTCAGTTAACAACTTTGACCTGAACTCTGTGAGTAGATCACAGTCTCTTGGGAGTTGGCCACCCCTGATATAGAGCATCTGCTTTGTACACAGAAAGTTCCGAGTAAAATCCCCAGCATGTCCAAAGAGTGCTGAGAACGTCTCTTGCCTCCTACATCCTGGAAAACCACAGCCAGACAGCGATGATTTCTGAACTAGATGGAGCCAAAGTACGATTTAGTACAAAGGCAGCTTCCTGTGTTCCTATGAAATTATGGCTGAAGTGTATGGGAATTGTTTTTGGCTTAGTTTGAGGCTAGGTTGTACTCAAATTCTCAGTTCAGGGAAATTGCTAGTTCAGTTTCAGCACCTCAACTCTGGTTAAGATAAAGCAGAGGGGTGCAGGATACAGATGATTCCTTGAGAATGGGCAAGAGTGAATGACAACAATGCAGAGGGTATCTTTGGAGAAACAGAAACCTAGCTCACCTGGAATTCAAAGATACACAATATTCACCAGGGTTAAAAATTATCTAGGTTGGATAACTGCACATTTCTCCTGGGCCTTCACACCTCTATGTCTGAATCATTTCTAAATATTTAACATAGATGCCATCCGTATGTATCAGAGCTTACCACAATTTAAACTTAAGAGATGTAAAACCTTGAGTGAACACACCAAGGAACAGTAATATTTACCCCACAACATTTGTACGTGCACAAAGGTACCAGCAAGGCTAATAAAGAATATTACTGTTTATTCCAAGTTAAGCATAGAACTCTGATGTACATTCTTATGTTACCATGCCTCTCTTTGCATAACCCCCTTTGCATAATTTCTGCACTTCACTTTATTTATTTTGAAAAATTAGACCATTCCTTATTTACTATACCATTTAAGGCTGCTAACAATTCTATCTTCACAATTATGACTTTTGAGTAATGAGGGATGGCCCAGATAATGCAGTTGTGTTCTGCCAGCTTTTAATCCCTCCTAGAAGATGCTACTAAGAGATGCGGGTGGCGCCGTGGTCTAAACCACTGAGCCTCTTGGGCTTGCCGATCAGAAGGTTGGCGGTTCAAATCCCCGTGACGGGGTGAGCTCCTGTTGCTCAGCCCCAGCTCCTGCCAGCCTAGCAGTTCGAAAGCATGCCAAAAAGTGCAAGTAGATAAATAGGTATCGCTCCAGCGGGAAGGCAAACAGTGTTTCCGTGTGCTGCTCTGGTGGTGGTGGTGAGGTCACATGGGGAGGCAAAAGTTGGCTTGAGCAGATGGCCAGCAGCACACCCGTGGGTGGGTGTGTCCCAAATTTAGGCTAGAAGAATTGGAGGCTATGAACTGGCCATCCTTCTTTATAGCATATGATGTGAGGCCTACCGTATCATACTTCAAGTTTCCTCATTTGCTTGAGGCTATACTGAGGAACCAGTGGCATTGATGTTCCTCAGTTTACTGAAGGTCTCCATGAGGCGAGAAATAAGCTGGGTATGACCACCTTCACTTCCACAAAGCCACCAGAAGAAGGAGATTGTGTGCTCAGACGTGCTCCTGCCACCAACTGGAAGCTACAGTTCTACCTAGATTCAAGTAGGAGTGTATTCTTGTATTGTGTTCCTGTTTAGTGGAAACAACTGAATACTCTTCTCATTCCTATGCTACTGTCTTCATCTGCAGTGTTCAATTAGCATACAGTCATACCTCATGTTGTGTTAGGTTCATGTTTCATCTTTTCGGCTTGCGAACGCAGAAGCACTCTATCGAGTCCGTAACTAGAGGTACCACTATACTTAAAAGGAAACTTTTAAGCATCCTATCCTCTGCCTATCATCTGAAGGGTGCTAGTTCAGTTAACTTCACCAGAAAGCCAAACTACCCCAGACTTTAATTCGACACACAACCCACAAGCTCGCATAAATTTTAAAAAAACCAGAAAAAACCATATTCCACAAATACTCTGAAGTCAGAATTCAACTTTTTAAAAAGAACAATAAAAAGGATGGAGCAAACCAAAACCAGTCAGCCAATCAAAATATAAGCCATATTTCAGAGATGGGCTATAAAATATATATGGTATTAAATCTCTGGAAGGGCTGTCACAGACTCTAAAGTTCATGTAGTATTCATGACTTCTGAGCTGTCACCAGTTTGACACAGCTTATCGTTTGATTTCTGATCTGCAAATATAGAGGACAGTTAAAACAATGGGGGATTAAAGAAGGAAGGCCTTGCAGATACATCAACACTAATTGCCCACGTTCTCTCTGGCTCCCTAGCAAAGCAGATTGCAGAGGTCGGTGCCGCACATGAAAGCCCTCGCTCGCATTTGTATGGCAGCAGCTTTCTGTGGAGCAGCTCAAGTGCCCTTAATTGTTTATGTTCTTAATGCAAGGCCTCTTGAATGCATTCATTTTTAATAGCAGGCTTGAGTGTGGGGCCTATCAAAGAGTACACAGAAACTGCAGTCATTAGACCTTGCTATCAGCAATGATGGCCTTTTGATTTATTTGCAAATGACAGGTTTGCCGGGCCCCCAGACTCAAGTGCTGCCCTCCTTTTTGAAGCATCAGGAAAATCAACATGAAGGAATTCAGCTGCATTCTGTAATGTGCAGTTAAGACTGCAGTCATTTTGTCACTTCTGAGTCTGTGTCTGCAAGTTCTTCTTATTAAATGAAAAGTGTTTTGACCTAAAATGTAGCTAGCTGCGAGTACCAGTACTTGTCTTATGTCAAATGTTAGTTCTTGAGTGCCTCTCCCCCCCCCCACCTACCCACACAACTTGGAACAGCTTTTAAATAAGCTTAAAAATGGCCATTATTTAATTTGCACCCAATTTTTCCTACACGCTCTGCAGCAGGAAACAAGTCCATTTAACCAGATTACTAATGTGTGATAAAATGTGTGATACCCTTTTTAAGCAAACCCTTCCCTAAATTTCTAAGTTTCTATAGGTCACTGGTTTTTCGTTAGTGGATATTTAAACTATGTGTAAAGTTAACGTGTTTCCAAGTTCAAACTGGAAACTTTGGTTCATAATCTGTCTGCACAATGCAAGATCCCATGGAGAAACTTGTATCACTTTCTCAGAGTATTTGCAGCACTTGGGAATTATATTTATGCCCTCTGAGATGCAAACCTTTGCCTGGGCCTTTTACGTGTGTTGCCGTCTTAAGTGTGAAACTACCATGAATGCAAGAAGACACTTGTCCAACAGTGCTAGAGAGGGAGGTGTCACTTGGCACCTGGTGCTATATATATATTTTTTTATTTTACCCTCAAAGCCCAGTGCTGGCACTGGACCACCCTTGCTCTTTGCCTGACAAGTGGAGGAGTTAAGAGCTCAGAAGAGAGGGAGGGTGCATGTGCTCTATTGGCTGGCTTCCTACAACTGCTGTTGGGTAGCGCGCGCACACACACACACAAATCCATTATTTTGCTTAGCAATGAAGCTTGCCATCAGCAGAATGAGGTAGCGGAGTCCTGAGGTGGCACTGCACAAACAGGCCAAGGAGCCTTCTTTTTAATGCACCCCAGTTTAAAATGTTTTTCCCCACACACAAAAATAGCCCATGTGAAAGAGAATGACCTTCTAAACCTAGGTGAGGAACCCCTTTCAGCCCACAGCAGTGGTAAGTGGGACCAAATGCAAATTTGGCAGAGAATTGGATATGACATTTAGTTCCGTACAGCCCATTACACTCCAGTCATACAAAAAATGCAAGAGGTTTCTATGAACATACCCCCAGACTCCTACCAGGCAAAGGAAGGAGCATTATCACAGTTCAAGGATATACTCCAGCCAGGTCATGGCCCAAGGACCCAGCATAAAAGTTTGGAGGGCCATGTTTGAACACCAGACCAACCCTCTGCCTGCTGTGCTAGCAGGGAGCTCAAAACACATTCAACAGTGGTACTTTATTCTGCTACATGCACAGACCAAGCATGATCTTGCGTGTGAAGAAGATTGGCAAAATTTGATTCCCGTTTGACAACAGATTCTTAAATCTTGAAAAATGAATCACAGATGTTCTTCGTAACCAATGATCCCTGTAGTACATTAGCAGCAACAAACAACAAATCCAAGACAAACAGCTGAGAAGTCTCGCCCTCCATTCTGGGGGGTTTGAACGCCAAAATCAGGATGTTTTCCTATCACAAACAGCTTCTCATCAACATACGTGCCAATCTCCATAATTTTATCATTGTAAACTCTCAACGAAGGAGGACTTTCTTTGCCTAGACGGCCAAGCCCTAAAGTGATAAAAAGAAGTCCAAAGGAAACAGGCTGCACTTCCTGAAACGTGGGAGACATTCTGCCTGGACAGGAAATGGAGGGATGCAGAGAGAACTGGATTTTCTCACTGTCATAAAATGCAACTCAATTATGGTGATTAAGCAGCTCACCATTAAAAGCTCTTTTACCTCCGGCTGGTTATCCTGATGTAAGCAGCAAAATATGTTTTTAGAAGACAAGAGGGGGTAGGGACACAATAAAACTTATTCTGTTGGCCAGAACAGGCATGTGGGTGACAAATTCTAGTCCCATTCACCCAACTCATGAATTTATGTTTTCCTCTCTTCTCAAGGTGATAAAAGTTATCTTGAAGTTCTAACTTAAATGAGTGGTGTGCAGATTTCAAGTTTGTGGGATCTAGCTCATTTTTAACTAGATTCAGCAAGCAGATGGGTTCGGGAATCATTTTTTTTGTCATTATTAAACAATTAGGAGCAAAAAATTGAAGATTTCCTGGAAACAGCTCAGAGATCTATCAGTACAGTTGTACCTCGTCTCCCGAAGGCCTTGAGAGGCGAATGTTCTGGCTCCTGAACGATCTAAAACCGGAAGTGAGTGTTCCAGTTTTCAAACTTTTTTGGGAAAGCCAAACATCCAGCGCGGTTTCTGCTGTGCCTGTGCAATCGGAAACCAATTGAAAGCCGCGCCTTGGTTTCCGAACGTTTCGGAAGTCAAACTTCCAGAATGGATTCCATTCCACTTCCCAGGTATGACTGTAGATCCTGATCTACCTTCCACCCACCTTAAAATCATCGAACTCTCATCCCCAGCTAGTGAAGAAGCAAAATGTGTACATTATGGCCATGCATGCATAAAAGTATGAAATTTCTAAAACATCTTAATAAAATCTTTGTTGCATAATTACAATGCAACCTCTGAAAGCCACTTCTCATGAGGCTAAAAAATATTTCCTTCATGCATTTTCTCCGCCTTGAACACAACACTTTGCTTGTAATTGCTCAACTACCTTGGAGAGAACTTCAGACCAGCATGGCTGTTACCTATTTATAAACAACAGTGTGCATGGCACATTTTGCAAATATTTCCCCACACATCCTTTTGGGTTGTTTTTCACACCTACTGGCAAGGGTGTGCAAAAGTCACAGAATCATAGAATTGTAGACTTGGAAAGCAGAGGCATCAGCATCACACACACACACGGGTGACATAATTCCCCCCCCCCAAAAAAAAAATATGGGGCACAAGTCGGCACCTCTGTATGCTGAAATCATTTGAAAACAAACCTAAACTTGGGAAGCAATTTCTGAGAGGTCAATCTAGCTGTGGGATCTGTTGCGCAATCTTTTAGCTGCAAAACCCAAACTGCAGTTTGCCTTGGATTAGAAGCAGTGCTGGCCCATGGTGATCACGTATCAAATTGCTCATCTGGGACCAATTTACATTTACACACGAAAGTAGGGAGGGGGGGAGGACTGAAGTAGGCAGCATTGTGGGGGTGGCACACAACTAAGCAAGGTACTGAAAGTATGTGGGAGTAGGTTTTGCATATCATCTGAGGGGAAGCAACCACTGAAGAAACGCGCAAGTCACACTTCCTGTTACCTCTGCGTCTTTCAAGTTCAAAGCTGCCTCAAAACTTCATAACCTTTTCCTTCCACATTCTGGCACGTCAGCAAAAGCACCAAATGCAAAGAGAGAGAGAGAATTTAATAACATCTCGTCTAATTGCCAAGCCAACATCTCTGCTGGCTTGCTCATGTACACAGAATGGAAGATGGCAGAATCCCCAAGGACATGCTCTACAGGGAGCTGGCTTCAAGTACCAGGCCCATTGACAGACCAACTCTGTATTACAAAGATGTCTGCAAACATGATGTGAAGGCTGGCAACATCAACACTGCTGTGTGGGAACCCCTGGCAGACGACCGCAGAGTCTGGAGACAGTCAGGTCATGGAGTCACAGCAGTGGCCAGAGGAGGAATGCAGAGAGAAGAATGGCCATGGTAGACCAGCACAACCGGACACCATCTTGCCCAGCTGCAACAAAACATGTCTCTCCCATACTGGTGTCTACAACAGGTGCTGCAACCTTCCAACAACTTGACTTCATCCCCAAAGGCACGCTCCTCCATTGTCTCCCAAGAAAGACAAATGCAAACCAACAACCAAGTCTAATTATTATCATTATTTTACTTCTGCTCCACAGCTATTGTGCCTTACTTAATTTTTCAAGATTAATCAGCTGCAGCCATTTATTAGGTCTTACTCATGGGGATATCAACTAGTTTCTCCTGCTCCAATGAACATTTTATCTGACTCACCACAACATGTGGTAAGACTTCTGAACATCCTTGAACAAACAAAAACAAAAACAAAATACCCCAGAATCTAGCGGTTGCCACAAGGCTAAACCTCATCTGCTTATCGAGGAGGCAGTCTTTTAACTCCTATAAGAATCTTTATAATCTCCAAACAAATCCAGTTGCTAAATAGTGCATCTGCTGAAAACAGGAGCTCTGTGTATATCTTACTCATGTGAAGACATAACAAGGGTACAGACTGGAGCAGTCCTATGTTTAAATCATACCTCTGACACCAGGTGGTTTGGTTTTTTTAAATAAAAACACACACCCAACAATCAACCATGTATAGTATGCGGTGGCCTATATAGAGAGCCCAATGTGGTAGCTCCCATTGGCATTCAGAGACTCTGCGCGACCGTATCACTTGGTTGCAACCATGTAATGCACAGTTGTTAAAGATCTCCTGGCATAAGGGCTAAAAGTGCCACCTCATTTTGGGCTGTACTTGATTGTGCCTTGCATGCAAGTAATGTAGAGCTGGAATTACATCTTAGAAAACACTTAGAAGAAAAACTATGAGGAAAAAAGGCAACAGAGCACATTCAGAAACATGTTAGCAACACCTAATAATGACAATTAGAACCCCAATGTTCACCAACATAAGAGTTAATTCTTCACTAGAAGTACATATAAAAGCAATCATTTTAAAAATACTGTATGACCCTCTAGGGTATTGGAAAAAGAAATCATCGTTAAAAAGGACACTATTATCACCTAATTGAAATGATACATTCAGGCTTGCCACAGAACCAGCAACCAACTGGACTTAATGCTTTGCTTGTGCTATAGAAGACCCGGGAAAATAGACATGAAAACTCCATCTGAATGAACAAAATGTTCTTCTTGCCATTTACACTGTGTAACAGTAATCCACCAGGGAATAAAGGTCAAGGCTGCACTTTTGGTCATTACTGAATCATTTGAGATGATCTGTGGTGAGGAAAATCGAAGGCTGCGAGTATGCAGCAAATGGCTTGACCTCAGACCAATTTTAGTCTCCATCTGTCTAACATACATGAGGATAAAAGCTCTTTATAGGGTGTTCTTAGATTTTTTTTTCTTTTAAAAAAAGCATTGCAAGCCAGGATTCAGCCTGATAGAACATTAATAAGGAAACGGGAGCCTTTTGTGCAATTGGAACACACTTCGATTGCTGTTCTTTATTATCTGAAATACTCCCATTTTTCAAAGTCTCTTTTCTTAACTTAAAAAAAAAATGTTGAGACACAATGATTTGGAGCAAAAGATACCAAGTGAGGAGTGTTTCCAGTTGCTGGGTTGGGAGAGGAATAAATAGCCAATTTCTGTATGTGCTCACTTGAGCCAAGCCAGTTTGTTTTATAGGTTTCCTATGTTCAGAAGTATCTTCAAGTCAAACAAAAGCAGTCAACATGTGCACAGCCAAAGAGTTATAGTCACAGTGAAATGCTGAACATGCTGGTAGTAGTATCTCTAGCCCATTTACTTTTCAGGACCTGTAGGCAAAGTTGTTTCGTAGTTAGAAATTAAGTATTCAGACATTTGAACTTGCTAGTTCCCTAAATATCCTGCCATATGCAACCATTACTTAATTCCCCCTCCCTCCAATACACATGCATTATTAGCCTCCTTTAAGGGGAAAAAATCCTGCTAAAATATGCTAGTCTCTTATTTTGGCAGTGACAGCAACACATTAAGAGGCAATGTGCCATTTCAAGAAGTTTAAACCCCCACAGTATATCAATGTCAAACAACAGCATGTCAAACTAAGATTCAATTCAGGTAAGTGCCACTGCCAAATGTTCTTGTTCCCAGACGTGCTTTAAGATTATTTTTATTGCTTAAAATTTAATTTGTTCCAACTCACGTCGCCATGACAACATTGGCTAGCCCTGCAAATCATTTGGGTAATTGGATATCTTATCTCTCTATTGCTCTCAAATCGAATGATTCTGCTAGAATTGTAACAGCCAATCAAGTTTACAGGCCTCCCGAGTAATAGACTTAGAAAAGTAGCCACATTCATCTCCTATTTACAGCCATATTAACCATCACACACACAAAAGCCATAGAAGGTGGCCTTCAACTACATTTCAAGTTATCAGTGCTGTCACCATCAATATTATCATCAACAGAAAGGGGTGGGAAAACTTACTCCAAACAGATTAAACTCAACTGATAAACAGGAATACATATCCATTTCAAATGAGCTTTGATCAGGTGCTGTCTTGATACATTTGCAACAGCAACACATCACTTCAAACTTCCCCAGCCTCCTTAGATCCAATGTAGTGACTGCATTCACATAACAGGATGGCAAAATAGCATTATCAGCCCCCACCCAGCATAGAAATTCAGATCACCACCGTTTTGACTAGCATGTGCCTTTGTGTTTGTCTGGGTGGCATTAAGGTGAGTGGATGCCAAACTCAAAAAGGGATACCCATTGTATTATTCTCCTCTTGTCCTTGTTCATTATTCTGATCCAGTTAAAACCAGAGCAATTTGATGCAGTGGATTTAATTTTCCTAACTGGCTTGTGGGTGGTACTGTTAATTGTTCACCTTTTCATTTATTTTCAAGCCATGAGTGTTCTACTCTTTGTGAGGGCTAAATTACACCAGATTAGTTTCCAAAAATAAGTTTCACTTCCATACAGGAAACTATGGGTAATGTCACACGTGGCAAATGCAGACATGCACATGCCTCTTTTGTCACCTCAACAGGCCAGCCGGGGATCCCCAACATTCGTGTGTGTTTTTCGCTCTCCCTCTATACACATTTCTGAAGTTGTCACATGACTTACACAATACCTCTGCAGGCATATGAAGCAAGTCTAAGTTCACTTATCTTCACACATGGTACCCCTTCTCCCTTTCTCCCAAGTAAGCTTCTAAGTGTAATTTACTATATATTCATGACTGGTACTGATGTACAATAGTACTATCCCCCCATTTCATTCATTCATATACTACTTTTCAGATAAGACTGCAAAGCTGTTTACAAAGAACAACAAAATTAAATACAGCACATAAAAAACAACATCCATAAAGTTGATTTCCACTCACTCAATACCCACATACACCAGCCCCCACAAAACACTCTCAACAGTTACTGATCCCAAGAATTCCCTAGGTACATATACAAAAGACCACAGCACAACATTAGCAGCCGGGATGATTCGAGATTGAAACCAAATTTAATCTGGGACTCCACCAACATCAATGAAAGTCTAACTCGGTCACCCATTCACACTGGGGTTAGTGTTGAAGGCAGAGGAACTAAATTCTCACCCTAGTTGTCAAATAACAATTTGCAGCTCCTACAGAGAAGTGATAATCGGTCAGCCCCTTTTTAAAGGGTCACATGCTCTTACCCTAGCACAGCATCACACACCCCACACTCTGCCAAAACACACTAATAAAGGGGATAGGTCCCTTGCCCTCAAACACCCCAAAACCTTGGCTCAGCAATGTTTGTAACATTTGTTAAAGGTATTGGTGGGCCATTAAACTGTGCTCTGCCCTTCAGCATATCCGCTATGCTACAATATTATATAAAGAATTTAATTAAAGGTTTCATTCCTTTCTGACCCTGTTCACATCCCCAGTCATCTTTGATTCATCTGACGGAAGAGTACTGATGCCCATTAAAACATTATGACATAATGTTAGTCGGGTGGCACAAGAAATAATAGTTTATCGGCTATAGCTCGAAAACACATTCTTCCATTGATAAGATAGTTTGCTTAAAATGGTAATCTAAGTGCCAATACCTATATAGTGACTCGGTCAGTTATGACACTCTACTGAATGCTGAAGTGCTTGCACTTAACAATTCTGTAACTGGGGTAATATAAAGTATTATGAAGGCACTGCCTTATGTCTGATCTGCAAAGATCACTTCTTGTTGAAAGAACAAACATCTATGAAGTTACCTACCATATGCATATAGTTGCTTGCATGAAAACGGTGCTAAAATCAGTGAGGTTTCCTTTTAAGTAAACATGTATTTGACTGGGCTGCAAGTTACAGGTGCATGGTGGCTAAGGGAAGCAATGTCAATACATGGATCACTCTGGGAGCCTATTCACAGAACCACTGTGGGTTATTATTTTCTTTTTTAAAAAAAAGTGTGGAATTTTGCTCTTGTCAATGCGAAACTGAACTTGTCACCACCAACAGATTGGTGACAGTGCTCACTGAAGCTCATTCACACAACCAGCTTATTTCAGGCAATTTCAAAGAAAGCCAAATGAGCTAAAGAAGTCCTTGTAATAGCTGGGAGGGGTATATGTCTTACCCCCACATCTCCTAGGCTTAACTGAATGCCATCTTGACCAGGCAGCAAACAAAGACCCCTTGTGCTTTGCTCTCTTTCTACTAAACTGAAAGCTACCTTTGTGTTTCCACTCACTAATCCATAGAAGCCTTTCACATGGCACAAAACAGAGGTTGCAGCATTTTGTTCCCTAAATCAATTTTCTTCTCAGCCATCCACTAGATGTTCCAGCACAGAGAAAGAACAGTCCTTCCCTTCTAATTCAAAAATCCATACTGCCATTGCCCTTGCAAACTGCTAAACAAGCAGTATTGGCAATTCACTTGTGTTCAGTAATATATTTACTGCAAATCCCAATGGCTTGCCTCCTAATGCAGTTTTCTATTGTGTCTGTTCTTGTCAATACACTGACTGGTCACCTTATTCCATAAGCTGCTTTGACCGACTGTTTACCCAAGATATCAAAAGGCTGGAAACGGAACAAGAAACAATCCAGTGTGGCTTGATTTTCTGTCCAATCATTTTTGAAAGCCTTGCGACATAAGAGCTGCCACTTAGCCAGAGGTTTGTGTCACTGCTCCAGAAGCATGGCCCATGGCAGATCAGCCATGTCCTACTTTTCATCATTTCCAATCAGTCTTAATTGTTTAGATTGCCCCAATTAACCACAGTCAGACTGCAGGTAAGAACTCTTTACACACTGCCAGCCAAACCTATTGCTGAGGTTACAAAAGGCACATCCAACTGTCACACATTTCAAGAGAAGGTTTCTCCCAGAGCCAACTCAAACATTTGGAAGGGGAATGCGGTGCTGTCATCTACTGTGGCTGCCCTCGCCCGAATTTATGCAGTGGATTGCTTAATCGAAGAGATTCACTTTTCAAGCTCTTTTGGTGTGTGAAAAGTCCTGTTAAGGACTGAGCAGCTGAAGAATGGTGGCGCTGGGAATTTTAGTTTGCAGAGAAATAACAGTTGAGGGGCAAGATTTTAACCCTTGCTCTTTTCTCAATATTCCTCTGCATCACCTTTCCCCACCATTGGAGTTCCCAGATGTGCATCCCCCCCCCCCCGAAACCTTGGCTCTGTGGCCAAATGCCTGTCTAAATCCCTGAACCAAACTAGACTGGGATGTGCTCTTCAGCACACCAGTGTTAAAAAAATATGTTCAGCTTAATTCCACAAAGATGGAGAATCAATGCATTCAGCAGAAATTCAGACAACATTTTATGACAGCAATTAAAATGCAGCAGCCAAAGGAAGGAGAAATTATCTTTAAATATGTTCTAATTATAGCCTGAGCCTGGGTCCTCATGACTGATCCTCTTCACTACAGAACAAATTTCCTGCATGTAGAAAACTCGATATACCGTATTTTTCGTCCTATAGGACGCACCGGCCCATAGGACGCACCTCTTTTTTGCGGTGGGGAATGAATAAAAAAAAATTATTTCCCCCCTCCAGCCGCGGTTGCCGCCCCAAGCCTTGCACACGCCTGCCCAAAGCACGGGGCACCCTCCGGAGGGCTCCACGTGCTTCGGGCGGCAGGCTGCCACCCCAAGCCTTGCGCGCCTGGCGGGAGCTCCTGCCGGGCGCGCAAGGCTTGCAGACACTCGCCCGAAGCACGGGGAGCCCTCCGGAGGGCTCCCTGTGCTTCGGGCAACAGGCTGCCGCCCCAAGCCTTGCGCGCCTCGCGGGAGCTCCTGCCGGGCGCGCAAGGCTTGCAGACACTCGCCCGAAGCACGGGGAGCCCTCCGGAGGGCTCCCTATGCTTCGGGCAACAGGCTGCCGCCCCAAGCCTTGCGCGCTCGGCGGGAGCTCCTGCCGGGCGCGCAAGGCTTGCGGACAGCTTCCTGAAGCCTGGAGAGCAAGAGGGGTCGGTGCGCACGATGCCTCTTGCTCTCCAGGCTTCAGCGAAAGCCTGCATTCGCCCCATAGGACGCACACACATTTCCCCTTCATTTTTGGAGGGGAAAAAGTGCGTCCTATGGGGCGAAAAATACGGTATTTACTGATATCTAGTTTACTAGGAAGGTGAGCCTTCCCCCGTTATCTCAGCAAGAACTAGGTGAACACTACTACGCCTCTTAAGAAAGGCGTAGAGAACCAAGGATGTCTCTTGAATGAAAGGTAGATCTAGCAAAGTGCAGCCACACTGGGTGCAGATTTTCTGGGGTGCTGCAACTAAGATATCCAATGGAAGGCGAGAAGTGGGGGGCAGATTTTGGCACCGCAGAAAGTGCCACTGAAGTTTGAGAAATCAAGGTCTGCCACTGCTTAAATTGTCACTCTGTTTAACCCACTATTGTCAACATCCACTACTGATGATTTAATGAGCAATCAGGAAGAGATTTTTTGCAGGAAGAGTCTTGCATACAGAGCGCTTTATGAGTGCTTCCTTAAACGAAGGAGAAGAATAGTGCTGTTAGCAGTATGCACCGTTTTTGAAGTTGCAATTATTTGGAAGTGAGAAGGCAACAAGCCAGACAGAAAAGGGGGAGAAAACATAGAAGGGCAGAGTGACAAGCTTGCCTGAAGGCAGGTCAGAAAGATCATAGCAATCTACCCAAAGCAGACAAAGGCCCACCTGTCAGTTTTAGGATGGCTGGAACTCAAACACTGTAGTAGTTTATATAGTCTGTCAGTGGGTTCAGCAGTGATCAATCTTTCTTTGGCCGACTGCCACTGAACAAAGGCTAATCTTACACCTAAACAATTTGGGTTTTAACACACGAGAAGGTTTACCTTCTGGTTTACTCTGAAGGCCAACAGACATGATTGGCGAGAATGACACACAGAGAATGCTTCCTGTGTGGCTGATAATATTCAAGAAAACTCTGCAACTTGGCACCAGCTTTACCACAGTAACCACTGCTAACCCTGACTGCTATAATGAGCAGCTCTTTTAAAAATGAATTATTGGCATGAAACTCACACATTTTACAGCTTGCTTCCTAGAAGGATCTACATCAGGTTTCGATGGAGTACAAGCTTAGTATTTCCAAATACAAGCTAGGGAAAAACCTAGTTGCTGCATATGAAAAAGTGTTCAGTTAACCGCAAAACACTCAAAGTCAGCCAGGTGGTTAGTCCTAATATCCCACATAGCCATCTTCCATGGAAACACCCTTTTTGCTATCTTTGTACCAGCTAAAGATTCCGATTCATGAAAGAAGAGCTCAGGATCCAAGCCAATGCAGGGATGTTTCATGGTATTAAGCTGGTTGTATAGGCGCTGCTCTGGTTTGCCAAAAGCGGCTTAGTCATGCTGGCCACATGACCTGGAAGCTGTACGCCGGCTCCCTCGGCCAATAAAGCGAGATGAGCGCCGCAACTCCAGAGTTGTCTGTGACTGGACCTAATGGTCAGGGGTCCCTTTACCTTTATAGGCTAAAGTGCAGTGTCAGTTTAGCTTTACTAGGCAAAATATGCCTGAATGAAGTATCTTTTTAAGACCTCTTAAAAATAGATTGAGACTGCATTCCTACACACACTCACTGAGAAACAAGTCCCACTGAAATCAAGAGGAGGGGGGCATTTCTGAGTAACAGGTAGAGGCTTGACTTCTGTAACCTAGCTAAAGCAGTTTACGACGTTTGTAAGAACAGGAGCTAGCTACATACCATGTGTACACAGAAACCCCAGCACTGCCCCTTGAAACGGGCAGCATGGAAGGACCATGAAAGAATCACACAGTGAGGATGTAATAGTGGCTGCCCATATCAGCTCCCCATGACTTCTAGGAGGGGACATGGCGGAAGCTGGGCAACAGGATACAGGCCACTAGCCTCCACCCTTTTATTGTCAAGACTGAGTTTATAAAATCCATCAATTATACAGGTGGGATCCTTTCTGCTACTGCCTGCAGCTTCTGGTCCTGCAGAAATCTCTGCTAAAGAGGAGGGGAGAGAATTTACACATATTCCTCCTTCCTGCTGTTGTTCCTCAAAGTGTATTCTAGGTGGCTGAAGAACGCTCTGGTACAGCACGGAAGGGGTTTAGGGGGAATCACAGAATATTGCTTCCCCTCTTCTTCCATTTACAGAGGCATACATTGGAAGAAAACTATTCCTCAAGCAGAATGACGACATTGAAATCCATCCTGGGAGAACACTGACAACACTGAAAAGAAACTACAAATGTTTGCAATAAATAACTTTTCTCCTTGAATTGACAGTCTGGATAACGGCAGTGTTTTACTATATCCAGGCTTTGTTAACACAGGAAAGCATGGAGGAAAATATATCTGGACCATATTAAAACACACTAGATGCAGGCCCCATTAACATTAGAGCTTAGTGAAAAACTTTCCCCATCATTGCATTTTTCAGTATATATGTATAAAAAAAGATGTTGTCAGAAGTGACAACTTTTGTGTCCCCGATGATGCCTTGCTAAGCATTTGGTTATAAGCCATAAAGCAGGAATAATTTCAGCCTGTCAGGAGTCTAGCTAATGCCCAGTTTTCCCCTAGAGAGAATTCCTGTCAAACGTAATGAGAGCTCTGAAGGCCTTCTCTACAACATAATGAGCACTTAGGCCATGCTGGTGATCAGCCAGCAAAAAGCATCAATTTGAGCCTTGCTAGACCCCAGGGGCTACACATCACCAGTTTTAATAAGAATTATGATTACTCTCCACCAAATGCCCAAGAACATACTGTCCATGTTTCAAGATCAGGGAGTTTCCTCTGCACTTTTCAAATTTTTAAGATGATGATTTGGACAGACTTGAGAAGTCAAACTTCTCATTTTTCAGAAGCGATTGCTTAGCTGGGGCATGGATTGGTTTCAGTCTGTGAAACTGAAACATGGGTTTCTTTATTGGTTTATCTACCACTGTATACAATGTAAGGAGTACGCAAACTTCTACAAAAGGCTTAAAACATTTTCTTGCCAATTTGCAAGCGATTTGTTGGCAATTTATACTGTAGCCTAAAATATAGTCTCTGCCACAGGTAATACCACCCTGCCTATAAGATGCATGCTAAAATAAAAGAAAACAAAGCTATTATAGTAAATACACACATTAAGGCAAAAGCAGAGGCCTCAGCTCCAGGGCTCTTTAATTTAGGGGGTTTAATCTTTAAAAAGTGAAGTCAGTTTTCAATCCATTGCTCCAAATTACACATTTTCTTCTGCTCTACCAGAAGATAATTTAATGTCAGTCACAATGTTAAAGTACTACCAATTAAGCTCACAAAGCCCATGATTTGTAACAAGCTGGCTGCATTTAGACCTCTGTTAAATAAAAGGTGTCAGCAAATAGCAGCTTAGACATTTTTGTTTTTCCAAGAGAAACTTTAGTATCTGTATCAACACAAGACAAGTAGTTTCAAAAGAAATACAGGCAACAAAATAAAGAGCTAGAATCCAGGAAAGGTGTGTTGTTGCTTTTTCCTAAAATTCAGCAATACATCCAAATACTGAAAGCTGCCGGAGTAGTTATGTGAATGAATACTTTGAATGCAAACATGTATTACCAAATGCACTTTCTATAGCTAAAAAGCATCTACCTTTGACACAGTGATAACTTCGCATTACCAAATACGATGTTCTTACATCCAATGGATTTTACAGACAAAAAAAAATCAAAGAGTTCAGAGTTACAAAGGCAGAATTCAGCACTGAAACACACTTGCTTAATGGAAGCCTTTGAATATACTGAAGATGTGAAGCCTGAACTAATCAATTTCTTTGCTGTGCCCTAGCCGGTCAGCCATGCTCTTTAATTTAATGAAACAAGAGTTTTAGATGAAATAGCACATATACATCAAGAAAGAATCGTATTGTTGCACTTTGAAATGTGTCCAACTGTGCAACTTCATCTAATGATAATTTTTTTAAGAGGCCATCGATTTCTAAAAGACTTATTGTACCAGCATCTTGATGAAAAAGTGGATGTCAGCATATCTACAGAATACTTACACCCTGCCATTAATGCTTTCTTTGGCAGACAATAACTACTCAATTGAAGGTCCTTTGGGCTGAGCAATCATTTAGCTTTTCTTCTCTTATGAGGTTCTTAGTGCCTTGTTCCACTTCAATACTCTTTTTATTCACCATTATAGTGGCCATAAGTGTGAATTTTATGGGAACTTGCAAACTCAGTCATAACCAAGAGCTTTCCAAGTCACTAATCTTTTCATGCTTTTAAATTGCTAGGATTTGAGCAACCATCAACATATGCGCTTGGACATAAGAGACTGGTTAGGCAGACCCAAGATTATAACGTGGAGTTTTCTCCTAGAAATTGGTTTCCTTGAAAGCACTTAACTTGAAATATTTTTGAAGACTCTTTTAGAACAGAGTAGCAATCATAACTCATTCGTATTTATGCCAACCCTCATATGGCCAACTGGTAGTTTATGGAAAAGCTATGCATTATACTTACACCATTCCCCTTCTCCCATCTTTGAGTTCATCTACATACACTATGGTTTTTTCAAAACTACAATCATTTTGCACCACAGCACTCTAGCAAGTTTTGCAATTATGTATCATATCAATTTCTTACCTGTTTGTGCATTTCAATATTTAACCCATATGACATTTCATAGTACTAGAAAAAAGGGAGGAAAAAATATGTTAGAATCATGCAAAAGGCAGCTGATGGCGCAGGCTTGTTCAATCTACTGCTCCAAAAGGCGATAGATACAATTGTAAGTGAGCTGGTTTTGACTTAACATTAGGAGAAACATCCAAACAGGAAGAGCTGCTCAATCGTGGGACTGTCTATCTCTGTAGATCATGGGCTCTCCTTGGCTGGGGCTGTTTAAAGAGAGGACACTGCCTGGAATAGTTCCATCCTGCACTGCAGATCCTTCACTTAGCATGGGGCTAGGACTAGGCTGGGTGACCTCCTAAGGGGTATATCATTTCAGTGTTTTATCAAAACAAGGAGACAAGATTGTATTGTATTTACCATCACGTAGTGCCTTTGCATTTCTGTCTTTTCACTTGCCAGCTTCTCACATTCCAACTTAAGGCTAGGGAGAGAATAATATATTTTTGAAATAAAAAAACCAACCAACCACGACACAGGTATTTTTAAGTATGTCAATTCAAGTATTTGCCATTGCTTGCATTCTGAAAAGAAAGTTGTTTGGAGAGCTGTCATAATATATCACAGTGTAAATACAGAGAAACTGTAGCATACTGCTTTAATATGGAAGATCAAGCTCAAATATGCAGAGTACATAATATCAACTCAGAACAAATTAAACACACATTTACTCAGATGATGTATAGAAGCCATGGTTCCAATAGGGATCTATGATTGGTAGAGGCTGCAGTGAAGTACAATTCCTGATTTCTTGCCAGTGTTAATATTAAGAAAGTTAGTACATCTATCCCAAAGATAAAACACTAGAGTTCAGAATAATTATAGCAGTTTACATCTTTACATGTTCTTTCTAAGCAATCACTTTAAAACAGCAAAAACTACCTGAAATTATATACTATTTATACTATACTGCTTCAATATTAGTACATTTCCACCTAGTATTGCACTATAAAGTTACCTGTTTAAAAAACTAAGCAAGAAATGAATCAGTATGAATTTGCATAATCGAATATCACCTAAATGATAGCTAGGTACCGGCCCTTCTCAAAATTAACATCAGTTAAAACCCATGCATGCTTTTCTCCTATAAGGTGGACCATAGTGTGATTTAAGTGATGCCACTAAGAGATTATGGCATCACATGTATGCTTAACTACACCAGTACTTGATGCCTTTCAGCTGAAAGTAAAGCCACAATAGGATTCTGTGCACATTTACTGTGGGGAGGTTGGGCTACCCAGCTGCGATCATATTTGTAAGCAAGTCCCAGCGAACACCACTGAATTTCCTCTGAAGTAAGCATACACAGGTTCAGGGTGTCATGCATAAAACTCTAACATGCAATGAACCCCAAATGGAAATTTACTTCTCCCATGTTTGGGATTACAATGAAAGTGTGTTAATTCAAAATGTAAGTCTATAGGCCATCAAGATAAATCCTTTAGAAACTCAAACTGTTTTGCTGCTTCTCTCTCTCTCTCAAAGGGTAATTGCAGTGGTGTGCTAGAATACCTGATCAGCTCATACTATCTTAAAACTTTGCTGTCTCGGAATACTACTTATCTGAATTGGCTTGATCTTTTGAGTTAGAAGAGTTAAAACTGTGTACACATGAACCTCAAGCTAAATAACATGATCTCAGTATGTGTGTGTTTGTTTTGTTACAAACTAAGATAGTTCGCTAACAAACCAAGTCTAGGACATGTTTGCTTGGAAAAGCCCTTCTGATTTCATTAGGACTTGCATACAGTAGACTTACCTCACTTTTACACCATATCACTTCCAATACCATAGCTGCTGTTTTGGCTTTGCATATTTACTAAGAAGTGAGTCTCACTGCACTTAGTGGGAGTTACTTCTAAGTGAACTTGCACATGATGAAATTATTAGCGGCCTGGGTAAGTGTTCAAACACCATTTTGTCAAGGCAGGAAAAACTGAACCCTTTACTAGCAGTGGTGACAAGTTCCTAGTATCCAAATGCCTGTTTCCCAAACAACAGAAGTTTAAATCGATGTTTCAACCATTTAGTAGTGGAATGCAGGAATATGACGACAAGAATACACTGGCTGACCAAATGTCAACTCAGTCTCTTTCAAAACTTTCCAAAGCAAATATTGACAGTTCCTGTGTAGTTCTGAAAGCACATTCTGGGGGAGGGTGCGTTATGTTCGTCTGAACTGATGAGCCTATGCAAAAAAAGAAATGGGGGGGGGTCTGACCATTGTTTTTAAGTGAGTGACAGCCTTAAACTGACTCCACACGCCACCACCTGGGCACAACTACAAAGTACATTTTGAACAAGCAAAACACACCCCACTGAACAAGCATGCTGTGGAGCAGCTTGAAATCCCCAAATCAGACGTGGCCTCCAGAGCAGAGGAAGGCAGGAATGAAGAAGGGACCAGGCCGCACCCACCTGTGATACTGAGCTTGAAGGAACTGGAACTCCTCCTTGATTCGGTCTAGAGATTCTGGGATGGTGAACTTAAAAGGCTGTCCTGCAGCCTGGTGTGGCGTCTGGAGGAAGAGCAAGAAAACAAAGAGTTAGGAGGAATCTGTGTAGATAAGAGGCAAAGGCATCTCTACAGCTAAAGTCCAACTACAGAGCACAACCCAAGGAGACAGTGGCCTGGGGCACATGACACTTAGAAAGTGGGGGGGGGGGCTTAAGCAGCACTGGGGAAACTGGGCCTTGCAGATGTTGTTGGACTTGCAAGCCCCACCATCAGCCCAGGGTTGAGGCAAGTGGGCGTCCAGCAACATCTGGAGGGCCACAGCTTAGTTACCTGGCACAGAAATGTCCTTTTGGAGATTCACAAGTATTTCTCCATGGTCACCTGCCTGGTGCTTCTTCCCTACCTTTTAAAAACCTGCTGGTCAAGGGTGCTGACTTGAATAATATATTGGGGGTCCATGACACACCATTTGAATGGCAATGTCCAACAACCAGTGGCATAGCGTGGGGGTGCAGGGGGGCCGGCCGCACCGGGCGCAACATCTGGGGGTTAGGGTTAGGGGACGCAAATCTATGGGTTAGGGGGTGCAAATTACTTGCCTTGCCCCGGGTGCTGACAACCCATGCTACGCCACTGCCAACAACTTGGGGGCTCAAATGTTTTACTGGGGAACAGAAGGCCCATCTGCTCCTCCTTTTCAAAACAGTTTTGCAAAATGCTCTGGGAGATCCTCAGAGGCAAGATGCTCTCTCTCCGGGAACCATCATCTCAGGAGACACTTCGGGGGCGTCTAGCTTTCATTGGCAAGGCTTTTCTTTGGAGTGGGGGGGGGGGAGAGAGAAGCGCCGGCTGCCCGTCTCTCTTATCTAGCCCCGCAGTTGGGCTGGAAAGCGGAGATCGACCAGAGCAGCAGCAACCCCCCCCCACTCCCCGCCATTGTCGGCTGGTAGACAAACAAGTCCCAGAATAAACAAAGGAGTCGGCGCTGCTCGGCGGGCCGAGGGAGCGAGCGAGCCAGGCGCGGGCCCGCCAAGTTCCTCCGGCGGGACGGGCAGAGTTCGCAGGGCCCGTCCCTGGGAAGCGACCTTGCACGCACTTTGGGGGGGGGGAGACACGCAATCGGGGAGAGGGGGGGCCACTTACGGGATGCCGGCTCTGCGGAAACATGACTCGGGCTGCTGCTGCGGCTGCTTCTTTGCTCCTTCGCAGCTGAATGGCCGAAGTTTAAATCCCGAGGGGGAAAGCGCACCGAAGGCAGCCGGAGGGAGCGGAGCGGGACCGGGAGCCCCTACTCGGCCGCGCGGCTCAGCTGCACCATCCTCTCCAGCCGCTTCCTTTGTTGTGAGCTTTTGGAGGGGGGGGAATGTCACCGGGGAAGGGGAGCCCTGGCCGGGCAAGGGGGTCGCTTCTCGTCGCTCCTCCGACGGGGCGCCTTCCTCGCCCGCCCGCCCGCCCGCCCCCCAGCCAAGAAATCTCCTCTTGCCCTCCTCTCGCCCGGCTTCAAACTTGCGCGGTGCACTTGTAAGACCCCAAACTCCTGCGATCTCTTCGCAAGTGGAAAATCCAAGGGAGTCCAAGTCCGACGGAAGGGCTGGCTCGTCCCGCTACAAAAGGCCACGCGGCTGCCGGCAGGGAGACTCCAGGCCGGGCGCGCCCGGGACCCGGGGACGGCAAGGGGGGTTGCGGCGCTGGATGGGGCGCGCCAAGCAAAGCGGCTCCAGGAAGCGGGGGATCCAGCCGCGCCCGGAGAGGGGCAAAGGGAAAAGCGCCCCCCGCCCGCCTCGCTTCCTCTCCCCGCAGCCAGGCGCCGCGCACGGGGCCGAAAGGGAGGGACGGGCTGCCTCCTCCGTAGGCCCGCCGCGCATCGGACGGCGCCGAGCGGCCTCCGCGCTAGAGCCCCGCCAGGAAAGGACGGAGCGGCGGCGGCAGCATCCCCGCTCGCCTTCCCGCGCGGCCTCGCTCAATCCCGGGCCAAAGTTCTCCCCGGGATCCCTCGAAGAAGAAACATCCAGGCGGAGCAGGCGATCGCCCTCCTCCTCCTCGTCGTCGTCCCGCCGCAAGTAATCACAAGGCTTTCTCCTCTTCCATGGAGACCAGCTCGGCGCGCAAGAAGGAAACTCCGCGGGATCGCAAGAAACGGGACACCCAGGATCCGCCCGCGCTGGTTACATTAACACGCGGTTTCACACTCCTCCGGCTAACCAGCCCCGTGGCCCCGCCCCCGGAGAGGGGGAGGAGGGGCGGGCGCCCAATCGCCTGCTCGGGAACCAACGTGGGGCCGTGACATCAGGCCAATGGGAAGCCGGCGCTGGCAGGCCTCGCCTCCCCCTTCTCCCTCTCCTCCCCCCCCCGCCTTTGCTAGGAAGGCTTCCTCGCGGAGCTGCAGGACCCCTCCGAGCGAGCCAATGGGAGGCGGCGGAGCAGGCAGACGGGCAGGGAAAATGGGAAGGTCGGGGAGAAGGAGAGTGGAGAGGCTGAGCTGTCAATCAAAGTAACGTGGGCTTTTGAGAGAGAGACCGAGGGGGGGGGGAGGATAGGCTAGGCGCTCTCTCTCTCTCTCCCTTTTATTATTATTATTCCTTTACCTTGCCCCGCTCTCTCCAGAAATCTGTGAAAATAACAGAGAGAGATAAATAATGCATCCCTGCTACAGGACAGTCAGGAGCTGGAGTCAGATAGATGCTGGCCTGTTTAAGCTAATGGAGGAACGAGGACCGTGATGTTGCCTGGGAGCGCGGCGTGTTCATAGCGATCTGTATCAAAGTTTCCTCCGAACAACTCCTCTCCAGGGCTTCAGAAAAATGTAGCCTCCTCTCACAACGGTTTTATCTTTAATTTGTCAGAAGGCTCTCCGCCTGTGTTTACTGAAGCACCTACGTAGCCAGAAAGAGCAACGAGTCACTTTTTGAGATCTTAAGTGTATTTAGCCAATATCAAGACTTAACAGTTGGTCAAACATTTATTTTATTTTATTAACCCGATCAACGGCCTTTGAATTTAGGCCTATCTGTTTAGGTGACAATAAAAAATATAAAAGCACTCAACACAAGGCCACACCATTCTTTGCCAGCTCCCTATAGAGCCCAGCGTTGCCCTACTTTTGAGAACACCAAAGGCATGTTTGACCTCTGATGTCCCCGCTATCTCTGCAGGCATATTGGAAGTTTTGTTCGTGGGATAAAGAGGAATTTAGGCAGCGGCTAACCCACCAGTAATGAGTTTAAAGAGACTGTTGTTGATAGGATAGGCTCGAAATCCCTGTTTGGGTTAAAAAAAACCGCAGTGTAAGCAAAAGAGCTGCGGATTTAAGTTACTAAATGCAATGTAGTGGCATTCTGTCCACAGTGTTCCATAGAATGAAGGTTTAAGAGCCTAGGTACCCCCTCTTTTCCCCCTTCCCAGCTTTTTTTTTAAAGCCCACTTTCAGCAAGACAGTTCCGTGTGTGTGTACATTTAAAAATACAGCCCGAGAGTCCAGTCCTACCACTGTTAATTTGGCCACAGTAACAACTCCTTTCTTATGACTAAACCTAGCAATAAATTGCATTCAACTTCAGATAGACATATAAGGTGCCCTTTGTGGAAGGAGAATGCTATGCCCGGGCTTATTTATATACCGCTTTTGGGGCAAAAGGCACCCAAAGCAGTGAAAAACACATTAATATAAAAGAAATCTACAATAAATCAATCAAAACCATACAAAATACCCATAAATCACACTGGATATGTGTTAGGAACTCCAGCAAACCCTGCAGCAAGGAACAGAAAAGGCATCAATTAAGGCAAACCTATCTCTCTCTCTCTCTCTCTCTCTCCCTCTCTCTCTCTCTCTCTCTCACACACACACACACACACAAACAAACAAACACACAAACACCCCTAGGGTGCACACACTCCTTCTCCCTCTCTCACACAGAGAGCAGGTTACACTAACATGTTCTCGCCCTAAAGCAGAAACCACTTCTCTATCGCACTGCAGCCAGCCAGCTAGCCAACAAAACACTCATTAACTCCACATTACAAAAACCAGAGCCTAGGGAGGGGGGGGGGGGAATAAACACAGATCTACAAGCCTAGCATGCAACACCCAGCCCTTTCCTTTCTCCCATGAGGGTGCAGGGGACAGGATCCACAAGAACAAGCTCACATACTTGAAGGTGAAACAACGGTTCTTAGCATCTCCACCAACAAAAAATTAACTTTTCATACAACTTCACACTTTTACATATTGGCCTATTTTTTAAAAAAAACAAAACAACAAAACTAAACTCAAAAAAGGGCACACCACCCTTTGAAGGTTGCAATATCCAGTCCTGAAAAGAGTCACAGCAACCTCTGTGGCCTTGCCAAGGAGCTGGTCTTTGCTGCAGGTGTTTCTCAGCTAAGCAAGAAAGGTTACTGGGTGGTGGGGTGTTCTCAGTAACAAATCTCTTCACCATACAGCCAGCAAGTCTCAGCTTCCTAGCCTGAGAGGCACCATGTCAGCTGGGTGTTTTATAGCTCAATAGGCCCAGTCCCAAAAAGTCTCAAAGACCAGAAGTCACAGGTGATAGGTTGCCTCAAATGCCTAATAATAAAAATATCAGTTTGTAGATCAAATTCTTCATAAGCGTAAGTGGCTCAATTCACAGTGTGCTCCCGGGTCAGGATTTCTTCATATACCCATTTTGCAAGGTAGTGCTATGCATGTTTACTCAGGAGTAAAATACATGGCATTCCACGTAATTGTGCACTGAACTGCAGTCTCGGAAGTTGATGAGAGTGCCTCACTCTTCATACTTAGCAAAAATGACACCGTTTCTGATCTGGAGGCTTATAATCTAATTATGCCCACTTGCTGATTTTTGTGTCTGCTGCAATGTCCAACACTTATGTTTCTAAGCCTCTGCTAAAGCAGTATTTGCTCTTGCATTCAGCTCACTTCCACAATTAATAATTCTGAGATCTTATCTAAACAGGAAAAATGTGGTATGATTAAAGTCTACACTGACTTAATGATGCCCATGTTATATTGGGCACTGCGGAGGCACTGCCATGAGGATGCAATGGAAGAGTAGTCTTTCTTATTATTTTTAACTAGCTAAGTTCTCAACAGAGGTTACGAAAACAAAACAGAACGAAATGTGGAGAGAATCTTTCCATGTGCGGCATCGTTGCCAGTGAAGACCCACCCACCTGTAGGCTAGATCCTGCAAATAACTGAACACTTTAAGACCAACTTCAAAGTTCCTAACCAGGCTGTTAGCATGAACATGTTTTTGAGTCCTATAATAGGTTATCATGACTGTCAGTACAGTACATGGGCTGAAGTTCATAGCAGTATGAATTCTGGATTGTCCATGCAGCCAGCCCTATGGCAGAGTGAGGCAGCTGCCCCAGGCGCCAGATGCTGGGGTGGTGCATTGATGCCACTGTCCCGACCACATTTCTTATGAGCACCCTCTGGCCTTCCCTTCTGCTAAAGGACAAAGCTGTGTGCCCTGCAGCTTGCCCCGTGTCCACTAAGCTAGCCTGCTGGTCTTATGGTGGAGGGTGATGTCTTCTCACCACTGCTGAAGATTCAGGTGCGAATCCAGTTGAGAGGCAGGTGCTGTATCTTGTCCTTTATCTCAGGCAGCAGAATATCTTGGGCCATTCTAAATTGTTAATGGCTTGCTGTTATGCCAGCCAAATTCTATCCCCTTTGTAGAATGACATGGCCATTTTTTCTTCAGCCCTTTGTGGCTTTTCAGGTGACACAACTGTCAGCAAAAAGGCTTGGCCTGCAGGTGAAACACCAGGTGCAGAGCTTTGAATCCTGCCCTGTGTATTTACAACAACCATGCTTACTATGTTGCACAAATAATACAAAGCTTAATCAATTTTCATACCTGTCACAGCTTGCAACTGTGATTTCCAAGTTGCAATGTGGGTTCTTCGGAAGCTGATCAAGAGAGATTACAACAGGACAATAGACAAGCTTCTCTGAAAGCTTGCCCACCACTACAGATTTTTCTCTTCGGGGGAACTGTTGGGTTTGTTCCAGGGCACACTAGCAGTCTTGGTGCTGACCTTTAAAACCCTAAACGGCCTCGGTCCTGTATACCTGAGGGAGGATCTCCACCCCCATCATTCTGCCTGGACATTGAGATCCAGCGCCAACAGCCTCCTGGCGGTTCCCTCACTGCGAGGTTACAGGAAACCAGACAGAGGGCCTTCTCAGTAGTGGCGTCCACCCTGTGGAATGTCCTCCCATCAGATGTCAAGGAAATAAGCAGCTATCTTATATTTAAAAGACATCTGAAGGCAGCCCTGTTTAGGGAAGTTTCTAATATTTAATGCTTTATTGTTTTTAACACTCAATTGGGAGCCACCCAGAGTGGCTGGGGAAACTCAGCCAGATGGGCGGGGTATAAAATTATTATTATTAAAAAAGACAATGTTGAGTTCCCAGTAGGGTCAATGATTAGCACACATTATGAACTGACTGGAACAGGTGCCAGGATTTTCTACTGCACAGATATCACAGAATCACAGAATTGTGAGTTTGAAGGGACCATGAGGGTCATCTAGATTCTAGCCCAACCCCTGCAATGCAGGAATCTTTTGCTTGAACCCATAAGCCTGAGATTAGCAATCTTGTGCTTTACCAAAAGAAATCACTGTGGAATGGTGTGTAGCATTCAGATGCCTGGGAATGAAAGAGGGAAGTCGTATATATTATACCAATGAGAACTTTTGTTATTGAATGGCAAATAAATGTAACAGATTAAATAAATAATTATTAGCACAGTGGCAACTAAATAATATAATTACATTGATTCTGGTATCTTAACTGATGCTCAGCTATGGGCTGAGTCCCCTTTATAAGAAGGAGTAGATACACATAAGGATGTTCTTCAGACCACAATCTGTACACACTTACCTGGGAGTAGGTACCCATGAAATTAATGGTGTCCACTTCCAGGTAGCTCTGTATAGGTTTGCACTGTGATATGTGCATGTAGGAGCCACACACCAAGAAACAAAGTTAGTGTGGAGTTATGATAGCTAAGTTTAAGACAGGCTTTATGTTTAACCTGCTGGTACAAGTTTGTTATTATGACCTAAAGAGATAATTCAAATAATGTATTTTGCAACACGAGCAAGAGCCTTTCCCCTCCTCAGACTTGCTGCAAAGATGCTGAATAGCTTTATGTAATCTTATTGATCGCAGTTAATTTTTGCAGGGCATGTTTTAACACATACTGAAAGTACACGTTGTTCATGTTGCTCTGAACAAGTGTTTTTGAGCCACCTGAGATTTTGACTTTGATACCAGAGAACATTTCTTCAGTCTCTGCTATTCAAATGACAGCGGGAGATCAGTGGGATATTTAATGCAATAAATGCCGGCTCATTTGCATATTTAACTATTTTTCTTGTTCATTTGATGGTGGGCTCATAAAAATCTCCTCTTTATTACACTGATTCACAAATTAAATTGATGAGAGCTTCACCGTGGCCTTTTTTGGTTGCTTAAGGCACACACACACACACCCGTCAGGGCATTTGAAGCTTTATCTATTAATGAATTCGGACAATATGTAAATATTTACCATTGCTGAGCAATATGTTCCGTTCCTAGGCATGGATATTTCCTGTGGAGCTAGTTAGTGCATATAATTCAGCATGTACTACACTGGCCAGCCATGATTTCCATATATCCCAGTCCCGTGGAATAGCGGTTTGGAGTGTTGTACTAGGAGCCACACAGCTCATTGGGTAATTTTGGCCCAGTGGCTGCCTAATGTACATCAGAGGGTTGTTGTGAGGATAAGATGGAGAAAGGGGGAAGAACTATGTCTACCACCTTGAGAGCTTCTTGGAGCGAAGGTGGGATATAACTAAAAGAAAGAAATATATGGTGCAGAATGCAGCAGGCAGACTGCAGCGCGTAGTTTATGGTGCTCAGGATGTGATACCTATACTAAAACATCTACCTGCATTTTACTGGACCATTTCAAGTATCTGTTATTAATATACAAAGCCCTGACAATTTGGGTCCAAGTTACCCTAAGGACTGCTTGAGCCTTCGTATCCCAGCTTGATCGCTGATATCATCCGAAGGAACATTTTTAGTGATTCCCCTGTGTTGCAGAGGCTCAACTGTCCTCAACTGGGAGTTGAACATTTCGTGTGGAAATATTCTCCTAGCAGATATTTAGCAGCTTTCCTCAGAATTAACCTTCAGTCATCTTTTGTTGATTTTTTTTAAATGCACACAGGTCTATTCAGATCTTTGGTTTTCTTTTTTTTTAATGAGGCAGTCACTCTTGAAATTATTTTATGTTGTAGGCAGTGTATAAATACTTTTCTAAATTAATAAATATCATGCACATGACCAATAATGTGGCCCCAATTCACATTATTAGCACCATTTTGTGATCTTGTGAAAAAGACTCTGTGCCCTGGAAGGTCAACCTTTTCCTCCACGATAAAGAAAAGTACAGTAGCATTATCAAGAAGCATACCCAAAGATAATAACCTAAAAATGCAATGCTAACCATGCCTACTCAGAAGTAAGTCCAGTTGAATTCAGTGAGGGTTACTCCCTGGTAAATGGGGCTTCCGAACTTAAAAAATGGAAAGCGTAATGCTGGTGGTCAACAAGAGAGGTTTAAAGACTGTCTCAAGGCAAGTCTTTAAACACTGACAACTGGGAAACACTGGCTTATGAGCGCTCCAGTTGGAGAACAGCCTTTACCAAAGGTGTCATGGGCTTTGAAGACACTCGGACTCAGGACGCAAGGGAGAAATGTGCTAAGAGGAAGGCACATTTAGCAAATCCACACTGTGATCAACTCCTGCCCGGAAACCAATGGCCCCACTGTGGAAGGACATGGAAGACAATGTTACTTGGCTACGAGTGATTGCCAAAGAAGAAGAAGACGACTCCCTGGTAAATGGGACTCCAATTGCAGCCTAACTCAAAGAGTGTGTGCCCAAAGAAACTTAATAGTGTCATTAATTCTAATAATCAGCCTATGCTAAAATATTATGTTAACCAAATCATTACATAACAATCCTATTTCTTTCCAGTTTCTGTAAGTTGAAGAGGCAATTGCCAATTCAGCCTATAAACTAATTATACTCACTAAACTTTGCCTTGCTAATTAAAAGCACCATCAGAAGTTCATACTGCAAACAGAGTAACTTGCACCCACAAAGTGGAATACATGAATACACGCATACACCCTCTGTCATACCAGACTAATGACTTCTCATTACCTTCAGGGGGAAAATAACTGAGCTGCTGTATGGGAAGAAGCACTGTCATGTGATCTTTACCTACTCCATTCAAATTGCTTGGTGCAACCCTTTACAATCTGTTTTGTAATAGTCTTTCTAAGAACCTGTTTGAAAAAGCCCAACAATGGCAGCCAATTCTTACTCCCAGATATATCCTCACATTCTCAGCCTTTTTATAGATACTAGTTTCAAGCAGCATAATTAACTTTTGTCTTTTTTCTTTAGACACTTCTCCTATATTCTTGCTAAAGACACATTTTACCATGTCGTAACTATTATTCAAAAAGTTTAAAAAACAACAACACCTTACTCTCAATAGACTACAACTTACAAAAACAATTCTATATGACAGTCAAATATCACTTCCAGATGATGACATAATGCTCCCCTATCCATATTTACATCTACATTATTGGTGAAAGAGGCTATGTTAAGAATAGAAGATTTATTCTGCTTTTTAAAAACACTTTTACTTAATATTGTGCCAGGCAGGACTCCTCAATGTAATTCATAACAGGATATGCATTATTACATAAAAGTTACTGATGAAGACCAATGATCAAAATATGGTTGAGAAGTTATAAGAATTAATATTCTATTGCTTTCAAATAGTGTATGTGTAAATAAATCATTGTTGCAGGATAATTTATTGTTGATCCCAGCTCTGAGTCCCTTTCAGATTCTCTTAGTACATTATCTATTCAAGTAACAGAAAAACACGTTTCCACCAGGCCAGCCACATTAAAGAGCCATGGTCAATTGTTCTGCATTCTAGCAAAGGGACTGCTTAAGCCCAAATAAAAAGGTTACTCCGTTTTTATAAGGATACGAATACCTCCTGATGTAGCAAGATCATGCCTTGCCGGGACTGATTCTGTGGTGCCTAATGGAGAACACTAATGAAGAACATAATTTGAAACTTAATAGGGTTTAAGGTCATAGCTTCCCCTTGATTCCCATACTATGATAATTATGGTACACCTCTTCACGCAGAACTTCAAAAGGCACAGAGACACCAGCAGCTTCAGTCTTCTCTGGGCAATAAATGAACAGCATGTGGAAACGACATCTAGCACGGAGTGGCTTCCCATTACTTCTGTTTTCTCCTTTCATGCCTACTTTTCTATCCTAAGAATGTTACTGCCATCTAATTTACAGGGGAGGGGTGGAAACCTAATAGATTAATTGCACAGTAAAGTACATAGTGAGAGTACTCAGGCAATTTTGGAGGCAAAGGGAGGAACACATGATCTCTTCTCAGGACGCCACCTTCAAGTGAGGTTTGGAGGGTGGTGACAAGAGAGAAGATATTTTTAGTGGTGCCCTCCCCCATATTTATGGAATGCTCTCTCCAGCAAGGCCCACCTGGTGCTGATATTAACATCCTTGTGACGCCAGCAATTATTAAGCTTATTGTGATACAGTGACTAGCCCAGGGGTCAGCAACCGAAGGCCCATGGGCCGGAAGCAGCCCATGGAGGTCATTTGACTGGCTCTTGAGCTGCCCCCAAACCGAGACACCCACTTGCGTGCTGTGCTAAACCAGTGCAGCGTGACTCTGGGACTTGCCTCCGTGGCACCAGAAATCACGTCGGCGCATGCACAGATGCCGAAAATCACGTCCGCGCAGACACAAACACCGCTAATCATGGGTAGGCATGCGATTCGGCCCAGGGAGGGATCTCCGTGGGACCGATCCGGCCCAGGCAAAATAAATCTTGCCGACCCCTAAACTAACCTGATATCACCCAGTGAGCTTCATGGTGGAGTGATGGGGATTTGAACGAGTTTTTCCTGGTTTGGACACTAACTGCTATTCCTCACTGGCTCATGACTTGTTGTGGCCCTATTCACAGAAGTGGCACACCTATCCTTTGCTGTACATTTGCTTCATGTATTTCTTCCTTGCCTTCTTGTGTGGTGTTGTTGTATTTGCGCCGATTGCATCAAACTGCCAGGTTCTACAACGATTTCAGTCAGGCCATATGGCAGGCCAAGGCCTAGCAGGATTTGAGCATGTGACACAGACCAGAAGTGTAACGGTTGTGGGAAGCCACATGCCACTTGGTAACAATTCATTCAAGCAGATTCCTTCATCTTTCCATTTTAGCAACGTTACAGAGTTAAGACAGTCACTGCTGTCTCAATGAAGCCCTTGTGTTTGATCTCAAAAAGGGAGGGAGGGGGAATCTTCACGTGCAAAGGGAGGGGGGAACAGTAGCAGAGATCACGAGCGCTTAAAACAAAAATAAGATCAGCCCCCAAGAATCTCTTCTGGTTTCATGCAATATGGTAAAATTAGAGATTGCAGGAAACCAACAGAATTAATTTGGGAACGCTGGAAGAAAAATGACCAGGTTTTATGAAAATGACACATTGACTGGGCCAGTATGCTATAGTTTTTTTTAGACCAACAATTTCTTTGTTGAGGCATAGATCAAAAGAACCGTCATGTGTTTTCATTTTGTTCTAAGCCAAACTGGAAAATTGCATCCAGATGTTTAATAGGCATTCTGTTGCCTTCTCCTTCTCTCTGTCTTTTTTTGCATTGATTAGATATGTTGGTGCTGTTTACTTACAAGTGTAGCTGGATCATTAGCTAATGCAAAAAATGTTTGCAGTGAGTTGCTAATTAGGTCTTTTGGAAGCACTCCATGCTCGTGAACAATTTGTACAGTGGGCTGGATGGGGGGGGGGAATAGTTGCAGCACTTCAGATGTTGCTTTGCTCTCTGTGTCTGGGGGCATATGTCTGTCTCTTTCCCCAATCTTCCTTTGCCTACAGGGATTGATGTTTGATCCCAATAGGTTGAAGTGCAAATAAATTAGGGAAGAGACCACACACACATACATACATACACACACACTTCTGTAATGTAACGTTAAAAGTTAACATGTGCTGTATTCTTGACAAGGAAAATGTGGTAAACTTTGAACCATAATATTATCACATTCACATAATTTTTGGAGCATACTTTAGAAACAGATGGGGAAGTCATTTATGATAAATTAGTGTACTTGAATTCATTACTGTAATGCTTATAATTAAAATAGCTCCCTTACAACTTCAGTACCTTTGCAGGGTGCTTAGAAGCAAAGAAAGAATGAGAAAGCTTTTTGAAAGAGACTTTATAGATAGAAGGGGTAAAAAAAGATAAGGGAACAGAGAAAGGCTCTGGAAAGTACTGTGCTTTCCCATTTTTAATGTATTATGCCAGGTAAGATCTTGGAAAGGTGTCAGAGATATTCCCCATTACAGTATTGTCAAAGAAATTGTTTTAGACTCCTTGGCTCCAACCTGATAACCTTTTAGGTGCAGTATCACCTTTCTAAGATTCTTGACGTTGTGAATGAGCTGCATAATGAAGACCACCTGCCAGTTCATCACTTTCTCTTGCTGGCGCAGGCCAGTGGTGAAATGTGCAACTTCTGCCTTTAGTAAAGCAATTTTTAGTAACATCTTGCAACATTTTTTACTTATTTCCACCCTTGCCACCTTTCTCTTCACTTACCAGTTTGTTTTGTTTTGCATCTGGTCTGAAAAATGGGAGCTCAAATGACTGCTTACAGATATATGTGGATATTTTAAGTGGTCCTAATAAAGGGATTAGGGATGCAGGTGGCACTGTGGTCTAAACCACTGAGCCTCTTGGGCTTGCCAATCAGAAGGTCGGTGGTTTGAATCCCCACGATGGGGTGAGCTCCTGTTGTTTGGTCTCTGCTCCTGCCAACCTAGCAGTTCAAAAGCATGTCAAAGTACAAGTAGATAAATAGGTATCACTCCGGCGGGAGTGTAAACGGCTCCCTCGGCCAGTAAAGCGAGATGAGCGCCGCAACCCTAGAGTCGTTTGTGACTGGACTTAACTGTCAGGAGTCCTTTACCTTTAATAAAGGGATTAATAAAGACATTATTACTGTTACTTTTGAGTCCCTTGCAATGGACCAACAGTGCTACTTGCCATTTATATGTATGTATAGAGGCCATGGACACCAGATGAGCTTCATCACACACCCTAATTCACTACCAAAAATAAAGTGCATCATAATTTTAATATAATTGCATATTTAATATACAAATATAACAAAGGCTTGGTCTCAAAATATGACAGCAAATATGTATAGTATCAAATGAGTAAGGAGGCCATGAAACTAAATGACATCCCAGTATCCTTTACCTAACAGCTACGGCAGAACTCCTAACTATGTCTGCTTAGCAGTAGGGCCCATTTAATTCAATGGGTCTTACTTCCAGGCAACTGGGATTAGGATTGAACCTAAAATAATATCAGTTTATACATTCATTTTTTATACATCTATACCTAAAGCTGTAGAATCACAACCTTCCACACTATAGAAAATGAAAGAAGTATTGTACACACAAATTTGTTTGGCTTAATAATTGGACTGAAAAAATAATAACAGAAAGGTGTACTTACACATTATGGGGCTTGGCATAAATGGATTCCATTGTTGGCCAGGATATATCTGAACAATTCTGATAACAAAAGTCTGAAGCAGTCTGTTCGCAGAAGTTGATACTAAAACTTTTGTAGAGGCGACAATAATTGTGTGAATTTACCTTGGAGAAGGGTTTCCCAAACTTGGGTTTCCAGCTATCGTTGGACTACAACTCTCATCACCCCTAGCTGGCAGGACCAGTGGTCAGGGATAATGGGAACTGTAGTCCAAAAACAGCTGGACATCCGGGTCGGCGCCATCGCCGAATGGCGGGCTCCCTCCGAGCTCCGGAGGGAGCCTGCTCGGCAGGGGCTGGGTCCTACCGCACCGGCGATGCGGGGACCCTCAAAAACCACGGCCAGAGTGAGGCCGTGGACATGGAGACTCGGCTGGCACCGTTAGCGCCCTCCCGGCTCGTGAAGGAGCCTTTTTAAAGGCTACGGATCGGGCGCCGGGGAGAAGCGTGGTGCTTTGAGTTCTCTGCTATCCCTGCCGAGCGCAGCCGCATGCCATCCGGCGGAGAGCGCTGACTTCTTCTATTGAAAATCTGGACCTAAAAGAAGAACCCGTGAGTAATTGGATTATGGATTAAAAAAGAGGGATAAATTTTTAAAATCTGGAGCGAACGGGGGAGGTGGAAAAAAGGAAGTCAGCCTACCCCTTAATTGTAGAAGAGCCAAAACAAAGGACTTAACGACTAAGATCGAGCGTATCTCTATCTTCATGAATTAGCAACTTCGCGAGGGAAAATTATAAGACTGTGCTGGAGGAGAAAAGTGGAATTTGTATTAAAAAAACAACCCCCCCCCCGGAATCCCTGGAGTGATCCGCGAAACTACCTGGGGAAGAGCATCGGGAGTTTTGACAGCTGTCAAAGGCTGTCAAAACGGAAGAATAAAGCAGGGACTTTGCTTTGAGGACTTTGCCGGTTACATTTGTTTTAAATTGTATACAAATTGTTTCAAATAAGGATTTACAAACTATTTGGACTAATGGATTCGATTTGGAAGGGAACATAGTTATTGCGATCCACCTAGAGGAGCTGAGCGACATTGCATGTGTTTTTCTCAGGAAACCTGAACAGTTGTAACTTTTAATCTCTTGGGAACTGCAGAAATGGAACATTGTTTTGTCTACAGAGGGCTACAAACTACAGGAAACAATGGATTCTTTAGTTGGAAAACGAAAGGGACATGACATAACGTTTTGCTTCTGAATAACAAGCCTCTGCAGAAAATAAGAAGGTCATGGAAAAAGAACATTTTTGCGGGAAAACAGGGAAATAGAAGGAGGAGAGAGAATGACAAGAATATGGAAACATCATGAACTGGACAGAATTGGGAACATTTGGGACATCCAGACTTGACAAGCTTATGGAAATTAAATGGGAGTTTCTTACTCCTGGATATAAAAATCTGGATAGAAAAAATGGGCCCCTTTTTGAGACAGACTCCTTCCAAGATTGGACATTTGTAATTAAATATGACTGGCAAACTACTAGAGGGATATGGATTAAGCGGGTAGGAACTTCAGGAAGACATTAGGATGAAGGGATAGAAGGAACACAACAGAGAAAGGGGGGAGGGAAATTTGGAATCCAAAGGTTGTAAAATTATTTTTTTTTATCTTTATATCTTTTTTCTTTTTTTATAAAATTTTGAAAGGGGGAACTCGTGGAAGGGAAAAATCGATCTTAGGGGATGGGAATTTGGAAAAATTGGGTTATTGATGTTAAGTGAGTCATGGGATAAAAACTTGTTGAATTTAATTGCTTACTCGGAAGATTTGGAACGCAATTGGGGGCGGGAAGGGGAAGTCTTAGCTTTGGTTTTGGAAGAAAGTGTATGAATTGGATCTAATTTGTTTTTAATTTGGAAAATCTTAATAAAAATTATATTAAAAAAAAAAAAAACAGCTGGACATCCAATTTTGGGAAACCTTGCCTTGGAGCAATGGCTGTAAAACAGGAACCCACTTCCTCCCTGCCCATCCTCAATTAATGGAAGCCCTGAGATGCCTGAATTGTTGTCTGTGTCACCATGGAATGCATGTATGAGAGGACTTCCAGATCATGTCACAAACATGGAAGCAGTTTCTCTGAGCTCAAAGAAGTCTTGGGTGGAGGAATGGGGGGTAGCAAAGGCAACCCCCCCCTTAAAGCACCCTGAAGGTATCAGGATGATGAAGACTGCCCACTTGCACCATTTGCTTCCACTCACTGCCTTGGGTGGGGATGGAGGACTTTGTTACAGGCAAGGAGGGGCAGGGCGTGGGATGGCATCTAGTTGACTCCATTACCGAGAAGCTTCGGAGCGTGACCATGTACGTAAGTGACTGACCTCCTTGTAATTTGGACTAAGTGCAATGGATAAAAGTATGATACATAATGCATCAGGAAAGGGCAGGAATGGAAACACCAGGGAGGAAGGGTGGGAAGTCAACTTATAAAAATTCTTTTAAATTTGTATTAAATTTGAAGTTAAATTCTTTAAAATCTTTGAAATTGAATGGAAATTTGTTGGCGAAGAACACATGCATGTGGGCACTGGGGACCTTCCTTACTCTTCCATCCCTGCAGTCACCAGAACCTGTGAACAAAGCTCATGCAGATACAATTTGTAAGCAGGAGAAGTAGGCATGATCTCATTCATGGCTGGTTTCGGTGGGTCGGCATCACTGGGCCATCTGCTGAGACGTACCTTGAACAGAGGACCCACAGCTGATGGTTTGCAGCATCCTCTTCTTGCTCATGAGTCACAAATAGAGACTGTGAGGAAACAGAGCATTCTGTTCCACTGGCCTTGCACAATCTTTCCAGATGGTTGTGCAGACTGGCCCAGAGATGGGACAGTGGGGACAAAGAAATGGGATGCTGGTAAGGAGGTGGGACCACGGAAATCATCTTGCTCAAGCCCTTCCCACAAAAAAGGAACTTGAAGCTAGCACTGGTCCCATTCCTCCCTTCACTGGTCAATGGGGTATTACAGTTCATTGAGGAACTGTATGTACATATACTATTCCTACTGATTATAGTCACAAACATTTTCTGGGGGTTCAGATTCATGATATCAGTTCCTATGGCCTTAATCTCTCGTAATCAATTTCACCATTAAGGATGGCAATATTTAACATGTATGGAGCACTTTTGAGTGTTCAATGGGTGTCATGTACAAGATCTCAGTCGTCTTTCCACCAACCCTATTTGGTAAAGGTAAAGGGACCCCTGACCATTAGGTCCAGTCGTAACAGACTCTGGGGTTGCTCATCTCGCTTTATTGACCAAGGGAGCCGGCGTACAGCTTCCGGGTCATGTGGCCAGCATGACTAAGCTGCTTCTGGCAAACCAGAGCAGCACACGGAAACACCGTTTACCTTCCTACCTTCCTTCCTATTTATCTACTTGCACTTTGACGTGCTTTTGAACTGCTAGGTTGGCAGGAGCAGGGACCGAACAACAGGAACTCATCGCGGGGATTTGAACCGCCGACCTTCTGATCAGCAAATCCGAGACTCTGTGGTTTAACCCACAGCGCCACCTGTGTCCCACCCTATTTGGTAGGTTAGTATTATTATTCCCATATTGCAAATGGGGCCTGAGTCTACCTAGCAGCTCAACCATGGCCATTTAAGAGTTAATGGCTATGCCTATGATCCTAACTCCATTTACCTGGAACTAAACTCCCACAAATTCCATAGAACTTACTTCTGAGTAGACATGGCTGGAATTGTGCTATTGGTTGTCTGCTTATTCTCATGCAAGTCTAAAAGGTTTGCTCAGAAGAAAGCCCCAGTGAGCTGAACACAGCTTATTATCAGGTAAGTGAGTAAGACTGAACCGCTATGCTACACTCAGAGCTGAAGAGCGGGGTCTGGGCTGGGGAAATGGTGCAAGTTGCTGGGTCCTGGTTTTCCAGAAGGGGCTCTGGGGTCCAACCATCTTGCATACGTTTAATGTAATTCTTAACCACGTATATATTTTATGTTCAAGGCATGCACCCTTCTGAATAACAGCTTGCGAACTTGTGCTGTGAACTGAGAATTGCCCACTCTATATGAACATCTGACAGTATGACAGAGCAGCCTCGTCTTATTACGCACAGTCACACTTGTGCATTTTCATAAGTGAACACTGTGTGAATACAATAAAGTGGTTGTGTGATATACATTGTGTTGTGTTATGCATACAAGTTTTAATGTTTAAAGCATGGGTAAGCAAACTAAGGTCCGGGGGCCGGATCCAGCCCAAACGCCTTCTCATTCTGGCCTGCGGACAGTCCAGGAATCAGAGTATTTTTACATGAGTAGAATGTGTACTTTTATTTAAAATGCATCTCTGGGTTATTTGTGGTGCACAGGAATTCGTTCACTCTCTCCCCCCCCCCCCAAATATATAGTCCCACGCCCCACAAAGTCTGAGGGACAGTGGACCGGCCCCCTGCTGAAAAGTTTGCTGACCCCTGAAAGTGTATGGTTAGTTCAGCAATGGCCGTGTGGGTGCGTATATTACTGATATTAGTCATTAGGATCTTAATATTCTCAACAGGTGCAGACATTAACATAAAATTTTATTAACATAAAAATGAGATCACACATTTATTTTATACCCTGTATAAAGATGTTTTGCTGGTCTGTCCTTGCAGGGGGTGGGGGGCTGGCTACATTATCATACACAGACATTTAAGTTATGGATATATAAGTAGCAGCTGCGTATGATAATGAGGAAAGCATCTATTCTTAAAAAATCTGGCATTCCACCACAATTGACTTTACTCTAGGATTCTTTTAAATAGTCTAGCTGTTTAGTTTGGCAGAAGAAACTTTTGCAAATGCTCCTTTTTTGAAAATTTGCCCTGTTTTCATCATATTTCTCTAGTTTCTTCCAGCAGAACCACTTCATCACATGTGAAAGCCAGAACTTCCTAACTGGTGACAATAATACACAGTAATAAACTTTTCCATCACAGCTCACGTCTGAGTTTTTCAGGGGGGGAACCCACAATGTTTCCCATATTTGTCACTATCTAATTGCAGATATTAGACAACTACAAGGTCTCAATCCAAGAAAACATCTGCTTTTATTTTTCCTGTTTTCAAGAGCCTATGTATATAGAACATGCAACATTTGGGGCAAAATGAGATTGTCCAAAAGTGTTAAGTTCTCGGTGTTGTTCTCATTTTTTCTCTCCCTCAGTTGTATAAACCAAGGACACAATTCTGGGATTAAGATCTAGCTGTATCATAGCCATCCATGGTATGAAAGACATCATGAGTACTACAAAATCTCCAGAGAATTCCAGCTTTCTGTATTGGGTTCAAACAAACCCACAAAGGTGAGATCAATGGCCCTGCAGCTTAGGAGAACACTGTGGCCTAAGAGAAGGCATTGGCAAACTCGGCCCTCCAGATGTTTTGGAACTACAATTCCCATCATCCCTGACCACTGGTCCTGTTAACTAGGGATCATGGGAGTTGTAGTCCCAAAACAACTGGAGGGCTGAGTTTGCCTACGCCTGCCTAAGAGGATCAACAGCTCCCCCATTTCTCCACTCTGCTGCCAAAGTATGTGCCACTTTGCATCAAAATTTAGTTTTTTAACCATAGGGTTTTATTTTAAAAAATATTTTTTTCTAAAGAAAAGGGCCTCCAAGATCCCCAAGAATTTAGCAGCAACCCACACCCTCACCAATCCATGGACACAGCACTGGAGCAGAAGTCTGAGAACTCTTTGGTGTTTTCTCTGTTGGTTTATTGGTCTTGTACACAAATAAACCCAAACAACAATGTTTTTAAAATACCTGCATATTGTTTTCACTATGTGGGGAAAGAGATGTCTTGTTTTAAGGCCCTGCTGGCGTGCGCTCCTGGTATAATTATCATGGGTGGAGTGCAGGAGTCTGAATAGCAGGGAGATCAAAGGAAGATGAAATTACATTTGCATTTACTGCCTCCCTTTGCAAATGTCAATACACATCTTTTATGAAGCAAATTTGGGAAGTGAATCATGTACATGTTTCAAATACACCAGCTGAACCACCAGGTAGGTCATAGATCAAAGGGGCTAAACTGATATTAAAAGGTCAAATTGCATAAATTGGATGGGGGGGGGGAGGCTGTGCAGTTATATATTTAAGAATTACAAGATTATCTTTCTCAGTGTTGTTTCAATCTTGGGACATAAGAGACTGTCTTATAGCAGTTCAGATTCATTATCCATTTAGGCCTTTATTGTTTACTCTGACCAGCAGAAACTCTCCCAGTCTCAAGCAAATGTCTTGTTAGCTGCTTGCCTTTAGCTCTTCTTAAAAGCTTTGGCTTGAAAGAAATGCTTTGGTGGGGGCGTGGCAGAGATCCTTAATTTGCAAAGCATTTAGGCTGCAACCCCTCTTATAAACCCCACTGAATTCAATAGGACTTCTGAGTAGACATGGTTAGGATTGCAACCTTAATTTATGTAAAGTGGTACCTCGGGTTACAGACGCTTCAGGTTAAGACGCTTCAGGTTACAGACTCCGCTGAAATAGTACCTCGGGTTAAAAACTTTGCTTCAGGATGAGAACAGAAATTGCATGGCGGCGGTGCAATGGTAGTGGGAGGCCCCATTAGCTAACATGTCACCTCAGGTTAAGAACAGTTTCAGGTTGAGAACAGACCTCCAGAACGAATTAAGTTCTTAACCAGAGGTACCACTGTATTTTGCTCAAAAATTTTAATACAAAGCAAATCAAGGCCAACAACACCATAAAAGCCTTGCTGCACTATTCAGACACCAATGCCTGCTTTTGTTTGTCTTCTGTGTCCCCTTGTGTTGCCTGAAGCAGGTCACTTCAACCTATTGCAGCCCTTGAGACCAAATTTATAGGGGATAATATACCGGTAGGTACCTACCAATAACTGACCTCCTTAGGGATAGTAGCTATGGAATTTCATGAGGTTTAGTCAAGTGCTATGCTACTTATTTTCATTCCATTCAAACACACTAAAGAAAAGCAACTGCAGAAAATTACATTGGGAGGTTTTCTAGTTTTATTCCAGCAATCCAAACACCATCTATTAACTATCAACCAGCTGAATCATCCTCTATTATGCTGCCATTGAAGAATGTTAATTAAATTATACATAAGAAGAGGCCAAACAACCACACTCACCAAGCAAATATTTATGTGGAATAAGTACATCTTGGTCCATTGGATTGCCAAATATGCTGTTCTCTTTGAGATCGTGCTCTACAGCAATTAAGAATAATCAGACAAGAAACAACACACCTGGGAGGTGAGACGGTGCCTTTTTGTTGTCTGAATCCTGACTGATCTACTGCAAATCACCTGGAGATCTGCCAGTAGATCCTGATCTACTTCTTGCCCTCCCTTGCCTTTAGGGGATCACCTGCTCCCACATCAACCTGGCTGTGCATGCTGCTGATGCGTTCTGTTGGCACCATCAGAGGTAAGGCAGGTGGAGACCAGGGAGAGGGCTGTGGCTTGCCATCTGTGGAACTTCCTCCTCAGGGAAGTGTGCCTGGCATCTATCTTAAACTTTTAGGCATCTGGCAAAGCCTCTTTTTTGCTCCCAGGCCTTTAAAATATTTAAAGTCCTTTGTGATGTTTGCCTCCTGCTGTTGCTACCTTTGTTTTATGCTGTTTGATTTGTTGTTATTGCTGATTGTCTTATATATATTTTAATATGCTGTACACCACTCTAGAACCAATGATGGAGGGAGGTACAGATTGTTCTTTAATAGAACACATATAGAAATATGCATACTGCAATAATGATATGGTGTATGTAAACAGTGCTTTTTTATGGGGGGACGCAGGGGTACGCATACCCCTAAACATTTTGTGAATCTAAGTTTGGCTTCATTGAAGGGCAGTATTTCAATATGAGTACGAAAATGAGAGTAAGCGCTGTGTGTGTGTGTGTGTGTAAGTGATATGAGGGTAAGTGACACATGCATTTTCTACTGGCAAAACACATTCCTCGTGGGGGGGGGGATCTGCAAACTGTGTGTAGAATTTCACATATGCGGAAAAGCACAAAAACGTGCTTTGTGTGGAGAGAAAATGCATATGATTTGCAGTGGCCATAAATGGACTGTTTGTGGTTTCTGTGAAACAAATGGGGTTGAAACAAGCATGTCTGGCTTTAGACCACAAACTGCACAGAATGAATTCATGCTGTCAGGCTCCTTTTTCCTGCAACTCGCCCCCTCCCCACTTCTCCCAGGTCTTGCATGCTGAGCCTTTACCACAAAGTTAAGGCACGTCCAGACAACTTCCTGTCCTCTCACTTCAGCAACTTAGTGGTAAACCAGAAGCGTAGAAAGCCATCAATGTGTGAAATTCAAGTATCTTGTAAAAAACAAAAAAAACCCCACCCCACTATTCCAGAGCTACACCAGCTATGTGAAAGGCCCAACCATCACTGATTCCCACAGCCTATGTTGTGAACGACCAAGGTTAACCAACAGGGTGCCCTCCGGTTGTTGCTGGAATCCCATTCCCATGCAAGGCTGGGGCTGAAGGGTATAGGGCGGCATATAAATTCAATTAAAAAATGGGTGTGTGTGTGTGAAGCTATAGTCCACCACATCTGGAGTGCACCAAGTTGGAGGATAGGTAGGAATAGCAGCACAAAGTCACTGGTACATGAGAAACATGGAGTAGTGTGGACAAGGGCCACATCTTTCTAAGCACCAGCTTGAGCCAGAATGGGGAGCTGCTGGCAGGGGTGACACCCGGGGTGGGGCATCGCTACAGAGCGTGCATGTGCGGCATTGCTATGTACGATGCATGCGCCATACGTAGCGACGCCGCACATGCTCTGCACATAGCGGTTTGCTGGTGGTGCCGCTCCAGCGCCGTACAGACGGTCCCGGGATCCTCTGCTCGCGGCTGCAGCAGCGCGATGGCTGCTCGTGCTGCGGTGGCAGGCTGTCTTCTTGTCACCCCCGCAGACATGGAACCAGGAGTGCTCCACCCCCCGTTGTGATGCCACTGGCTGCTGGTCCTCCAGTTGTTGCTGGACTGCACACAATGGCCATGATTGCTGGGGCAGATGGGAGCTGGGGCCCAACAGCATCTGGAGGTCACAAGTTCACCCCTGACTTAGATAAACCAGATGTCCTCAGTTGTGTCATAGCATAGAATCATAGAGTTAGAAGGAATCTCAGCTAAAGCATCCATGACAGATGGCCACCAAACCTCTGCTTAAAAACCTCCAAGTACAAGAATTGCTTCCTTGTAGCCTCTTCCTATGCCACTATAATGACACTCGTCGTTGTACAACTAGTGGCGTAGCTTGGAGTGTGTGGACCAGGTAGATTGCCACGGATGGCACTTACATTTGGGGGCAGCACGCTGGGCACGGCACTCAAGGTGGCATGCAAACCCAGACACCCCAAGAGCCCAGCACGCCGCTGACAAAAGCAGCATGCGGCTGCGCTTGCGGCACACCTTAGCTTCTGCATCCCCCTACAGCCATCTTCTTGCATGACCAAGGATGGCCAGGTTTGAAGGGATCAACAGGCTAGTGCCCAGAGGGTCGCCACCAGAGGCACCAACTTGTGAGGAAGATGGGGGGGGGGAATGCCCACGGGCTGCTTCCTCCTTCCCCTCCATGGCAGGAGAAGGAGCTGGTCACTGAAGCTGCACTGTGCTACGCTTAGCTCCGCATTTGGCCCTGATTTTTTTTGGAAAATTGAGGGGTCTACCCCCCAAATATTGTGGGTGCCTGAAAGGCTTGGGCTTCCAGGAGTTGGTGCCCAGGTCCGCACTTTCCCTCTCACTCTGGATGCGTCCAATGGTGCTGAGCATGTGTCGCCACCATTTTAATTTCGCCCAGTGCCCTGGAGCGATGCTATACTGGGCAAAATTAACCTGGCATCTAGACCCAGACCCTAATTCTAAGAAGCAAAACCAATCATTATTGCATATATTCAAGAAGGCTAACGGACACAAATAAATAATGCCCAAATGTACCAAGAAATAGCAATGGGCAAGAATTTCAGAAATTTGGAGGGATGAGGTGCTGGAAACAACCTTTCTCCACATATCCCAAGTTGGGGGGTAGGGAGGGTAAACAGCAGCTTCAAAAACAGCCCTTTCCTAAGTTCCTCAGTGTGGCTGATGAAAGTTTTAGAGCCCACTTGGCATCTGCACGGCTGATGCAAAGTCTTGGCAGTGTAGGCGTTTTTAATTCCTCCTGACTCACTGACTTCCATTTTTTAGTGATTTAATCAGTGCCGGCCCATGACATTTTTCTGCATGAAGAAGAACCCAAATACATCCCCAGCCCTGGTGGGACCGGCGCTAGAAAAAGTATTGGGGCACCATTAATTCCTGTCTTCTATTTTCCTAGTCAACCCCACTGCATGGTCACTGATTTAATTGTGGCTCAGATGAAACAAACTAAATTTATGCATGCATATTTAGTTATATTAGATGCTATATGCATCTTTTTGTATGGGGAAAAAACTGAAGGTAGCTTACAGACAATAAAAAACCAATAAAATAAAATTACTGTTTCAAGTGGTCATCCATTTGTGCTTTAATACTACTAACACCTTTCAACTGAGGAAATAGACATAATGGTGGAAACTGTGTTTCCTTCATAATCCTAGTGTGTGGCTGGGATCATTTAAAGAGGTGGACTAGCAGGCAGGGAGAGGGTTCAGAATCCTCCCCCGTCTGCTATTATTCATTCATTTTACAATATTTATACCTCACCCATTAGCAAAAAAAGCTCTCAGAGTGGATTACAAAAAAGATGTTCAGTGGTGATCACTGCCTTCGGCCCACAATCTAAAAAGACATAACACACGAGGAAAAATGAATGGGAGGGAAGAGGGGGAAAGTAACATCTTAAATTCCAGCCAGTGGATGTCTTGCCCTTGATAAAGTCTCATTTTAGTAGTAGCCCATAGATCAAAACCATAAGGGGAGGGAAACATAAGGGTCAGACTGAGTCCAAACCAAAGGCCAGGCGGAACAGCTCCGTCTTGCAGGCCCTGCGGAAAGATGTCAAGTCCCGCAGGGCCCTAGTCTCTTGTGACAGAGCTTTCCGCCAGTACTGAAAAGGCTCTGGCCCTAGTTGAGACCAATCTAACCACCTTGGACTTGGGACCTCCAAAATGTTGTCATTTGTGGACCTTAAGGTCCTCTGCGGGGCATGCCAGGAGTGGCAGTCCCATAGGTACATGTTGCGATCATGCCTGGCCCCATCCATACCTACATTCAAAGCACTATCATACCACTTTAATAGTCACGGAGAATCCTGTGAGGCCAGCACCCTCGATAAACTTCAGTTCCCAGGATTCTCTGTGACTGTTAATAGTGATTTAAATGTTTGGTGTGGACGTACCTGTGTTGCATTCTTCGATAGAGTTATCTTCTGTATATGTTTTGAATCTTTCCCCTCTCCCTTTCTTTTTGGCTCAGCTACAGCTTTTTTAAAAACAACAACTGCATTTTATTTCTAGAATCCTGTGATGACAGTCCTGGCATAACTCTTCCTTATTTTCTTTTTATAGATGATGAATATTATTGTGCTTTATTGGTCTTAAACCAACACACAGTTCTTTTGTCACAAGTTGTAAAATCAACAGTGTGATGCTCTTTATCTTTCAACCTTGGACTTCACCCTACATGTCATTCGGTTTTTACAGTTTGTGTGAAATGTACACTCATTTGGCAACAGAGTGGCAATTCATGCCTACCCGCCCTGAAAACAATTGCTCATCTGTAACTTTTCAGCAACCCATTTTATAGGCAAACATTATTGTATAAAAACATGTCTGATGCAAGGAAACGCCCAAAATCCTGTCCCCGTCAGGGGAATTCTGAATTGTATTTCTTTTGATATGTTTTGGTTCCACAAAGGTATATTTGACCTCTAAGGATGCAGTGTGAAACCTGGCAATGCTTTTCCTAAGGTCTGGCTGTTGGGGCTATAAACCAGTGTTGCCCAAACAAAATTATGTTGACTCAACACAAGCATACCTGCTTGGTCTGCAGTATAACATAGAAAGTTTCTCTCTCTCTTTGGTACAATAACTACAAAAGGAATTGCTCCATGGGAAATAAATAAATGCTATGCTGGCGAATTCTTATTTCCACTATCATGGTTCCTGCTGTTCCTATTGGAATTGGTCTTCTCCGTCCTCTCAGCCATTTAGAGAACCAATTTAGAAACGAAAGAAAATAGGGTGAGTAGGGGAAAAGAAGGTTTCTTGGCCTTCCAGATTTCACATATTTACTGTGTTTCGCTGCACCCCCCAAGCTATTTACACTGATCCAATATATACACACAAACATATATATTGTCTTGTTGTTTAGGTAGCCTAATTTCTGTTGCCTATGCTCTGGTAACCTCTAGGTTACATTACTGCAACATGTTATAAGTCAACTTTTAAAAATAAACAATGAAAAACTCGGTCTGAAACCATCACATCTGTTGTAATAATAATAATAATTTATTATTTGTACCCCGCCCATCTGGCTGGACTTCCCCAGCCACTCTGGGCAGCTTCCAACAAAGATTAAAAATACATTAAAATGTCACACATTAAAAACTTCCCTGAACAGGGCTGCCTTCAGATGTCTTCCAAATGTCAGATTTATCTCTTTGACATCTGATGGGAGGGCGTTCCACAGGGCGGGCGCCACTACCGAGAAGGCCCTCTGCCTGGTTCCCTGTAGCTTTGCTTCTCGCAGTGAGGGAACTGCCAGAAGGCCCTTGGCGCTGGACCTCAGTGTCTGGGCAGAACGATGGGGGTGGAGATGCTTCTTCAGGTATACTGGGCCGTGTTATAGTGCATTAGCTCCTGAAAGATAGATATTATTTTCCTGCCCATGGAAAAAGGTGGGGAGAATCCACATGTTGCCTCCCCCCCACTTGGTGATGGCTCTTTTCTTTTTGATTGGATCCTGGTCAATCAACCTGCTGTTAATATGAATTCTGGGTCCAGCCTGTCAGTGGCATTGATGGAGAAACCACGAGAAACATGCAGCTTCTTGCTAAGCACATTTAGTGTCTTGGTTCTTCAGTTCCCTGTTTTCTCTGCAACACATTAAGTATATGTAGGGCTGTCAATTAGTTTCTGGGACCAATTCCAAGTGCCGGTTTTGACCTATAAAACCTTAGATGGCTCAGGACTGCAATACTTCATAGACCACCTTTCTCCATTTGAACTGACCCAGACCTTGCACTAATCACTTGAGAGATCTGGAGGGTGGCAACACAAGAATGGGCCTTTCACTCCCCATTTGTGGAATGCTCTCCCCAGAGAGGCTTGCCTGGTGCCATCACTAGGTATATTTAGGTGCCAGGAAAAACTTTCTGCTATAACCAGGCCTTTGGCCTTTAACTATCTGTGGCCTTTTAAAAGTGGATTGGTTTTTTAAAAATGTATTTCTCTCTTCTCTTGGTTTTAATGTATTTATGTAGAGTTTATTGTCTGTCTCTTTGTAAATCACTTTGGGTTGCCCCGAGCAAAATAAAGCAACTAACAAATCTAATTAATAATAAACCACCAGTGGTTTCTGGCTGTGAAGCAGTTTATAAATCTATTAAATCTATTAAATTAATTAGTTATCTATTAAATTAATTAGGGCAATGACAATAAAGATATTATTATTATTATTATTATTATATATTTCTGAAATGAATTCAATCCAGACTAAAGATGCAATTCTTGGCTGGGAGTAAGCCCTACTGAATTCAGTAAGACTTACATCTGAGTAGTCATGGTTAGGTGGCTCATGCTGTAAGATAGGCCATATCTGCACCATAAATTTAAGGCAGTACAACTTTAAAGAGGCACGGCTTTCCCCAAAGCATCCTGGGAGCTGTAGTTTGTAATAGATTCCCTATTCCCCTCACAGAGCTTCAATTCCCAGAGTTCCCTGGGAAGAGGGGTTGACTATTAAACCACAATGGGAATTGTAAGGAGAATAAGCGTCTCCTGGCAAATCTTGAATGCATAGTACAGTACCTCTGGATGTGAACGGGATCCATTCCGGAGCCCCATTCACATCCTGAAGCTAACGTAAGATGCGTCTGCATGTGCTGTGTTTTGCCGCTTCCGCGCCTGCGCGTGACGTCATTTTGAGCATCTGCGCATGCACGAGTGGTGAAACCCGGAAGTAATGCACTCCGTTACTTCCGGGTCGCCGCGGAGCGCAACCTGAAAATATTCATCCCGAAGCAACTTCAACCCGAGGTATGACTGTAAACTAGAGTTCCCAGGATTCTTGGGGGGGAAGCAATGGTTGTTTAAGGTAGTGTGATACTTACTACTTTAAAGTTACTGAATATTGCAGATGGGACCTTAGCTGAACTTGGTTCACACTGAAATACATTTTCATGCCTTAAGCACCATTGATTTTAATGGGAACTAAGTGCAGCTAACTTGGTCTGGATCCGACCCAATGTGTGATTATGATGACATACAACATTCTTTGCCTCAGTGTACCTATAACATAGTCCATCCTGCCTGGCTGACACATGTATGAGTAAGTTTCCTAAATCTGTTCTCAGCAAACTGCTGGGCTGCAGCCCAAGGGCAGGTGCCCTTCTCACTTCTTGACCCTGGAAGGAAGTCTTCTTGTGTCCATTGGGCACTTCCTTCTGAATAAGCATATTGAAAATTTCACTCTTAACAGTGCAATCCTAAAAAGTGAGGAGTGAGAAATCTGCAGGCAGCTTAACAACCTGATCCAAAGTTGTGCTGCTCACTTGCCAGAGCAGGGAAGTGAGGGTGGGGCCCTTTTTTCTGCGTTTGTAATCTTTGATTGTTGTTGTTCTTTCCCTTGCATTGGGAACAATGGGAGGGAAATATAAGGGCTGGACGCTGGCTCCAAGCCTGGCAGCATAAATTTCCCATGGGACTGAGGCGTGTCAGGGAACCAGGAAGATTCTGATCTGAAGGATGCTCCTCTGAGAAACCCCCCCCCTCAAACTGCCCCTGACATACTCCCTCTTCAGCCCTATCAACATGCACAGGTCTGGAAGTTGCCACGGCAGCCGGGAGGGAAATCCCATTTCAGATCTCCCTCTCTGACCTTGGAAGGGGAGATCCAGTCTATCCTTTAGCCCAGGGCTATAAGCTTTCAGCCCAAATGTCTGCTACTGAACCATATAATTACAATGAAGTTAAGGCTCCCAATTGGGACGCGGGTGGCGCTGTGGGTTAAACCACAGAGCCTAGGGCTTGCCGATCAGAAGGTTGGCGGTTCGAATCCTTGCGACGGGGTGAGCTCCCGTTGCTCGGTCCCTGCTCCTGCCAACCTAGCAGTTCAAAAGCACGTCAAAGTGCAAGTAGATAAATAGGTACTGCTCCGGCGGGAAGGTAAACGGCGTTTCTGTGCGCTGCTCTGGTTCGCCAGAAGCGGCTTAGTCATGCTGGCCACATGACCCAGAAGCTGTACACTGGCTCCCTCGGCCAATAAAGCAAGATGAGCGCCGCAACCCCAGAGTCGGTCATGACTGGATCTAATGGTCGGGGTCCCTTTACCTTTACCCTTTAAGGCCCCCAATTACTGCTCTATTATGTATTTGTGAGGGCATCAGTGTCATATGAAGAAGTTTGCATGCACACGAAAGCTCATACCAAGAACAAACTTAGTTGGTCTCTAAGGTGCTACTGGACATTTTTAATTTTTTTACATATATTTCATATGCAGACATCCAATTCTTCTATACAATGAGCAGCCCTGAGACAACATGCTGATATCTGCACTGAACTGCTCATAGCTTTATGCTTTTCTTAAAAAAAATTATATAGGCTGACAGATTCATGTGTGTGCGTGGGTTTTTTTTAAATTTAAAGGAATGCTCAAAGGAATTTTCATAGTTTATTCATGGCTCCCTGCCCTTTACTGGGTCTTTTGATAGCTTCCTTGAGTAAAATTACCAGTAAGTCACTGAAAACTGGCAAATATTAAGGACATTTTAAATGCCATAATTATACACATGAGGGAAATCATTAGTAAGTGAAATGAGCTGTTTTCTTTTAAAACGTCTTCCACTGCTATGCTGCACCGAGATTGCCAGATGGCAGCTATTTGCCCTGACCTTCAGGTGTTGTTGTTTCTTCCTTCCATGTGTGTGATTGTATTTTCAAATATTTCATTCCTTTCTAAAGCAAAAAATGAGGAAGAAAACAATATGGGAGTAGGCAGAGGGGGAGAGGTCCTTGAAAAAAGGCTGCCATGAATGTGAGCCCTGACCTTTGCATTTTAAAAGGCAGCTTGATCATCAAAGCAAAACTGTACTTACCGTATTTTTCACTCTATAGGACGCACCCGACCATAGGACGCACCTTGTTTTAGAGGGGGAGAACATGAAAAAAAAAATTCTCCCCCTCTCTGCTCAGCACCCCTTCAGCGAAGCAGCAGGAGAAACGGAGCCCCTTCCATTTCTCCTCCCGCTTTGCTGAAGGGGTACTGCGGAGCTCTCCCTCTCTGCTGAAGCCAGGGGAGTCTTGCTCTCCCAGCTTCAGCAAAAGAAACCCAAAGCCTTTGGAGCGCAGCATGAGGTCCCGCTGCGCTTCAAAGGCTTCAGGGATAGCCACCTGAAGCCTTTAGAGCGCAGCGGGAACTCACGCTGCACTTCAAAGGCTTCAGGCGGCTATCCCTGAAGCCTGGAGAGCGAGAGGGATCGGTGTGCACCGACCCCTCTTGCTCTCCAGGCTTCAGCGAAAGCAACGCAAAGCCTCCAGAGCGCAGAGGGAGCGCTCCCTCTGCACTTCGGAGGCTTCACATTGCTATTGCTGAAGCCAAGGAGCCTGCATTCGCTCCATAGGACGCACACACATTTCCCCTTAATTTTTGGAGGGGAAAAAGTACGTCCTATAGAGCGAAAAATATGGTACATAGAGATATGGGCTGCCTACATACTACATACAATATATTTCAAGCACACCCCAAGAACCCTGAGAACTGTAGTAAACTCCTCACAGAGCTAGAAAGCCCAGCACCCTTGACAAACTACAGTTCTCGGGATTCTTTCAGGGGGAAATGTGCTGAAAATGTGCTTTAAATTGGTGTGTCTGCACCTGTGGATTCACTTCAAAGACAGAAGCACTGATGGACCTAGCCAATCTGTTACAGACCAATACCAACCATCCTAGACAGTGATAATCTTTTTCACTTGCAGTGTCTGGTTAAACCATTTGCTACACAGGAGCTGCCGCTGAAATTTCGCTTAAAAGCAAAACGTGAAGCAAATGTTTTGGTCTGTAATCCAGTGGAACATTTGTGGAATGATGGGCATATTTTCAGCCTTCTAACACCTCTAAAAAAGGAGTCCCAGTAAGACTGGCGTTATTTATCAGAGGAGGAATTACAGTGGTACCTCGGATTAAGTACTTAATTAGTTCCGGAGGTCCGTTCTTAACCTGAAACTGTTCTTAACCCGAAGCACCACTTTAGCTAATGGGGCCTCCTACTGCTGCCGCACCTCTGGAGCATGATTTCTGTTCTCATCCTGAAGCAACGTTCTTAACCTGAGGTACTATTTCTGCATTAGCGGAGTCTGTAACCTGAAGCGTATGTAACCTGAAGCGTATGTAACCTGAGGTACCACTGTACTCATCTGTTGCTAGTTTGCCACATGCAAAAGTTGAGGCTCTCCACCAAGCAAAATATATGTGAAATATTGAGAGTAGACAAAAGAGTCTCCACAACACTAAGAAAACTTCTCAGAATCAGGTCAGATCCACCAATCCCTAACTTGTGCCATCCACCCTGCCCCATCAAACCACGTATATTTATCAGTCATAATTACAGCCAGGTGTAAGCTCTGACAAGCTGATTCCCACCCCCTTCACTGTGAGGCATGTACATTCAATGCCTTTACTTTTTGAAACATGTAAATGGAAATGCCTCATCTATTTAATAATTTTTATACACTATTTGATTTAAAAAAAACCTTCTTAGGTACATAAAGTGGTATAATAAGATATACAGATAAAATTAGCAGAGTTTCCTGATGAACACAATGAAACTTTATATCTGGATGAACTTCTTGCAATTAAAAGAAGGTTTTAGTGGGGATCTAAAACAGTACAGTGGACGCTCGGGTTGCAAATGTGATCTGTGTGGGAGGCATGTTCGCAACCCGCAGCGTACACAACCCGCAGTGCCACATCTGTACACGCGCGTGTTGTGATTCAGCGCTTCTGCACAAGCGTGAGCGCCAAAACCCGGAGTAACCCATTCCGGTACTTCTGGGTTCAGCGTGGTGCGCAACCCGAAAACACGTAACCTGAAGCGTCTGTAACCCGAGGTATGACTGTATAATGAAGGTGTCTGCTGAATGTCCACGTGCAGGGAATTCCAAAGCAAAAATGCTGCTACACTACAAGAGAAACTCTTCACAGACATGGAATGAACATTGTATGACATTTGCTGAAGTGCAAGGTCCACAGACTGAAGTGGTCAAGCAGCCATATATGGGGCAACACAATCCCTCAAGTAAAGTGGTCCTAAGATGTCAAGGGATACCAACAGTGAAATAGTAAAATCAGCAGCCAGCACAGATCTTTGAGCAGGGCTGTAATATGCTGGCAGGACTGCATTCTGCACTGCTTGCTGTTTCTAGGAAAGTTCCATGGCATTGGACACTGTGATCTGAATTGCAACATCTATCATCATCATCATCATCATCATCATTATTATTATTACCATATTTTCCCAGCCACTCTGGTTGGTTCCTAACAGAATATTAATAATAATAAAAAGCTATAAAACATCAAACATTAAAAACTTCCCCAAACAGGGCTGCCTTCAGATGTTTTCTAAAGTCAGGTAGTTGTTTATTTCCTTGACATCTGGTGGGAGGGCTTTCCACAGGGCGGGCACCACTACCGAGAAGGCCCTCTGTCTGGTTCCCTGTCACCTCACTTCTTGCAGTGAGGGAACCACCAGAAGGCCCTTGGCGCTGGATCTCAATGTCCAGGCAGAACGATGTGGGGGGAGATGCTTCTTCAGGAATACTGGACCAAGGCCATTTAGGGCTTTAAAGGACAGCACCAACACTTTGAATTGTGCTTGGAAACCACAGTTTGCCAGGTTTGGATAACACAACAAGCTTAGTTAAGCAAAAGCTGAAGCAAAAATATCTAAAACACTTCTTTATGGGATGGTAGGGGCAGTAATAATAATAATAATAATAATAATAATAATAATAATAATAATAATAATTTATTATTTGTACCCCGCCCATCTGGTTGGGTTTCCCCAGCCACTCTGGGCGGCTTCCAACAAAGATAAAAGATACACTGAAATGTCACATATTAAAAACTTCCCTCAACAGGGCTGCCTTCAGGTGTCTTCTAAATGTCAGGTAGATGTTTATCGCTTTGACATCTGATGGGAGGGCGTTCCACAGGGCAGGCGCCACTACCGAGAAGGCCCTCTGCCTGGTTCCCTGTAACTTGGCCTCTTGCAGTGAGGGAACCGCCAGAAGGCCCTCGGAGCTGGACCTCAGTGTCCGGGCAGAACGATGGGGGTGGAGACGCTCCTTCAGGTATACTGGTCCGAGGGCATTTAGGGCTTTCAAGGTCAGCACCAACACTTTGAATTGTGCTTGGAATCGTACTGGGAGCCAATGTACGTCTTTCAAGACTGGTGTTATATGGTCTCGGCAGTACACAAACCTGAAGCCCCACCATGACTTATCACGCTCTCAAAACAGTGCCGATATCTTAAGGGAAAAGAGGATTTTCCCCAGCTGTTGGAAAGGATATTTGAATAGATCTTTAGCAGAGTGTGACATGTCTAGTGTCAGAGCATACTGGTTCTAAATTATGGATCATATATTTGCACTATAGCAACTTCCAGTTTAACATGACACATTTCTGAGTCAGTGAAAAGGTCCTCTACTCCCTTCTTTTCTGGCTCGCAGTCACCTCATTATATTACCCGTATTATTTGAAGACCAGGCCACAAAATGCCCTCATTAAGATGTTCTTTGTCATTGTAGCAACATATGTTTAATCATTTGTGACCACTTGTGTGACTGCTGATTTATTTATGAAAAGGTTGACATATCCTGAAGGTGCTGTTAACGGATTATTCACACACACGCAGACCAGCAGCCTGATATTCATTATTATCTGCTTGTCATTCATCATTCTATTTCAAAATTTCAGTGACCCCACATGGAGAATGGTGGTTCCGAGGGCATTTAAATGTGAATGTTGAAATGGGTGGTGTGTATTTCTTGGTTGCCACTGATATCGCGTTGCCATAACAAGGCTTGCAGGTTGACACATTGCACTGCCCTTGTGAATAGAACAAGAATCAATCGTCCAAAATATTGTGTCGACAGCTAACGTTGAAGAAGTGATCACAGTGTGACGCGGCAACTAAAAAAGCCAATGCAATTCTGGGCTGCATCAATAGGAGTATAGCATCTAGATCAAGGGAAGTAATAGTGCCACTGTATTCTGCTCTGGTCAGACCTCACCTGGAGTACTGTGTCCAGTTCTGGGCACCACAGTTCAAGAACAAACTGGAACGTGTCCAGAGGAGGGCAACCAAAATGGTCAAAGGCCTGGAAACAATGCCTTATGAGGAACGGCTAAGGGAGCTGGGCATGTTTAGCCTGGAGAAGAGGAGGTTAAGGGGTGATATGATAGCCATGTTCAAATATATAAAAGGATGTCACAGAGAGGAGGGAGAAAGGTTCTCCAGAGAAGCGGACATGGAGCAATGGATCCAAACTACAAGAAAGAAGATTCCACCTAAACATTAGGAAGAACTTCCTGACAGTAAGAGCTGTTTGACAGTGGAATTTGCTGCCAAGGAGTGTGGTGGAGTCTCCTTCTTTGGAGGTCTTTAAGCAGAGGTTTGACAACCATATGTCAGGAGTGCTCTGATGGTGTTTCCTGCTTGGCAGGGGGTTGGACTCGTTGGCCCTTGTGGTCTCTTCCAACTCTATGATTCCATGATTCCATTCCATGATTTTCACTTTTATATGTGGCTCGATTGCGGAATTTATTACAACGGGGCGCAGGGTTCTCTTTCAGCCTTCTGGGCAAATGGCAGGCAGGACCAGCAGCAAAAATGGGCAGAGGAGTAAATGCAAATTTTACTTTTGTACAGTGGGATAGTTTCTTCATACTCCCATGGCCCTCTCTGTGTTTCACCCAAGAAATTCAGGAGCATTATCAGGGCTCAAGGAGAAATTCTACCGAAGCAAGGAGGGTACAAAGCCCCATGCAGAGTCTTGTGGGCCACACAGAGGTGCTCAAAGGGCTGCATGGAGCCCCCAGACCTGAAGCTCCTCATCCCTGTTGTACAGTTACTTTCCCCTGCTTGTTTAGACGTAGCAGCTGTGCCCACCCACCAATCCAGATTGGAACTGGCATATACAGGAAAAGGAGGTTGGCAATTCCTATGGCATTTTCCCACTGGACCATCCCTCCCCCCCCCCCAAAAAAAAGTCCTGTATTTGCAACAATGGTGGCTGTTGAAAACTGTTGCCGTGTGGGGTCAGCACCCTTAACAAACTACATTTTGCAGGAAACTTGGGGGTGGGGGAGAGTCATGACTGTTAAAATGATATAAGAGTCATTTAAATATATGGTGCAGATGTCTTCACTATGTGGCTCCCTGCCCAACCAGGGCCAGCACTAGAGGGTCACATTTTCAACCAGCTGAAAAAGCCCCAGAAGGCTCACTCCTAACTCCTGACTTGTTTATGCTGCTTCTCACATTGTTGCTACATTTACTCATCCACCCACTCAAGTGGGCAGGTGTTGAAAGTGGCAATTCAGCAATGACGCCTGGCTTTCTGGTTAATAACCATTTCAAGGTGGTGTGCAGAGTAAAAATTTAACAGTGTAAGGCATAAAAACAGATTATTATTTTTTTTTTATAAAAAAAACCCTACTACAATCACCTTCACAAATTCGAAGTAATTAAAAACTACACTTTGGCTGCAATCTGTACTGGCTGCCCCTCTGTTACTGAACCAATTTCAAAGTTATTGCATCAATATAAAAAGTTTTGAACAATTAAGACCAGAATACCTTAGGGAGAATCTGGGCCCTTTTATAACAACAACAACAACAACAACAACAACAACAACAACAACAACAAATTTTTATTTATATCCCCCCCTCCCCAGCTGCTTAATCACTGAGATATTCTGTAGAAAAGCCTTTTTCAACCTTGGGTTCCTGGATATTGTTGGACTACAAATCCCATCATCCCTGACAACTGGTCCTGCTAGCTGGGATGATGGGAGTTGTAGTCCAACAGCCTCTGAGTACCCACAGTTGAGAATGCCTTCTGTAGGAGCATCTTAGGTTGTCCCCCAAGTTGGGAAGGCTAATCTGATCTCAACACAAAACCTACCCTTCTCTGTCATCGATCTGGTCTTGTGGGATGCTCTTTTAATAGAGATTCAGCAGGTGTCTTCAGTATTAATTCTTAAACATTTGCTGAAAACTTTTCTCTGATACCAGGTTTATGCAGATAGTTAAAGAGAGAGGGGATTGTGGTATATAATATTTTTAAAATATTGTAAATAAATAAAATCCTAACCCTCACTTATCTGAGACTAAAGCCCACTGAACCTAATAGCAATTAGTTCTGCATAGACATGGTTAGCACTATGGGATTAGCCCATAATAAAAGCATAATTCCATACAATCAACAATCAAATGATATAGAAAATACATCCTACCCAAGAAAAATGTTGCTCATGTATTGACTACCTGAAAAAGGTCCCTTGCTTGATCTCTTCCTTTGAGCCATAGTGGGAATGGGGCAAAAGGGCATATGCATCAGGGATAATTTATGATGAATGTTTTTTCTTAATGTATCCATGCTGGGTGGTTTCCACTCATACTCCTACACACACTATGCATAACATTAAAGGGGGGGGGGAGCTGAATAGGAGTTCCAGCTTCCAACTTCACATCCCTCCTATTGTACACGTTTTGAATTAGCAACTTAGAAGTAGTGAACTCCGTGTTGGAGGAAAGGGGAAATCTAAAATTGGGGCCTGGCTCTGCACACCCTCAGGCCTGAGTGAATCAGAGTTATTCTATGAAAAGCAAGAGATATTTTTATTATATCCTGCTCCTTTTTTGATGTATGTGTTGATTGAAATGTCAACAACCTGCCAAATACTGAGAACTTGGCCAAGGCAACTTTGTTTAACTAATTGGCCAGTATGTTTCCCAATATGTGTGTTAGGGACTTAATTAGGATGCAATTAATAAGTGTTTGTATGCATTGTATGGGACAGTGGTTATCCACTGAAGTTTTATTTACTGGCAACATATGGCAATCTGGTAAACTATTGCCAAAAAGACAGTAACTTTACAGAAGTGTATTTTTCAGAACTTCCTTAGCATTCTTCCAGAATATAACATGTTTTACAAGTCTTGTCCTATTCACCACCCTCAAAATATCTGAGAAGAAAGTTACACGGAGATACAGTAGATTACTGAAGGCCACCCAGTTAGCTTCAGAGCTGAGCAGGGAAAGGACAAAACCCCCTGACGGACAGAAGAAGCTCAGAAGAAGAGGAGCCCTGATAGATCACACCAAAGATCAACTGAGTCCAGCATCCTGTTCTCACAGGGGCCAACCAGATCCCTGTGGGAAGTCTGTAAGCAGCACAGGAGCAGAAGGGCTCTCTCCACTGGTGGTCCCCACCAACTCATCTTCAGAGACATACTGGCTCTGATACTGGAGAATGTACACAGCCACCATTGACCAGAAGCCACTGAAAGCCTCATCCTCCTTTTGAAGCTGCCTAAGTTGGTAGCCATCATAGCAGCTCAGGAAAGCAAATCTGATCATTTAAGTATGTGATGTATGAAGAAATGTTTCCCTTCATCTTGATTCTCTCAACGTGCAGCTTCATTGGATAAGAAGAAGAAGAGTTTGGATTTGATATCTCACTTTATCACTACCCGAAGGAGTCTCAAAGCGGCTAACAATCTCCTTTCCCTTCCTCCCCCACAACAAACACTCTGTGAGGTGAGTGAGGCTGAGAGACTCCAGAGAAGTGTGACTAGCCTAAGGTCACCCAGCAGCTGCATGTGGAGGAGCGGAGACGCGAACCCGGTTCACCAGATTACGAGTCCACCACTCTTAACCACTACACCACACTGGCTCCCCTCATTCTAAGATTATAAGAGAAGGTGAAAAAACATACCTCACTTAACCCTCCACACCATGGAAAACTGCCTCTGCCTGTGTGGGGGGAAGTTATTGGTTTGTTCTTTTTTATTATTATGCATTTTGTGCCCCCCCCCCGTAATTTTATCTTGTGAACTGTCCTGAGAACTACAGATGAAGGATGGCATACAAATTTACTAAATGAGTAAAATAAATAAATCATGTTCTCCCTTACTTGCCTTTTTTCTGAACTAAAAAAGCCCCAAAGGTTGTACGCATGCTACAACAAATGCCCCAGAAGTCAACAAAAGTGACCATATAAAAAGGTAAAGGGACCCCTGACCATTAAGTTCAGTCACGAACAACTCTGGGGTTGTGGCGCTCATCTTGCTTTAAAGGCCAAGGGAGCCGGCGTACAGCTTCCAGGTCATGTGGCCAACATGACTAAGCTGATTCTGGTGAAACCAGAGTAGCGCACGGAAACGCCGTTTACCTTCCCGCTGGAGCGGTACCTATTTATCTACTTGCACTTTGATGTGCTTTTGAACTGCTAGGTTGGCAGGAGCAGGGACCGAACAACAGGAGCTCACCCCGTCGCGGGGAATCAAACCACCGACCTTCTGATCGGCAAGCCCAAGAGGTTCAGTGGTTTGGACCACAGTGCCACCCACGTCCCAGGTTGACCATATACTCACTGCCAAAAAAGAGGAAACGTATCACTAAAAAGGGGTACATTTCCTTGCAAGGAAGACTGTGGCCAGGTGACCTGTGTTTCCCCTCAGTCTGCTGTCAAGGTGTAAATATGAAAATCTTAAATAGGAATCAGGACAGACTGCCCTTCAAAGAGAGGACTGTCACCTGTAAAGTAGAATACATGGCCCCACTAATATCAGTGGTAGATCACATGCTCAGGTTCAGTGGATAATCATGTGAATTTTGTTCTTCCTCATTGCCATTTGTAATATTGTGAATAGAGGAATGCTGCAATTGTTTTCTTGACAAAAGGTGGCTTTGTTCAGCGTACTTTCAACCAATTTAACTGCTGTTCTGGACTGAGCCAGCAAGACTCTGCAGGAATCCTGAAGGGACATGCAAAAAATATGCAAAGCATAAATTTCCCTGGGGCATACTTGCACATATTTCAACACCTCAAGCAGCTCTGGGTAAAACAAAGGTCTGGGTCAGACCTTTGCCTGAGATCTTGGAGAGCTGCTGTCAGCCAGAGCAAGCATTACAGGGCTGGATGGACCAGCAGTCTCAGCCACAAGAATGTGCTTCTGTGGCTCATTGGGAGAACAAAAGCCACAGTCAGTCCTCAAATGTGTGCTTTTAAATGCTTTTTCTCACAGAGCTTTTCATTTCACGTCCAATGGTATCTTACTACCATGCAGATAGAATAGAGTCCATGTGGTTGTGATACGCACCTTTGTGCTGTTGTGCGATGAACAAACTACAGAAGGAATGTACAACAATGAGACTAATGGTTAACACAGCGCATGCTTGGCTGAAGGTTTTCTTCCTCACTAACAGCATCAAAAGCCAACGCTATAAATGAGCTGAGGGGAAAGGACTAGACAGGCTCACAGAAGATATGAATGCGATTGGCATTCAGTCAGATTAGGGCAGTGGATCTTCATGCTCTGCACATCCCCTGTACTTTGAACTGGAGTGTAGGAGGTGCTGGCAAGGAAGAATACAATTTGACCGACCACAGTTGGCGATAAAAATGCGGAGATAAATGGAAGGTTTGACCCAGTAAGAGTTCTTTTCTTGTTCTTGTATCTAATGTACAAACAACTTGAAAGGTTGTTGACTTTAAAATGGAACATTTTAAAGCTGATGCTTAGAAAAAATTATGCAACATAAACTCCGCTAATTCAGAGCTAAAAGGAGCAAATGAGATCAGCGACAAATGTTGCAATGCATCCCCACCTCCTAAGAGGAGTGCCTCTGGTCGGGGTGTCAGCCAGTCAACCAAGCCTTCCCCCAGGATATTCCATTCCACCTCACCCCATCCTGGTTTTCTGGCTTTCTATTCAAAGTGGCACTCAGCATTCCAGAGCTACAATGGACTGTTTGGGGAAGGGTTCCTCTTTTAGGGGGCTCTGTGGAATGGAAATTAGGGTACTGTGCTACGGTGGGACTGAGTCCAGAGAGTAGCACTGCAAGAGTGTTTTTGGCCCTCTGGCGATTATGCTATGGGGTGCTTCTTCATCATCATCATCATCACTTTTAATTTGTACAGTGGTACCTCTGGTTGCAAACGGGATCCGTTTCACAGGCTCGTTTGCAACATGAAAAGAAAGCAACCCACAGCAGCGCATCTGCGCATGTGCGGGTTATGATTTGCCGCTTCTGCGCATGCACGTGAACTTCATTAAGTGCACAAGAGAAAATAGAGAAAACAAGAACAAAGCAGAAATAAAAATAAAAGCACCACTAAAAGTAATTTCTGGAATAGTGACAAGATTTTTCCATTTTAGATCAAAGCACTTAAGGCGGAAAAGCCTTCCTAAAATAGATGGTCCTCACTGCACAGCGAAAAGTCTTCACTGAGCGGGCAAGGTTAGCCTCCCTTAGGACAGAGCTTCAGAGTCTGGGCACAGCCCTGAGAAGGCCTCTCTCCCTAGCTTATTTCCGCAATGAAACATGTTGTGAGTCACACCCAGGAGGACCACAAAAGCTGGCTATTGTTGTTGTTTAGTCATGTCCGACTCTTTGTGACCCCCTGGACCAGAGCACGCCAGGCCCTCCTGTCTTCCACTGCCTCCTGCAGTTTGGTCAAACTCATGCTGGTAGCTTCAAGAACACTGTCCCACCATCTCGTCCTCTGTCGTCCCTTTCTCCTTGTGCCCTCAATCTTTCCCAACATCAGGGTTTTTTCCAGGAAGTTTCTCTTCTCATGAGGTGGCCAGGTTCATGATCTGTCCTTCCAGTGACCACTCAGGGCTGATTTCCTTAAGAATGGATAGGTTTGATCTTCTGGCAGTCCATGGGACCCTCAAGATTCTTCTACAGCACCATAATTCAAAAGCATCAATTCTTCGGCAATCAGCCTTCTTTATGGTCTCACTTCCATACATTACTACTGGGAAAACCATAGCTTTAACTATACGGATCTTTGTCGGCAAGGTGATGTCTCTGCTTTTTAAAGATGCTTGTCTAGGTTTGTCATCGCTTTCCCCCCCAATAAGCAGGCGTCTTTTAATTTCGTGACTGCTGTCACCATCTGCAGTGATCATGGAGCCCAAGAAAGTAAAATCTCTCACTGCCTCCATTTCTTCCCCTTCTATTTGCCAGGACGTGATGGGCCCAGCAGCCATGATCTTTCTTTGTTTTTTTGATGTTGAGCTTCAGACCATATTTTGCGTTCTCTTCTTTCACCCTCATTAAGAGGTTCTTTAATTCCTCCTCACTTTCTGCCATCAAAGTTGTGTCATCTGCATAACTTTGATGGTAGAAAGTGAGGAGGAATTAAAGAACCTCTACCAGTGCTTTTTTCCTGGTGGTACTTAAGGGTATGCAGTACCAGCACTGAGTATAGCAATGTTGTGCTATGATTGTATTCTAGAGTTCGGATTACTGAACATTTTATAGTTTAAGGTATAGAATTGGTTATAAGATTAATTGCACAATGCACTGCTTTTAAATACAAAGGAATAGTGAATACCTAGCAGGGACTCTGGAAGGGACAGTCTGGGGTTTTACGATGCTGCTGAACATTGTAAGTCTATAAATTCATGGGCATGAAGTTCATTTCTAGAATCCATGTGATGCGCAAAAAACACATGGTATCCAGTTTGAGCATCTGAAGGACCTGCAGCAAAGCTGTCAAAATTGTATTGTGAATTCCTCGGGACAGGGACCCTGCCTCTACCCTAAGTTATTTTGTGTAGGACTATTAGTGTAAATTGATGGTGCTGTGCATGTATATACGTAAGAATGACACACACTTTTCTTGCTTATACCTTCATGATTTAATGTAATGGTAACTTATCATACATTTTGCTTCTACAAGGATAGTAGTTGCCCATCTTATTATGTTGTAATTTCAATTAGGCTATATTTATTCATGCAATGTTAATTAGAAAACATGCATTTTCAATTACCATTGTGGAACCGAAATTATTTGCAGTGCCTAAGTATAACAGTGGGATTTCAAGCAGAAAGTTATCACATTGGGATAATGAAATGACAATTAGCGTTTAAATATTGCAATTGTTGGGAACAGTTACGGTATCCATCCATAAGATCCCTAGTAAAGCTAGGTAGACAAGCACAAATCTAACCTCAAGCAAGTAAGCTGTACAGTATTTTCAGTGAGACAGGTTTATGTCTATAAAACAGGTGATTTTGTGGGAATTATAACATAGATTGGGGCTGGAGAAGCTGTGGCCTTCCATATGTTGTTGGACTCCACCAGATCCAGCCAACATGACTGAAGGGGAGTTGTAGTCCAATGACAACTGGAGGGCACAACATTTCTACTCCCAATAGATGTACTTAAGGGTGCTATGTAACCAAATGTTAATGACACATCCTGAAAAATAAAAGAAGCTTCTAGGTGTGTGTGTGTGTGTGTGTGTGTGAGAGAGAGAGAGAGAGAGAGAGAGATACTATGGATATAGATACTTTCCAACACAGTTGTGAATTTCACCATAAATAATTGCACATAATATAGTTGAGATACTTTTACCATATTCCTACATAATTTAACGGAATCCCCTACGAGGGAGGCTTGTCTTATTTTTTCCGTCTTAAGATATTTCACTGTTTTAAGGCCATCACTCCGCTCAGCATGTAGTTGTTGCCACACTCACTTCCCATAAGACACCTTTTCTCTTTTGGATAAGGCAAAGTGGGTGATAGGGAAACATATTCTCTTCCTCTCACATTTCTTCCCCTTGTAACAGTGTATTGGAAGCATGAACATTTTTAGTTCCTCTTCCTCCAAGACTATTAACACAAGCATGTTGCAGTAGTGCATGGTAGAAACCACTGGGGCTTAGAATGGAGGTACCAATGATGCTGCTGGAGCATTGAAGTATGGCCACATGGTATCCTGGGTAAGGTAGAATGGGCTAGAACAGGCTACACAGTGTGGGGTCACAAAAGGATATAAAAATTAAGAAGGAGAAGAAGAAGAAGAAGAAGAAGAAGAAGAAGAAGAAGAAGAAGAAGAAGAAGAAGAAGAAGAAGAAGAGTAGTAGTAGTAGTAGTAGTAGTAGTAGTAGTAGTAGTAGTAGTTTGGATTTGATTATCTCACTTTATCACTACCCTAAGGAGTCTCAAAGCGGCTAACAATCTCCTTTCCCTTCCTCCCCCACAACAAACACTCTGTGAGGTGAGTGGGGCTGAGAGACTTCAGAGAAGTGTGACTAGCCCAAGGTCACTCAGCAGCTCCATGTGGAAGAGCGGGGAATCAAACCCGGTTCACCAGATTACGAGTTTGCTGCTCTTAACCACTACACCACACTGGCTCTTTCTTACCTTTTAGAGTTAAAACCATTTTAGAGTCAAAAAGCTGATTAAAGTGGGAGGCATGTTTGATGTTTACAAAATTATAATAATGTTGATAGGGCTGATCCAGATGCGTACTTCGACTTCTAAAAAGCCCCAGAGATTTGCTACTGCAAGATACAGTGATGGGCATCATCTAAGTCATCTGACTTGAAAGGGGAAGTAGAATAAGGCTTTCATTGGTTTCATAAGTCATGATTGCTATATACAGTACTTGCTTCCAGGATCACAGGTAGAATGTTTCTGAATACCACTCAATAGAAAACTGCAGTGGCAGAAGCTTTGGCATCTGGTTTGTGGGCTTCTCCTAGACATCTGGGTTGCCACTGTGGAAAAATAAATAATAATAATAATAATAATAATAATAATAATAATAATAATAATAATAATATATTTATACCCCGCCCTTCCTGGTTCAGAAAACCGGGCTCGGGGTGGCTAACAACAAATTTAAAACACTTAATTGATGCAACAAAAAACAGCATAAAATACAGTATAAAACGTGAATAACAATAAATTCAGAATTCAAAAATCAATTTAGGGTAGAAATCCATCCAATAAACATTAGATGATGACCAGGGCTAGCTGGCTAAATTAGTCCTATTTGGGCCAGTGAGGAGACCAGGGGAGAATTAGCTGTGGAAGGAAGGGGAATAAAAGATCAGGCTAAGTTCAAATTGAAAGCCAGGTGGAATAGCTCTGTCTTACAGGCCCTGTGGAAGGAAGTTAAATTTATAGGGAGCTGTGCCGTCAAAAGTCCTTTCTTGTTCATCGTGCCCTAGGCAAACTGCAATATGTTATCAACAGTTGCCAAATCAACATTTCAAAAATAAGAGACATCCTCAAGTCAGTAGTATTAATTTTCTAGTATGCTGAATTGTTCTGAAACAAAGAAAATGGAAGAAATTCAAAGACTATTTACAGAAATATTGCAAGATTAATGAATGTTAGAATGATGTTGGATAGAAATTAAGTGGTTTCCAGCTGTAATGCTAAGAGAATATGGAAAAAAGGTTTAGAAACAGGTTAAAATCTATTGATAAGGATTTGCTGAACTAACAATTTGAACTGGAATACAAAAAAGGGAGGTATGAGGAGGTCTGGGAAATAAGTTACTGCAAATAAGCATTTGAAACCCTATGTGTTTTTAAAAATATTTTTATTTTTGTATTTTTGTTATTTTTTATTTTTTATTTTTCTTTTTTCTTTTTATTGTATTATTACTGTAAACTTTAATAAACATTCTTTTTTAAAAAAAGAAAATCATCATATTTGATGGTGCTGAATGTAGAATTGGAACTGAAAGAAGCTTTAATACACATGAGACTAGCAACTCTTGTAATTGGCCCAGAACTGGTTAAGAATGATGGGAGTTGCAGTCTTGTAGCAACTGGAAGGCCAATGATTCCCAAACCCTGTTTTAAATGGAGTGCCTTCTGTGCACAGTATGGGACCTCTGAGAATATTCTCAGTATTACTGTACTGGAGTTTACATGCTTGTGTGTGTAGTTAATTTCAATCATCTGTATCTTATACTTACCAACAAAGTAAATTCATATTACTATGAGTTGGCGGGGAGCAGATCTCTCTAAATTCTTAAATTAATAAATGTTATAATTTAACTAATATTTGGAGTATTAAGGGAAGATGCCAGGTGCAAGGTAAAAATACAAGCTATGTTGGTTTTCCTATTCAGGAGATCGGCTGATAGAGGCACCATTAAGACACAAAGAGAGCAGAGGACCAGTCCATTAAGAGTAGTTGGTGATGTCCTTTGCCCTTCCCTGCTCCGAGTAGCGGGCAGAGACAGAAGGATTAGGAGGGAGAGGGTGTGCAATGTCACCACAAGGAGAAAAGTGTCCTTTTAAATAAAGTTTATGAATAAAGAGAGAAGGAAGCAGGGTTCCATGTAGGCTGACTGGCGGAAGCTGCATCCAAAGACCAGGGAACACGGCTGGAGTCTGCTCTGGAGCCAAGTTGCTGAAGCTATGGGAGAAGAGACCCTCTTAGGGTGTATTATTCTGCACTCCCTCCATCAAGGCTAAGGTGTGTATATATCTAAATAAAACCATGTATGTTAAAGACATTATAGTCTCTGTTGTGCTTCATTTCCCCCCCAACGGTAACATGAACCCTGGTTAAGTGCAAAGAGCCCTGGAATCTTATACCATCTAGCAGAAACTGGGGTGGCCCATAACACTATATTACCACTGACAAAGCAATTCTCCTAGTTCCCTTGTTCACAAATCACCTAGATCTCACAATTACTTCCTATACCAACTTGATCACCAGCAAAAGCGCACCACTAGTGTGAGTAGTAACGGTGCAACCCATGTAATCTTGTTGTTGTTGTTTAATTGTTTAGTCGTGTCTGACTCTTCATGACCCCCTGGACCAGAGCACGCCAGGCACTCCTGTCTTCCACTGCCTCCCTCAGTTTGGTCAAACTCATGCTGGTAGCTTCGCGAACACTGTCCCACCATTTCGTCCTCTGTCGTCCCCTTCTCCTTCTGCCTTCCATCTTTCCCAACATCAGGGTCTTTTGCAGGGAGTCTTCTCTTCTCATGAGGTGGCCAAAGTATTGGAGCCTCAGCTTCACAATTTGTCCTTCCAGTGAGCCATGAAATCTTATGTGGATGCATTACAGTCATACCTTGGAAGTCGAACGGAATCCGTTCTGGAAGTCCGTTCGACTTCCAAAACATTCAAAAACTAAATTGCAGCTAAACTGAAGCTCCTGCAGCCAATCAGAAGCTGCGGAAGCCCCATCAGACGTTTGGGTTCCAAAGGAGCATTCGTAAACCAGAACAATCACTTCGGAGATTGCGACGTCTGGGAGCCAAAATGTCTGAGTTCCATGGTATTCGGGATCCAAGGTACGACTGTACTGTTGTAATGTGCCATACATCACAAGAAAGGCAGCTGTTCAGCTGTAGAAGTGGTAGGAACAAATGAATCAGACCCTGGATTTATCAAAATTATAAAGAATTATATCATAATATCCATACTGTTCTGCAGAAGCTATTCTGAATGATCCAGAGAAAAGTGGAGCACTTTTAATTAAGTCCCATTGACTTAAATGACAGAGGTTTAAACACAAAATCAATCGGAGCTTCGAGTATTTAAGCTTGATGGGATTGTGTCCTCTGGTTTCTCCCCCCCCCCCATTTTTATCAAGTGTATATGACTATTTCCAGGCAAAGCAGCAATGGTGTGCTTTATATGTGAATGCCAGCTCATTTGATACAGCAGTAATCTTGATTTATAATCCATCAAGTTATTATTAGGCATGAGATGAAACATAAAGCCATGGATAATCAAAAATCTGAACTGACATTCTGACATTGATTACAGCAGCAACAAACAGCCTTTTGAAGAGGATTACACTGAGCACAGACATTCTCTTCTCTTTCAGCCAGTCTGTTAACTAATTTTGCACCAGGCCCTACTGTTAGGCAACTGGATACTGGGAGCAGGGTGAGGACTAAAATGACAAATCCCAGCAGAACTGGGACTGGAGTCAGAATGGAGAACTAGGTCAGATCCTATAGGAGTGTACAGGTGAAACTTGGGAAGCAGGCTGTATACACCGAGGAAAGGGAGGTCAATTACAGGGTCAGAGTCAGGATGAGGAGCCAGAAGATGCTGGAATAGTAATGTAAGATGGCAGCAAGCAGAATGTTGAGCGAGGAAACGAAAGCTGGAAGATTAGGAGGAAAGCAGGCAGACATGTTGTGAGGAAGAACAAAGGACAGATGGGCAAGCTGACCAGCCCCTAAAGAGAAAAACTGTGGAGCCACTCAACCAAAGCTAGAATTTCTGTTGACCCAGACAAAATGAGCCAGGCCTGATCTGGAAGCCCAGTACATTTCCAAACACAATCTGAAGTGTTGGTACTGACCTTTAAAGCCCTAAACAGCCTTGGCACCGTGTACCCGAAGGAGCGTCTCTTCCACCATTGTTCAGCCCGGACACTGAGATCCAGCTCCGAGGGCCTTCTGGCGGTTCCCTCCCTGCGAGAAGTGAAGTTACAGGGAACCAGGCAGAGGGCCTTCTCGGTGGTGGTGCCCTCCCTGTGGAATGCCTTCCCATCAGATGTCAAGGAGATAAAGAACTACACAACTTTTAAAATACATCTGAAGACAACCCTGTATAGGAAAGTATTTAATGTTTGACATTTTATTATGTTTTTATGTGTTGTAACTATGTACATTTTTTCATACTGTAAGCTGACTTGAGCATGGTTTTAACTAGGGGAATGTGGCCTACAAATAAAATGATGGATGGATGTTTCTTAAATACAGACTTTGAATGGTCTCTAAAATGGATTGCTCCATTTTCAGCTCAATATAGCATTGGGGCCACCATGGATTTAGCATTAAATACTTTTAGAAATGGCACTGCCAAATTCATACTTTTCACTGCAGATAAAGTTTAAGATCTCTTGAGTAGAAGTAGAGGCTATCAATCTATATAATTTATCTATATATCACCAATTTCAAAAGTGTGTCTGATTAAACTGCACTTTAAGCTAATCAAAGTTTTCTTCAAACTACTCAAAGACTCCATTCATTTTGGAATTTCCCCAAAATGACCTCCTTTAATTTTAGCATAATTAATCACAAAATGTTTCTGTTGGACTTTAAATTTTCTCAAAAGCCATCACAGTCTATCTAGTATAACGCAGAGGAGTGCTCATGTAAGCTAGAATTTTACAATTCTGAAAAGAAGGTAGAAAACAATTTGTATTTAGAAATTGTTCAATAGTATGATTTGCATAGAAATTAAAGAGAAAGGCCTAACATATCTTGATCTTGGAATTGTATCATTTTTAGAGTTGTCCTTATAACGATGATTATATAAGAATCCCATCCTTTAGGCAATTAGTCTTTTAAAAACCAACCAAAATTGAACCCTAGCACTGTACGCTGAATCAAAATCCTTTTGCAGTGCCATATTCTCACCAGGCACCTTGCCATTTGGCAGAAGACTAATCAAATCATGGACTTTCCTTCCAATAACACAGTGGAATGCTTACAAGATCCTGAATATTAAAAATAAAGTCCTACCAGTTTAAGGCTATAAATAACAAACATGAAAGTAAAAGAATCTAAGAGTTGTATCCTATCTTAATCACACTCAGAGTAGAAGCACTGAAATTAATGGACTTAAGTTAGTCATTTCCAAATTTTTCAATGAGTCTGTTTTGAGGATGACTAATACTGAATACAAGATTATGATTTGTGCTGATCTCATAATTTCCTCCAACGTTCTCCCAAAGTCCCCCATACATTTTGGGACAGCATTTCTTTAGAACCCATGTAGGGCAAATGTAAGTATTAAATATTAGGTCAGTTCTATGAGGTTACTCCAGAAGCCAGATTAAACAAATTGTTAACCTTTACATCTAATTATGTCATGAACATAACCTGCCATATATATTCTCTACTGCATCATTTCCATTCTTTTTTGTTAGCTGTGATAAGATGTAAATAAAAAAATGGGACCTCAGTTTACACAGGTGATCCTAGAGTACTGCATGAAAATCACATTATGACCCCCTAAAATCCACATGTCCAAGGGGCCTCTGCTGTTTAGAATCTGCCACTTTTATGACACTGCGGAGAAAAACAACAGGATCTTCTCCCATTTAGAATTCCCAGACTCTTATCTGAAACCAGAAGATTTATGACATCCTATCCACATTGGTCTTGCTTTTATTGGAACCCAGATATAAAAAGTTACCAGGAAGGAATTTTTATCTCTGTTAGTGATGTCCTCCTTGGGCATACTTCCATATTTTCCCCAAGACTTAGCTCTTCCCCCCACAAACCATTGATTCTCACCCACTGCGCTCCTCATCCTGCCTGGTTTATCTTTCAGCCAAATTCTCCCCCATCTCTTTCCTTTGATTGTGATTTACTAGGAACTCTAAACATGTTGCTTTTTTTTTGATCTAGCAACTAACTGTGATGATCAGATTGGCCATTAAGTCCCCAATTGCCCTGCATGTGTCCTTCCCTTAATCTGTGAACAGGAAATAAGAAATCAAAATGGGACACCAGTGAAAGTAGAAGCCAAAGAAAACAGAGGCATAACCTCAACAGATGCCAGCAGTGGAGAAGTTCATTGAAAAATATAGTTTCTCAACTTGTTTCAGCAAATCTCTTTCCTCAGGAGCAAAATGTCCCACCTTTCTATTCCACTTATTGAGGTCACACACTCAAACCTTTGTGGTCTCAGTGAACATTGTAACAACAGAAGTTTTTAATCTTTTTGAGCCCATGGCTCCCTTGACCAACTACATTCTTTCTGTGGCTCTCCTGTGGGGAAATGCACTTGGAGCCTCAGAAGCGGGGTTATGTCCCGTCCCCCCTTACCTGCAGAGCTGGCAGCCCCTCACCCCTTTTCAAACACCCTCCCTTGTTCCCTCAGCCTCCTCTCCTGGTGTAGTAATTAAGAGCGATGGACTCGTAATCTGGTGAACCGGGTTTGCTTCCCCGCTCCTCCACATGCAGCTGCTGGGTGACCTTGGGCTAGTCACACTTCTTTGAAGTCTCTCGCCCCACTCACCTCACAAGAGTGTTTGTTGTGGGGGAGGAAGGGAAAGGAGAATGTTAGCCGCTTTGAGACTCCTTTGGGTAGTGATAAAGTGGGATATCAAATCCAAACTCTTCTTCTTCCTCCTCTCCCCTTTCTTTTTGAGTCCTCTGGGCAGCTGTGGCAGCTGCCCTGGTCTCTGAGCCACTCCCCAAAAGAGGTGCCTCCTCACGCCACCCTACAGGGGCCTGGGAAGAGGATGCTCCCAGCCTCAGTGGCCCAACTGAGACTGGCCAAAGGTGAAGGTGATGTCACTATCTTACTCACCTTGGGAGGCTGCAGTGGCAGCAGTAGGCCTGCATGGTGGAATTGCTTCCCTCCCACACTGGCACTCAGCTCCCAGGCAGGCTTTGCACACAACAAGCCTGCCTCCCAAGTCTGAGACTCCCACTGCCGGTTAGGTGGTAATGTCTATTACTTCACTTACTTCAATGTGTAGGAAGCTGTCCTGCTCCTTCTAGAAGCCTCCCTCCTCATTCTGTTGAATGTGAGCCTGGATTTTTTCTCCAAAGTTTCACCCTGATGACCCCACTGGGAATTGAGGAGTGTGATTGCACATTCAGCCCACATTTGTGAGATTCGCATATTAATTTCACAGTCAAAACAGAACATTAGTACACATAACTGTACTTTCAAGCTTCCCAATCGTGTGGAGATGCCCACACAGAGATCATGGTATATGAACAGGCTCCCTTCCAAATTCCAAACAAATTTGTGGAGGTGAGGAGTAGGGACAGCACACATGATCCACTCCATGAACTCAAAGAACATCTGAAAGAAGTTAATGACAGTATTTCACCATGTTTTAAGTATGTTAATCTATCTATAGCCTGACACAAGGAAATCTGCTCATAAATTAATGCCTTCATGGTTTTGAGATTGCACTGAGCACAACTAATCATGACGTATTGTAACTGGCAGTTTTCTTTTTGGAGCAAGCTAGTGGTCTCATATTTGGTGTATTTTATGAAACAAGATTCCGTTTTATTGGTTTAGCTTGGCTAGATCTTGAATATATACAGAAACAGGATGCAGTTTAATTTTTTGGTGAGCATTTTGCTATGTAGGGGGTTTCATTTAAAAGCTTCTTAAGGAACAAAACAAAAACAAAGTGCCTTTCTAATACATGGGCAGGAGCCAAAAACATAATCTCCCAAATGTGTTTTCCTCTTTAGAAAGTCAACAGAGTGTTTTGTATGGTCTGAAGTCAAGAACATGTTTATGCATTAGTATATATAGCAGTAATGAAGAGAACTGAAGAAAACATTGGGGCCCTATGGACCTCCAAGACTTTCCAAGTCTTGGCAAATAATGCACAGATTCGAGACCTCCACTATGTACACAGAATTATATTGTATATACTACCAGTTTCAGACTTTCTTTATTCACTCTTACAATATGTAATCAAAACCATAGTATCCACACACAAGAGGGAGTTATTGACAGGCTCAGGGTAACCCAAGCTATAGACAAAAAAATGTGAAAAAAAGAATTGAAGGGTAAAATCCCCATCCCCCAAAAGGCCACATAATAACTCAATGATACAGATGGTAGTGTCCAGCTTCCACATTCCATTAGCACAAGGATTTTTGCTTGTGCAACAGAAGTTCCCCCTCCACTACTTCCCCCATTCCCTCCCCAAATCTGTTTTGAAGGGTTGAGCGGAACCCAGAAAAGATTTAGGGTATTTGCAGAGAGAGAGAGAGAGAGAGAGAGAGGAGAAGGAGGAGGAGGAGGAAAGTACCTTTGGGCAAGCTGAAATCCTTGCACTGATGAAGCAACATTCAAGATACCACCTTGAATATTGAGTGACTAAAGCTGTTTAAAGAACATGTGTAGGAATAAAGTGTTAGATTTCTGTGTGTACTGACACACTGCCCAGTGGTGTTCACAGAAATGGGGAGGATGTTAGATTTCAGTGTGTTGCCACTGTGCAGTGCTTTGAGTCACAAGTCTCTGTTTACATTCCAGAGACATTCCAGGCTGTTGGAAGTTTCACGGAAGACAGGAGATGGATGTGACGTTATTGGTTTCCTGTTCCTTTGTTGCAGTGTTCTCTGCTCTCACAGAGAGAGGATGTATTTTCTTTTCTGTCTAAAACTCTTTAGCCATGTAGCTCATACTATCTCGTCCTTCCGCATGCTGCTGTATACTCTACGTAATGGGGGAACGTGCTTGGAGCCTCATCAAAGGCTCAGGTCATTAATTATTGTCGGAGGAGAGAACGAGGGCCTCGACTGGAGGATGAAGAGTAGCTTGGTCATAGCGGAGGCTCCGACATAAAGTGTGGAGAGGGTGTGGCACCCTCTGTCCCCTCTGGATCTATCTCTGATCTCCATGTGTAGAGGCTGAAGTTCTATAGGGATATTGCTTGTGCATTTGGCTGAACATGCTTAGAATCTTCCACATGACTGGGAGCCCTATGAGGTCAGGGTTCCTGATGCACAGACGATTTAAGCATGATGTACTGAACATACAAAGAGTCCCCTTCCAGCCTTTCTTGCTCTGTGTAAAAGGAGGAATTTTGGGAACTGGGCTTGTGTATGCGTGGCCATGCACCAACACAGTTTATTCCTACGTGTGTTCTTTGGACACCTCCAAAAGCTTTGAGAAAGGGAAAGCCTGACAGTTGTGTTGGAGCGGATAATGGAATGAAGTCTTTAGAACAGAAGGACAGAGATTTTATTGTTTTATATTGTACTGCAGTTTTCAGCTGGATCATTTTAATGTGTGTGTGTGTGTATACAATTAGTTATTTTTATAGACTGCTTAGAAACTGTTTTAGTATTAAATGGTATATAACAAACCATGCCGACTGCCATGATTGATGGCAGATATCATCAGATCCCAGTGGTGCAGCCACTTTGTGTTTGTGGAGCTTCCAAGTTTGAAGGTGTCCCACACTATATGTGTTTCTGCTCTCTGTATTCTGAACCACACTCTAAATTTCCTGGGGTTATTTTAGCCCCCTTTAGTTTTCCCCTTTAGAAAAGCTAAGCTATACACTTGCAGATGCAGATACTTCTGCAATCCATTTTGGGATTTGTTTTCTGTACATACAACTTTCTTTTCTGCTTTGGAATTCTTGAAAATCTCAGCAAAAAGCATTTTTATTTCGGAAGCCAGTTGTGGTTGTGATCAATGCTATCTTTATGGGGGGGAGTGCCAAAACTCACCATGAACCCTTGTTTTCTTATAATGGCAATGGCACCTACCTACGAGGTGCTGAATCTGAGTTCCAGTGAGTTCCGGCTGCAAAGAGCCCTGGTTGTGATTTTTAATTTGACAAACCCACTGGTATATTTGGTTAGCATGCTGTTCCCTCAATGTATGGGGATTTTCTACTGCCTATATGGAAGAAAGTGCTAGATAGTTGGGTGAGCACTCATGGAGTCAATTTAAAATCTTATGTTTTATAGCCTTGCACCTATACAAATAACAGGCCGTATATAAGACAGTTACTTATCTGGAAATCATATTCAGAATGGTTTGAGTCCATAACCGAGTCCTTTTAAAGCAAAGACGAATGTTCCAGGGGAAATCCGTTCATTGATTTAGGGAGAGACTGTAACTCACTGGTGGAGACCATACTTTAAATGCAGAAGTTCCAGCTTCAATCCTTGGCGTTTCCTGTTAAAATGTGGATCAGCTATGCTGCCAGTCAGACTGACAGCAGGCAATACTCTGCTAGAGGGACAAATGGACCTGGTACAACAAGGGAGCTTCTTATTTACTTCTTAATTTGCATAACAATAACAGGAAGTGAGAATAGGAAGGGGATAGGGAAAGGAATCAGAACAGGAAGGAAGGCTTGTATCCAAAGTAGTGCTGATTCAGTTGTTCCATTGTCATGGACTGGTCTACGGGTGATCAAAGTCCCGGCTGAGGACGTCAGGACCGGGGGCAAGATGGTGGTGTGGGAGCAGGAATGATAGTCTAGAAGCCAGGGGTCTGAGGGTTAGGAAGCAAGGAGTCACGAAGTCAAGGGTCCGAGGGTTGAGAAGCAAGAAGCCAAGGTCCGAGGATCAGGAAGCAAGGAGCCAAACGGAGCAAGGCAGGAAACGTGTTGATGTGGCCAAACGGAAATGCTGACCTTATATCTCTTCCCGGCTCTTGCCACCAGGTGCAGCGAGTTACCAAGGGGCCTCACCTGTGCGGCCGCGCCTTGCCTCTCCAGAACAAACTTAGGAAGGCCCCAGTCCTGCGAAGCCCTACTGGTCACAGGGCCTGGCGCCTGCACACACTCCTGGCATCCATTAGCGCAAGAATTTTCCACAGAACTTCCTCCATTTCTTGTCCAGTGCCCCTCTAAATTTCTTCTGGATTTCCCCCCAGTGCTCCTAAGCAGATGTGGGGTGGATGCAGAACATGAGGGGCCTTCACACAAGGGTAAGTTCTTGCACTAGCACAACAAGGGCATTGAATACCACCCTACTGTGCCTTCGATTGCTGCACATCAATGTTATGGGGGGGAAATGCAGTGCATTTTCAGCATGTTTTAAATATTATCAAAGGAACAAGAATGAGAGAACTTTGTGGAACCTACATGGTTTCTATGACACAGTGAAGGGGGGAAAAAGAAGGTCAATGTGGATTTTCAGGGTTGTTAAGATTTAGCCTGCTTGAATTATTTTGTGCTTGTGGAAGTTAAGCAGATGAGAAACACATTAAATGAGATGATAGAACATAGATTATATTGTGCCCCCTCCCTTGCACCACTGCACCTACCCCAACTCTTCCCTAAGCTTTAGCTCAATGAATGAATTCTCACCCCCTTCTCCCTCCCTCTCTTTCAATTTGTTAAGATGCTGGAATCTGCTTTGTGAGATTTATGAAGGAACTTGAAGCGATTAGTTTCACAGTGCATGAAAATTCCTCAGGTTCAGAGGGATGTCCAATCTGTTACACCATGAGCTGTTGACTGGATGAGAACATGAGCAGCTCGGAGCCATAAGGAGATTGTGTTGAGTTATTAAACACTTGTGGCAAAGCTGCTTATTGTTAATTCCCCAATGTCCTGCCGAAGTGGTTGGATAAGATCATATCGGATTAGATCAAAGAGCCTGGGAACTGGCCTTTCGAGCAGATTCGTTTAATCAATAAAAGGGGAGAGGGAGAGAGCAGCAGCAGCAGTACCAGGATCACAGGAGATTAGGATAAGGAAAATACGAAACAACAGATTTCCCCCCCCTCCTATTTAAAAAAAATAATGTAATTCTGCATGGCAAAGAGTAGAGCTTTTCTTCTATTTCTCCCTCCCTCCCATTTAAAAAACCTTAAATTCCTGTAACTGTATCAGCACAAAGAGAAGAATAAATGACTCCCTTTAAAACTTCATTATAGAGCAGCCAGTTTAGAACCAAGCATTTCCTAATACAGTAATACTTCATAAGTCAAGACACTGTAAAAGTACTATTAAAGCAATCAGAGCTCTAAAATACCTGCTGTTAGGCGAAGGGGTGGGGAGACTCCTATTAAGAAGCAGCTTTTGCTTAAATGATTCCCTTAAGGAAAAAACAGTTCTGCACAAGATGTCAATTGTCCCCTTATATTTGGGAGCGGGAGGTGGGTGGGCGAATAATCCTGATTTCAACCAAGTTTATTTAGAAACTGAGGCTAGGCATTCCAGGAGGACTGATTTCTAAGTTAGTACAACTACACTCCCAGAGTTGTACAGTAATTAAAAGGACTAACAAAATTCATATATACAAGGAATATGTCTATTACTGGTTGATAGATTATAATGCTGGATGCAATTCATGTTCCAGAGTGTCTGTAGTGGTAAAGTCCTACATAGACATAATATCATTTTTAAGAGGGACTTTAAAACCAATTTCCATAGGCAAATACAACACTAATCATAATAAAATGGAAAATAATGAGAAAAGGCCAAATATTATTAGTCTGCTTACTGTTGCTGGGAAAATTCTCTTTGATTCACAGTAGGATTTGGCCCCAAATGAATTAGCAATGCAGGTGCCTGAAGTAAAATGATTGGCCATAATAGTATTATAAAAATTACACCTGATTTTAACAAAATACAATTTATACTCAGAATTAAATATGGATATATATCTATAAATCCATTCTATAAAACTTAATTTTCATCCAGATATGCTGATTACCTCAGGCCTTGCATACCTTCGCTGACAGTTAATTACTACGGAACGCTTTAACGCTATTTTCCAAATCAGCAGGCATGCATAAAATGACTGCAATCTAATTTGACATATTATTAGTGATGATTATTGTCATAGATAAATTAGATTGAACAGAAAATAACCTTCATCCTTAGCATGTTTTAGCTCTCAGAATTAATGTGATTTGGTGAACACACATAAATAAAAGTCTGATGAGTCCCCGCTGACTGTGAGGCCGGCTGGTGCTGAAGTGTATCAATTTCATGCAGATGATGAATTCCTTAAGCATTCAATGATAATCATGCTTGATTTGACAAGACTTTCTCATGCTATTTTAGGGCCTTAATTTTCTGTGAAGTTCTGTCAAGTGCTCATCAAGCACCCACTTATCTCCCTATCTTAACCTGGCAACCAATCACAAGGTTGCCTAACAGTGCCGCTACCAAGTACCAAGGTATTAATATTCTGGTCATGTGACTGTCCAAGGAGAGAAGCCAATCAATGGCTGATTAACATTCAGGTCATGTGACTCCCAAGGAGAGTAAATGAGTTACACAGTAAGACATCAAACAAATTTTCATCTTGAAAGAGTGATTGCTTTTTCTGCTGCTGTGATGTTTGTCAAATTCACTCTAGCCTTGTCCAATTAAGCTCCATGAGATGAATTAATAATGAAGAGATGTAAGCATTCTGCCAGCGTGATATCTGCGCCGAGAACCACGGCGTGGAGACCGAGGGAGGGAGAGGAAGGAAAATGGATCGGAAAAAGCCCACATCTGGATAGCTAGAATAATTGCTTTCCAAATGTTGAGGCTGTTTTGTAGTATTTAGTTTGCATTGCACTTCAGCTTAGAGGGACTCTTGGGGGAGCATTCAGACAACCAAGTTTCCTTTTCCAAGGACTAGATGACTTTTGCATTCACCAACCTGTGGAAATTCAGTGGAGAGGGGTGACAAAAAGGGTTGATAGGCACTCCCACAAAGTATTTCCTGTTCCTCCGCATTTCAGCCTCAGTTCATTAAGGTCCTATACATTGTGAATTAAATCCTGGCTCTCCCAAGAATGGTTGTTGCACCTCCAGACTTATTTTTCTATGAAACTAGGACATGTGACTGCATCCTTAATGTGATGGACACTGCAGTCTCTTTATTTTAATCGTACAGGGGGGATCTAACTTGTTCATATGGTAATGGCAGAAAAGTGCTCTTTCGAAGCCTAGTTTAGCTGAGTTCTCGTTGTTTGGCAATGTTCTCAAATGCAGGAGGGAAACTGGTCAAACTCAACTTGTGTGTGGAATTCACTCAACCACATCTTTTCATGTGGTGATTGTGGCTTTCATATAATTGCCATATCATTTTAAACTATCACATACAGTGGTACCTCTACTTACAAACACGATCCGTTTCGGGGTGCCGTTCGCATCCTGAAAAGTCCGTAAGTAGAGCGCTGCTACTGTGCCTGTGTGAAACACGCAGATCGCTTCTGCGCGTGCGAGCGTGGTGAACCCGGAAATAAACACTTCTAGGTTTGCCGCGTTCATAACCTGAAAAGCTGCAACGTGAAGCAAACGTAACACGAGGTATGACTGTATAGGCTCTCAGCTTGGCAATTTTTTACACACTTGCAAGCTGCATTCAGCAACAGCCCCCAAACTTTCCTTTGGATATTAACAGCAAAAGCAACCCTAGTTATTGAGATAGAAAGAAGCCTAGATTAGTGACTGAACTCTTGCCACTACAAGTCAGCCCCAATAAAAAACTAGGGCTAGCACTACCATTAGAAAATATGAGGCAGCTGCCTTAATCAGCTGATTCTCGGAGTTATGAAAAGGCAGTAAATAGTTGGTTATTTACCTTAATACTGTATCCACTGCTCCACGTCGGGTAGCAAGATGTATTGGGTGGGCCCTATGCTGTGCCTCCAAAAATATAAGCAGATTGCTGTGATTCTCCACCAAGAAATCTACAGTTGTAAGGCAGCCATTCTGAGTGTTTTTCATCTCCCTCCAACTGAATCTGGTATGGCCAAGATCATACTCTTAGAGTGCAATGACCAAAGTGGACAAAATATGCTACATCTAGAAAGCCCAATTTATGTGTCAAACTCAATGTGTTGAATTGTTCTCAGATCTACGCAGGGCTATGCAAAGCTGGTAATAGGCCCAAGGAAAGGTAGGCTCCATTTCAATAATCTTTACCAACTGGTCCCCCCTTTGCCTTTCCCAGGGGGACTTGGAATACCCCCCCTAAAATCATAGGCCCATGCCAATTCCCCCCTGGCTCCCACTCCATCCTGAATCTCCTGTATTCTATCCAAAGACTGTCAGAAAACATTTCTGGGAAAAGATGATTAGCCAGAAACCTTTTCCTCAGTTGGACAAAAACTATCACTTGGACGCATATGGGTAAAATCAATCTTGAATTGCCTACAGGACAAATATTTGCAGAACTCTACACAAATATACTTCTGTTCAGTTTATTGAAGGTGTTAGTAATTATTTTCATTACATGGGTGACCATGTAATAACAACAAGTTTTAAGGCAAGGGCATTGGAATTGGTCACTTAAAATAGTCATACAAAGTACATGATTTACATACAAAGAATGCAACAAGGTTTCAGGAACAACTATTTATTAATTGAAGTTGCTGTATTTATTCCAACCGGCCTACCTCACTACATTTGGTGTGTCACCAAATTAAATTCACAGACAGAAACACAAATGTATATTTAAATATAATTATAATCCCGTTTAGCAAGAGCATGCTTAACGTGGATTTCCACCCTCTGAAAGCATTGCTGCGAGTTTTATTCAGTTGGAAAGTAAATTGCATTTCAGTGCCGATCCTATGCTAAATTCTGGTGACATGTTTAGAGCAGAGACCCTATGACTAATAAAGCTTTCATCCACTCACTGAAAGGAGTTAGTCACCTAATGGATTTCTGGTGATATGAAAGAGAGTGTCGGATCCTACTTATTAAGTTCTAGCATGAAATTAGTTAAATTCCCAAGGCATTCTAAAGCAATATATTCTGGTCGGCTTAACAAGGGTGTTAGAGCATGCCAATTAGCTAGCAATCTGAAATAAACAGTGGTTACAGAGAGAGGGAGCTTATATCGGCAAAGTTAATAACATTCTTAATGGGACTTCTTGGTATGGTGGCTCAAGATGCTGTGAGAAAGCAAGATGTGGAACACACTATATTCAAAAGATCGTAAGTCAATTCCCAGAGCTGCTAGTCAAGGATTTTGTGAAAATTGCAAATAGGGAAGCAGCAATTTTTCTGGTTGTTGATAGGCAGGGCAAAGGAGATTGAGGCAGGAGAGAATTAAGCCTTCTGTGGGGGAAGGGGGAAAAAACAAGGACAGGGTTAGGATGTCAAGTGGTGGTGGTTAAATTCCATACAGTAAAAGGAATGGCTCTTGCTGCAATCCACAGACCAATTATAAGCCAGCTACACAGCAGGCATTAAAAGACACAGGTACTGTGTGACATACACTGTGGAGCATGATAATTGCAGGCTGGCTAATGACTATTAAGAGTACATTTCTTTCAATTTCACAGTGAAGCCACAGAAACTGAGCTCCTGAAATACTGGCCCCATTCAGCTAAAGTTAATTGCAACTAACCTGGCTCAATGGGGCTAAATTTTAAGTTGTCCGGGAAGCCACTTTAGACCAGCTCTGATTTTTTGACATTCCAGCTCAGTGTTGTCTACTTTAACTGGTAGTCACTCTCCAGCCGTGGTTTTCCATGTCACATCCTACAAGAGATGTGTAACCACTCCAAACGAAAGGAAGGGAGATGCTGGGAAACCTCAACACGCAAAGCTCTTTCACAGAGCTATTACCCATCCCCAACCATGATCCATTGTTTTGTTGGTTTTAAGGACATATACTTTTAAGTTTGCTTGGCTTTTAAAAAGTATCACCTTTCTGAAGGAAAAAAACTTCTGCATGGTCTGCTGAAGCTCAGAAGCCAGAGGTGGATCAGGGTACAGCTTCTCTAGCAAACTTCTACAGTTACCATTCATAGTTTTCTCTCTCTACACTATTAACTGCCCTCAGTTTCCATGACCTCCCCTCCATTTCATCTACTTGAAATACACTGATTTTTTTTTTTTGCCAAATGCTGAAAAATGCAATACTTCAAAATTGAAAATGTTCTTTAAAAATAAATATAATTAGTATATTATGACTACAAAATTTGAATTCCCCTTGAAGAGTATTTGAATTTGCTTGAGCAGCACCTTCCTCAAGACGAAAAGCCCTTTTCTACCATAGGCAACATATATGGCAGAAAGGGAGGCAGGAGAACACAAATGAGGTTCATTTCCCATTAATCATCCCAACATTAATATTGTTTGTTATGTTTCCAGCAGCACCATTCATCTTAAGCTATCATAACACACTTCAGAATTCAACATTTTCTACATGTGAAACATCAGCTCATTAAGCTGTAGTTTTACTTACTTGTAGTGCAACTGTGCCAAGAAGAACTCAAGTGCTTAAAATGATTAGCTGATTAAACATTAACAAAACATAACAAAAATGGCCAATATTATTATAAGCACCACCAGTTAATGACACATTTAAATCAACAGACAAAAAAATGCCTAACTTTCTGTCTGTTGTTTTAAGCGGGGACGAACAGAGCAGTAATTCTACTTTTTCTGCATAACTCTGCATAATTAATAGTTTTTTCCCCGTGCAATGTATTGTTTGAAATAATTTTTTGTTTCAACAGCTGTTTTCATTAAATTGTAAAGCTCTTTGTGTCTAATCCTTTGAGCAGCACTATTGATAGCAAGAATGCTCTGAAGCTAGCTTTAGAGGAAGCGAGTTCCTGCCAAGCTGGAAAGCAGTCATGAAGTTACTTGAGAAATAAGGCCTTCAGTGGTAGTGGTTGTGTAGCTAATCCATTAGTCTTTTATAAGGACACTGCTCTGCACCCTTATGGCTAAATTGACCCAACAACCAATCAATGCTTTTATTTGCTGAGTGGCTGTCCCTGAAAGGTCTTATTGCGGGTTCCAAGCCGTAATCAAAGCTTCCATCAGTACCAGGGCACTGATGACAAAAATGGCCAAACTTTCAATGAGGTTGGCTCGATTCCAGTCACACCATTTTGAAGATACAAAGAGGCTGTGTTGTGCTGTGGAATTCATTTTCTTGTTTACTTCCTACAGAAACAAGAGCATAATCAGCACTCAGTGCATCGGATCAGACCGCTGAGTTGTTGACAGAAGCTCAGAGAGGCTTGCCAGCTTTCCACATGAAACACAGGCTTTCTTCTAATACACCCCCTACCGTCTGTCTCTCTGCCAATTGTAGCACATCAGAGCGACCATTGAGATAATGACCGTGAAGTCTCATGATACACTTTGATGAAGTGTAACATTTTTAAGGGATTTTTGTCTGTGCCAAAGCGATAGAGACAGCTGACTAAAAATCACCCCATCAAAATCAAGGCTGATGAACAGCAGGCAAAGACATGTGTTTCCACAGAGAAGAGGGAGATCAAGTTAGAGCCAAAGACTTTCCCAGTGACTCTCTGCACCACGTATTCTTTCCTCTTTAAAAAAGAAAAACACTTTGCTGCTTCGTAAACACATGCCAATTCATCAGTAATACAGACACACAAAATGATTATGTCATTCCTCATCAGAAAACTTTTTTCAGCAAGAATAGATTCTTGGATAGGTGTTGTAAATTAACTGCACTGTTATAAATACTACTTTTATGTCAAAGTGGAATCTATGGCAAGAAATAGGTTTGCCTAAACTCCATTTTATTTTGACATAAGACCTTTCCATGAGACAATACTATGTAGTATGTATGGAAGAGGAGACTGGGATAATGAGCACTTTTTCTGCCCCTGACCTCCATGTGTTCAGTCAAAGGTCTGAAGACAGCCCAACTAAATGCATGACTGGGGAACATGTCTTTTGCACAGTTTCCAAATGCACAGAAGGCCCTACAAACATACAATTCATATACACATAGGCTTTCTATCCACATCACAGTCCCAAGGCTTCTCAGGCTTCTCTGTGGCTGCCGAGATAACATAACACTGGTCTTGAAAGACCTACATTGGCTCCCAGGATGTTTCTGAGCACAATTCAAAGTATTGGTACTGACCTTTAAAGCCCTAAACGGCCTCGGTCCAGTATACGTGAAGGAGCGTCTCCTCCCCCATCATTCTGCCCGGACACTGAGGTCCAGTGCTGAGGGCCTTCTGGCGGTTCCCTCGCTGTGAGAAGCCAAGTTACAGGGAACCAGGCAGAGGGCCTTCTCAGTAGTGGCACCCACCCTGTGGAATGCCCTCCCACCAGATGTCAAAGAGAAAAACAACTACCAGACTTTTAGAAGACATCTGAAGGAAGCCCTGTTTAGGGAAGCTTTTAATATTTGACGGACTATTGTATTTTAATATTTTCTTGGAAGTCGCCCAGAGTGGCTGGGGAAACCCAGTCAGATGGGTGGGGTATAAATATTATTATTATTATTTAACCAAATCCCATGCACATTAACTGCATGCAAGTAATTAACCTCATGCCTAGTTTGGTTGCCTGGAAATGCTTTTCCCATATACAAGGCACATCTGTTGAAGGTGCAGGAGTTCTGTCATCTTTTTCACCCGACCAACTTAATCTGGAAGGACTTGTGCAGTTAATATTTCAAATTGCTTTTCCATAAAAGCAATGCCTTGCAGCACACTTAAAATATTGTGAACAGGTGGCAGGACTGTGCCAAACTCTCAGTGACTGAGAGCCAATTCTGGCCTTCCATCTTAGCTGAAGTTAAGAGGTTCAGTGGCATGAACCATAGTTACAGTCAATGCTGCTCATTTTTATGTATTTGAGTTGGTTAGAGCATTCATACTAATAACAATAAATACAACCGTAGTTATATAAATGCAGCATTTAAAGCAGCTGTGGAGATTATAAGAAGCTTAAAGCTCAGGCAGATTAAAAGGCCTGGAGAAAAAAACTATTTACCTGGCACCAAAATGACACCATCGTACAGTAGGTGCCAGCTCAGCCTCCATAGCTGAACCAGCACAAATAAAAAGATTCTGTCTCCTATAGCTACATATTTCACCTCACTCGGGAGGCCCCTTAGATAAGGACTCACAAAGAATGTAAGAAAATACCAGAGGCTTATGTGGTGGAGCAACTTGCTTCCCATAGTGATCAACCAGATGCATATGGGAAGCCCAGAGGCAGATGCTGTTGCTGTCCAGTAGCCCTGCATCCTGAGGCAGATTTGCCTTTTATCAGCCTGTAGCCCCATGTCTTGTAGCCATCGATAGTCATACCATCCATGGATTTTTCTAACTCCACTTCAAAGCCCTCTAAGTTGGTGGACGTTGTCACATCATCTGGTGGCAAATTTCATAGTGCAGTACGCACATTTAACTCATGAGCATTCAGCTTTACATACTTGGCAAAGTAATATTTTAAAATTAAAAGGGGGCAGGCGTTTGGGGGAAAAGGCTTTGGCAATCCCACCCACCATTGCACCCAATGGGTTTTGACTATACACGATTTTGGCTTTAGCCTAAATCCCCGGAAAGTAATCCCTGCCTAAATTGCAGGTTTAGTGTATTTCAAAAAGCAACTGTGCTTCCATTAAGATTTCATGGCCTGGTTAGTATTTCTGGAGAGAGGCTGTGCTTCAAGTACCTTTTCCCAATATATCAAGGTCCTTAGAGGTCAAAAGATTAAATGGACTGGGAACAGTAATGATGGTGCAACTCTGGTGAGTTAGGTTCTTATCACCCAGTCCCATTCAGCAGCTTTGCAGCATATTCTGAACTAACAAAATTTCTGGCCTGTTTTCAAAGGCTGCTACAGTGCATTGCAGGATGAGAAAACCTGTTTAGCATTGACCACCATTAAGGCCAGTGCTGATATAACTTCTCAAAGTTAAGGCAGGAGGAGGGAATTGACTCACAGCACACTCCAGATCTCTTAACTATGGTTAAGAGGGAGCCAGCATTATGTCGGCACCAGCTCTGCCTCACAAGACGTTTTTGAAACAACCCCAAGTGTTTCTCAAAAACACTTGTCAAACAGCAAGAAACAGCCAAGCCTGCTGAACATATGAAGTAGCTCTAGATCTACAGGCAGAAGGAGACTCTTCCTCATGTTTAGTTTAAACCTCTCTCTCTGTTGCCTTTTGGCCATCTTTACTGAATAAGATGATAAGAACAATTATCTGCATGGAATGCTGCAATTGCATTAATTTCCATCTGTCTTCTGCAGCTTGGTGCCCTCCTTATATTGTTGGACTACAACTCCCATCATCACTGACAATTGGCTATCCCTGCTGGGGGAAATGGATACTGTTCAATGTATCTGTTTTCCTTGTCAGCCTACCTCCCACTTGCCAACTAAAGCAATGAGGTCATTTCAAAGAAGAAAAATATGTAATTTCCCCAGAAGAACAGCAGTCACTGTTAATTTGTTTATATTAATTCTTTCCAGTGCAGTCAATTTTTAAACTACACATTCCCTAGACACAAAACTAGCTGCTATTGAGACCAAAATATGCAAACTCCCCAGATAGCTAAACAAAATCAGAGCTGGCTAAAAATTGTCCTGGTGGTATGTCAAAAGAGAGATGGGGAGGGACAAAATTAGCCACAAAGGTTTGCACACCTGGATTTTCCTATAGCAAAGACTATGTTTCCTAATGCTTGAAACAACTGTCTAGTATTGTATAAGCATTCTGTAATTTCCTTCCTCTTCTAGGCAGCATGTACTTGGATTGGTGTGCTGAAGAATGACAAATGAGCAGTGGTTAAGCACAGCCAAGGCCAAATGATTCAATATTTTCCTGGCTTAATGGCTAATGAGATAATAATTCCTCAAGATTTTTGTTAAGTTAGCCATTTAATTTTGTTTATGAACATGAATCTATAAATTAGCAGTAGCAGAAATTCAAATTTTAAAAATGGCTATGAGGTAAGAGACCTTGGAATTCTATGAGCATTGTGCATATTTTAAACTTATGGATCCCAAGCAGAGGATAATATGAACAAGTACTGTACTGTACTATGCCAAACTTGCATGATCAGTCATCCATGCTTTAGTCAGATGACAGAGTGTGCCACTGTTTGGTCCAACATACTTTAGAAGGTTCTGAAAGTTATCAAGTGACAAGAAACAAGCAATTGGCTAAATCTGAGCGCCCCTTTAATCTCAAGGCCCTGGATCAAAATGGCCCTCCTGACTCCTGATTTTTCCCATGCAGCCTGCTTTATATATGGGGTTGACTGACACATGGAAGAACTGGTTTGTACATAGACATATCAAGCATCAGCTAGCAGCCATTACTGAGACTGTGGCAGCATATTCTCTGCTAACTATCTCAAGATGTGTTGTGCAATCAGTTCAGTATTCCCAGAATGTTCCTGTATATTGGAGGAAGGATATTGTGAAAGGAACAAACGACCAATGCATATGTATGCGTCTAGGCCATCAGATTGAAAGTACATAGGGTGCTACTCTCCTGGTCGCAATTGTCTCCAACATTGTCCTGAAGAACCAGGACATAGTCTAACTACTGTGTAAGGTCTGTGAAAACAAATCAGGATCAATGCAGAGTTTGTTGGAGGAACCCTTGAAGTATTTTCACAATTTGCTCCATGTTCCTTGAGAAAAGAAGAAAGAAGAGGCAGATTCCCCCCCCCCCCCTTAACCTGTGGACTAGAGCTCAGCAATTCATTTAGTTCTTTGCCAGAGATTCAGATTTCTCTGGGTCTGAAAATCATGACTTGGTTCTCATTTGTTTTACCTCGTTGCTTTGAAATATGTCTTTCTCACTCAGACCAAACATCCAGATTTAGTTTCTCCTCTAATATTGCCTCAAGAGCCACACACTTCTTTGAGAGGGGATACTGGGCCTTGAAAGAGTTTTGTAAGAGATTTATTGGGAAAGATTAGGTGGCAGCCAGCATCTGCAAATAATGATTTAGAGCACTGCAGCTCCTTAGACCACCAGTCAGCTGTTCCTGCTGCCATTTAAAATTTAGTACATTGGAAGGAGAAGCTTGAACCAAGACTGCAGCTAGAGTGGTAGTATTTTATAGAAAGAGACTTCGTATCTAAATAATTCTCGTGCGCTCTAAATGAAATTGTTATTCTGAGAATTCAATTAGACCTGACATAACTCTGTAAAACTCAATACCTCTCAGCAAGTTCTCTTAAATCCAACTCCTTGTGGAAAGTAGAAGTCTCATGTAAAACGTGCACATAGCTCCAGGAAAGGGAATAAAAGCCATTCAGAACCCAGAGCAAAATTACTTCTGTCAAGATTAAATTAGTCACAGGAGTATAGATATATTTTTTTAATTATTTTGTTATTTTTTTCCCTCTGCCATGTGAATTCGTTCATCATTAAGTGTACATTATTTAACAAATTTAAATAACCGGTGGTTATTACCGTGTGAGCTTTTTACTGGTGGGTAAGTGACATTTTGGTGTCTAGACAGAGAAAACAGAACAAAAAGCAGAATGAAGTTGACTTTTAAAAAAATGAATTAGAACAGTTCATTACCTCTGTCCCAGAAAAACTGATATGCATGAAGATATTAGACTTTCTTTTCCCCAAAATCTGATTGTGCGATATGCAGCTGTTTCTTCAGTAGCCTAGGGGCCAATTCCTCCCAAAAGCAATCATCAGCCCCAGCTCCCATCAGCCCCAGTCACCATAGAAGAAGAAGAAGAAGAAGAGTTTGGATTTGATATCCCGCCTTTCACTCCCTTTAAGGAGTCTCAAAGCGGCTAACATTCTCCTTTCCCTTCCTCCCCCACAACAAACACTCTGTGAGGTGAGTGGGGCTGAGAGACTTCAAAGAAGTGTGACTGGCCCAAGGTCACCCAGCAGTTGCATGTGGAGGAGCGGAGACTCGAACCCAGTTCCCCAGATTACGAGACTACCACTCTTAACCACTACACCACACTGGCTCTCACCAATGGGAAGGGCACCACACTCGTTACGCTTGATGCAGAACTAAGAATGAGATTGGTTATGATGACATCTCCTCTCGCCCCTTGCAGAAAGGGGCAAAAGTTCCCCAATCTCTGCATCACTTTCCATTTTGCATGATGCGTACATCTTCTCCCCATTGAAAAGCCAAAATTGGTGGATTTGTCCATCCCTACCAGGGAGTAAGGGACACAGGTGGCACTGTGGTCTAAACCACTGAACCACTTGGGCTTGCCGATCAGAAGGCCGGCGGTTCGAATCCCCATGACGGGGTGAGCTTCCGTTGCTCGGTCCCTGCTCCTGCCAACCTAGCAGTTCGAAAGGACGCCAAATAGTGCAAGTAGATAAACAGGTACTGCTCCGGTGGGAAGGTAAACACCGTTTCCGTGCGCTGCTCTGGTTTCGGTGTTCCATTGCACCAGAAGCAGCTTAGTCATGCTGGTCACATGACCCGGGAAAACCGTCTGCAGACAAACGCCAGCTCCCTCGGCCTGTAAAGTGAGATGAGCGCTGCAACTCCAGAGTTGTTTGTGACTGGAATTAACTGTCAGGGGTCCTTTACCTTTTTTCCCCCCTTTTACCAGGGAGTAAACCCCACTGAACTCAAGGGAACTTACTTCTGAATAGATATGTGTAGGATCTACAAAAAATGGCATTTAGGAATCTTCTAATAAATTAATGCCTTTGACTTCTGACAGATTGCAAGAGTGCCACAAATAATCTTTGTTCAGCCTGGCACGTTCAGCACTCTAGATCAGCAATAAAGTTTATCCAAATTTAAAAGGCACACTTCTGAATACAGGTTCAAGTACCTCCAATACTCTTTTAACATGCCTTCTTGCAGTAGTTTGTAATTTATGCAAGATGTCAAATACAGGAGCAGCATTTTGCTCATGACCTGTTAAAATATCTCTGGCATTCTGACATATCTTCAAAGGATAAATGACCCAGATGAATTGGAAGAAGACATTAGGGAAGTCACTGTAAATGGTCACCATTTGCTCTTATAAACCCGAAATGTTGCATTTGATTAAAAGAAAAGAAAGACGGACTAAAAACAATAACAGCACAGGTCCCTATTTCTGTCTTTCCTTGTTTATTGTTTATGCAGTGGTAGGAAACAGTCCCCACCCCCAAAAAAGTGTGCCTTCCATCTCTTTGTTAACAGAATCCTGTTTCCACTTTTCCACTTAATCTCAGAGTGACAATGCTCTGAGCAGGGGCTAAATGGAAATCTTAACATCCTAGCACATGGGTAGGCAAACTAAGGCCTGGGGGCTGGATCCGGCCCAATCGCCTTCTAAATCCAGCCCATGGAAGGCCCAGGAATCAGCGTCTTTTTACATGAGTAGAATGTGTGCTTTTATTTAAAATGCATCTCTGGATTATTTGTGGAGCATAGAATTCATTCATTTTTACTTTTCCCCCAAAATATAGTCCAGCCCCCCACAAGGTCTGAGGGACAGTAGACCAGCCCCCTGCTGAAAAAGTTTGCTGACCCCTGCCCTAGCAGGTTGATATGGGGGGAAATGATCCGTAAGAACTGAGTGCCAAATCACAAATGGCTTTAAAAGTTAAAACCAGCACATTGAATTTATTTATTTATTTCATTCTTTAAATTTATATACTGCCATTCATCCAAGGATCACAGGGTGGTTAACAACTTGAAAAGACAAAATTACATAATATAGTAACAGACCAAAACAACAAATCCCCTACACAGTTTAAAATGCCAAATGTCACTTAACTGTTGATCCAGTCACAAACACTGTTAAATGAGAATTATGACTTGACAATGCCATACTGCAAGCTGTTCCCTGAATACATCTATAATAAGACTATTTTTACAGACTACCTTTGGAAAGTTTGCATATCTGTAGGTCTCTTCTATTCCTCTCTTTTTATCAGCTTTTTAATCTAACCCATACCTGAGTATTTCAACAGAATGATGTTATATTTCTGCAAGCCATCTGTCTTACAGGCACTAACTCAGTGAAATCATGTCTTCTGAGCACAAGCATATTTAAATAAAGGGAACTGCTCCATCTAGAGTTACATCTTGCACACAAAAACTACGTAACATGCTTAATTAATAACTATACTGTATTTAATATTTTCTGCAAGCCTGCTTTTCTAAGCGTCTGACATACAGGACCTGTAATCATTGAAAAAATAAAGCAAAACCAGGTCATACAACAGCAGACTAGACAAACACTGAGAAAATAAAGCAATCTTGCCCTGCTGTAGGAAATTTTGTATTCAGTGAGAAATATTTATTTTCATCTCAATCGGGTTAAGTTTTATTGTTTACTACAACTGTTTTTCATGTGGCACCTTCTAGAAGTTGGCTAGTTCTGGGCTAGAGTATTGGGCTTGTCAGCAGACATGATGAGGTCAGAGTCAGACCCTCCAAGTGTCCCTATTTTCCAGGGATGTCCCTGATTCAAAGAAGCCGTCCCCGTTTCTGATTTGATCCCAGAATGTCCCGCTTTTCCTTAGGATGTCCCTATTTTCATTGGAGAAATGTTGGAGTGTTATGGAATCATCCAGCCCACCAAGCCGTCTGAAGGTAATCCTGTATAGTGAAGGTTTTTAATGTTCAGTGTTTCATTATTTTATATATATATATATATATATATATATGTTGGAAGCTGCCCAGAGTAAGATGTGTGGGGTATAAATAGTGAAATTATTATTATGGAATGGGACGTCCCTATTTTCGTCAGAGACTCTCCTCCCTGGAAGAGAGGGGAGTGGTTGTGGGCGGGAGCCCGAGCTCCGCCCCTGGCCGGGGGCCTTAGCCCCCGCCCCTCCTCACCTGGCTGGCGCCCACGCCCACCAGAGGCAGCCAACCAGGTGTCTCCGGGGGGCGTGTTTAGCAGCTTAATGCTTCGGCTCCAGCTCCGCCTCCTCCTCAGTCACCGTCGTCCCGCAGCAAGTCACCCACCCTCCACTCCCATTTAGCTCAGGGTCTAGGTTTTTTGGCCTTGCTATGGACCTTAGGTTGGTCGCCCCAGTTGTCTGGGGGGCCTGGTAGGAATTTTTCCATTTGGCATTAGGCTTTTTGGTTTTTTCACCTACCTCGTAGCAATCGTCACAACTTTTGTGGTATTGGTGGGTAGGTTAGGCATTGGATTCATGTGTGTCAAGGGCTAGGTGTGGCCATCGCCTATGCTATCTACCGTGGGTTATTCCGTTAAAGGAATCTGGCAGTCGTGTATTCTGTCCGATGCCTGCTTGGCGGGAGGCCATGGCACGACCCTCGGTGACATCAGGGGTGAGCCTATAGTTGGATTATCATCAACAGGCTCCACCTACTGTTGAATAAACCCACCTCCTATAGTCATCCAATGCCTAAGCCAATACCTTTTCACTGCTGTAATCAATAAAATTGTGGCCTTTTCTTGCCCATTAACCTTATATCACGTGTCCTTGTGTGTTTATTTCACATAGCGGGGGTCGCGCCCTCGATCCACAAATGTTGGGTGCTATGTAAGGTAGCATGACACAAAAAAGAAAATTATTTGGAGGGATAAAGCAAACAAGAAAACATAGGCACTATTTCTTTGAGAGTTTTTGCAAAGACCTGCTGGAATTGATAGATTTCAAGGGGAGAAGCCAAACGGTACTGGTTTTTCAGCAGAGGGGAGGGAAAGAGAGAGATGGTCTTGCAATCTCAACTTGCTCCATCCCCTATAGCCTGTAGATGATGTTGTGGCCTGGCTTCCATCAGCTTCCCTCCAGTTATACACCTGCCACTTTCTGGATTCCTTAACTGTTCAGTTAAGGGTAAAGACTGCAATGTGGGTAAATGACTGCAGTTATCAGCTGTTCCAAACTACCATGAAAATAATTGGGAAGGGTGCATGTGATTTGCTCAGGGATGGCCCTCCAGATGTTGTTGGACTCCATCTCCCATCAGCCCCAGCCAACATAGCCAATGATCAGGCGAGTTGTAGTCCAATCAACAACAGGAAATCTACAGCTTCCTCGCCGCTGCACTAACACTTTTAATCATACCAATGAATGAGTACACTTACAAAAGAGTGGTAAAACATAGTGGGAGGAAACAGCATTCCCCAAACATGGGTTCAAGAGGGAGGAGTAGCAGACACTTGCTATTCCCATATGTCACCTGAAGATCCTTACACTTATGTCGCTGGATATGCCTGGCTCCAACTTAAGTGAGATGCTATCATATAAATATTTTTCCCAAACAATGGCCTTGTATTAAGGTCCCTTGTGAACTGTGCTTTGACTTCTAATACTGTCTGCACTACTCATTCAAACGCAGCTTCTTTCAGTGAGACAATACTCAGAAATACATAATGCAAGCTCTACTAATCTCAAACAGATCTTGCACTGGTTTCAGCACATGCCCACAACATCTGGAGCTGAGAAATGTAGGAATTCCAGGTCACAAAAACAATACAGAGGTTCCATGTTCAAACTCCCACAATACCACTGATGTGCTCTAAAACCCCAATGGAAAATTCAAAAGTTTGAAGTTACAGAAGATTCTCAAAATGCATGTTTGCATTTATTCCATTTTATTTCCTGTACTTTATGGTGTAGTAAAGTGGAGTGCTGTACTTAAATAGCAGATATTCCTTTTAAAAGATTTTGTTTACCAGCAGAATCTATTAAGTATCTTGCAAAAGCAACAAGGCTTATATTCTCATACTGCTCTGAAAAGAGTCTCACGTATAACTGATTGAATGTCTTTTAATACTTGCATTTTTCCTACCAATTAACAAACCATTTACAAAACCTTATTTGGCACCATGAGCTCAATCTTCTGCTAAAATGCTAGCTTTTTCATTTGGAATTTTGGGCACATCTTTCAACGAAGTGAATGCGAGATGAATCAAATGTACCAGCCCTAGGCAAATCGGGGTCCGACTATGGGCACAGAGAAACATCAACAACATCCCTGGAGCCAGAGTTTTCTGCTGCCATCTTGCTGTTCCCTTGGGGTGCATATCACAAGAGCCACTGTTGTTAGAGCAGGCATAGGCAAACTCGGCCCTCCAGCTGTTTTGGGACTACAACTCCCATCATCCCTGACCTCTGGTCCTGTTAGCTAGGGATGATGGGAGTTGTAGTCCCAAAACATCTGGAGGGCCGAGTTTGCCTATGCCCGGTTAGAGTGTTGGACTAGGGCCTGAGTGCAGTGACAGTCTCTCTACTTGTGATCCCCAGCAGCTGAGACTGGGCAGCCTTTCAAACAGAGGGAAGGCAACAGGAACATCCTAAAAAGGAAGCTTGAATTGCCAGTCCTATTTGCACCTCAGATAGGCCTGTGGCACATGTAAATCTAGCTCCCATCACTAATAGCCAGTGACCCTTCTAACTTTCCATTAATATATTTGTTGCTCTTTGCAAGTACTGAGATTTGGTTTCATTTTCCTGGCTGACACCCACTTTCCCTGAAAACCATTCAGTACTTGGGGGTTTGACAGACATATAAAGATAAGAATTCCTGCACAGGAAACGACTCGTTATCAGACCTTCTGCCTTTCAACTGTTTCTTAATTCAATACTCCCACTTTGTCACTGTTTCATTCAATCTCTTTACTCTCCATAAAAATGTCTACCTGTCTATTACATTCATTTATACAATTTGCAATGATAGGTTTAATTTACTCCAGATGTTGGCTGTGCTTTCAGGAAAATAGCTATGCCTTCAGATCCTTGTTTTCTCATAATTATGTGCCATTGTATCACAGTTCCATAACGATGTCTACTCGCAGTTTGTTTATCCAGTCAGCAGCTCGGAGGTTGCTGGGTTTTCTTCTTCTTAAATCACACAAAGGTTTTCTTATTTAAGCATTAACGACTTTGCCTCCAGTTCATTTTATATCAATGTTGTTTAGCAACAAAATCTAAAAATGGAAGCAACTAGTTATCCAATGCTGGGAGAAAAGCAACAGAAAACAGCTATTCCTCAATGTCCATATAAGACATCCAATGAGGTTTAATATTTGATGGTGGTATTTTATTTAAAAAGCAAAGGCAGTTGTGAGGGTCCATCATGAGGAGAAGAAAGTTCACAGTTGGGCAGCCAGAATGTCACAGAAGACTGGGCAAGATTCTGAGTTCTCCAGAGCACTTTTGACAGACCAGAGAACCAAGAAGTCTGATTTAGGCCAAGATATGTAGTATAGTATCTGCTAAGTGCTTCAGGCATCAGATTATGCAAGATTAGGCTGGTTTTTGTAGCCGTTAAGGTAGGCCAGGAGCCCTATCTGAAACCCTGGAGAACCGCTATCAGTCCGTGTGGGTAATACCAAGCTACATGGACCAATGGTCTGGTTCAGTATAAAGCAACTTCCTATATTCCTATTTAAACTAAGTTGCAAGATGAACTAACTGCAGGCTGAGTTAGTCGCTGCCAGGTGCTGTAGGCATCAGGTTACAGCAAGGATTCAAAGATAGGGAAGCAATGGTTGATCCCCTTTCTTGAAAACATGACTGTTGCTGTTACCCAGATCTGCCTTATATTAATAGTCATTTGGGATGGAGCCGTTATTAAAGAAGCAAGATGTAAGGAATCACAATTTGTCTTAGAAGAAAGTTCCTACAGGTATTTGTAAAACATATTTGGAGTATTGTTTTTTCTCATGGGTTTTAGTCCATGGCTGTTGTGATCTTGAAGATGAAACTCTGCAACAGGAATTACTCACTTGATTGACAAGGGATTTTTTCCCCTAATCAACAACCAGCTTTTCCTTTTTGCTGTTAACTTGTTGAACCTCAATAGCTTATTCTTCGGCCTACTTAGCAGGCACCTGTTACAAACAAGAATGTAAGTGAAGCCTCAGCCCACCAAGTCTCAAATCTTGCCTTACAGTTGCTCTCTAGAGAAAATGTATAGCTGCATCAGGCATTCTGAAATTACTCCATAAATCACACCAGGTCCTGCCACTCACTCGTAGCTTCCAACAGGCTAGGGTTTCATGGCACTCTCAGCAAGAGGCTGTTTCCTTCCCTTCTTAGTCATGTGCTACTATTGATATTCTTGTCTTACTGTTATTAATCCTCTGTGAATTTGGAGAACATCTTGATCTCCAGATGAGGAGCCAATGGCCACTAGCCTTTTGGGAGAAACCATTCCTCTCTTCATGAAAGTGAATGACAACTCCCTGAGTAATCAAGCGAGAAGTTGTATTCACACTGTCAGCAATGTGACACCGGCTAGGAGGAAAAGCGAGACTTATGGGTACAGTAACTGCTTCGCCTCACAACCATTGGACCTTCAGAGTACTGTTTCTATAACCTTGGCAGAGGCATCAAAAGCCTCCGTGCAAGTCAACTGTGCGTAAAGTTCTAGACTTAAATAAATGTCATAATTTCCATGGGCAGTAAATCATGCTCTGGTTATATTTTCAGCAATGCAGTTCAGTTGTGGGCCAAAAGTATACATATAGCCTTTCCCTATTTTATTAGCAATGTGTCATATATTTAGTAGAAAGAACACTCTTGCTTTTGAAGTTTCCCCATACTCCTCTTGCATGAAACGCTCACGTTCACGAGAGCAATCCCTGAAATAAATGGGTTATCTGCTGAACCAGTACGTTTAGTCTGATTATTCCAGGGATTCCCAAACTGTATGCTGGAGTTGAAGTGTGCCTTGAATAACTGAGATGCCCTCTTGGCTACACTCACCTTCTATGCCTTTTGGAATGGATAAGACCCTTGTGGCACTGATCTAACTCATACTGATAAATGGTTAGTAACATCCTCCCAAGGGCAGGAGGAAGCTTACCCCAGAATTCTCAACCCAGCTAAGAAGTTCTGAAGAATCACCATTTCCCAGAACATATGAGCCCATCCATCCCTGATTCCTCACTGTCTGTGCATAAGGGACAGTGAGATGCAGAAGCAAAGAAAACACATTTGCTCCATATTCGAGAATGACCCCTGCCCACTGTTTTGGAAGCTGACTTTTCTAGCTAAAATTTTGTATTAATTATTACAATTAATTACTATCTTTATTTATATCCTACCTTTGCCCCAGAACTGGGATTCCAGGCGGCTCACAAAAAATTAAAAGAAACATGGATAAAACAGAAAAAGCTAAAAAGTATATAAAAGATAATAGTTTAAAAGTAATTAAACTCAAATTAAAATGATGCATTTAAAAATAAGTTTGTAAAATCTAGTAAACAAATTCAGTAGAAACAAAAGCACAGCACTAGTAAAATACCTTTTCTTATAAATAGTCAGTTCCCCAAAGGCCACTGGAATAAAATGGTCTTCACGTGCCAACAGAAGGACAAGGAGAGAGCTAGTCTAGGTAGAGAGTTACAAGTCTGGGAACAGCCACTGAGAAGGTCCTCTCCTGCATCCTCACCAAACAGCCATGTGAGGTTGGCAGGACTGAGAGAAGGATGTCCCGCAAAGATCTCAAAGCCAGGTAGGTTTGTACTGACTGGACTTTGTCCATCACTTTTCCACTGCACCAGTTATGGACTATTGTGGGTGGAGTACACTTCACACTAGCAGACCTTTTATTGCCCCCTCCCCGCCATGAATACACTATTTTGCAGTTTTCCAGCACTCTGTGTATGCATGAAGGTTAGCTCTCAAGACACAGGATTGCGCCATCAGGCACCACTGGATTCCCTCTATTACTTGGTGCCAGCAAAGAACATTGCACAGTGGAGAAAGGTCTATCATTGATACAAGGAATCCTATCCAAAGCTAACTATGGAAAACCCAGTGTGCCTACTAATCTACCCAAAACTTTTAAAAACAATATCTGGCTATGGATGGAACTGAATGGCCAGGAAAGTGTAAGTATTGATCTGAAAAAGTCTCCCAGTGGTTTAGTCCTTGTAATCATTGGGAATGTATTTTAGGAGCCAAACAGCTACAAACTCCAGCAGGCAAAATACGATTGGAAACAAATTGTCAGCTATTGTTTCAGTCACCCGTTGACCATTATCACTTTTGATATTCATTAAAGTTATGTGTGAAGAAAATGATGGCTCAATTCTGTTTGGTGGCTTCAGAGGAGCAAGCAGGCTGCAGCTGAGTTAACAGCAGGCTGCAGAACTGTGCTTAGCTGTCAAACAGACTTAGCTTCATTTCATATTTATTGGCTAGCCAGTGAGCTAGCCAAAGCAGTGAGATGGATTTTTTTTTAAAAAAATAATGAAATCAATTGTACAGCAGGAGGATGGAAGCTTCCCCCCCCAATGCCATCTGAGCGCTGCACATCACTGGGAACTGTAATATCCAGCCTAATGATGTTATGGTGGACCCAAAAGCTTGGTCACTATTTTGTGGCATTTTGTATGGTCATAATGAAGGGACTTGGGGGGTTTCAAAATAGAAGTTTAGCCATTTGAGTGCTAATGTAACGGCTCCTTCCCATAGGAGCCAACCCAGGCACTTCAGTCATCATCCGAGACCCTTCTCTGTGTCCCATTTCCCAAAGAAGTGTAGATGGTGGAGACTAAATGGACTTTCTCTGTAATGGCGCCCTATCTTTGGAACACTTTCCCCAGGGAGGCACACTTGACACCAATTTTACTATCATTTCAGCACCAGAGAAAAACATTTCTATTGCCTAATGCTCTTGGGAAAGTTTGGTCATCTTTTTGCTACAGTTACTCAATCCAAACTTTTGTTGTTGCAGTTTTACTGATATTAACTATTTTAAAATATGGTTTTATTATGTTTTACTGCATTACTTATATTTTTGGAGGGCTGAATTTGGCCTCAGGGCCTGAGATGCCCCATCCCTGATCGCAAGCTCTCCATTAATTTCAAAAGGAGAGTTTAGCTAACACCTCCTCTTTTATAGGTCAAACATAATGCCATTATACTTAATTTAAAATATTTATAGACCACCTTTCTGAGTAATATTCTCACAAGGTGGCTTACATAACAGCAGCTGTTTAGGGTGACAGCTTCAAAAACAGAATAAACAGAATAGAATCAAAAATATAATACAGTGCTTCCAAGCCACCCATGATACTAATACTGTGTGTGTGTTTGTGTGTACTGACCTCAGAGTCCTTTGCAGATTCCAGCAGATCCCTGCTCCTCTTCAGCAATGCTTAAGGATGGGGAAGACATTTGTTTGGTTCACATTTTAATGCAAATGCACCAACTCTCCCTCCGCAGACCAGTATGCAAACCAAAACACAGCAATTCTTCAAAATAGGCACGTGCACTTCTATGAGATTCTCCAGCTAAAAGTTATTAAAATATCTAGATTAAGACGTACACACATATTAGTGAAATTAATGTATTATATTAGGAGAAATCACGGGTGGATCTGTGCCTAGAAAAATGTATATATTAGCCAAACGTTTTGCAAAAACCAGTATGAATTTTCCTGCAGGTTGTTTTTTTTAAAAAAATTGTAAACTGATGAGCCACACTGAAAAATGAAAGAATGAAAAGAACTAAAAAGAACCGAAAGATTCATCCATACCTAGCCATGCACCCAGTGCACCATTGCATTGACAGTGTTCTGCTGCTATAATGGTTCTGCTGCCATTTGACGCCTCTGAATCAGTGGTAACAGAATGTCTGTGAACATCCTCAGTAGGTCAGTGCTGTGCAGGAACACCAGATTGGCTCCATCAGTGCATCTTCCTTGCAGCAATCTCCCTGCCATTTCGATCTTCTAGCTATGCAGCAGTGACCCACCTTCCAGGATGCTAGCATAGTGACTCCACTCCACCAGTGAGTTGCTTCTGAGGCTACCATTATGTTTCTCCACTGCAGTCAAGCTTAGTAGCAATCTTATGCCCAACCAGCAAACAACTCTCCCGGATACAACTGCTCTATTAATAGAAAATGATATTACAGAATTGTAGATGCAAACATGTGCTCTTCTTCTGATCTATGAGACCCAAGGAAAGTCCTGTTGGCCATGAATTCTCAACTGTAGATAAGCTCTCACCATGTGCCATGGAACAAAAAGGAAACAGAGCCGCCTTGGTTTGCAAACACCAGACATTTAAGACAAATACTGCCATTTCAGGCCAAACACTCGTCACATATGTTTCCTTTAAAGGACAAAAGTCAAGGGTTAGAGGAACTTTCAGGGGCTGGCATACACAGTGAGAAAGAGCAGAGATGGCAAAGACTCAGCTATATGAAAATGGAAAAGTAACCAAGTACTTAGTTACTCAGTAATTGCCATCAACCAGGTACCCTCCAGATGTTCTGGACTATGACTCCCATCAGTCTCAACTGGCACAGTTGTGATGGCTGGGGCTGATGGGAGTTGTGATCCAACATCTTTAGGTTGGTGAATGCTGGCTTAAATTGAAGGGGGCAGGGTTAGAAGGGTCTTAACCTTCTAAAGGTTAAGACGCGGGACGTGGGTGGCACTGTGGGTAAAACCTCAGCCACCCACGTCCCGCGTCTTAACCTTTAGAAGCATGGTTGGCGGTTCGAATCCCCGTGGCAGGGTGCGCTCCCGTTGTTCGGTCCCAGCACCTGCCAACCTAGCAGTTTGAAAGCACCTCTGGGTGCAAGTAGATAAATAGGGACCGCTTACCAGCGGGAAGGTAAACGGCGTTCCATGTGCTGCGCTGGCTCACCAGATGCAGCTTGTCACACTGGCCACGTGACCCGGAAGGGTCTGCAGACAGCGCTGGATCCCGGCCTATAGAGTGAGGTGAATGCACAACCCTAGAGTCTGGCAAGACTGGCCCGTACGGGCAGGGGTACCTTTACCTTTACCTTTAACCTTCTAAAAAATAGTAGCTAAGGGAGCAGCAAAATGCAAGAAGGCCGGGCCTTCTCTCGTTGCCATTCAAGCCTGAAACGCATCGTATAACACACACTAACTGCTGTAACCTTTTTGCTCAGTAGAATCCCCGCAATTCTCTTCTCTCTCTTGACATGCAAACAATATGAAGGCAAGGATTTCTCTGACAGCTGGTGCCTCCCAGACTCAGACTATTTCAAGATGCACTGATTTTTCGATACATAGTTATTTGAAATCTTGAGGCTAAACACAAGCACTTGCTTGTTATTTTGCCTCTCATTTCAGTTGTTCTCATTTCAGTTGTTCTCATCTTAATCAATTAGCCTCCTGATAGTGGGGGCAAATAGTGATTGAGCATTTGCAGGTGTCTGCATGCCTTCATCCAACATTTATCTATTAGCCATCTGACCCACTTGGCAAGGTAAGTTATACCCTGGCAAAACAGAATACATTGGTACCTCTGGATGCGAACGGGATCCGTTCCGGAGCCCCATTCGCATCCTGAAGCGAACATAAGATGCGACTGCACATCTGCGCATGCACGGGTCGCGTTTCGCCACTTCCACGCATGCGCGTGATGTCATTTTGAGTGTCTGCGCATGCACAAGCGGCGAAACCCAGAATTAATGCACTCCGTTACTTCTGGGTCGCTGCAGAGCGCAATCCGAAAATATTTAAGCTGAAGTATATTCATCCCAAAGTATGGCTATAATCTATACTTTTTTAGTCTGCTTAACTGTAGACGCAAGAACTCAGAACTTTGCACTCACAGAAAACTGGGCCTGGGAAGGAACAACTTTGAGACACACTATGAAACAGTTGTTTGGTTCAGTAGCAACAAACAGCAATAGTGCTTTACTGTAGTTGTTGCATGAAGACTTTGATCAGTAAAGCTGTACAATGTCATTATGTAAAGAAAGAAAGAGAAAGAAGGGAGGATCATGAACAGGTCATACAGTAGCTGATGCTCTTATATATCCAAATACACAAACCTAGAATACATTTTTCTATTTATTTAAGGAGCTGCCCCTTATTCCAGAACAGGGAGCTCTGAAATCAATCTTGTGATTTCTCTCCTTTTTTCCTGGAGTCCTGTGGTCCATCAATGCATTTAGATGAACAAAACAAGAGTGCCTCCTCAGGATTTCTTAACAGATAAGACATAAATTATCTGTTTTAAATGATTCCCGAGAATGGCTTGCTGGATCATATCAATGTCATCCGAGTCAAGAATTTGTAGAAAAATCCAAGCAACTGGCAGATGCTGGGTTACTAGTCACTGATTTACCATGAGTCTAACATTTCCACACCACTGTTCCTTAGCATCATAATGTTGTGAACTATAATGAAAGCATTTTGTTTCCGAACACACTACAGCTTCATGAGGTTGTAGACATGTAGACATGTTGGCTGTGACCCAGGCTTTGCAAGGACACACTTTCTCCGGCTTTCTGGCCGCAGGTTCTTGACCATGGTGGCTGGTGCCCACTGAGACTGGCAGGGCAGAAGGCAGAGAGACCAATGGTGGGTGGAGGCAGAACCAATGATAGGCAGAGCCACCTCCCAATTGGTTGTAAGTAAGAAGGCAGACATGTGGGGACTGGCTGAGGGCAGGCTGAGGTTGGTGCACAGTGCCCCATTTGCCCTTATGAACCAGCCCCCACTGGTTCTTGTCCATTGGAGGCTGCTTTCTCAAGCTCCTGAGATAGCCTGTCAGTTAGGCTTATTTTGGTCAGCAATGACTCAAAAACTCAATTGCATATGCTCAACAAATTGTGTGGCCCTCTTGATCAGAGGCTTTGCCCTCACCATATCCTGTATATTTGAAACTGTGGTCTGGCAACTATACATTTGGCATTGGTAGCTTCTTAGATGAATGAGGAGTGTAGCCTGTTAAAATGCACTTTCCTTGCATATGCATAAAAAAAGAAATTGGAATTAGGTCCACATTTCCAATGACTGCCAACACATTCTGTGGATTAATTCCCACTAAACCTAATTGTCGGGCTGTTTCAAACTCATCTAGCACCATTCACACAAAGTACAATACGAGAACCTTTGCCAAGACCCTTTCAAATTTGGGCCATTCCCCAAAAAATATCTATTGTGGTGCCTTGGACAGCAAAGTATATCCAACATCCATCCCCCTGAGCTATTTTGGCTTATTTTGTTTGGCTTGGCAAGGCTAAAGTATAAATCATGAATCAGGAGAAAACTTGCCAATCTGTATTTGGAAGAAACCATAATGGTAGGCAGTAAAACTTGTTGTTTGTCACTGCTCGTTCACTGAAAATGAATTTGTTCCTATGGTAACTGGTATTCCCATGTCCAATAGGATTAAGGTGCTGATGCAACATGACAATTAAGGACGTGAACAATGTTAAGGACATAAAACCAAGTGTGTATGTTACAGGATGGGACATAAAAAAGAAGACGTTATTACAATAATGGGAGACAAAGTAGACACCTTAATATTTTCTCTGTAAAAGTAGCAGAGATTGGTATACTCAAAATTTGTTCCCTAGAATACATTTTACTTGGCCTGTCAACATACAGAACATTGTTTCAAAATGATGACAACTGACTGCCCCTTTGCATAATAACAGCCAAGTTATTTTAGGACAGCTTTCCCCAGTCTGGTGTCCTTCCCAACCGCCTGGTGTTTCCGGACTATGACTGACATCAATCCTGACCAATGGCAATGCTGGGTGGGAATAATGGGGACCTGGGAGTCCAAAATATATGGAGCATTCCAGGTGGAGAAAGACTGTTCAAAGCAGAATTCCTGCAACTCATTTCATGTCACTTATGAAACAATTGTTGACAAGATGCAGTTTTCAGGTGGTGTCGTGCACATTTGTAATGAGATCCCTATTAAAAGACTTTAAACATTTCTCACTTTCAGTTGTGCCAATGGTAAAAAGCAGGCCTAGGTAAGCACGGCCACCCCAGGCATGAATTGGCAACGTGTTTAGTCACACTTTTTCAAGAGCCATTTTGGCACTACATATATGTTGCTGCCTTGTCAAGGACTAGGGTGTGGGGTGGTGGTAAACCATCTACAGTGGTACCTCGGGTTGCAGACACTTCGGGTTACAGATGCTTCAGGTTACAGACTCCCCTAACCCAGAAATAGTACCTCGAGTTAAGAACTTTGCTTCAGGATGAGAACAGAAATTGTGTGGTGGCGGCAGGAGGCCCCATTAGCTAAAGTGGCCCTTCAGGTTAAGAACAGTTTCATGTTAAGAACGGACCTCCAGAACGAATTAAGTTCTTAACCTGAGGTACCACTGTATAAGATCTCTTTAAGATTCTACATATGTGGCAATTAGGAAAGGAACCGGCTCACATTTCCATGCTTTTAAAAAAGGTGATTTACACATGCCCATGCCCTTCACACCCAATGCAAAACACATAGACATTGTACTCGGGTATCTTTGTGGCGTGAGAAACTGCCCACAATCTCTGGAAAACTCATTAAAATGGTTGCTCATGTTCCTCTCCAACTAAAAAGGAAAACTCTGTTTACTGCCAAGATTAGGTTGTTAGAAATTTCAGTGGATTTCTTCTTCCTCCTCCTCCTGTTTTTGATTACTCGTAAGTTTTTGTAGTGTAAAAGTAAATTGCAGTAACTGCATAAATTCAAGGAGCTTTTCGTTTGGAGCACTGAAATTTTATCACAGGCCATTTACCTTCCCATCATCATTCCTGTATATGGAAATGGTTGAAAAAGATACAGTATGTTAATGAATCCTGCCAACTTTCAGCTCTTCTCTTTGTTTGTCCCAGCCTTCTCTATGCCAGCTTTACAATCACCTCCTGCCAGATTTGAGCTTTGAAAATTAACATATTTTGTATATGACATATGTTTGAAATTAGCAGGAAATGCAGCCAAGAGCTAGAAATTAACCACAAAAAAGTTTTTATCAAACATTTGGGAGACAGAAAAGAATTTTGTTGGCTTCAAACATTAGGACACACTATTGTCTATTAAATTAATTCAATATGTATCACTTAGAAACTGACAGCATAATGTTGCCTGCCTGCCCGCCTGCATCTGTTCCTCTATTTAAGATAAAATTATACATTTGTGTGCATGAGAGCTCTCTGTGGGTGTACACACACACACACACACACACACCATGCCTGGTGCATCTTTTCCATTTCTCTAATTACACGTGCCACATCTTAGGAACTGTCTCTGCCTGGTATAAAGTCATTTTGCAATGGTGATTCAGGTCTTGCTGCCCATCATGGTTGGATCATTCATGAGGCAAGTTGAGACAATTGTCTTCAGCGGTGGGTGTGGGAGAGAGTGGTGGGTTGAGCCTTGCACCTCCTTGCCTGGGATTTGTCCACTGATCTTCATGGTATTCAATTCATAATCAAATTTTCAAATGAATGTTAATACATCATCCTAAGCCTGCACTATTGACAATGGGGAGAAAATAAGTGCCGTGTGGAAAGGATTTTTGTTTTTTTTCTAAAACGAATATTAAAATGCAACATCCTTTTTAATAATATTGGGGGTGAGGGTGCAAACCCCTTACGCACCCAGACTTGGAAGACGGGAACCGTCCTTAGTGAAAAGATCAGAGCACAATTTAGTGTGTGATACTGGCACGAATAAGTGCTGACAAGGGAATTCTCTGAATCCTCCTAGCACCTGAAATTTAAGCAGCATGTTTAGCAACAAATATATTTCTTTCCCTCCCAGAAGTATATAGCCACTCACTTTTCATTTTTGCTAATGTATCGCAGTGCTTGCTAATACATTATGCAAACTGTAGTTTACTTCCTGAACTTAAATGGCAAACTGATTTTTTGGCTTCCATTCATTCAGCTCCCTTTGCTGCTTAGGGAAACTCATCTTTTCACACGGAGCCTCAGTCTAGGCAAATGCGACCACAACAGTTGCCACACACGTGCTGCATGATTCATTCGCCCAGAGCCTACTTCAAATCGTTATAATTTCAGCATTACATCACGCCTGTCATTTCTGAAGCCTGTTTTCCTTTCTGGTTTTTCCTGCTCTTACCCTCAGCCAGCCTGCTAAAATATGCTGGGATGCCTATGTTTTGATGCTCTGATTCCTGTCTTGCTATTACAGTAGATTCAAGATGGGTCTTGGGCAAGGTATGAAAAGCAGAATAAAATTACAGCCGAGGATGGCCCAGATTCATAAACAAGAATATTATTTACTCCTGCCCCAATATAGTTCATACTGAAATTATTTAAATTTCTGATTCAGATGCTGCACTAAAATAGTGACAACCAGCTGAGGTTTTGCTATAAATGAATAGTTATGTGCTCATTCTATGCTATGTCAGCCATGGAACCTCTCCAGCAGCTTACAGTGAGGTCCATAAAACTGGAAAGAGTAAGTATGTGCAGATCTACATCAAATATCATTGAGTCTCACAGTCTGAAATTCAGTAAAAACGGACTTTCTTTTCCAGCATAGCTGTGAGGAAGCAACTGGAAGCTTTCAATTTAACCACAAGTTATTATTTTGACCCAAGCTAGAACTGTTGTTAATCTTCGCTATGGTTTAAGAAAATAAGCCAAGACAAACCATAGTTTGAAGCTGGCTTGCATCCCTAAACCATAATTAAGACTGACCACAGTTTGTCTGGTTTGGGATATAATGAGGCCAGTTGACATGCCTGAGGCTCATTCACATATTGCAAAGCCATAGTTTAGTGTTATACCTAAATGAAGCCAATCTGGTGATTTCCTTCACCTAAAGGAGATTCACAGAGTCTCACACATAGGAGTCAATTCATTAGAGTAATTTAATTGTTGCTATTATAAAGGACACATGAAGAGGTGAAAAATTATGGGACCATATGGCTTAACACAGCCCATATCACTGATGTGTCTGGCAGCCACACCCTCCCACAGTTCATCCATTTGGTGTGCATGAGAAGGGTCTCCACATGTATAGTAATGCACATGTGCAAAGCTCCTCCACACAGAGGGGATCCTGAGCCAATCAGCTATGTGGATAGAGCCCCTTCTCATGTGCATTGACTGCATGGGTGGTGGGGAACATAAGTGCCTGGTGTGTTGGTGGGAGATGGGGCCCTCTCACACATTATTTGATTGCATAAGAGGATCATCTGCACTGGCTTTCACTGAACAAAATTCAAAATGTCCTAAACATGGACACCACTGAGAATGAGCTATAGACTATGGTGCAAGCCACACCAAAGCCTCCTTCATTTGTGAAACATTGCTGTGCCGGTATTTTCCTCAAATGCAATTGCTGCTCCGGGGAGCTACAATACTGTATCTCAGGCATAGGCAAACTCGGCCCTCCAGATGTTTTGGGACGACTCCCATCATCCTTAGCTAACAGGACCAGTGGTCAGGGATGATGGGAGTTGAAGTCTCAAAACATCTGGAGCGCCGAGTTTGCCTATGCCTGCTGTATCTCCTTGTTTATAATGCAGTTTCATACTGCATGCCATTGGGAAATGCAGTAAAGAGTGGGAGGTTCTTAAATCATATGTGTTGTCTTATCTTTCTTGATCTTGCAATGCTGTGCTACACATCCCTGTAATTAGTTGCAAATTGGGCTGCTGGTGGGGGGATGTTTGAAAGGTCAATTCCTTTCTTTGATTTAGGTAAACATATGCCCACCTGAATTGATGCTTTTGAATTATGGTGCTGGAGGAGACTCTTGAGAGTCCCATGGACTGCAAGAAGATCAAACCTCTCCATTCTTAAGGAAATCAGCCCTGAGTGCTCACTGGAAGGACAGATCCTGAAGCTGAGGCTCCAAGACTTTGGCCACCTCATGAGAAGAGAAGACTCCCTGGAAAAGACTCGGATGTTGGGAAAGATGGAGGGCCCAAGGAGAAGGGGATGACAGAGGACGAGATGGTTGGACAGTGTTCTTGAAGCTACCAGCATGAGTTTGACCAAACTGCAGGAGGCAGTGGAAAACAGGAGTGCCTGGCGTGCTCTGGTCAATGGGGTCACGAAGAGTCGGACATGACTAAATGACTAAGCAACAACAACATGCCCACCTGTGCAGTCATTTGCATATAAAGTTAGTGTGCCTTTGCCCCCTTTTTTCTTAAAGCTGAACACATAACTATTATATAGTAAATACACATTAAATAAAGCTAATTGAAATCTCTGCCTTTTGCTTAATAGTAGGGTATTGATTGGAGTTGGACAGAGAGTGGTGTGTTACAGTGTTCTTTTACTCACTTCTTGCAACTGAACCAACTAGATGATGCATGGTCAAAGACTGTTGCACATTAATCGCGACTCACCACAATTTGCAGAGCAGGCAGTATTTTCAATGTGTGATGTATGACCATACAGAACTGTGCAGAATAGGATGCATTTTAAAGGGGACACACATGCCCAAACAAGGAAGGAAGAAATCACCGATATCCCTCCAGCTCCATTTTGAAAAATGAAGGTTTCAGGGAAAGAACCCTCCTGCTAGGTGGCTATCCAGTTGTTGACAATAAAATGGAGGATCAAACTTCATTCCCACAGACTCATTCCCACTCATAACAATATGCCATAGTTATTATAGCACATGGTTGGTTCACATGAAAATCACAACAGCGCAAGGACAATAAAATAAATAAAATGAGACCAAAAAAACCCAAGCGCTAAAGGGCTAGAACTAGTAGCATTACTACATGTTGGGACCATGTGACTCATGTTTGCTTTTAAAGAACAGTCTATCTAATTCACATTTCCCCAAGCAATACGAGAACTAAAACAGTAATCCTTTAAAATTTGCACTTCTCCGAAATTTTCAATGCACTTTTCTAGCATTTTGTCTACAAAAATGCATATACTGGGATAAAGTTGGCATAAAAATGCATAAATTAGTGAAAACAACATACAAAAATGCATTATATTACGGGAAATTCCTTTGCAAAAATGTATAATTAGACCAAATAACATACAAAACATAAGAAACTCATATTAATATCCTGATGAATTTTCATGAGGACGTTTTTAAAAATTGCAAACTGATGTGAAAATGTGGAGAACTGACCTTAAGATGAGAAACAGAGAAAAACCAAAATGAGCAGATCCTCTCATCCTTACTGATGAGCAAGAAATAGGCTGCAGTACCATAAAATAATGCTAATGTTGATCAGACTAGTATCATCAGCTTGTCCCAGAATGTCTTGGCTAAGGAGCAAATCTTGGCCAAGAAACAGAAGCCAAGGAAACATTTTCTGCTGTACAGGTTACCGTAGCTCACAGAATCAAACCATAGGTGAATTGTCTATAGTTAAATGCATTGTGGTCTAGGATAAATGGCAATAATAGGGAGGTGCAATGGAAAAAGTACAGCTGAGGAAGTCAAAGTGATTAGTAATTTAAGCAGTTTGGGAAGAGGAGTGGCATCTTCCAGGAAAAGCATTTTCAGCAGAATCATTCACTCACTGGCAGAGGTAGCTCCTTCTTAGAAATACCTTTCTTCCTAAAAAAAAAAGTGACATTTCTTGGAACAGTTTCAAAATGTGATGGATCAACACCAGTGCAACGGTAGAGCTTGCTGATATTTAATGGCTACAGAGATTCTTTTTAGTGCCACCACTTCCCTAGCCAGAGAATCCTTTAGCCTGAGTGGAAGAATTTCTAATAAAATTAAGTTACAGATAGCTTACATGAATGTAGAGGCTTCTTTCTTTTATAAACCATTGACATTAGTGCCCTCTAATCTGGCATTTTTCCCAGCTCGAAAGCTGCTAATAGCACTTTATTTCTTTTGCTATTCCATTTTTTTGTTCATAATATCTAGCACACTGATGTGTGGGGAAAACATCGTCCTATAAAAATGTCCTGATCTTATCTTAGCTAATGAATTAAATCTAGGGGTCACTGTGAGAATGCCATATTTAATAGAGGTCTTAAAGCACTGCACTAAATAAATACCTTTCATCTTGGTAACCCTATGACCTAAATTTTTAATTGCTGGAATAAGCGGCTTCTGCTTTAAATGGATTCGGCAGAGATGTGAAGCTGTTGTTAGGTTACTTAGTACAAACCCTCACTGATGTGCAGACTGGAAGATCCTGGGTGCATGCATAATCAATAATGCATCTTGCAAGTCTGGCAGAGTTCAATTGCCATATCTATTAGACCTTGACTTCTAGTATCGTCCTTTAAAATAATTAGCCAGACTTTCTGGGGCAAAATGTATGGTACATTATCAACAGTGGTGGCATAGCATGTAAAAGCTGTTTACCACCGCGCCTCCAGAACCGTGACCCAATGGTCCATTGTTACTCATTGCTACTTTTAATTCCATGTTCGGGGTGGGGGCAGGATGAGGAAATTGCAAAGTTTTCACTGCTAGTATCTTCTCCATATTATATTATTATTCATTTCATTTTATGAATCACTTCCCATGGAGCAGCCCAAAGCAATTTCACAATACAATAAAAAGTAAAACAGTTGCATATATAAAAACAGAAGCAATTAAAAGAATTACTTATATACAAACAACATCAGTTACTCAAGAGTTGTGGTGTGATATTTTATTTCCTTAAAATGTTTATCTCCCATCAATGGTTACCAGCAACTGTTCAGGAAACTTGAGCAGGCCCATAAATCATCAGGTGTCTTCCCAATATGGTGAGATTATTGTCTTTCAATAGTAATCATTTCAAGATTTTCAGCACAAATCTAAAATCACCATATGCAAATGTTATATAAATCAATGCCCACCTTTGTCCTCCCTTCCGGTGTTGCAAATTCTCTATTTGTGACACTGGCCACCCAGTATCTAAATCCCAAACAGTACTATACTACTAATTAGCCTGGGATTGTGACGATCTAGAACAGCTCACTAACGGGGAAAGGGACTGCGCATGCCTGATATACACATGACCATTAGCTATGCTCCAGCTTGCACACATTTAGTATTAGTGTAAAAGGGCCCTGAACCTGTACAGTTGGATGTGCTTAGGAGCACTTTGCACAACTGGGAACCTCAGCACAAACAGGGTTCCACTGGAACACAGAGACCTGATGTTGAAGTGATGAAGCATGGCCTACAAATTAGAGGAATAAAATAACACAACTAAAAAAATAAAAAGCAATGTAAAACAATTAAGCAAAAAGGAACCAATATAAAACCAGAGTGAAATATTGATGCAGAAACCCATTTAAACCAGCAGCAAGTTGAGTACTCAGTAATGAGTCTCAGCTTGACAGCACAGCTAAACACAGATAAAAATAATTAACTTTCAAGCCGTTAATGATGGAGCCAAATATTTACATACCTTCCACAAATATGAGGCCACCAACAAGAAGACCCTGCCTCTAGTGCCTGACAATATCATTGATCTTTATTGTGGGCTGTGTGCAGGGCCTCTGAGTGAGGCTGACCTTAAGGCGCAGACAGGTTCATATTGCTGCAAGCAATCCTTCAAATAACCTGCCCCCAAACCATTTTGCTTTTTAGCCCATGGACGGTCTTTGGTTTGTATTAAACTTAGTTTGATACCCAGAGTAGATACACTGAAATTAGTTCATTTCCATTCATTTCAGTTCTGGAAATTAATGGAAATGATGTAATTTGTGTGCGCACTGAAGAGCGTGTACATACCTCAAATTATTTTGAACCTTTTCAGCACCAAAGATGTCTTGCTGTAACCTCTGAGTCTTGCACAAACAGAAATCAAGGCAGAAGTTTCTTTGTGGAACAGAAAGGTAATTTTCCAACTGGACTTATATGGTGTACCACCAACAGCATTATCAAACCAGCTGTAGTGTGTGCAGAGCTTCTCATTTTTATTCATGTACGCCAACCTCCTGCAAATATAGCAGAAACAGAATGTAAAAATAAGTTAATGCTCAAAGCCAAACCTGCTAAAATTAGTTAACCAAATTACATTAAACTCTCCATCTGCTTGTTACAGTATCCTGACAACGACAGCAGCAAAGCAAATTTGCTGACTGGTTTATTGAGTGTGCCACTTGTTCAAAATAGAAAATTAAAACAAAGTTCTCCCCTGCAGTACATATTATTTGTACCCTAATGCTACATTTATACAAATACTGTTTTCTTGGAATGGCTGCATATTTATTCATCGTGTTTTTTTCCCCAAGCTGACTTCTAAAGCTTCCCCTACTCCCCACAGTAATGCAGCAATTATCATTTTAATCATAATAATTTATGTTGTTTATCGCGAACAACTATAAAACACAGCTTTCTTTCTATTTTACCTTTGGGCCCCATCAACTGATGCTGAGAAATTTCATTTCCCAAGCTGAATAGACCATCACACCTTTATTTGTACTAAAAGCTCTGGCAAAAAAAAGGGGGGAGCATTTCCTCATATACCTACAGAAAAATCTTACAAGACTGAAACCATCAGTGAGAGAGTAGCACTCTTAGAGATTCTGCTAGCTTTATATTTAAGCATTAAGGCTGTAAACCTAGTCAAACTGACCTGGCGGTTTGAAGTTAATGGGACTTACTTTTGAGTAGGCCTGCACATGCGACACTGTAATGTTGAATACATTAATCCTCATATTGTTTAAATAACCCTGGAAGACAATAGCCTGGATCCAGAAATGATCAAACACAATACGTGGTTGCGTGCAACTAGTGTCATGCTCTACACCAGGCCTGGCCAAACTTGGCCCTCCAGCTGTTTTGGGACTACAATTTCCATCATCCCTGACCATTGGTCCTGTTAGCTAGGGATGATGGGAGTTGTATTCCCAAAACAGCTAGAGGGCCAAGTTTGGCCATGCCTGCTCTACACAATTACTCATTGTCACTTATATAAATTGATATTCCTGTTTGTACAGAGGTGCTTCCACATTTATCCAGTGTAGGGTTGCTGTAGGTTACATTGCATTCGTCTTTGCTTGCCTGGACTGTAGATGGTTTGCTGAACTTATCCACAGGCAGCGACAGCCAATGCTGGAATGCATGCAGTAAAGGTAGAACTTAAGATTAGCTCCTTTCCTTCTAGTATATATGGGCAGGTGGAAATAAGCATGCACACAAAGTCCTTAGCACTTGGGCAGAGCAGGTACTGGATTGAGAAATCTCTCCTGGCTTCACGATCCACAGTCTGCTGGTAATAATAATAATTTATATACTTCCATTCATTCAAAGACCTCAGGGCAGTTCACAGGATAAAAAATACAGGATAAAAGCACAAAACAAATATTTAAACCTGGGAAAAACAAAAATCCCCTCTTCCATAAACACTTTTAAAAGGCCGTAGAATATTAATCAGCCCAAGGCCTGGCTGAGGAAGAACATTTTTGCCTGGCTCCTAAAGATGTATAATGAAGATGCCAGGGAACCCTCCCCAGGGAGAGCATTCCCCAAACAGGGAGCCACTGCAGAAAAGGCCCATTCTCATTTTTGCCACCCTCCGGACCTTACATGGAGGAGGCCCATGAAGAAGGGCCTCAGATTATCATCACAGGCTATGGTTCAGTTTATTTGGGGAGAGGTAGTCCTTGAGGTATTGTGGCACACTAATAAATACCATAGGGACGCAGGTGGCGCTGTGGGTTAAAGCCTCAGCGCCTAGGACTTGCCGATCGAAAGGTCGGCGGTTCGAATCCCTGCGGCGGGGTGCGCTCCCGCTGCTCGGTCCCAGCGCCTGCCAACCTAGCAGTTCGAAAGCACCTCCGGGTGCAAGTAGATAAATAGGAACCGCTTACCAGCGGGAAGGTAAACGGCGTTTCCGTGTGCGGCTCTGGCTCACCAGAGCAGCGATGTCACCTGGCCTCTTAAGTGAGATGGGCGCACAACCCCAGAGTCTGTCAAGACTGGCCCGTACGGGCAGGGGTACCTTTACCTTTACCTTAATAAATACCGTATTTTGAGCTCTATAAGACGCACCGGACCACAAGTTTTTGGAGGAGGAAAACAAGAAAAAAATATATTCTGAATCTCAGAAGCCAGAACAGCAAGAGGGATCGCTGCGCAGTGAAAGCAGCAATCCCTCTTGCTGTTCTGGCTTCTGGGATAGCTGCGCAGCCTGCATTTGCTCCATAAGACGTACACACATTTCCCCTTACTTTTTAGGAGGGGAAAAGTGAGTCTTATAGAGCAAAAAATACGGTACATGCCAACAAACATCTATATAGTTAAACCTATGGTTTTCCCAATAGTGATGTATGGAAGTGAGGCTGATCGCCGAAGAATTGATGCTTTTGAATTATGGTCTGGAGGAGACTCTTGAGAGTCCCATGGACTGCAAGAAGATCAAACTTATCCATTCTGAAGGAAAGCAGCCCTGAGTGCTGACTGGAAGGACAGATCCTGAAGCTGAGGCTTCAATACTTTGGCCACCTCATGAGAAGAGAAGACTCCCTGGAAAAGACCCTGATGTTGGGAAAGATGGAGGGCCTGGAGTGCTCTGGTTCATGGGGTCACGAAGAGTCGGACACAACTAAATGATTAAACAACAACAACAAACAAACAAACAAATACATATTGTTAATTATTTCTGCTGGATTTGGGTTCATTGGGCATGTGAAGTGGCTCTATATGCAAGTAGATACATGCATATGGGCCCTTCTATTGGGGGTGGGGGGAATCCTGGCCTCATCATACACATAAGATGTCAAAGAGAAAAATAACTATCAAACTTTTAAAGGCAGCCCTGTTTAGGGAAGCTTTTAATGTATAATAGGTTAGGGTTTAATGTATAATAGGTCAATTGTTGGAAGCCGCCCAGAGTGGCTGGGAGGACCCAGCCAGATGGGCGGGGTATAAATGATAAATGATAAATAATAATAATAATAATAATAATAATAATAATAATTTAAGAGCACTTCACAGAACTGACACAATTACAGTGTGGGGGGGTGGTAGTTAGGGATATACACAATAGGGTTTGTGTGGACCTCTCAGTTAATTGCCTATTTATAAGTCAATGGCTAAGCCAATACTTTCAGCAACATATACTTCCATGCAAGTATATTATAGAGCAGCATTTTGTAATCTGGTGGTCTCCAGATGTTTTGGGCTACAACTCCCATAAGACCAAACCAGAATGGCTGTGCTGACTGGAGCTGAAGACCTAAACATAGAAATTGTAAGAGTTCCATTTCAATTGTGTAACCCTGAAGACAACAACGAAGTATTGAGTAGATGAGTTTAATATAATATATAATAAGTGCACCCTGAGAATCTTGTTGAAGAGGATTAGTCTTCAGGAGGGAAGAGGACCCTGATCTCTTCCCCTCTCTTACCTCAGCACATAATGATCAGCTATAGACCATTAATGAAGTTTATGAGGATTATTGCCTATAATCCCTAGTGTAAAATTAGCTTGGTAAGCAGTTATCAATTTCCTTTGGAAAAGACCCATAGCTTTGTGGTAAAGTCTCACACACCAAAGGTTGGTTTCTCCAGACAGGGATGGTGGGGGAAAACCTCTCTTCTGAAACCACAGAGATTTACTGCCTATCAGTGCAGACACAAACAAGCTAGGTGGATCTTCGGTCTGACTTGGCATAAGGCCAGTTCCAAAACTGTGGGTTTCATGGTTTGCCTGTTAAGAACAGTGGCTGTCAACAGTGGGTTCAGCATATTAAATGTTCATGTTGATTTTTTCAGTGCTTCTCTTAATTTTTATTGCTTCTTTTATTTCTTGTATGGTATTTATGCATGATTGTGTTCAATATTGTATTTTATGGAATTCAAATTGTAAAGCAAAAAAATACAATATTAAAAAATAAAAGCACTACTAAATATATAATTAAAAACCATACAGCATTTACCCATTACAATTGCTACAACAGGCAGTAAAATCATTAAGTCTTGGCCCTCCAAGACTCTTGACAATTTTCAAGTGGTCCATGGTGGATGGGAGTTTGGGAGCCACTGTCGTAAGTTATCTTCCTATAATGTTCCTAATTGTCTAGCTAGCTTTTCATAGCAGGATGTTGCATTGACATGAAACTACAAATTGGTGCTGATATGGTATTCCTTGTATATAATTTGGTAGGGGGGAAAATCCAGTATGCATCTGCACAAGGGGTTTATTTTGCTCATATGGGATCTGTTTTGACTCAAGACTGCAATTATCCCTTGCTTACTTGGATGACAGCCCTGGGAATGGAAGCAGAAGATAAAGACATTTTCCAGAGGAAGGTAGTCTCTTGCTGCAAAGGCAAAGAGTTTTGTGGTACTGCACCAAATTGATTACGGCGTTAAGCTTTTGTGGGCTGCAGTCCACTGTATCAGATGCATGAAGTGGCCTCCTCAGTTGCAGGTGTGTGTGAATCTTCTGCTGAAAATAGCCTCATCCCACCAAAGCTGGCATTTACCCTCCCTGGTAAAACTTATGGACATATAGAGCTATTCTGGGAACTGTTGGGAGGATCAAGAGAAAAAACCATGAAGTTCCAAGAATCATATGTGGTTTCCCTTGTCTGTTGGAGAAGTATGCTGAAAAAGCCACAAATTATTATTCCAAAACCAAAGTGGGATTGCAAGTTACATTACGGGCTTCCACAAAATAATATACAATTCCATCTTAGTGCTTGTCAGAAAGCATACACACATACAAAATGGTTTCTAAAATGTTTTTAAATACCTTGCTCAGATTTTGGTTGGGTAACAGGCAATTTCATACATAATTGTGTATTATAAGGTATTGGCCAAAATCCAAAGATTCACAAAACAAGTTCTGAATGCCCTTATGGTTTCTTGAACAAGCTCTGTGACATAAAGCAAACTGCTTTTGAAACTTTCAAAAGTTGCCGTTCAAAGGGGATTGGGGAATCCATAATTCTACTGGGCATGTCCTAGCTGACCTCAAGCAACTCTTTGGATCTCTGCCATTGATTTATAATCTAGATGGAGTTACTGTAGGTATAACTAAAACCACTGAGACTAATGCACTTAGTGAGCTGAATTCTGTGCAGTGATTGTGATGACTGAATATATATCAACAGTCATAAAACCCTCATTTCTTGCAAACCATGGGAAGTGTGCTTTTGTAAGAAAATGTCTTCATACAACCTGTATATTTTATGTACAAACAAGGTTTTGAGGGTATGTCTGTGGACATATTCTGTTTCAATTTCAAACTGAGTGCAGCTGCAGTAAATTTAGTTGTGTTAGAATATGCAGTGGGCCTCTTTCCTTCTAAAGAAAAGTAATGCCTGATCCTAACCATATTTAGTTGGAAGCAACTTGTATTAATTTCAGCAACATTTAAATCCCAATTAAGTACAGTCAGAACTGTAGCCTTAATTTTACATTTGGACAGAGTTGTTTTTGGAGTAGCTTTATGGCAAAACAGATCGTGTCCAACGTCATGCCACCTGCATAAACAACTTTCTCCGTACGGCTTGCCCTGAAAGATCTTTCCCAGGCTCCACAGAGGAGAACAATGTTGCTGTTTCCTTTCCAGTACAATAAAAGCCAATACAGAACCAAGGAGTAAAACTCAAGGTTTAAGCTGGACACTTATTACAAAATCTTGGAAAGATTTTTTTGCAGAAAACAAGTTTGTGGATATGCATTTAATATTGGCAAGATAATAATATAGAAATCCCAGCACTGCTGTTTCTGCTTCAAATTGTATCAACAATTACATAGAACACAGAAACGAACAATTGCCATACAGTAATACTTAAACAACAGCCAGAACTTCCTGTCTTACATTGTCTCGCAGTTATTTCCTACCAAAATAGAACTAAGCATTGCCATTGTTCCAAAAATGACAAACCCTCAACTGTTTGAGAAGACCTAAATCTTTTTTTGTTTAGTGTAAATTTCTTCCTCTACAGTAGTCACCAAATTTCCCTCATCCATTATCCCACCACTGAAGCTGCCAATTATTCCAATAGTTTAGAAAAAGTATATAAGTAGCAGTTAATATGTTTCATACTAAGTTCTAGTGTTTAAAAAAATTTTGAAAAATCAGAAAAGAAATAGTTTTGGGTTTAATATAATGTACTAATGGCTTGTATCAAATGTAGCACTAAATCACTCATTTTGTCACTCATTTCTACTAGCACAATGCAACTTTCCCCATCTCTCCTCTTCTCCCTCCCACCTCTAAATCTGTTCTGGGGTTTCTCCCAGCCCTTTGGAGCATATTTGGGGAGGGGGAAAGTTCCTTTGTGCAAGCATAAATCCTCATGGAACAAGGGCAGTGGATGGCACCTGTATACAGGTAACTCTCAGCTTACATGGGTTATTTTCCGGATATAATGCCTAAAGCCATGATTGTGTATAGTCAAAATACACTGGGTTCAATGGTGGGTGAGATTACCAGAGTCTTTTTTCCTGGATGCCTACCTCCTATCTGCTCCCTATGTAATGTTTTAAAAAACTTTTTTTGCGAAGCACGTAAAGCTGAATGTACACAAGTTACGTGTACACAAGACGCGAGCTACCTGTATTTTAGAAATTGGACCTACAACAAAATGTTGTGCTGTGCCTCGTATGTGCTGCAACACTCATGTTCTCCATACCCTAGTCTCCTTTCTGCATTGCTCCTCCTTACACCACCTTCTCCTGCCTCTTTGCTTCCTCTTCCCACATAAACAACTGTTTTCTCATTAATTGTTGGCAAAGTGTTTCATAGAATCATAGACTTGGAAGGGACCATGAGCGTCATCTAGTCCACCCCCTGCCATGCAGGAACCTTTTGCCCAATGTGGGGCATGAACCCACCACCCTGAAAGTCTCATGCTTTACCGACTGAGCTATGTTGAGCAGGATATGCATGCTACACAACATGGATAACTAACTCACTTCCACATTTGCACCGAGCTACTTTCCTCTCAAATGTTGCTCTACTTCTGTATTCCTGTATAGTGGTACCTCGCAAGATGAAATTAATTCGTTCTGCGAGTTTTTTCGTCTTGTGAATTTTCCTCTTGCGAAGCACGGATTCCAACCCAAAATCCAACCCCCCCAAAAAAAGTTTTAAAAGTTTAACTTACCAAATGGCTGCAAAAGAAGTTTTGGAAAAGCTTCAAAAATCACCAAACCCTTCAAAAACCTCAAAAAAGGCTCAAAAAAGGAAACAAACTTGCAAGACGTTTTCGTCTTGCGAAGCAAGCCCATAGGGAAATTCATCTTGCGAAGCAACTCAAAAAACGAAAAACTCTTTCGTCTTGCGAGTTTTTCGTCTTACGAGGCATTCGTCTTGCGAGGTACCACTGTATTAACACAGCTCCTTGCAGGCTTTGCACATCTATTTTGAGTTCTGAGTAGGTAACTCCTGGGCCCCACTGGGCAAGGAAGGTTCTTCTTATACTGTAATCTATTTGTTCATGCCTAAATCAGTTTCAGATCTCTTTGAGCCCTGGGAGCAATTTGATCCAAGTGTGTTTTGTGGTCACTGACCAGGGCTAGAAAAGTGATGCCATCCTCTTCAGTGTTGGTGCTTGGATTGGGGTTAAAACACCTGATATAAGTGCTTATTTATGATCTTAAAAAATCCCAATAGGGTGGTTTTTTTACATGTATTAAAGGACTGTATTGGGCAAAATAAGCTGGGCTCCTGAGATCGTTGGTAAGATCATTTACCCCAAACCTCTGCAGCTATTGTTGTTGCACTTGGAACCATTAATAATAAGTGGGGAAAGTTGTGTTTCTGATTACGTTTCATCGTATGCCAAGGCAGCTGCTGGTGCGGTAGCAATCTGCAGCAAATTAGATGGCAGTTAAAGTGAGATTTTCCACAATCAAGAACAAAGCAGGGCCAGTTAGTATAAGGACAGCTTGTTCTTGTTGCTAATGTGCTTAAAAACTTGCTGTGCATAATTTGAAACAGCTCCTGTGCAGGGATGCTGACTTTGGTTTCTGTGGTCTAGAGCTAAATCAAAACCAAATGGAGGAGGTTGAAGAAGAAGATGACAAATTAGATACTGACATCTTCTGCTCTGGCTACAGGGATTATTCTTCTTTTTCATTCTGACTATTGATTTAAAAGTTAATTTCCCACAATATTAAAATACTTAATGGAAGACAGATGACTGAAACCTGGAATCCCCAGCCAGCTAGTTGCTGAAGGAAAGCTCAGACAAACTACCCTGTACATCCAATACAAATTATTTAAAGATGTAATAAACTGTTATGGAAAAAGTTGTTGAGCGCCTCCTTAATGCTTGGTTGAATGAAACACTGAGAGCTTCAAGCGAAACATTTCTCCATCCACCAACTGGACAAAATGAAAGCAACATGCAGCCCAAAGACTGGCACTCTTTTGACCTGATACTTTTCTCACTCAGCAAGGCAGTAGAGTCAATGTCAATGGTATGGAAGCATGGCTCTTTTCTGCAGGACCTACAGCTCTGTGCTGTCCTTATCTTCAAAGGTATAAGAGGAGAGATGGAGAACCTATGGTCCTCCAGATGTTGTTGGACTTCACCTCTCATCAGCCCTGGCCACCATAGTCAGGAAAAATGGAAGTTGCAGTTCAACATATTCTGCATCTTTTGTGTACAGAAAGACTACACAAACAAACAAATGCACACGAACAGTCCTTCAGATGCAAGCTGCAGCTGTTGGGAGTCAATTTTCTATTATACACTCCCATGCCACCATGTTACTAGACTGCTGATTGTATAAGAGTCTTATTACTGTCGTTGCATATATTGGTAATAACTTCTTGGGTCGATGGTTGTGTTTGAGTCTACGAAGGGCTGCCTTTTAAGCTGGTCTAGAAAATCTCATCTGAATGCACCAGGTTAGCAGTTTGACCCTCAAAATATAAGAGTTGATTTTCAGCTTATCAGTCATGTACACACAAGTTTAAAACTGTAGTTTGCGTGCAAAAACAATATTGCCCAACTCCAATAAAGCTTCATTGCTCAAAGGCAGCCTTTACTTTTCTCATCCTGATGCCTACCAGATATTTTGGCCTATGATTCCCATTGGCTCCAGCCAGCATGACCAGGAACCTCATTGGTCATCTGCCCAGGCAGGATATCCACTGCTGCAGCATCCCTGTTAGGTTTCTAGCCACCCCTTATGTAAAACCACTAATGAATGGAAGTCCACTGTCTTCTAAAGCACTCTGCTGCTGCACTCTTAAGCAGTTTGAAACAGTTTTCATATTCCTTGTAATTTGAACCACTGGCTCTGGTCCTACTCTTGAGAAACAGGAAACACCCCCTCCCCGCCTACATCTATGTGACAACTTTTCAAATATTTGAAGATGGCTAGTGTATCACCTTTTACTCATTTCCTCTTCAGGCTTAAACATGCCAAACTACCTCCTCTCACAAGAAAGTTCACAAGAACTTCCTTGTCACTCTATTATGGACTCACCCCAATTTGCCAATATCTTTCTTAAGGTGAACACAGCACTCAAGCTAAGTTCTGAATAACGTAATCGAGCTTGAAGGCAGCACAGAAGACCATAATCCTTTTAGTGATGCTTTTGCAATTTTGGTCACATGTTTCACTTCCCTTTTCAGAAATACACAAACCACCAACCACAAAATCTACACTTGCCTGATACAAATAACAATTTTGATGGGATCCGCTTCTTTTTTATGAAGAGGACCCAAGATCACAGATCTTTTCTCTCCTCAGTGAAATGCTGCCCCTTTTTGATATATTGGACAAACCTGACAGTATCAGCTATGGAATCTGTGGCACCTGTCATCTAGAATGGAAGAAATTTCAATGCAAGTATTATTGGAAGTCTGGTGCTTGAATTCTCACTTTCCCTAAGACAAAGAACTTTTTCAAGTTTGGATAAGCCAAATGAAGTCAGAGACTTAACCACAGTATACACTTTCTTCTTCCCGTTGTGGATTATCTGTCCACAGCTGTGCCACAATAATGCATCTTTTTCACTCATGAGACCTTCAGAGCAACATAACATTTGCTGGTATCGTGTCTCAAGGACCAAATTAGCAAAAATGAATTCTCTGAACCACATTAATAATTCATAAATAAAATTTACGAGAGACTCATTACAACAGGAGTGAGGAAACATTTTCAGCCCAGTGACCACATTCCCTTTTAGGCAGCCCCTCCTCAAGGCCCACATTCTAATGGCAGGCAGAACCAGAGGCCAAAATGGGTGGGAGAACAAACATAAATGTTACCTTTGTACAGTGGAATAGTTTCAACATTTGTTCACGCACCTCTTTCTACACCCCACAGAGAGGCAAGCGGGAAGTCTCACCATGGTCCAAGGACACATTCTAGTCAAGCGAAAACACTTGTACTGCAAAGCCGAGCCAGGGAGGGTTTTGGCCAGACGCCTTGGGGGCCACATTCACCCCCAAGCCTGATGTTCCTCAACCCCAATTTAGGAACAAAAATGGGACCTGAAGGAAAATGTTTCTGTGTTCAGTTCTCCTGTCCAGGATGCTGCATTCCCCATCCCACCCTTGTTTCCTTCTTAACAGTCAATTAGCAACCTGTAGGCACTGAACCTTCTCAGTGTTTTTAAGGTTTTAGGGTTCTCCCTGAGCATAGTCAAGCTTCAAATTAGCTTCTAATTGATTCATTTACTGTAAGCTTTTCTCCCTCTCTCCTAACACTAGAGCTCATGCTCTTTAAAGAAGAGCAATTTGCCATTTCTCTAAAGTGATGGTCACTTTGGTGTCAGATATTAAAAGTGTCATGGCTATGGTGGGAGCTGAGATTACACATGCAGAATCAATTTCCAAAAGCTCTTTTTCGTGGTTCTTCCTGTTTTAGCCATGTGCTTATGAAAGATAACAGCTTCTAAAGAAGTGTGACACTTTAGTACAGTTCTTAATACTTCATAAATATTATGGTGCAATTAGCTGGCATTTAAAAGACTGTATGGTGTCAAGTTGGATCTCAATGAAGTCTAGTGTTAAGCATATGTGATACAACTTAACTTTTCACTCTTTGAATTCTTTCTCAGTCCAGGATGAGCGGTTGGCTGAAAGTGCTTTCATCATATTATTACTGCAGTGCTGTGGCATAAAACATTAATTGTGTAATAGCACTATAAATTATTGAAAACTGACCCCCTTTCCCCCAAACCTGAAAAACTATGAATGAATACTGAATGACGGCAGTGTCTCCAAAACCAAGGGAGAGGAGAGACTTAGGGATTGAATGTCTCGCCGAGTGAAATTGACTTTGCCAGCATGAGTCTTAAGAGCCACACCAGCCAAACTAAGCAAAATCAACCCATTAACATTGAGAGAGACCTTGGAGTGGATACAAAAGAGCACCACATTTATTCCACCTCTCAAAAGATTAGCACAGCAGTCGCTGTAGCTACAGTGTGGTTTTGTGGTTACGCTTGCCCTGCACTCCAGTACACAGCAGGGTGTTCAAAGAACTCCTGCCCACCCTGGTTTTTAACATACCAACTTCTACCCTATTTCTGACATCTTGGCGACCTTATGTCAAGTTCAGTGTGGAACGGCCTATGACTGAGAGTGTAGAGCCACGGAGCAGTTAGAGAGCTGAGGAGAGAAAGGTTCAGTGTCCTGGCAGTCAAAGCTACTTGTCATTTACCTGTTCCAGAAACTTTCTAAAATCTCAGTACAGTGGTACCTTGGATTAAGAACTTAATTTGTTCTGGAGGTCCGTTCTTAACCTGAAACTGTTCTTAACCTGAAGCACCACTTTAACTAATGGAGCCTCCCGCTGCTGCCGCACGATTTCTGTTCTCATCCTGAAGCAAAGTTCTTAACCTGAGGTACTATTTCTGGGTTAGTGGAGTCTGTAACCTGAAACATCTGTAACCTGAAGTGTATGTAATCTGAGGTAACACTGTAAGTGTGTGTGTGTGAGAGAGAGAGAGAGAGAGAGAGAGAGAGAGAGAGAGAGAGAGAAAGAGAGACAGAGAGGGAGGGAGGGAGGGAGGGAGGGAGGGAGGGAGAAGGCAAGTTTAAATGAAATCTCCCACAAATTCAGAATTTAAATGGGAATTAGGTTTCCAATATTTGTTGTGGAGCTAAAGGTACAAAAATGGCAATTACATTGCCTAGGGTGAAATGTATAAGAGCCCCAAGTTATTGGGAATGGGAAGGCAGATTCCTGGGTGTTCAGCTTAGCAGCAATGCAGTGAGCATGTGCAGATGGGAGGAGAAAGATCTTGCCCACTAACTTCTGCAAAGGTCATGGGGCATGTCAAGATATTCTTGACCTTCTCAACAAATATGCGAATCCAACCTCATGCACTAGCAGAATGGGTCTTTCCTGTCCTCTCCTTTTTCCCAACTACCAGAATATATTGAGGGGGGGTATGTGGAGTGGCCAAGGGAAGATGTGATCCCATTCCATGGGCACATACTATGTTTCCCTCCCCCCCTCAAAAAAAAAATCCTTTCACTGTCACTAATGATAGGACCAATGTTGGAAAGTCCTGTGAGAAGCTGTTTATATGATCACTTTTTCCATGAGATTTTCTCATGTCTGAGATAGAAAGGGGTGCTATGAAGCAGAAAGTAGCAAGCAGACTTCTCCAGCTCTGGTTATGCTCACCATGTGGACAAGTATGTGGCCTGCTCAGCTGAACTGAGGCTACAGAAATGACGTTCCCGCAATCATTTCAAGCCCAGCATGATGGCCTCTTCCAGGAGTCAGAAACTGCCCCCCTCTCCTGGACCCCCCCTTCCCTTCTATGGAAACTTCTATGGGTACATACACTCCAACATTCCTCAGATGAAAAATAGGGACTTTTCTCACCCCCAGTAGGGCTGCCATACATCCATATTTTCCCGGACATTACTGGGATCTCAAAGGCGGAATTGACATCTGGGGAGACAAAGGTGGCATCTTTGTCAAGTCAATTGGAAAATCACGTGTGTTTTTTTGCATTTTTGAAGAAGAAGAAAAAAGGCTCAACAACTTTCGGTTTTCCTAAAAAAGAAAAAGAAAAAACTCAACCACCTTTAGGCTGTCCTGGCAACAAATAAGTGAAAATCCCCAGCCATTGGATGGGGCTGAGGTTTAATATGCCAATTATTGCGGCGGAAGCAGGAGGGAGCTAGAAGAAACTCTGATGCTTGGGCTAAATGGAAAATAAGGCACTAAGTGGGATATCAAAAGCCATCTAATTACAAGTTATTAAATTGCAGTTAAATCAGAAAGTAATTATTCTTTTTTTTAAAAAAAATAATAATCTGAGCTTCATTATATTTGTGACATAGCTGTATCGTGTTCCCAGTCTTTGCAAGTCCTTCATCTTCCTACTTTGCATCGGCCCTTTAATGAAACCCACATCAGTTGCATTTGAAACATGAAATGTAAAAGAAGCATCCAAATTAATTATGCAGCTCTCGGCTCTGTACCAGACAGTGAGCTGCAATCATTCTTTGACTTCTAGAAAGGACAGGGACATATAATACCTTTTAAAATGCTTTCCAAAGAAAAAAGAGAGAGAAGTCCTGTTACAAAACATTATTGTACCTCAGCAGATGGTTTGAAGAGATGCCTTTTTTATTTAAAAATGGGGGGGGGGGAGAGGGAGACTGTTTCCTTTCATATGCTGACTTGAGTGATTTTAGTTCTTATTACTGTCATCTGTTAGCGGCAGGGGGAAAAATTGAAAGCATGTGATTTTCCATACGGCAGGAACATCAGCACGAAGCCAATCTCAGAGGCTCACAAGTTTAATTTACTGTGTAAAAATATGCAGTAGAATGAAGCCCGCTGACTCTTAGGCTCCTCATTTCAAACAACTTCATTTCTGTGCTGAAATCCTCTATGGCTCTTAGTCATATTGTGCCTCAAATAAATAAAGCCACGAATTGAAGGGTTGATCAAAGGTGGGCTGATTGAAAGGCCTGCCTGGAAAGTCAGATGTAGCGCCGGTGCTCCGCTAGATCCACTTGAAGGTTCAAAAGGCTCTTCCTTCCTCGCAGGGCGGCAGTAATATTTTGCTTCTGTCCTAGGGCATGGACATTTATCTCAGTGGGTGGGAACTAGCAAATTGTCTTCATTCGCCGCTTGAAAAGTGTGCTGAAGCTTGATGAAGAACCAATGCCCTTTTGCCCCAAAGATTTTGTTCCAGCTGTCTCGGCCTTATTTAGGACCCTAGTACACCCTCACTCACTTGGCGGAGCCAGTTAACCACATTCTTTTGATCTGCACAATTGGCACCTACAGATCTAAAGCAGTGTGGATCCAAATTCTGAAACAAGAAAACAAAACCAGATACATGCAAATCTATGGGTAGAGCTGTCGAAGGTGCAAGTGCTGAATTTGATTTGGTTTAATAGTAACAATAACAACAAATATCACCAGTCCAGCCATGAGGCAGGTGAAACTACTGTTTTAGGTAGCTTAAGCTCTTCAGGCAACACCCCCATTGTCCCACCTGTCCTGATACCTCCACCAAGGACGTAGAAGCACTGCTGCTATTGATGCCGATTTTGGGCACCCCAAATTCTTTTGTGTGATCTTACCCCGAACAGGCACTGATGGGAGTGCTGCTTCTCCACCAGTGGCAGATGGGACAGGGCATGTGGTGGTGGCAGAGCAGGAGGCAACAGGAGCCAGAGAGGGGGTGGAAGGAGTGGCAGCCATAGTAGGGCAAGGCTGACACGAAAACATTAAAAACAACATTCCTACCAATGTAATAATATTTTTTTAAAAAACCCACAATAACATTTAAGTACCGAAAAAGTACGTAAAAAATTGCTACAGAACCTACGTATCCAACAGATCACAGAGTTCTGCAGGGGAGGGCATCCTGAAGATACCATCATCATCAGATCACAGATCACATTTGTCTCCACTGACTGAACTCCAAAACTTATGTAAGCCATGATTTCCAGACTGCCTGAGGTTCATAGTTTTGTCTCATAGAAGTCTTGGAATGCACAGGATACATTATTTTTTGCTGTTCAGTTAGCAGATCCCTTCAAAAACCATGATCAAATTTGTGTACACAGACGTACTCTCAGATTTTTTAATTGTTTTGTTGTCATTCCATTTTAAAATCATCAAGACCCACAAGGATCTATGACTGGGATCAATGTTTCCATGTTGCTGGTAAGTCCCAATTATTTGATTTTGTGCAGCCTATCAACATAAACTTTACTTTGATGCTTATTTTGCAGGAGCCCATGCAAAATCATGCAACTTGAGAATGAAACATTTTAATTTGACTGAATTTGACTTTTGCACAGGCACCCTGGGAAAACAAAGTGTGAGTGTGTGCATCTGAACCACAGGCTGAAAGAGGTTGACCAAGGATCTTACATCCAGCAAAGCTGAATGTTGGAAGATTCAGGGCAGAGAAAAGAAACTACTTATTTACGCAGTGCATAGTTAAACTATGGAACTCCCTCACATGAGAAAGCAGTGGTGGCCATAATCCTGGATGGCTTTAAAAGAGGATTAGACAAATACTGTGCAGGGAGGAGAAGGCTAACAGTGGCTATCAGCCATGAAAGCCAAGGTCTGCCTCCCGTCACTGTAGGGAGAAATGTTTCTGAATACCAGTTTCTGGAAGCTGCAGGAGAGGAAAGTGCTTTTGCACTCCAGTACTTCTTGCAGACTTCCCACAGGCCGCTGAGAGAACAAGATGCTGGACTGAATTAAAGTCACCAGATTTTAAAAAAAGAATCCAGGGGCACTTCTTTTTGTTTTTGAAAAGAGAAAAGAAAAGTTCTTTTAAAAAAAATTAAAAAATTAAGAAGTAATGTCTTCTCTTTTGTGGTCTCCTCTGTTGCGTGGCCTTCCTCTGGGCCCCAACCTGCTCTCTTGGAGTGCTGGCTGCCGTGGAGTAGGCTCGGATCAGGCCTGGGCTCAGCCATGTGTCCTTGCCCTCCCAGTGCTCTTCTCCCTCTCATATTCAAATGGCACAGCAAGGTCAGGGCTCCCCTCTTTTTTCTCCTTCCTCTTTCTCTCTCTTCCTTCTCCTCTCCTCCTCCCTGCGTCGGCCCTGGAGCGCCACTGGGCAGTCAGCTGGGTGGCCGGGTGCTCTTGCTCCCGGCTCGATTTGGGTCACAGGGGGGTCAGCGGTTCCCCCAGTTGACACGGTGGGTGTCCCCAGTTCCCCCTTGGCAGTGGAGGCAGCAGCAGCAGTCTCAGCAGCCCAGAGCCAGCCTGGTAGTGCAGTTGGCTCTGGCGGGCTTCAGGAGCTGCTTGCTGCTGTGGCATCCGCCATTTTGCCTCACCAGTAGTCCCCATATGATGTGTCTTGTGCCGTTGAACCAATCACACAACATTCATTCCCTACTGATAAATCTACAGCACTTAAAATATACATCCGGGGACATTAAATGAAATCCAGGGACATTCCGGGGACAGATTTGCAAACCTGGGGACTGTCCCGGGGAAATGGGGACGTCTGGTAACCATAGAGTAAATGGGCCATTGACTTAGTCCAGCACAGTCATCTTATGTTCTATTTTGTCATACCCTGATTGTTGACTTCCTGTATGCATCTTTTTGGCTACTGTGGGAAAGATGCTGGTCTGATCCAGCACAGCAATTACAAAGCAGAGTTAAAGGGAAGAGCGTATTTTCATGTACACTGCAATAAGCTAGCTGTATGTTGGAACTAACATGGGCCAACAAAAGTGGAAGAACTCTAGAGCTGCCAACCGGACACTGGCAAAATAAGGAACACGCTGTTAGAGGATGCAAAAGGGTCTTGCAATTAAATCAGATCTTTTGAAGGCACTTGCCTTTTATTACTCAAGCACTTAAGCTTTCCTTTCAGGGATTAATTTTTCCCCCTGGTTTTAGTAGAGCCAAATTAATTATTTTACTGCTTATCTTCAATCTACACCTCAAGGTCAGTGAATGTCTGTCAGCATTCAGCTGGGTAAATGATCCTTTATTCATAAGACTGCAACCCTGCTGAAGCCTTTTCTTAGGATGTCTAGTCTATTAATCCGGTTGCTAATTGACTCTTTAATGATGCAGTGAGAAAGCAAAGAAAATCTGAAGTTCTGAAAGGACACTGAGAAAAGCACGGCGGCTAAGCCAGCCTCACTACACAGTGATGAAATAGATTTCTATAAAAAGAAAATCAAGAGGCTCGAAGCGGATGCAAAGCTCCTGAGCAAGTGTGCATTCTTCTCAGCTCTCAGAGCCAGTTTCCACATCTGATTTTTGGAGAGTCAGGGAAATGTTCTGTGTTTACAGGGTTAAATGCGATGTGATCAAATGGTAACACTTTTTGTCACCTCTTATAGAACTAGACAAGAGAATTAGAGCTGCACATTACTCAGTTACTCAATGCATGGACCAGGGTATGCAAAGTCAGAAACAGCATCGGTCTGCAAAACGTACAATGTGGCCCAACCTCAACCCAGCTCTTAAAACTATAATAGCAAAATGACCTTTTTTTCTTCAATTAAGTATTTGAAACATACAGCATGCAGACATGAACACAGTTTATAGGGGACACAGGTGGCACTGTGGGTTAAACCACAGAGCCTAGGACTTGCCGATCAGAAGGTTGGCGGTTCGCATCCCCATGACGGGGTGAGCTCCTGTTGCTCGGTCCCAGCTCCTGCCAACCTAGCAGTTTGAAAGCATGTCAAAGTGCAAGTAGATAAATAGGTACCGCTGTGACGAGAAGGTAAACGGTGTTTCTGTGCACTGCTCTGGTTTGCCAGAAGTGGCTTAGTCATGCTGGCCACGTGACCCGGAAGCTGTACGCCAGCTCCCTCTGCCAATAAAGCGAGATGAGCGCCACAACCCCAGAGTCGGCCATGAATGGACCTAATAGTCAGGGGTCCCTTTACCTTTACTTTAATACATTTGATACTGATGAACCCTCAAGAATATAAGCAACAATGCGAGCCATAGTTTTAATTGCAGAGATGTATAACCAATATGGGACGTGGGTGGCGCTGTGGGTAAAACCTCAGTGCCTAGGGCTTGCCGATCGCATGGTCGGCGGTTCGAATCCCCTCGGCGGGGTGAGGTCCTGTCTTTCGGTCCCAGCTCCAGCCCACCTAGCAGTTTGAAAGCACCCCTAAGTGCTAGTAGATAAATAGGTACCGCTTTATAGCGGGAAGGTAAATGGCGTTTCTGTGTGCTGCACTGGTGCTGGCTCGCCAGAGCAGCTTCATCACGCTGGCCACGTGACCCGGAAGTGTCTCCGGACAGCACTGGCCCCCGGCCTCTTAAGCGAGATGGGCGCGCAACCCTACAGTCAGACACGACTGGCCCGTACGGGCAGGGGTGCCTTTACCTTTATAACCAATATAGCTTTCTGGATCAGGCTAATGGTCCAATTTACTCCTCCATCCTATTCTCACAGTTGCCAACCAGATGCCTGTGGAAGACCCTCAGGCAGGATTCAAGGTCAAGAATAGTTCCCCCTGCAGTGGGCTTGAGCAACTGGTTTTCAGCAGCATTACTGCTTCCAGCTGGAGAGGCAGAGCTGAGTCACCATGGCTAGCGGACGTTGATCGCCTTTTCCTCCCTAACTTTGCCCAAGCATCTTTGAAAGCCTTCTAAGTTGGTGACCATCCCTGGATCCTGTGGGAGCGAGTTCATAGTTTAACTATGTGCTGTGTGAAGAAGTTCTTTCTTTAATTTCTTCCAACATTAGATGCCCATGAGTTCTCTATTCACTTTTTTCATGCCACACAGAATTTTATAAGCTTCTCTCGTGCTGCCTCTTACTTGCCTTTTCTCTAAACTAAAAAGTCTCAAAAGCTGTGACCTTTCTTCATACGGGAGTCACTTCATCTCCTCTATCATTTTGGTGGCCCTTTTCTGAATCTTTCCCAGCTCTTCAAAATCCTTTTTGAGGTGAGGCAGTATCACTAGGATATGCCTAACTTATTCCATACATTAAGAGTAGTGCCTTTGGCTTCTTGAACTACATGATTTGTTCAGTTAAAGAGTTGAGCTGACATGCTTCTGTTTGAAAACACAATTAATTCAGAGCAACAAGTTGGATATTCCGGTTGCTTTTGACTACTTTTATAGAAGTGCTATCTAAATTATTCCTCCACTTCTGGAAATTTACATTGATTAGAATGCCCATTTGATTTAAAAAGATTCCCCTCTTCTACTTTCTCACTTGCATGAATGACATTCACAAGTGACACATTCCAGGCTAAAAGGAAGTTTTGACAGTCAGTTGGGAGGGGAGGGGCCCTTTTAATGTGACTTAAAACCTGGGAGTGCTAACATGCCATGTTATGCGACAAAGGCATTCTTTGTACAGTTGGCCATTCATTTGCTAGAGCTATGACACACTATGAGGATTGTGTTATAAATGATGCTGAAGAATCTATGGAAGGATTAAACAGCGTTCCTTCCATACCACCCACAGTTTCCACCACTCATTGTTGCACAGAAGAAAGGGAAAGGAAACCAACAGAAACCAATTATATGTCTGGGACAGATCAAACTGGTCCTTCCTTTGAATCCAGCTTGCTAGCTTCTACTGCCTACTATTTGTTCCTGCGTCTGCTTCTGTAGTGCCGTTCTATTAAAACCCAGACCGCTGCCACCGCCCCACCCCATGAGTGACTACTATTACTTCCATTTTAAAAGCCAGAACCCACACAGTTGCTTCCCCCCTTTTGCAGGATGCTAGTAATGGTAAGGCACTGACACAGTTAAACCACCCACAAACACTCCACAAATATTTGTTTATTGGAAAGTAAAATGTGGAGAGGGCTCCAGGACTGAAATGTGTCTCATTAACAAGAGGCTTGAAAGTGCTGTGGTTGAACTCTGGCAAAGGCTCCTAGTAGTACAATACTGAAGTGTTTGGGAAGTCATCAACCAGTCCTTTTAAGATCAAAAACACATGATATAACCACAAGCTGCACTTTATGAAATCTGAAACTGTAGCATGAAGAGTGGCCTAATTTAATCCATGTGGTCCTCTGCGTTTGAAGTTAATAGACCTATTCTTGCTGTGTGGGAATGCAATATGGCCTTTAATGAAATGATCGCCATGCCTTGCCAAATCATTTATCCTTGGGGACTAATTCTATTTGTACTTACGCTAGAGATAATTCATGGATTCCATAAGGTCTTCTTGTCTCTCTCACACACATTATGAAGAGATAATGAATTTCAGTCTTCAAAATTTTTCCTACCTTCAGGGGTAATGGTAAGAGCAGAATCTGATTGGGTCCACATGTGTACCACAGTTCTTAGCAGTGAGGGGCAAAACAAAGTCACAGGCCAGGAGAGAACTTTGCATTTCAGCCACACCACCAGCTTTTTGTTTCTCTACTACTATTCAAGTAAGCAACCTCATAAAAGTGTTTATAAATTCTGTTTAATTGGCTGGCTTTATGTTGTTTTCTCATCCCCCCCACCCCCACAATCCCAGTATCTTTCTCCCTTGAGAATCTCATGGCTCAGGAACACAGCAGATAATTAGATTACCAGCTCAGGTATTTGAGCTTTATAGCAGACCTCACAAACCATATACTGTGGCTTTTTAAGAGACCTAATTCAAACAGTAAAAAGCCTCTGCACAGTCTGTTTCTTTTACCCATCCATAACCATACTTTTCTTTAGATAAGCCAGACCTGCATAACATGTGACCCATTGTGCTGAAACACAGTCCTGCATGACAGCTTCTGGCTTCATTGCATCAGAAGCGGTTTAGTCCTGCTGGCCCCATGACCCGGAAAGCTGTCTGTGGACAAATGCCGGCTTCCTTGGTCAGAAAGTGAGATGAGCGCCGCAACCCCATAGTCGCCTTTGACTGGACTTAACTGTCCAGGGGTCCTTTACCTTTACCTTAACTTATGACAGCTCACCATACATGACCTCTCCTTTTTGCTTATTTTCCGAAATATAACCCATGATAATTTGGAATTTCTCAAGAGAAATAGCAGAGAACGATTAATTGTATAAAATAGAGCAGAAAGGGGCATCCTATTAAAACTAATCAGCAAAACCAAAATTCCCCCCAAAAAATTGCTTCTGGCCTGGTCGTGTCTTCCTGGTCACATTGCTTTCAAGATATTTACGTCTCTTTTCAAGCCTTTATTCATGCCCTCTAGACATCATATGGGTACATGTGATTAAAGATGGAATAAAATTTCATACTCCAACAGATGTTCAAAGAAACATAATCAGTGTGATCACTCAAGAAAGATGCAGCTAAGAGACTGGCACCTTTCTCCAGCAAATGCAGATCAGGTGCAGAGTTACAGGTGGTGTACATCCATATGGAAAGCATCTGGGGCCTGATTCAAATAAGTTGTGCTGGCAGAAACCAATGCGACAAGTCCTGCTAGTGTAATGGGACTTCCCCTCCTCTCCTCCCACTGTGTAGATCTGAAATGCTTACACTAATGGAATGAAGGCTTTTGTACAAAGCTGATTTCCACCTCCAGTGTGATCATCCACATTCACTCTTTTGAATTCCTAATCATGCCTAGAGTGTTCTTTAGATGCCTATATCTGGATCATATCCAAGGCAATCACTCTAAGGTATATGAAAGTGAGTTCCTCAAGAAGCAATGGATCTCACTTCTGATTGAATATACTTAGGAACTGATTGTTAATCTCTTAGAAAAGGCTTCTCAGACCAGTGACTTTTACTCAGAGAATATCCATTGCAATTAATGGACTTGAGTTAATGATGCCCATTAATTTCAATTGGTCTACTCTGGGTAAAAGTTCACTGACTACAACTCCAGGTGCGTTTTGGTTTTGTGGCCCATGTTGCCTTAAAAGGACAAATTTTACTTGCAGCCAAGAGAATTGTTTGCAGAGTTCTTTTGTTGTATCATGCACATAGTATCCTAAGATGGCACTGCATTAAAAAAACGAAAACAAACCCTGATAATATACTGTACAATGTGATCAGTGGTGATGACATACATACCCAGATGCCCAACACTCACAACTTCAATTTCACACTGATTCAGATTGCAGTGTAAGATAAGAAAATAAGAGGAACCTGCCTTGATCAGACCAAAGCCCCACCTAGTCCATTTCCAACAGGCGCCAACCAGATCCACATGAGAAGTTCAGAAGCAGGAGATGAGGGCAATATAGATCCGCCCCCCACAGTTGTTGTCCAGTGACTCCACTACAATTCTATTCAATATTTTCATATGGCTCAAGTGGAAAATTCGTACAAAGGAAATCAAAATGCAATAATAATTAGGAAATGTCCAGCAAATAGCAATCTTGAGTCCTTGCTATGTAAATATTCTTGTATGTTTTCTCCACTTTTTCAGAGGGAACAAGTTAAGACTGAGGTTAATTAACACTTCCTCACGTACACTTTCTAGCCTTCTCTACTGAAAACTTCCTGTCATGTTTCCACTAGTTCCTAGGCCATTAATTGGCTGAGGATTTTTTCCCCTTTAGTTAAGTCAAAATCAACATCCTTTCATACTGACTGTCAACATATAACAGCCTTTGGCCTGCAGTGAATCCAACCTGAGGGACACAAATGCAAATATTTCTGGTGGGGTGTTACCTAAAGTCCACTCTCAGCTAATATAATAAATAAAACCAGGATTTTCTACATCCTTGTTCCCTTCCTAAAGCCACATTTCTTTGAAATCTTGTAAATATTAGAACATATGAAATCACTAAATTCAGCTTTCGCTGCAGGAAATCTACCCTTCATTAGATATTATGGCCTCTACATAATGACTTGCCCCCATCACAGCCAAGAGAGCATTGTGGGACCCAGAACACAGTGTTTTCATGCCAGTGCATGAACTCTTCCAGGAACTAACTGCTGCTAGCATGAAAGCTGTCTATACTGGCACCCGAGTGTGATGTCTGGCACAAGATAAAATTGTTCTAATTTTGACATAGTTGTGCACAAGCCAGTCTTGTTGGCTTCAAGTAAAACCTCTCTGAAAGTAATTGTGCATAAGATTGCTGTAGTTACCCTGTACCCTGAGAAAAAAATTGGGGACAAACTATGTACTTCCACATACACACTCCCTTTGTGTGTGTATGTGAACACATGTGGTTCGTTTTTAAACATAATTCAAACCTTGTATTTGATACACTGCATGCATACAACTGAATTTGTGTTTTGGATCATTATTCCTTACACAGGAAGTCCTCAACTTATGTGGGTGTTACGTTCTCGGGATCATGCCTAAAGCCAAAATTGCATATAGACAAAACACATTAGGTGCAATGGTGAGTAGGATTGCAAAATATTTTCTCCCAGATGCCCACCCACTTTCTGCCTCCTTTCTTTTTAATTTTTGCTGAGTGCGTACAATTTAAATGCACACAAATTGTGGGCTTATTGCACAGATTTATGGCGTGACCACATTTTGGGACAATTTGTACTGTTCTGGTCACCACACTTCAAAAAAGAGGCTATTATAGAGCTGAAATGGTGTAGAAAAGGGCAAACAAATTTGCCAAAGAGCTAGACCAACTCCTCTATGAGGAAAAGTTACATTGTTTTGGGCTTTATAGTTTAGAAAAATGGTAAAGGGGAACATGACAGGAGTGAATACAATTAAGTTTAGTGTGGAGAAGAGATGGGGAAGTTTTTCTCCCTTTCTCTCATAATCCTAGAACCTGGAGTCATCCAATGAAATGGAATGGTGGGAGATTTCGGACAGGTGAGAAGAAGAACCTCTCTGTGCAGTGCATAGCTAAATTATGGAATTCTCCACCACAAGGAGAAGTGATGGTCTCCACTTCGGATGGTTTAAGAATGAGATTAGACCAATCCATGGAAGATAAACTACTAGTCATAAAGGATATAGCTGTGAACATGAGCAGAGTAGTTGTTGTTGCTTTCATGTCCTGCTTGTGGCAGGCATCTTGTTTGGCCACTGTGGAATCGCAATGTTGGACTACATAGGCCCTTGATCTCAACCAGCGGGGCTTTTCTTGTGTCCTTATGCTAGCAGTTTCCCATTAGGAGCTGTGCAAGTACTGTATAGCCAATCTAGCAGCTTCTGCTAGTTCAGGCATGTCCAAAGTCCATTTGGGGGGCCTAATCTGGCCCGTCAGTCAGTTTAATCCAGCCCCTACAGGCAGTTCCTTCCTGGGGTAAAATCCTAAAAAAAGGTCAACAACTTCAATCCATAAAAAAGATCAGCAACTTTGGTCGGCCTTCACACATGTTCACTTCATCAAATCTGGCCCTCTTTGAAAAAAGTTTTGGCACCCCTGTGCCAGTAAGTTAATTAGCAGCATCATTTTTTACCCCGCATTTCCTCCAAGGACTGCAAGGTTCTCAATCTTTACATTTTACCATCACAGCCATCTTCAGAAGTAGGCTAGGATGAGAGACAATGATTTGCCCAAAGTTACTCGGTGAGCTGGGTACACACACTGGCTTCCACAATTTTATTTCTGAGTCAATTTTATACTGGGTGGGGGTGCCCTGAATAAAAAATACAATAAAGCTAGAGAAAATTCCCAAGGCAGCAAATCTATACTGTCCTACACCCCATGGAGGTCAGTGGGACTTTCTTCTGAGTGGACAGCTATAGATCACACTATTATTCCCTCAAGCAATGTGTCTTCAAACAGCCTAGCTGTATGTATAAATTGCTTTGAAGAGGGGCTTGTAAGTGAGGTGGCAAAAGGTGCTTAGAAGTAGTACTGAGTGCCCAGCATTCTACTACTTGAGAACAATTCAACATTGAAAATAGGCTCTTGTGTCCCTCCAAGTCCCTTAATATGTCTGCAATACATAATCAGCTGGAGTTGTTAAATGGAACCAAGGTAATGACAACATGACTTTAAAAAAAGAAGAGGTATTGGTCATTTTATAGAGCAACTGTAGACCTCTTCAGTTAATAGGAGGTTTTTTTAATAGTAATATGGGAAAGAGACTACAGATGTTTAAGAGAAAGAAATTTAGAATCAAAGGAAGTAAACTGTAATGAGACATTCTGCATTTCACTTAAACATCTGTAAAATTGCCTAAAGGAATGGATTGAGCTGAAAAAGAAACTTTAACTGATGTTAAATCTAGGAAACCAGTGGCCCTCCAGATATTGTTGAACTGCAACTCCCTTAACCCCTCACCCTTTGGCCTGCTGGCTGGGACTGATGGATCCCTCAACATCTCAAGGGCATCAAAATGGTGATTCTTCCTCTACACCATGAGACAATTGTTACCAACCCACAAAGCACTATTTAGCTGGTGGCCATGTTGTTCCTAGCAGGAATGAGAGCCATTATTGCCTCTGGGCAACATCCAGAGATGCATGAGCCCACTTACCCTTCTCTCCTCTGCAGCCCCTGTACGACCCACCCAAATTTGCTCCAGAAGGGCTGCAGAGTGGAGGGGGAATCCCTTCCACCAAAGTGCTTATTCCAGTGCTGGATTTTACCCTCTGTTATGAGAATGTGGAAGTGGAACCTAAATGGCAAATCGTAAACATACAGGAGATGTCAAAGCTGGCCCTGATCCAACTCATGTGAGGTGACCTTTATTTCCTGCTGGCTTCTCATAATAAGAGAGTCCTGTTGGCAGTGGCAGCTTCAAAAGTTCAAGCCAGTTTTAAACCTTTTCAGTTGTATGATGAATCATTTTGATTTTATTGTTATTGTGTATATATATTACTTTGCTGCTGCTGTTGTTGTTTATACCCCACTTTTCCCCCCTGACAGTAACTCAAGGCAGATTACAGATAAAAATATGTGATATATATAAAAATATGTGACAGATAAAAATATAGAAAAAAATCCAATAATTAAAAAAACAATTAAATATTGATTAAATTAAAAGTACACATGTATCTATTAAAAGCATATAGATAATTACAATAAAAGCAGCACAGTACCCCAAAGCAAAAAAAAACTATTACCACTCCTTTAATTATTTGTTCTCCATTGTGACCCATCGTTGAAACAGTCAAGATTAATTGATGGACTGACTTTGCTCACTTACACAAGAGTAAGTTTGATCGATCTCAGCTGGAGCTATTTCAAGGTAAACATTAGATAACCAATTACAAAGCATGATTACACTTTAGGCTTCCACGGTCCTATGAACCTGGTGCTACTGTGCTATTATCACACATGCATATCACAAATCAATCCTGCAAATGATTTCCTATCATACACAGAAACGGCATTCTAATTGAAGAAGAAGGTATGATTTTGTGCTCTTTGCAGATGAAATTTCGCTGAGATTCCTGCATTGCAAGGGGTTGGACTACAGTAGATGATCCTCGGGGTGCCTTGCAACTCCACAATTCTATGATTATATTATTAGAGTTTCTGCAAATGAACTGCATGATCTGGACCTTGTGTAGAGTAGAAATGAATTTGCTCTCCACCACAAGAATGAGTTTCAAAGCTTTACTGCAAAACAGTCTAAAAATAGTTACAAATAAACATTACAGAATGTTTGTTTGGCTCCCTTCTGGACACTTAACACTGAATCACAAAATACAAAGTAAGACATTGCTCTCAGACAGCAATAGAGTTCCCATATTTCAAAAAGTAAAAACCTGGACACCCCAAAGTTGTTGAGCTTTGCTTTTTCTTACAAAAAAGGCCCAGATTTCCTATGGAAACATATGGAGCTTCAAGGACAGTCAAAGATTCTGAGTTCCTGCTTGGGTTTCTGGGATGAATCATCAATTAGTCGAAACCCTCAAATGGAAGCACCCAGCATTTCTTTGCCACGACTGCTAGAGACAAACCTCTCTTGCCTAATGCAAACATATCTGCATAGCATTTTAAATACAATGCAATCTAACCAAATCATTTTATGGATATTAAACATATATCTTTATCACATTATAGCACATTATTTCAAACTGACTCCTTGTGGGTCATCATTCAGTGTTAAGTGTCAAGAGGTGAACCAAACAAACATATGACCAGAATTATGTATCAGAGGCAATCTAGAGCTTTATTTGATGGTGGAGACGTGTGTGTGTGTGTGCGTGCATATTAAAATAAAATGTAAATAAAACTGGAAGCTAATTTTCTAAGTATTCCAATCATTTTCTGTTCACCCACACAAATAAAAGCTTAACTATGGAGACCCCAAGATTATAATAACCGCATGCCACAGGAGCTGCTTTTAAAATAAGTATGTAGAGCAAAACTGCTGGCCGCACCTCCAGATTTCACTCTGGAATCAGAAAAAAGCACAAGAAGGCAAACTCAGCCTGCAGCAAAAGATACCATTCTAGTAACAAGAACAAAATCCAATAAGCACTATAACTGTGCCAACACTTGTTTCTGGAATAGTGCTTTCTCTTAGCATGCATTGGAATAGGGTAGAGACATTTTAAATGTAGTTATCAAAGGCGGCTTGGGCTGCTAACAGACATTGGCCTCATGTTGATTAATGGAACACACTCAATTAACACTGTGCCCATAAAAGCAGTTTCGCATGGCCGTTCACAGAGTGTTCATTTTTAATTTTAATTTTACTTCAGCTAGAGTGCTCCAGTGTGACCGATTTGAGGATTACCATTCAAAGTAGGACCGGCCCTATCATGGGCCATGATGAACCACACCACTTAGGTGGGGACTAGGGAGGTGCACCAGATTGTGTAGGGACGCGGGTGGTACTGTGGTCTAAACCACTGAGCCTCTTGGGCTTGCCAATCAGAGGTTCAGCTGTTCGAATCCCTGTAATGGCGTGAGCTCCTGTCACTCTGTCCCGGCTCCTGCCAACCTAGCAGTTCGAAACCACGCTAGTGTAAGTAGATAAATAGGTACCACAGTGACGGGAAGGTACCACATTTTTCGCTCCATAAGATGCACCTTTTCCCTCCTAAAAAGTAAGGGGAAATGTCTGTGTGTCTTATGGAGCAAATGCATGGTCCCTGGAGCCGAATTGCCCATGGGCAAAAAGCAGGTCGTGCTCTCTTTTTTTGAAAGAGAGAAGGGGGTGTTGAAACAAAGCCGCTGAGCAGCTTATCAGCAAGCGACCAGGAGAGGAGATAAGGGACTCCAGCGATAAAGGAGGCTGCCTGGGAGCAGGGAGGTAAAAGCACATGGATCCTCAGGATTTTTGCACTGGGTTACCCCAAATACACCATCAGATCACATAGCATATCCATGGCTACAGCCTGCACCAAAAAATCACGCACCCACTGTTTCGTGTAGCTGCAGTGGCACAAAAAAGTGGTTACAAAGCAAGTATCCACATGGATCCTCAGGATTTTTGCATTGGGCTACCCCAAACTCACGGTCAAATCACATATCATGTCTGTGGCCACAGCATGAACCACAAAAATCATACATCCACTGTTTCGTTCAGATTTTTTTTTCTTGTTTTCCTCCTCTAAAAACTAGGTGCGTCTTATAGAGCGAAAAATATGGTAATCGGTGTTTCCATGCGCTCTGGCTTCTGTCATGGTGTCCCATTGCGCCAGAAGCGGTTTAGTCCTGCTGGCCACATGACCCGGAAAGCGGTCTATGGACAAACGCCGGCTTCCTCGGCCTGAAAGCGAGACGAGTGCTGCAACCCCACAGTCGCCTTTGCCTGGACTTAACCGTCTAGGGGTCCTTTACCATTACCTTTTACCAGATTGTGTGCCACCTTTACATATGCCGCTCGCAGGGCTGGCAGACCACCCAACGCTGCTCATGGCTCCCATTTGCCTGATTGTGGCAGCAGTGTGGGCATGTCCAGCTTCCCTCTGAAGAAAGGGCCCTTTCTCATTGCGAGTGATGTTGTCCAGAAAGTGCACGTGCTGTGGTCAATTGACTTTAAAATAAAATACAATTCAAAATTCCCTTGAAGTCTGAGGGAAAGTTGCACTGTGCAGAGTGGCACAGGCAATCTCTAGGCGACCTCACTGACCACGGTGCCAGTGTGAAGCTGAGAGTGCCCACAACATTGTTGCTTGGCCAATGACCAGCTAGCCTGCAGAATGGAGGAATATGGAGCAAGAAGTGAGAGAGCTTGAGGGTGAAGAAAGTAGCAGGAGGAGAAGGAGGAGGAAGGGTCGAAGAAGAAGAGGAGGAGGAGGAGTTTGGACTTGATATCCCGTCTTTCACTCCCCTTAAGGAATCTCAAAATGGCTAACAATCTCCTTTCCCTTCCTCCCCCACAACAAACACTCTTTGAGGTGAGTGAGGCTGAGAGACTTCAGAGAAGTGTGACTAGCCCAAGGTCACCCAGCAGCTGCATGTGGAGGAGCAGGGAAGCGAACCCAGTTCACCAGATTACGAGTCTATTGCTCTTAACCACTACACCATGCTGACAGAGGAAGGAGGGAGAGGAGGAAGGAGGGGGGTTTCTGGACCAATCCAGGCAGCACAATGCTTTGGACAAGCCATGGTCAAAGTGATTAGAAATACAGCTTAAGACAATGAAATGAGCCACCAGTAATGAACACTTATAAAAGGCCCAACATAATGTAATTTTGGCTGTTTTGCAATGCTATGACAGCAGGGTTTATAGGCCCTGCTTGGCCCAAGTGCCTTGAAGCTTCTGCCCTCTCAGAATTCATCAGTGGTCAGCAGTACTAAAATATGTTTTGTTGGTTTTATTTGTAATTTCTATTTAAAAAAATTTTAAAAAATCAGTAAAGGAAGCATTTTATTAAAAAACACCTATAACCCCAAAATGTTATTTCCTTCCTTTTTACACAACATTTCTACCCCAACCTCAGCTTACTTAAAGGGCACGGTAGCAGGAATCTGCCTTTGATTCTACTTATGGGTGTTCCTACCGCTTGCTTTTGTGAGAGCTATGGGGGGGGGGGGAGTCAGAACTTGCAATCTATTTCAATTTGTACAGATTTGCTAAAATGCCTTTAAAGGTTTCCATGAACAAGTAGATTGTCTGGACTTTGTTCTATACGCCTGCTTTAACATTCACTTCTATATCTGAGTATTTTCTTTCTTACTTTTCAGTCCAATTTCCGCGACTCAAAACCTTGAAAATGGTAATAGTGGCAATTATGTCATTGAGAATGTGGCTCAGCTCTCAGGTTAAGGTTTCACACCTGGGCGTCATTATTCTCTTCCATATCAATTCATTATTTAAGGACTTATTATTTGAAAGGACTCACCATGCTTTGGCAATTAGAGTCACAGAGATTCAGTCTGCATTAAGTATATTTATTTTGCTTTCCTAGCTTATCATGCCAGAATCATTAATGCCATTTAGTGTAATGGTCGCCGGCCACTTCTAAACTGCCAATACTGTCCACTTTCCATATAAACCACAATTTTAAAAAGCATACGATTAAGTGCATATGTGTTTCTCACAGGTAGCAAACACAAAAGGTGCAATACAGGTCAATTGAAATGCATGGGACGTATGCCATTGTCCTCAATGGGATGCAGATTGCATCAGGAAAAGGTTGTGTAGGAACAATGTTATAAAAGAGTTCTAAAGAACATTGCCTTATTAATATGTGGCACATATTTTCCTTCCTTTCTTTCCTTTCTTCCTTATTGAAGTAAACATGGTGCAGTCTGAAAATGGATGGGCTTTCATTGTTGTATGAAGCATTGGAAAGAGATCCATGCTGTTTTTAAAAAAGGAATCATGTTCTTTCAGCCTTCATAAAACAGAATAAAGTAATTTAATTAGGATAGCGGTATATCCTCTCAAACCATAGATATCCTAATAAGGACTGGACAAACTTGACAAGGGTCGTTTCTCAGGCGTTCCAGTCAACTTGAAATTAGCTGTTTCATTTCAGAAATATTTATCTTTGGTAAGGTAAAATGATTTTAGGACCCCAAGAACTGGGGTGGCCACCATTTTGCTTCTCAAATAAATTCCTGTTCTACAGTGCCTTTTGAATTTTGAGGAATTGGCTGCTTCCTTTGCCATTGACTGGAGAGACTGCTGCTATTTTGGACAGCAGTTGAATGTCCACAGGGAAAAAAACACACTTTTACAGAGTGGGTGGATCATTCCTGCGCCAGCTCATTTTATTTGAGAAGCATGGCACTTAATCACCCTTACAAAAGAAAAGTAGTGACTGATGGAGGCTTGTACAAAATGTAAAGAATCAAAGTTCCATTTTATGCAACCCCATTTTTTATTATTTTAAACAAATATTTAACAATGTCTTGAAAAAATCCTTAAATTATATATTCAAAAGTTTAAAAAACATCCCACACAGGTGTGTTTTCTTTGGGGGTGGGGACATTGAGTGCAGTTCTTGCATATCTAATCAAACATAAGCCCCATAAGTACAGTGGCACTTACATCCAAGTAAACCCATTGCAAAATTGGTGGAAAGGTCTCGAGAAATGAAGTCAGGATAAGGTGATTTCACAGAATGATTTATTCTTGAATTACCCAGTCAATTTCTTGATTTATTTATTGGTCATGTCACTAATAATAATAATAAATTTTATTTATATCCCGCCCTCCCCAGCCAAAGCCGGGCTCAGGGTGGCTAACAATAATCAAATAATCAAACAATCAAATAATCACACATTCTAAAAATATTTCATTATAAAAATTAATTAAAATCAAATTAATGGCAACCGATTAAGCAAAATTCTGTGCAGAATTATGAACTAATGCTAATCCTAATTAGAGAAGTTAGTTCACAAATTATTTAGTACTTATGCCAGCAGCACGGAGCAATGACACAGCTTCTGGGAGCCAGGACTACGCCTAGGCTGAGTACACAAAGTTTTGCAGGACCTACCTGCAAACCCTGCCATTGTGTACCTGGTCTGCTGGCTGATGCAACCATCTCATCTCACTCGCTGAGATAATGTTGATGGGAGTGGCAGGCAGATGGTACATGCTGTGACTCTGACCTGCATATGTCAGAGCATTCCAGCTCCTGAGCTGAGCTGGGGCCAAGCAGTGACCATTTCACTTTCATCATTCTCTTTTCCCAGAAATGATTTCTTGTTCACACAGACATTCAATCCAGAAATTGCTGGTTTGTACAACAGGTGGGAGAGGGAGAGGTTAGCTGTCAGATGTCATTCAATACCAGGAAGGAAAATAGAAAAGTAAATCAGTGGTAGAGTACCAGCTTTGCATCTTGGGACACGGGTGGCGCTGTGGGTTAAACCACAGAGCCTAGGACTTGCTGATCAGAAGGTCGGCGGTTCGAATCCCCGCGACGGGGTGAGCTCCCGTTGCTCGGTCCCTGCTCCTGCCAACCTAGCAGTTCGAAAGCACGTCAAAGTGCAAGTAGATAAATAGGTACCGCTGTGACGAGAAGGTAAACGGTGTTTCTGTGCACTGCTCTGGTTCGCCAGAAGTGGCTTAGTCATGCTAGCCACATGACCTGGAAGCTGTATGCCGGCTCCCTCGGCCAATAAAGCGAGATGAGTGCCGCAACCCCAGAGTCAGTCACAACTGGACCTAATGGTCAGGGGTCCCTTTACCTTTACCAGCTTTGCATGCAGGAAAAAAATGTCCTTTTTAAAAATTAGCCCTGCACTCTGACAAGAAGAACCACTCTTCTTCAGCTTCTGCAGGAGCCTCTATTCCAGAATACCTCAGGCCATGGCGTACGTATGCTGCTTTTGGGCCTAGAAACATAAAGATGGAGGCTACAGCTGCTTTGCTCAGTACTTCTCTGCTTTGTTGAGTGTCACGCACCCCTTGGCTATGCCATTGGCCCTGCTACTGCTGCTGCCTGGCCTATTAAAACTCATGGGGGGGGGGGTTACAGACAGTAAAGATGGGGTGCAACACTTAGAGATGGGAGGAAAAATTGATTCAGGTAGCATTTAAAGGCAAATCTACTTAAAAAACAGTGCAAACCGAAACACAGCCCTCCATAGAAATTTGCACTTCTCTTGATTTTGCAGTGCAGTTCTACAGTCAAATAATGTATACTGCGATGTGTGCATAAAAAAATGTACTGTATATATAAGTGATAAACTACCAAAATGCCTTATATTGAGGAAACTTGATTTACAAAAATGTGTGTGTTGGTCCAAATTGCATAAATCAGTGTGTATATCAGGAGAAATTTGCACTTGAATGCAGGTGGGTTTTCCTAAGAACTTAAAAAAAATAAAAATCACAAACTGATGTGAAAATGTGGAGAACTGACCTTAAGATTTTAAAAATGTGAAACTGAGTAAAACCAAAATAGACAGATTCACTCTTCCCTAACAACACTCTCCCTAGTGCTTAGCAGAAAGTATATTTTAGAGAGGTGTCTTATCATGTGTTGTTGTTGTTGTTGCTGCTGCTGCTAATTGAATTTACAGACCACCCTATACTCAGAGGTCTCAAGGCGGTTCACAGAACAAAATCAAAATATAAAACCAAAAAATATATAATCAAAATAAAAACAACCGCTCAATAACTTCCTTCCCAGAAAAAGCCACCAACATTTTAAAAGGGCATAGTATGTTGTTGTTGTTTGAATAATTGAGTACAACTTATAAAAGAAATGGCTAGAAAAATGTCTAAATCTTCACATTTCAAGTGGGAAGCTACGTTTATTCACTAAAGATATTAAAGAATCCCCCCCTCGGATGTGTTGTTGTTTTTTTGTAATTTGTTTGTTTTGCCCATAATTATTTGAAGTATTTAGATTAAGTTAATTGCTCTTGAACATCCAGCTGAATTTTGTGGGATTTCTTTCTGTAAAAAAACATGGTTTCATTAATTAAATATAAGCAGCTGTCTTTAATTTTCAAACCACAAACTGAGTACTACTTTAAAAATTAGGAATACATGATAGCTACAGTTACAGTGGTTCAATTCCATTTATTATTATAATTCAATCATCTCCAATACATTTTTTTCTGAAGAAAATATGTGTGATTCCACAGGCTCAATAAGTAAGTTGGAGAAGAATGTATCAAATCATCTCTGCCAGGTAAGGTACAATGCCCTTCTTTCACCATGGTAGGCAGAGAACCCAAAAATCTTGCAGGTAACACCCGTGTATCTTGACTTCAGTAAGGCATTCGACAAAGTCCCCCATGATATTCTTGCGAGGAACTGATAAAATGTGCACTGAACAAGGTAACTGTTAGGTGGATTTATAGTTGGTTGGTTGGTTGACTGACTGAACCCAAAGACTACTCATTAATGGTACCTCGTCATCCTGGGGGGAAAGTGACAAATGGGGTGCTGCAGGGTTCTGTCCTGGCCCCATTGTTGTTCAACGTCTTTATAAATTACTTGGACAAAGGAACTGAGGGGATGCACATCAAATTTGCAGATGACACTAAACTGGGAGGGGTAGCTAAAGCTGCAGACAATAGAATTGGGACTCATGATGACCTTAACAGATTGGAGAACTGGGCACAAACTCACAAAATGAATTTTAATAGGGACAAATATAAGGTTTTGCACTTAGGCAGGAAGAACCAGATGCACTGATATAAGATGGAGGGCATCTGGCTTACTAGTAAAGGTAAAGGTAAAGGGACCATTAGGTCCAGTCGCGGACAACTCTGGGGTTGCGGCGCTCATCTCGCTTTATTGGCCGAGGGAGCCAGCATACAGCTTCCGGGTCATGTGGTAAGCATGACTAAGCCGCTTCTGGCGAACCAGAGCAGCGCACGGAAACGCTGTTTACCTTCCCGCCAGAGTGGTACCTATTTATCTACTTGCACTTTGACGTGATTTCAAACTGCTAGGTTGGCAGGAGGCTTACTAGTAGTACATGCAAAAAGGATCTAGGGATCTTAGCGGACCACAAGCTTAACATGAGTAATGCAGCAGCAAAAATAGCTAATGCAACAGAAGTATAGTGTCAAGATCAAGGGAAGCTATTTCACAGTGGAACAGACTCCCTCGGGAGGTGGGGGACTCTCCTTCATTGGAGGGTTTTAAGCAGAGGTTGAGTCACCATCTGTCATGGATACTTTAGTTGAGATTCCTGCATTGCAGGAGGTTGAAGACCTTTCGGGGTCCATTCCAACTCTCCGATTCTATGATAAAAGAGGATTCGGGTCCTGACAACAATGCAGCATGATTGGCTGTGACCCACCCACCTCGTCTAATAAGCAGAACCTAGGACATGGGTGGCGCTGTGGTCTAAATCACAGAGCCTAGGGCTTGCCGATCAGAAGGTCGACAGTTTGAATTCCTGTGACGGCGTGAGCTCCCGTTGCTCGATCCCAGCTCCTGCCAACCTAGCAGTTCAAAAGCACGTCAAGGTGCAAGTAGAAAAATAGGTACCGCTCCAGCAGGAAAGTAAACGGCATTTCGCATGCTGCTCTGGTTCACCATGAGCACATGACCCGGTTCACTGCTGGCCACATGACCCAGAAACTGTACGCCGGCTTCCTCGGCCAATAAAGCGAGATGAGCGCCACAACCCCAGAGTCATCTGCGACTGGACCTAACGGTCAGGGGTCCCTTTACCTTTACCTAGGACCAGCTGGTGCAGGGTTCCACTTATTAGATGAGGTGGGTAGCCACAGAAAGACCCACCTCCTTCCATGCCCTAGGAAGAGCAAGGCAAGAAGCTGATGCTGTCTGTATTCTTATGATGGCAGAATGTAAATCCAGTCATTTGTCAAAGGATTTGTGCTATTTTGCAAGCCATTCCACCTGCTGAACTATTGCTAATTGTGACACAGATCACTGAAAGCACCAAATCCTTATTATTTATTGTTGTTTGTCGCTTGTTGTCTAGTCTTGAGAAGGAAAAGAAATGAAAAAGATGGTATAAATGAAGTTATCTAAAACTAGCAAATCTTACCTAGCTGAATGGGTTTTGCTGTTCTGAAAGGGATTAAATGTTAGCTGATTTGGGCGCACTCTTCTGAATGATTGTTCAATGGCAACTGAGATCAAAGTATCTTGAAAACAAGGCTGCTTCTTTTAAATCAAGCAGTAAACATGGGAGAGTTGGAGAGAGAGACCACGTGTTTTGACGCAAGGAAAGCACAGACTCCAAGCTATTAATAAAACATTGGACAGCACCTATAAATAATTGACAGTTGTCATCTAGCTGTTTCTTGGTTATTCGTTGGTTGAGAGTTGGTCTTTTATATTGGTGCTATCTAATCTTGTTACATCACTTGCACTTCTCAACTCAAACATTAATATGTTTGCTTCTGACATGTGATACAGCCTGACTTCTCAGAGATATCACACACCGCTGAACTGCTCCAGTCAAGAGCAATGTAATTGTCATTGGCAGACAGAAATATTACAGCCAGACAGAAGAGTGTAAATAATGAAAAGGCGAATCTTCAATACAGCACAAAGAAATCACCATAATTAGAGAGAGATCTTTTCAACCACAGCCACTGTACATCATTCCTGAATTAGAACAGCGAATACACTAAATGGAAAGGCTCTGTTCATCATGCCAGCACCTGCACTCTTTTGATTATATATCGCAAAGCTCCAGAGCAGGTGTGTGGGTCACCGAGAAGAAATTTGGTAGATTACATATACGCATTTTAGTACAGTATTCTCCTTTTAATGCTAGTTTTAAACACCTGTAGAGGTGGGTGGCACTGCAATTTAGCTGAGAGTATAATACAGTCATATATAGCAAGACTAAGCACACCTAATTGCCATATTTTAATGATGTACAGACAATCTAAGGGCACAATTAACCAGCAGGATGCAGTCATAAAAAGGAAAGCTGAAAAGGGGTGATGAAATATAAATGCTTGGAGATTAAACCTACAATAAATTTGTGATAAAAAATGATTGTGCATCAAGTGACAACACAAGCATATATAACACTAACAAGCCTTAATAGCAGGGAAATTAAAATCTCAAATGCTACATTCGCTGGTCTCTCAAAGCACACAACAGCAAAAGGCATACAATCTATCACTGGTAATGGTTTGGAACCATTTATAACTAGCATTTGGGAGAATATACCCAACTTCTAACATCTAACCACTCAGCTGGTTGCAAGTTTTCAGCATGACTTGTAAATTGGCAAGGGGCCGAAAGTGACAAACGAAAATACTTGTTAAAAAAGGCAATGGTAATACATACATACATATATATATATATATATATATATATATATATATATATATATATATAAAAGAGGAGGTTCATATTCTTGCTCTTTGGTTGCTCGATCCACCAATTATGACTGAGGAAGTCCTGCCATTTTAAATTATTATTTCTAGAGATTTATAGCTTTACTTTCAAACTTGCCTCTTAGATAAAAACAAAACAAAAAAAACCTTCTTTCACATTCTCAGTGAAAGGCAAGTGAGCTCTCTCTCTCTATGAGGATTAGTTTGAAGAGGCATTTGAGGAGATGCCATAGGAATGAAAAGGGGGGCATTATTAATTTCACCTGTCTTAAATGTTGCTAATCTCTGTCTTGGCTGGAGGGCAGGGTATGGTTGTCTGATAAAAGAATCTTGCCTGAGAAAAAACTGACCACAACGATTATATTCCAGTCAATTCTGCCATGAAGGGTTTGGAGGAGATGGAAGACCCAGAAGAGCTTTGAGGAGAGGGTCTGGGAATCAGCAGCCTGGGGTGCATTGATCAGTTTGGTAAGTACATATTGCTTGCAGTTGTCTCAAGTCTTCCCACTCATCTCTCAAAAGACAATTCTCAGACATCATTGTATTGTAATCTATCTTGTTGTTGAGAATAATCTGTGAGTGGATCAACAGTCAAATCAAGTGGAACTTGAAATGGTGCTTCCAGAACTTTCCAGGCGTTAAAATGCTATGGATGGAGATTGTTGAAAGGGATGTATAGCAAGAACCAATAGGTCACACAGAAGGAGCCAGCAAGACATTGTAGTTTTCCATGGATACAGCTGGGAATGCATGTGTCTAATACATCACCATCACAAGCAACTACCGTATTTTTCGTCCTATAGGGCGCACCGGCCCATAGGATGCACCTCGGTTTTTTGGGGGGGGATGAATAAAAAAAATTATCCCCCCCCCCAGCCGCAGCTGCCTCCCCAAGCCTTGCGGACACTCGCCCGAAGCACTCCCGCCGGGCTTGCAAGGCTTGCGGATAGCTTCCTGAAGCCTCGCACTCTCCAGGCTTCAGTGACGCCTCTCGCTCTCCAGGCTTCAGCGAAAGCCTGCATTCGCCCCATAGGATGCACACACATTTCCCCTTAATTTTTGGAGGGGAAAAAGTGCGTCCTATGGGGTGAAAAATACGGTAATCAGAGCTGTATTCAGATAATGGATTTCACTTCTCCAAGCTGGAAGTGACGAGGGGACCCTTTTGGCTACAGGTCATTAAAGCCACTTTGAAGGTGCACTTGAACACCCTTCCAGGTTGTCAATAGTGCTGGACGATCCTCGTGCTGTCACTTTTGCATTTGGTAAGGAATCGGGTTTAGAAGAGATGAGTAGTCAGAAGGGGTTCCAGTGCTCCTGAAAAATGGAAGAGTTTCAGAAGAGCTTATTTTCTGGCTTTGCACATCCAAAACAAGTCCTGCAATGGGCAAAGAGAGCTTGCAATGCTGTGGCTGGGCAGATTTTGCCGACATTTGTGCTGTTATCACCTGGAAGATCAAGATCATCTAAGTAATTGATCAAATTGACAGTCAGCGCTTATGCTATAGAGCACGTGTCAGCAAACTAAGGCCCGCAGGCTGGATCAGGCCCAATTGCCTTTGGGATCCGGCCCACGGACGGTTCAGGAATCACCACATGGATCACCAGCATGCACGTTCATTCCCTCTCCCTCACACGGCGGTGGCGCCTTCTCCCTCCCTCCTCCTGGCTTCTCCCTGCCCTGCCTAGAGGAGGAAGGGGGCTGGGCTTTGTTGGTGCCAGCAGCAGCAGCAGCACTCAAGCGGCCACCATTTTAAGCAGCCCCTCTCTGGAGCCCTTTCGCGTGCCACTCATCGTTCCTCCTCCGCCGCCGCCAGCCCCTACTGCTCACAAAGCACAGGTAAGCAGCCATCAGGGCTCCTAGTGCTCTTGCATCATTCTCCCCCCCCCCCAAAAAATAGTCCAGCCCCCCACAAGGTCTGAGGCACTGTGGACCAGCCCCCTGCTGAAAATGTTTGCTGACCTCTGCTATAGAGGAACTGTATCAAAAGATCCCAGTTTGGTGAATTCAGAGGAAATCCCTGGTGCTTTCTGGAGTAGAAATTCCTAGCAGGGACATAAAAAGTTATAAGGAAACAAAGCCTGAGGAACTCAGGGGAAATTTACAGGGCAGGAGTGAATGGGGAAAGCATGCAAATAAGGAGAATTCTGATTACCCATATGCTCAGATCTTTGAAAAGCAAACCCTTCCCCTCCCTAAATCCCTCAAAGACTGATTCCCAAACTCAATTTCATATTAGCCTCTTATACCATGTGGCTGAAGCACAAGAACTTATGGGTGGGTAGGATGATACTGAGGTAGAGTGTCGGTGTGCATTCAGTGGACTTCTGTCTTCCACTGCCTCCCGCAGTTTGGTCACACTCATCCTGGTAGCTTCAAGAACACTGTCCAACCATCTCATCCTCTGTCGTCCCCTTCTCCTTGTGCCCTCAATCTTTCCCAACATCTTTCCCATCCACCTGGAGCAGGAACCGGCAAGCCACTCTAGTATCCCTGCCAAGAAAACTCCATGGACAAAGACAACAGGCATATTTGTTGTTACCCCAGTCTAATTATCACATGTTTTAACTTAGGGTTACCAGATGTCCCCGGTTCCTGGGCACAGTCCCCGGATTTGCAAATCTGTCCCCGGACAAATTCCGTCCCCGGAATGTCCCCAGATTTGCAAATCTGTCCCCAGGAAACATGGTGGCGGCAGCCTCAGCAGCCCGGAGCCAGCCTGGTAGCACAGTTGGCTCTGGCTGGCTTCAGGAGCTGCTCGCTGCCGTGGCACCCGCCATTTTCCTCGCCGGAAGTCCCCATATGATGTGTCTTGTGTGCATATGATATATCTTGTGTGATCTCCTGCCCCCTTCCCCCTTTGTTTTGACTGATCGGGGGAGGCTCAGGAGTCGCGGGCAGGCGGCCGTTGCCCAGTTTTTAAAAAACTCTGTGTATTTATGTTTCACAGGGTGCGAAAGAAGGGCTTTGTACCTTTATACAATATGTATGTGTGCTTGGGCCCAGGGTTTTTTGCCTCACCATCACCACTACTGACTATCTGTTGCTACTCAGCTTCAAAAAAAAAAAGGGGGGGAGGTGTCCCCGGATCCAGATTCATTGAAAAAAAACTGGTAACCCTATTTTATCTCCCACCTTTCCCCAGCATACTCAAGAGTGGCATTCAACATTTCTCTGTTTCTGTCACAAGAGTCATGTAAAGTAGGTTAAAATGAGAGACACAAGTTACCCAGTGAGCTTCACAAGGGTTCCAACTTGGGGATTTGAATCTGGGTCCCAGATTAACTCTTTTAGCTAAAAACACCATGGAACTCTTAAGTATTGCCACCACGTCACAAGGCTCACCTGTCAAATGTGAGCTGTCCCTACAGCCTGTCAGGATGCTGTCAGCGGCTCCCGGCTGGTTGCCCAGGAAAGTATAAAGACAAGGGAAAAATTTTTTACTGTCCTTTTTTTATTTCATTATTTACAGAGAGAGGCTATAGAACCCAGCCTCTTGGATAATGGCATTGTCCCGAGTGAATCTCCACGTCCTCATTTGCCACTTCTATGGGTGTTGCTACGTGCCCTCTGTCTTTGAGTTCTTTGCTCTCCTACTTTTAAGGCTTGCCAGGTTCTGGGAGATGGAGGGTCTGGGATGCTTTCTAATGACAACGTGGCAGCTGGGTGTTGTCCTGGCTCTCCCATGATTTCCCAGCTTTCCCCCTCATCTACCGCTGAGCTGCAACCTCCCTCAAAGCCCTGTTGTAAATCTATCCTCTTCCTCCTCCCTGCCCAGTCCCTGACAGCCTGTGAGTAATGATGGACATGAAAGTGAAATGTGTGTCAGAAGGTACCTGGAATTTCTCAAGTTGTTCCCCTATGTTATAAAGCTTCTTCTTTTAGTATTTCAATCACGTCATGGTAAACAGCTACATACGCCCCTCCCAAAAACTTATCCAGGGGTTCAGGCAGCCCTCGTGAACAAAACTTTCAGTTTGTTCACTTTATTTAAGGACCAAAGCTATGAACCTAACCCAGCATTCTAGGTCATACAGACTCCCTTTCCCCTCATCAAATGCTTTTGCCTGGCTCTGATGCGTCCTTGAGTTGTAATACTGCCCCCTTGCTTTCCTGGATTTCTCCAGAATGGGAGTGTGCGTGTACTTTTGCATTGCCTGAAAGGTAGGTCTGGACACAACCACTTTTATCTCTGGCCCTGTCCATCAGTGGCATGTGGTCCCCAGAAGAGATTGGATAGCTTGGACTGGAAAAGGTTCCAAATCTTTGCCTTATTACACATTTTTGTTGTTAAATATACAAAAATCCATTTTCAACTCTTGGTTAAGAAATTCAGCAAAACTGTACAGTATACTTCGTATTCAATAAACCCAACTTCCTCACTTTTTAAAGCACGCTTTTTAAACAGTAAAGCATTCTTGGCACACTGTATTCGCCCGCACTTTGAATCAAACTAACAGTATCAAACAAGTACTTAGCAGATATTTTTATGGACAAACGATAACCACTAATGGGTTGTACCTGGTGTTACTTTATTTTAATACACTATTGAATCTTTTAGAATATATTATATGGTTGCTGGTCATGATACTACACTCTAGAATACTGCACATCACCCTAAAAGCTCATAACATGTCATGTTTCCAGAGACACCCATATCTTACAGTTTATGCAAAATACTATTTTAATGCAACAGGTTTTTATTTTTTAATAAATCTCTGCCACAACCAGGAAATTGGAATACAATGCAGCCTCAGTAGAAGCTTTTCTGCCTGGCCTTTTACAACTGATTTCATTTTCATTCTGCAAACATAGAAGAGAAGCGCTCTCTCTTCCATACATCTCATGATGTAGAAATTATCTATAGTTTTTAAAGATCTCTTTCAGTACACTGCAACCAGCCATGACCAGCCTATCCAGTTGATGAATGAGATGTTTGTGCTAATAATCAGCCCTGAGGAGGCTTACCCAACAGCCTGCCACTAGTCATACATACAGTAGGCACTTTAGCTGTGGCCCCAAAAGTCATTTCCCCAAATCTGAGAAATGTATTGTGGTGGCTAAGTAACAGGAAAATGCTTGGGCAGGGCCAAGACTCATGTACCCTAATGGCTTGGACTGCCTTCAGACAGGGAAAATGGCCACAATCTACAGATGTAATCCATTGCTTCCCAAGTTATCCAACTTATGCAATACAGTCTTAATTCAACTGGATTTGTATTTTCAAAGCTGCAACCCATCCTTGACTTAAGTGCACAGGAGCACCATTTACATTCCTTAGGATAAAGGTAAAGGGACCCCTAACCGTTAGGTCCCGTCGCGGATGACTCTGGGGTTGCGGCGCTCATCTCACTTTACTGGCCGAGGGAGCTGGCGTTTGTCCGCAGACAGCTTCCGGCTCATGGGGCGAGCATGACAAAGCCGCTTCTGGCCAACCAGAGCAGCACACAGAAATGCCGTTTACCTTCCCGCCACAGCGGTACCTATTTATCTACTTGCACTTTTTGGGTGTGCTTTTGAACTGCTAGGTGGGCAGGAGCCGGGATTGAACAACAGGAGCTCACCCAGTTGCGGGGATTCGAACCGCAGACCTTCTGATCGGCAAGCCCTAGACTCTGTGGTTTAGACCACAGCACCACCTGCATCCCATTCCTTAGGATACTCTGGAGTAAATAGTCTGTTCATTGCAGCCAAGATTTATATGCTTAAATATAACTGACATTTGTTCCTTTATGGCAGGAGTAGCTTACCTGTGGCCCTCTAGATGTCACTGGGCTCTGAATCCCATCAACACCAGCCAGCATAGCCAATGGTCAGAGTTGATGCGAGTTGTAGCCTGGCAACTTCTCGAGGACCACAGGTTACCCAGTTCTGCTTTTACACACACACACACACACACACACACACGTCTATAAACACAGCACAAGTTTGTGAATTAGATAATGACCACAATCCAGACCATGCAACAAACTCCATATGCCCAATGGAGCATCTGATTTGATTTCTTTCTCGTCAGCAGCTAGGTTTGGGAAGCCAATTTTTGACAAACTTTGAGTGCAATTTCCATTGCAACAAGGAGTGAGGACGAAGGCTCCTTGTTCAAGAAGAAATTTCAAAGTCTCACTGTGTGCCCAAGGAACCACTGTTGTCTCTAAGGTTGCTCTCTGGTTTGTGGCCCAAATCTACAATCCTGCCATAGTGTCATAAGACTTTCGTGTAAAGTTTCTCACCACATTTATTCTTACACACAAACATATTGCAAATTTAAAAATGTGAAAACTATTCAGTGAGAAAGAGCAGTTTGCACAAACGCTAAATAGATAACATGCAAATATATGCAAATAATATTTTGGGATGCTGGATCTGACAGCCCAATATGGAAAATATAGCTTGTCACAGCCTCTCTGCATATGCAGCAAGAACAGAGCTTATTATGAACCATATCATCACTAGAATGTTTCCTTGAAGGATTTGATTATACCGTATTACCAATTATCATAGTGATTACCATAGCAAGGACTGCTTCTCATCTTGCTTTTGACAGAAATGGTGTGTTAAAACATGTAGTTCTATATCGAAGAGAAGAGATGTTATCGCCAAAGCCGTATCTTAGATTTTACCCCCCATATGGCCCACAGCTTTAATACCAATGCTTTCTTCTAGGGGTACTCAAGGGTGCATAGTACTGACATATATATTTTTCTAGAAGAAAAGCACTAGTTAAAAGTGTGGCACTTACTCTACCAGCATCTTTTTTTTCTAGAAGAAAAGCACTGCTTCAGACATAAGATAGTCTTCCCCACTCTTCTCCAAACTCCAAATAGCTTCTGCATCCCAATGCCAAATAGTCAAGAGATACCACTGTGCCTGAACTTAAAGGAGAGATGGGGAATTGGGTCCATCCAGCAGGCTGAGTCCTTACTCCACAGGCCAACTTTGGCAGGAGAGTAGGGCTGCCCACCTGTCTATCACCTGACATCATAAGCCTTAAAGAATGGTTGCCCAAAACAGATGGAAATGAGAAGTCTGAAGACATTCAGTGGGGCAAGCAAGCACACCAGAGAGTGCACCAGGCAAGTAAGCTCACAGCTCACAGCTACCAGATAGAGTTCCTGACAAAGAGCTGCCCAATAGTTACACTATCCAGTAAGAAACGGTATGGGGGCACTTCCTATTAAAGGGGAATTGAGACATATTGAAGCACATTCACACAGCTGGCCATGATTATCTAGGAAATCCTTAACTGGCAGGTCTTCTTTCTTGTGTTCGGCTTAATTAAAATGTCCTCAGTTCTCTTCTCCCAAATCACATGCTCCGAGGTACAAAGTAGCTTCAGATAAAGAGTACAGAGTAGCTTAAGAGCAGTATAAAGGTAAAAGTAAAGGTACCCCTGCCCGTACGGGCCAGTCTTGACAGACTCTAGGGTTGTGCGCCCATCTCACTCAAGAGGCCGGGGGCCAGTGCTGTCCGGAGACACTTCCGGGTTACGTGGCCAGCGTGACAAAGCTACATCTGGCAAGCCAGCGCAGCACACGGAAACGCCGTTTACCTTCCCGCCAGTAAGCGGTCCCTATTTATCTACTTGCGCCCGGGGGTGCTTTTGAACTGCTAGGTTGGCAGGCGCTGGGACCGAGCAACGGGAGCGCACCCCGCCGCGGGGATTCGAACCACCGACCTTTCGATCGGCAAACCCTAGGCGCTGAGGCTTTTACCCACAGCGCCACCCGCGTCCCAAGAGCAGTATAGCATGTGTTTAAAGTCTTCTGCATTGCCACATCCCTATCACAGACTTAGAATTAGGAACTGAGGCACAGAAACACAAACACACACACACAGAGAGAGAGAGAGAGAGAGAGAAGCAAAGACAGCCTGCTCTCAGCATTTCCCAGAAAGTCGTACATTCACAAGGGTCCTGGTCCTGGAACAGTCTCAAAAGTAGACACCAAGGCTCAGTATAAGCTTACTTCTGGGGTGAATCTGAACATGCCTCCCAATGTGGCATTTGAAGCCCTGGTTTCATGTTTCAACTGAGCCCCAGGTGTTACACACATTAGGATACCAGCAGGGTTCTTTGCCCTGCTATTAGTGTAGTTAGTACCCAAGAGCCCCATTTAAATGGGCAGTCAGCCACATGGTGCAGCCTGTGAGATTGGCATTTTTCACTTGTCCAGGTGGAGCATTGATATGGGGCACCAAAACCTTGACTGGACACATCCAGGTGGTGGACTTGTAAGAAAGCGAGGGTATTTGGGGATATGATATATGGTGAGATAAAAAAGATGTTCAAAAAACAACAGAAAAAACCCGTGAAGCTTTTCTCTTAGGAATTATAGGGACAGAAGTTCTAAAAAAGATGATTAAACAGTTTATGTATTTAATGACAGCAGCTAGGATTTTCTATGCACAAAAATGGAAGGAAGAAGAAGTCCGTACCCCCCAAAGAAGAATGGATAAATAAAGTGATGGACTATGTGGAACTGGCAAAACAACAGCAAAAATAAGAGAACCTCGCAAGGATTGCTTTGTGGAACAATGGAAACCTTTTTCTAAATATTTAAAGAAATATTATAATATGATGAATTTGTGAGCAGGATTTGAACTATGAGCAACGGAAGGAATTAGAGATTATTGTATGGTGGTTATGATAAAAGAGACAGAAGATAAGGGGGAGAAAATAAAAACACCATGGAAAACGGGGGGGGGGGAGTTGAAGAAAACCAAAGAAAAAATTATGATGTTTTGCAGTGTACATGTGAAATGTAATAACATATAATAAATGGAAGATTGGACCATCCAGGTTCTCTGGGTGCCAGAGTAAGAGGCCAAGGGCTTCCTCTATTTCGGGGGATATTCTTTCTAAAGCTGTTGACTTTTCAATTTCGCAGGGCTGATTAAGTTTCCCAGTCAGCAACTGTTCATCCAGCAGCTTTGTGCAACGCGAGCAGAAGCATGGAGTCTTCTAAAAACACCTGGGATGGTATCACTCATAGGCCATTGCATTTTGCAGTGTGGAGCGGGGTGGAGAGAGCAAGAGAGAGCTCTTGCTTCTCGTTTTTCTCTCTTCTTTATGTTCCATCTTCCCCTTTTGACCTCTACCTTTTCTAAAGATCACAGCTCTTGTTACCTTTTTATAGCATGTGAACACTCCCCCGCTCCTCCAAAGCAAACCCAAGAGAGGAAACACGACTTGACCCCGGAGCTGATTTAGAGGCTGTGCTTCAGGCATCACAGCTGGCTTGGTCCTCCAGCTTCAGACACAGGTCTGGAATACTTTACCCTTTGATAGGCTCTTTGCTTTTGACTTCACAGAACAAAGGGAGCACAACTGAAAGCTTCCCTTTACCCATAAGCCCTGCTACTACCCTGACAATGTTCAATGGGAAATAAGTTTCTTTCTTTTTTTCTTTCTTCCTTTCTTGATAAAGAGGGGGAATAGGAAATGTCCCACGAGGCAGCGGGTGGTGGTAGGGAGGTTTCAGGTAACAATGATATTGTTTCTATGGTAAACTAAGATAATAACAGGCTGTAACACAGCTTAAAACCAACAGTTTCCTGGCAATTTACTGGGTTAATCAGGTCAAAGTAGCCCATCACCCAGAACTTCATTAAATAGCATCTTTACCATTAAAAAACAAATCCAAACTCAATTGGAGGCAGGGAGGGTGACTCTGGCACAGGCAAGCAGCCACAGCAACCTACTTTGTGTGTTGACTTTCTGTTTGCGAGATATATAGTCAGCATTTCTAATGAATCTGCTGGAAGCGGCTGGAATATTATGATTTATAGCACCTTCCCACTCTCTATCATAGCATTTTATTAGATGGATGGGAAGCCAGTAGTAATGAGGTTAGGAATGAGAAAACATCCATCAAGCTCAGCTACGTCTTCTCTGGAAAGGCAACACGCTATCTCGTATGTCACAGGCAGTGATCTGGGTCACGATGATATAAAATGCGTGATTAAAACCAAGCATTTGACACCAGATAATAGGCATCTAGTTAAAAAATAGCTCCAGTGTTCCCGACTTTTAATTAAGCCCCACTCGTAAATATGCGCCATGGTAAATATACAGCAGAATGGGGCTTGTTTATATTCCCCCACATAACAATTACCTCCAGAACGGACCCTTTATTTTACTACATGATGTTATTAGGCAGGAGAGGGTCGAAAATGCAAACGTTAAGTCAGTGATGTCAAGCAAGCACACACAATGATTCCCTGCTCTCCCTCCCACTCCTTAGCCCCATCTTTACAGTTATCAATCTAAAATAAAACACCCTTAATCATCCTCAACAATCCTTCACTTTGCTTCTGATTGCATCTGTAATGACAAGAACAACGCAGGCCTCTTAAAGGCCTCGCAGTCGAGTGCTATAAATATATTCATGTAATATGCGGTTCTGTTTCCCTCTCCCCCTTTTTCCACGGGATTCATTTTCATGTTTCTTTTAAAAGGGTTAACACTCTGTACGTGTTTGCAGAGATGTCAAGGCCTCAGTCTGTAGTAAAATTATTTCTAAGTGGGTTTCGTTGCTTTCAATAGGATTTACTCACAGATGAGATTTTGAGGTTGGGTTCCACCAGTTTCCATTGCCTTCAATGGGCTAGTATAGAGGTATGGTTGAGAGTGTGTGCTAGAAACCAGAGTGTCCCCAATTAAATCATACTTTAGCCACAAACTTGCTGGCTGGCCATTATTTATGTATTAGCTCCTTTTCCTCTTCTTCCCCCCGTTGTTTTACTGCAGGACTATTATATGATCACCTAAGTAAGATTACTGAGACAATATAGGGAATGTTTTGAGCACTCAGGAAAAAAGTGGTGGGTGGGTGGGTATAGCAAGTGCTTCAGAGTGTAAATAATTTCCCTGCCCTCTGCCCAGTTGTCTCATTTTAGTTATTCTCTGCAATTCAGTTTAAAAAAAAATAAAAATTATTTCCCAAAAAACTCTCCTCCAAAATGCACCAATATTTGGAAGCCAGTGCCCAGATTTGGAATTTAGTGAATGTGCCATAGGTCCCACTCATATGAGATCATGGCCTCCGTGCTCTTACGATAAAAAATTGGAAGGGGTTTTCCAGGAAGATGGCATTCCATATTTTGGCTTCAAATTGTTGCAGGGTATGAAATGCACCAACCCTTTAGCAGCTCTCCTCTCTTCAGAATGAAATGGATGGAGGGTATCTGGTCCTGGCAGCCAATGAAATGTGGACATACCTGAGGGTTCAATCAGGGCCAGATTTAGGTTTGATGAGGCCCTCAGGTACTGAAGGTAATGGGCCCCTTTATATGTCCAGCTGTCCTTTGTCAACAACAAATTGTCACTGTTTTTTTGTTGAATATATGCTATATGGCAATTTATGGACCTAATAGGTATCTCAAGCCATTTGCACATGTTGCCCTGCAACCAGTCCATGCAGAATGTATTATGTACCACTCTGGATACGTAACTTTCAGGTTACAAACGCGGCAAACCCGGAAGTGTATACTTCTGGGCTTCGCCGCGCGCGTATGCGCAGAAGTGGTGCCTCTGCCTACAGACTTTTCAGGATGAAGACGGCCCTCTGGAACAAATTTAATTCATATCCGGAGGGTCCACTGTATATAGAAATGAGCAAACCAGTGATATTTTAGGGCGTTGGGGCCCATTACTTACATCATAGGAGCCTACACAACACAAAACTGTTGCTGTATGTTGGTTTTGTTTTATTTGTTTTTTTATCTTATATTTTGGAAATGTACAACCACTTTTTTTCCTTAAATTTTTTTTGGGGGGCCCAAGAGAGTGGGGCCATAAGTTATAGCTTGTGTAGCTTATAAGTAAATCCGGCACTGGGTTCAATGTAAGAGAGGGCAAGTCAGTGTAAACAGGAACTGAGGAGGAAGAACAGTCTCTTGTGCACTGAGGATTTTGAGGAGACCTTTTGAGGGCACCACGGGAGGCACACTGGCACCAAGGTGATCACAGTGATGACTCCAAGGCTTCAGATGGAACCCAGTCACTAAAAGCAGCAAAGATGGTGCCTTCTTAGGCCTCACTCCCTAACAAACTACTGATGCTAATTACTGATTTTATTGGCCATAAGGAATAAATTTTGACTAAGTGTTGCCAAATTGCATATAGTAGCTGTCTCTGTGTATTTTTAAATTGCTTTGGTGTTATCCAGTTTGTTATTTTTAAAGTGCTTTTCTCCAGCAGAAAAGGAGGGAAGTGGTGAGAAGATATCTGTTAGAGAAAATGTACTTTAAAAAAACAACTAGAGAAGACTATACACACATACACACACACTCACATGTTATATTGTAATTTAATGATGATAGACTAACAAAAATGAAATCCACCGGCAAGCATATACTTGTGGTGTTGCCAGGTGCTAGTTGCAAGTCCTTCAGTGCAATTATTTTAAATACCTATTTTAAATTATAGTAATAACTGTAACTGACAACTGAACAGTTGAACAAGTTACAGCAGTGCCTGATTATTATGCTTTCCGTTGCTTAGACAAGAGGCAAAAGCAGCCGCTGGTCTGATGGATATGTTACAGTGGGTGAATACTCTGACCTCGTCTCATCAGTCATTTCCAGGGTAAACTAGGCTGTGTTTATCATGTCAGACTCACAGGAGTCCTCAATGTCACTTCCAACAGCCACGCAAAAGGAAATGCTGCTGTCTGTGAAACAGGAGGTGGGGAGGAATCAAGAAGAAAGCAAGCCAATGTCATCGTGGACTTATTAGCTCTGCAGAAAAGGAATCTGATTCAGAAATACAAGGAAACATCATAGGGAGTTTCACAGAGCAACCTCCACATCCAGTGCCCTGTGCCAAATTGCTGTGGCCGGAACATAACATGGGAGGAGCAGCTTTTAATAAAACCCCCCTACCCCTCCCATTGACTACGACAGCTACAGGGCTGGAGTAGCTCCAGGCCTATTTGGGGAAGGTTATGCGGGACTGAGGCATTTAGCATCTCGCAGATCCACAGCCTCCCACAACAAACCACTGACATACCCCATTTCTACCTCCACTGCCAGGCCAGCTGTGGTGGCAGAACTTGCCAACGATGAACTTGTTTACTATTTACTTGTTAAGAAGCAACTCAGCTGAGGCAAATAAGATTGCTATTTGGTCCAACAACACTTCTGAGATATGGACATTTGCCCCATGTATATCTCAAAGTATGCATGACATTCACAAGTGCAACATTATGCCTAATAACAGTAGACTTAGTTCTTCTTCCTCAGTTCTACTGTTAAACCATAGGTTTTGCAGATTAAATACTGTGATTTACGGTATTAAAAACTGTGACTTACAGTTTTCTAGGTGTCTTATTAGAATTAGATTACATTCATATTGGTCTAGGGTTTATAGACTTACTGAAGGGCTTTTCTCCAGCCAGTTAGCCAAATATATCACTGACCTTCTAAGAGGAGCTAGATATACAATCTCTATGCATGTTGAAACCAACTAACCTGTTCATAAGACAACTTGGGCAGGGGGATTTCTTCATTCATCTAAGGAGGAGGCCTCTAGCCCAGGACATCACTCTGTTCCCATGGATATCTGGTTGGCCACTGTGGGAACAGAATGGTGAACTAAAGAGGCCTTTGGTTGAATCCAGCTGAGCTATTGTGTCTCCCATGCTACTTAAACATCCATAGTGAAAGAGGTCACTTGGAAATTTGGAATCTATTGTCACTACCATGTGGATGACAGAGAGCTATATTTCTCTATTTCATCCCAGTCCAATGAGGCTGGGGATATTCTCAGCTGATGATTTGAATCGCTAAAGCACTGAATATACAGTACTAGCATGGGAGGCATTTACTTAATCTGGAGTAGGGGCTGCACTCCTCCAATGGCTGCATGTGTGCAGGGGCTCCATGCATTCAGGACACTCAGCTGCAACCAGGGCACTCAGTGGCATAAGTGTCGTGGTCGTATGGTGCCCCTGCACATGAGCAGCTGCTCATACATTGAAAGTGTGGGCGTGCTTGCAAAAAAACAAACACATATAACAGAGAAGCTGGAAGAAGGAGACACAAAACTGGGGACTAGGTAAAAGCATGGTCCTGTTTCAATGGCCTACATAATAATATTCAGTGCTTTTTCCCCTAAAAAAAATGTTTAGGGATACTCTCAATTTTCCTACTCATATTAAAACACTGCCCCTCAATGAGGCCAAACTTAGATTCACAAAATGTTTAGGGGTATATGTATACGTATCCCAGCGACCCCCCCAGAAAAAAGCACTGGGGATATTGAATGAATAGGGTTAATTGGTTTGATGTGGTCAAGTAAAAGGAAGTTTAGAGAAGACCAAAGTATTTTTAGTCAGCAATGGTGATCTGCCAATGGGAATACAATGTTTTGGGCAGGACTGCACTGCTACGATGCAGGGGCTTCTGGAAGCAGCTTTGCTCCTGAGTTTTCAGGATTAGCTGTGGTCAAGAGTGCCTTTGCCAGCTGTGACTGGTGTGCCAAGTGCCTGAAGAAAGCAAATCTGGCCATGGTTACCCATCCCTTAATTACATCAAGCTGAGACCCTAGGATTGCATTGTTTGCACTGGCTTTTAGTGCGTTTCTGGGCTTAGGATCAGGGTGTCTAAAGAACTGCCTCCTATTCCTACCACACGAGTCTGCTTTTGATCTAAGGTCATCTGGAGAGGTCCTGTTATGTGGCTGGCAGGAGCTGGCTCTGCAGGGCCTCCCAAGCAGCTGGCCCTTTGGCTGCCTCACAGATGTAGTTCCAAGTAAGGCTAAAAACACTTCTGCCCTGAGAACCTTTTTGGTTTGGGTGATATGTGAGGGCAAATCTTGTTTTAAAAATTGCTGCTTTGCATGTCTTAGATAAACAGATTTCTTTTAGTTGTGTTTTACTTATTTGTTGTGTGTTGGTTGTTGACTTGAACAGTTTGTGAGGGACTCATGTGCAGTAAGAAAGGCAAGATATAAAATACTTTAAATAAATAAATAATTCAAATGGATGGCCCATTTATAACAAACGATAATTGCCCTTTTATTATCACCTCATTTCCTGCAGTTACACCTCCCTGAGGAGAAAATTACTTTTCATCTCCCATTTATTTTCCAGAACAAAATTTGCTTACAAGAATGGACAACTGAAGAGCCCAAGAAATTTTCCACTGAGAAAGCAGAACATCATTGACTGTTGCCTTTAATTCAATACTACCAGAAAGCAAGATATGTATTTTGCATACTCAGGACTTAATTTTATACAGTGGGTTTTGTGAGCTGCTGTATATTAAATTATGGTTATTTTTTATCAAATAAAACATATTCCAAGACATATAAAACTTTTTTTGCTGTAATGTAAGAGATTCATTTTTGATTATCTAAAAGTTTCCAGTCCAGCTCTCAGAACTGGAGAGGTGTGTTAAGATTTGTAATTATTACTTTTTATGTAATTGTGTGATTTCTGTAAATATAGTCAACACAGCTGCTTGCATTTTGGGGCCCTCTTTGAGAATAACTCTTGGAAGCTGCTAAGATGAGCTCCTGCACATCAACATTTACCACTGAGCTTATTTCTGTTATGATGGCAATTGCTGCAAATAAAGACTAATCAGCCATTTATTTTTATTTTTTGGGAAAGTTGAACAGGAAGATCTATCTTTTTCCACAAAGAGGTTTGGATACCAGAGGGAGATTGGTTTAATGGCTTCAGGCATTTCTGTGGAATGAGAATAGTTTCTCTTGGGTTGCAATATTAGACTGCATACTTGCGGTCACCTTGACCCTTGAAATGAGTGATTTACTATGTTGGCTTTTATTACACAACCATTTCAGGGGAATAAATTACGGGCTCCTATGCTGTATTAATATTATTGTGACATAGCTACTGTTGCAGCCCTTTTGTCAACATCTTCTGCACAATGCCTGCCAGGCTAGATATGGGGCTATTGGCTAAATGCGCACTGATGCCATCATGAAAGGTCATCACCACCAGCAGCACTTTTTTACTAGTAATAGGCTGTTTACTTAGCACCAGTTTTAAGCTCAGCTCCTGCTGGGAACATGAATATGTAGGCTTTTGAATGAGAACAGGTGCTAGCAAGGAAAGATCCATATCAGTATTCGTGTACAATCAAAAATAGCTATAAAGCATGTCCGTGACCTCATTTCACCGACCCGGTTTGCTTGCCAGGTTTTTCTGGGTGTGAATCTAATCTACTCATATTATGATGGCAAAAGCTGAAAATAAAGACTGACTGACTTCTGGGTGGTGTTAATGCTTTGGCATTTAAGCAAGGATAATTTATAGACAGGCGCTCTGTCATCATCATTGTAGAGTAGACAGTCTATATTCAGCAACCGGTTGGCTTTTCCCTGTTCTAAATTTTTCTAACATGGCAAGAAGGGACCAGTCTAGTAGGGTGGATCAGTTTTAGCTATGAGGGCATAGACTCTGCCCATAAACACTTACGAAGGAGCAGCTCACCCACTGGAAGGGGCACTGCTGTTGTCCCCGCACAGCCCTGACCTCGCCACTACCTCACCCTTCGCCCTCCTGGTACGCGGCAGCAATGCCCTCGGCAGCAGACTAGCTGCCTCACTGGGAAAGCGACTTCTGCACTTACACAGCAATAGAATTATTAGCTTTTCTTTCATTTTCTTACAACATTTTTTTGCCACCCAATTACAGTACGCTCCCTGGGAGGTGCAAAACTTTTTTTTTTTTTAGAAAACAGCAACAGTGAACCATACAATATAAAATATATAACATCCAATTTAAAACCAGCTTAAACAACATCCGAATAAACCAGGCTGCAACCAGCAGCACCCAAGGTCTAAAGCACACTCAGGCATGTTTTTAAAATTGAAAAGCTGGGGGAAGTCACAGAATTGTAGAGTTGGAAGGGGCCAGGCATTGAAAACACCACAAGGTAAACCACTTAGAAGTTTTATTATGATCAAGCAATATATAGATTTTAATAAATAAATAACTAGGTGCTGTGCGAGCTTCTCAGGAGGGCGTTCCACAACTGGGACACCCATACTTTAAAAGGCTGCTCTTTAATAGCCACCTACCTCAACAAATCTGGTGGGGCACCTGGAGGAGAGCCTCTGAAGATGACCTTTGGGTTTGTCATAGGATTCCTGCTTATTCATATTTGATTTAAAATGTGACAATTACTTTAAAGAGATATCTTTATATACTCCCTTGCCCTAGTTCTCTTCCCGCTTCTAAGCCAGTAGCCAGCAACCCTGATCTTATCCTTCCCATTTATTTGAAGGCTTTATAGATGACTTCATCCAAAACCTTCTCTCCTCATCAGGACCTCCCTACTTCTTGTGGGCAACTACAGAGCTGTTGTGTTCTTTCCATGTCTTCTAGGGCTGTGCTGAAACCTGTCTTCCATTTTCCCAAAACTCTTCTGCCCCTGCTAAAGAAACTTCAATTTTTCTGCCACTTTCTGTTACAATTTATTTGTAATTTTGGTGGGTGCTGGTTTCAACTTACCTTATTGTTGTGAGGTAGATGTGGGTGTGTCTGTGCAGTTTACTCAGCTGTCTGCACTTCCTGATTTGAAAAGCCCTCATGATGTCTTCCGCTGAAGTGGTTTTTTTTCCCCAATTTTTTTCTCGACTCCCCCAGGCTGAGTTTCAATGTATACCATTGTAACAGTTTTCCAAAACTATTTTCACATGTAATTTACTTAATCCGTTAACATCTTTCTTTCCTTTCATTTTAACTTTAAACATATTATTCTATAACATCACTTATCTAAATCCTAGGCCAATCTGCTACTTGCAAGTATTTCTATTTAAATTATCTTAGCATATTTAGTTAAATAGTCTTTAAATTTCTTCCATTCCTCCTGGTACTCCTCCTCCTTCTGGTCACAGACTCTTCCGGTCAGGTCGGCTAGCTCCGAAAAATCCAGCATCTTCATCTGCCATTCCTCCACTGTTGGTACTTCTTGTAATTTCCAATATTTGGCCAGCAAAATTCTAGCAGCAGTTGTGGCATACAAAAACAATCTAGCATCTTTCTCGGGCAGTTCCAAACCTAGTCTTCCCCTGAGTTTTAAATAAAGTACAAGAAGCCAAGGAAGACTGCCACAGATTGCCTGAGATTGGTGCACTCACTCACTCACTCACTCACTCACTTACTTACTCACTTGCTTACTGTCTATATCTATCTATCTATCTATCTATCTATCTATCTATCTATCTATCTATCATCTATCTATCTATCTATCTATCTATCTATCTATCTATCTATTTATCTATCCATCCATCCATCCATCCATCCATCTATCTATCATCTATCTATCTGTATATCACCATCTATCTTCATATCCATACTGATTTCTTTAAAATTAAAAGAACACTCCATTTTTACAAACAAACAAACAAAAATGAAAACCAGCTATCCGCCACACTATGGGCAGCCTCTCATAGCAAACCTTCTTTTGCTTTCCAGAAATCCAGTCCAAGATCTCCCCCGCTTGAAAACGTTTGAATACCATTGCTTTTCTCATTAATTGCTGGATAATGTTGCTGTTGTCTTTAAAAAGAGGAGGCATTTTAAGGCAAGAGCACTACTGCAGAGCGAATCTGCCTCCTGTAATTTCAGGTTTGGTGTCCTGGCTGCTTACTCTGTTTGCAGTGCTGTGCTTACCATTTTATTCTCTTTACAAATGACCCTTTAACCAATCAAAAATCTTGTTCTGGTAGTCCGAACACTCCTTAGTTTTTAACTAGGGACTAATAAGCACAAATGGAATGTCTACAAAAGGATCCATCGCAGTCCGACCTTTTAATTCCACCGTCTCATATAAAGGGAATGATCTCTAATGTCCACTTGACATAATGCAAAACCCCACAGGGCACAAAGTCATCTCTTCAGTCAGCCTAGCAGTTTCTTGGTAGTCTGCCAGCTGAAGACCACATATACCATGGGTAGGCAAACTAAGGCCCAGGGGCCGGATCCAGCCCAATCGCCTTCTCAATCCGGCCCGCGGACGGTCCAGGAATCAGTGTGTTTTTACATGAGTAGAATGTGTCCTTTTATTTAAAATGTATCTCTGGGTTATTTGTGGTGCCTGCCTGGTGTTTTTACATGAGTAGAATGTGTGCTTTTATTTAAAATGCATCTCTGGGTTATTTGTGGGGCATAGGAATTCGTTCATTTTTTATTTATTTGTTAAATATAGTCCGGCCCCCCACAAGGTCTGAGGGACAGTGGACCGGCCCCCTGCTGAAAAAAGTTTGCTGACCCCGAAATACATTGGATCTCCCAGGCTTCAGTTTGCAGTAAATGACCAAACTTTCCCCTCATGCATTCACAGGTCATAAAGCAGTTTGATAATGGAACAACATTCTTACATAGAAATGTATATTACACTTACATAACTCCATAATACAGTATTGCTCCTTCTCCACAAGACCCAAGCTTTTCCTTCCCTGAGAATTCAGTCAGAAGTATCAGGAAAACTGAATTAATTACAGGGTAAGCCAGAGGTGAGGGGAGCTCAATCTTCACCGATGGCTGTTGGAGCCACATATGACAGTTTGGCAACTTTTCCTTTACCTTCAGCACTTTGCTCTTCTCCTCTGAGTATGCTTTGTTTCCTGTTGGGGAATCGTGACTCTCCAACTTCCATCATTCCTGACTATTGCATATGCTTCAGTTTCTATATATTGGAGAACTTGTGGCCTTCTGCATGTTGTTGGACTCCAACTTCCATCATCTTTGACCATCAGCCATACTAGCTTAGGCTGATGGGACTTGAATTGCAGGCAGTTGGAATAGATGACCCTCAATATACCTTCCATCTCTATGATTCCATGCAGGTGGGTTGGTTATACGAATTTAAGGAAAGCCATGTTAGATCAGACTAGTGGTCCTTCAACTCCAGCATGCGGCTTCCCACAGTATCCTGCTATATGGGAAGCCGGGAAGCTGTTGCTCCAAAGCCACTGGCAATTGCAGCCTTTTGGCTTCTGAACCTGAAGGCTGCATGTGGCCGTCATGTGGAGTAGTCATCAAAGGAAGGGGAGCTACTTCCACACCTAACATTTCTTGTAGCATGTCTGTGCAGAACTGTGGCCACCTTCACAACAATGCAGATGACAGTACAACCTCTTCCTTTGTCGTTCATCACCACTTCAGTTAAGTGTTACTGTCCTGACAAAACTTCTCTGTGCCACGGCATTCACTTCCTCAGCACAGAAAAGTTAAACAACGGAGTACGTTGGGGCATAAGCTCTTCAACCATTGAGATATTGAATTCTGATCTTTAATAAACCAACACTGATTTGCCGCACTGCTCCTGTTTGCTTAGTTAAGCTCCACTGGCATAAGAAAAGGTTCACATAATTTAATCAGATTGCCTTTTTCATTTTATTTTTATTAATGCAGAAAGCAGGCACTGAGCACCATGATTACTTGCTGTTCTCACAACTAGAACATTCTTTCCCTATCAAACTAGCGATGGATGGGGCGGGGAGCAATGAAGCACACAGGGCTTTAAATAAATAATTGAAGTTGCATCTCCTCCCACACAGACCTGCCCTGGGTGTTAAGATTTGCAAGGAAAGCCCTGATGGCAATACTCCTGAAATGTGAAGTTTGTGGGGTTGTTGCATGGAAGAGGGCCTTCTCTGTGGTGGGCCCCAAGCTGTGAAAATAACTCCCTTCTGAGATGCACTTGGCTCTATCTATGCAAGCTTCTTGATGATGGTCAATATGTATCTTTTTTGCCATGCAAAAAGCCAGAGGCTTTTATTTATTTATTTAGAAGCACTACAGCCTCCAACCATAGAGGTGCAGCATAGCAGACACGGCTAGTAGCCATGAGTAGTCCTCTCCTCCATGATGTCTTGTGACCTACCTTGGAGGTATGACCTGTCTCTTAAAGTTGGCATTGATAGAATAGGATCTGTCTGGAAGGGAGCAAGGAAATGAGCTCTAGGCAGGGGCAACGTGCAGAGAGAGGTGAGAAAAGGTTTGGGGGGAAGGTGGGGGGAAGTCAGGGCAAATAGTTTCTTCCCCTATGCCCACTGAGCTTCTTCAGCTTTTCCCAAGCAGTGTTCTCCAGATGTCTCTCCCCCCCCGATCTCCCCCCATTTCACTGAGTCCGCACAAGACGTACTGCTCTCTGTCTCAAGTCGTTAATGACATTTTACAGAGTCGCTGTAAATAATTCAGTTCCAACGTTAATAATGCACACCAGCGGAAGAAAGGAATTAAAAGGGATAGCCAAAAGGGAGAAGGTAAGTGTTCAATAAGGATAAGAAACAAAGCTGAGAGATAAAGGAAAGCTTCCCCCTGACAGCAGGATCACCAAAGAAACAGAATCAAGAGAATGAAACTGCCAGATGGAGGGGGAAAGTGCCATTGCTTTCTCTATGGAAGAAAATCCAAGAGAGATTGCATAGCCTGAAGTTCATTCATTCAGTGTGGGCCGTATATCTATATGCATGTGTGGGTGGGTGGGTGTGTACAGTGGGTGTGGGTAAAAAAGGTATGAAGAAAGCATACGTGGAATTGAAGTAGTTGGCCAGTGGATTATGGATACAGAATCATCTGTGGGCTAAACTGGGGGCCTTTTTAGTGACAATGCTTTAAATTGTGTGAATATTTCACAATGGCAAGTAGAAGCCATTGGGATGACGAGAACTGGGACGATGCAGTGCAGTGAGGAGGAGTTTATCCCCACCCCACAGTCCTGGCAAAAAATCACCCAAAGCTACCATTTGCATTAGGAGAGACTCTCCCATTGGTGCCCGTGGGAGCTTCCTTCCTGATGCAAATAAGAACTCTGGAAAATGGGATTTCCACTGAGAATTACGATAAGCGCTAGAGGAAAGGGTTTGACCCTCCTTTCCCACCTCCGGCAGATCCAGCCCTGAACAGCTCCCCACTCTCCATGACAGCTGTTTGTGACTGTAAAACCATTCATTCAATTTAAAGCAACACATTTCACAACACATGTAGCTGGGCCCTCTGTGTGATCCCAGTTCTAACTGTACACATCGAAAGTATTTTTGCTCCTTAGAAAATATTTTGAACTCTTACATGCACTCTAGTCAACCTCCAACACAAATGCCTTCATTTAGAAATACCGTGTTTAAATTAGTAACATCAAATAGTTTCATATCACTGTAAGGGTAGTTTGCAAGCTGACACTGCACACACAAAATATAAATACAGTGTTACCTTGGTTTTCAAATGTCTCCATTGACAAAAGTTTCAGTTTTTGAATGCTGTAAACCCAGAAGTAAATGCTTTGGCTTTCAAACAAACCTCAGAAGATGAACATGCCACATGGCTTCCGTACTGAGTTTTCCATATTGAGTTTTAGGTATTAAGGCTTATGTTTTGAGTTTTTGAACATTTCAGTACTTGAACAGTCTTCCAGAATGGATTACATTTGAAAAGCGAGGTACCACTATATTGGTTTGTTTAAGGAAATAATTTCCAGCCAGTATGAGCATATCTATCAGCAGACATAGGTCTCGTTTGCCCATAATGCTAAGTCATGGTTTATTTAACAAATCATGAGTTAACCATGAGCTATCCCAGAAATGATCAAATCATGCCTTGTTTCTTTAAAGTTTGGTTTGCTTTCCAACTCATCTTGGAACCCTAACCCTTTGTGGCTTGGTGAGTGGTCTGAGGTGGGATGGCCAAGCAAACCATGGTTAACGAAAAGTGATTGGTTCACACATGACACCAAGCCATAGTAAAAACAAAGCAAGGTTTGTAAGCCAACAATAAACCATTGTTTGTTGGCAGGAAACAAACCATAGTTAAGCTGCTAAACAGGGTTCATGCATAAGTCTAAACCCTGGTTTAATAATCCACAGTTTAATAAAGCATGTATTAGCATTATATGTGAACCAGTCTACATACTACTGCCATAACTTAGATGTGTTTGTTTTTAAGTAACCTGTACCTTCATGGCTTCTTAGATGTTATTCCCATGGATTTCAATGGGACTCGCTCCCAAAAAAGTGTACATAGGATCATTGTATTAAAGAAGCTCCGTAATTTCTTTATTGCTACTTTATGTGACTCAGTAGGACACAGTCAGTGCATTTGTGCTTATAGGCTCAATTCATTTCCCCAAACAAAACAGTATTGAGTTTTCTCCAAACTCTGCTCTGAACATCCATTAGCAATTAGCATAAGCCATTATGTCAAACAAATATTTAATTTAGCATCCTTCCTGTTGGATAGCTCTCTTTTTCCCACACACATGAAGCCTTTTTTAAACATCCTAGGCACAAATATTCTTTGTTGGGAATTTTTAGATGTGTCACTGCCTTTTACCCCCTGAGGAAAATCTCTGTACTACATCACATGTGAACTCATGACAATATGATGTGACATGATCTAGTCTCTTAATTCCTCGGTTGTCTGGCTGGAGAAGCTGATTCCTCAGTTGCATATGTTTCTGGCGAATAAAACTTAGAGCAGGAATGAGGGATCTCTGGCCCTACAGATGTTTTTGGATAAACCCCATCAGCCTCAGCCTCCCAGGTCAACAATAAGGAATCATGGGAGATGGAATCCAAGAACATCTGAGCAGCCACAAGTTCTCCATCTCTGATGGAGCCTGGCTTCATTATACTTTCAACACAGAGGTAGCCATGTGTAGTCTGTTGGCAATTCCCAAACTCCGAGAGATGGAAAGCTGGAGGGGATTGTGGGCAAACAAACAGAGAAGCAGGAGCCCCTGGTCCCTTGATCAGGCCGTTGTTTATCTTTGCTTATCTTATCTCTCCCTTCCTGACTAATTTTTCCTGGTCCTCCCATCTCAGCCCCCAGGAACAATTAGCTGCTGAAAGGGAGAATAGATAAGCAGAGTTCAGTGTAAATAAATACACTGATAAGATCAAGGTATCCAAATACCAATGGCCTGAATGTATCACTTCATTTCCATTTCTGTTAGAGGTGTGTGTGCGCACATGTGTGTGTTAGACCAACTGTCTAAAACCCAAATTAGGCAGCTTGTTGGCTGTACATGGGAGTTTCACTTTGCCCTGCCAGTTTAAACTTGCATTTTACATAATGGAGTGTGAACTTCTCAGTCAGCTTGAGTAGTTGTGCTAACCTTTTTGTAGAGGTTATATTATAAAGCTAGCCCATTGTGTAATGGGTGCAATTATTCTGAACACACCTGGATATTATTGTCTAGCATTTAAAAGGATTCATGTGCCATCGTAATGATTTTGTGCTATGTATTGGATGAGATCCAGTGTTGCACAAATAGAAAATGATTGTACAACAGGCTTGTACAACTTCTAGTCACACTTTTTTTTCCCTACCAAAAAGTGAAGCTGAAGGGTTGGGGGATTCTTTAGAGTAGATTTTGGTTGATGTGGGGAAGAGGCTGTTGGGAGAGGAATAAAGAACTAAAACTATTGCTGTGCTTGTTGATTTCCATTATACAAAGGACAGACATAACTAGATATTACCCACCTTTAGCTTTTTGTGTCCGCCCTCGTACTTGTTTTTTTTGGGAAACCCCATTTTATTTTGTACACTGATAGCTTTCTTACAATTCTTATATTCATAGAATAAAATTGTTTTGTGAGATGATATCTATCTTTTAAGGTAAAGGTAAAGGACCCCTGAACAGTTCAGTCAAAGGCAACTATGGGGTTGTGGCGCTCACCTCGCTTTCAGGCCAAGGGAACCAGCGTTTGTCCATAGACAGCTTTCTGGGTCATGTGGCCAGTGTGACTAAACTGCTTCTGGCACAACGGAACACCATGATAGAAACAAGAGCGCACAGAAACGCTGTTTACCTTCCCGCCACAGCGGTACCTATTTATCTACTTGCACTGGGATGCTTTCGAACTGCTAGGTTGGCAGGAGCTGGAACAGAGTAACGGGAGCTCACCCTGTCACAGAGATTCTATATCAATATATATAACAGATAGATTAGTTATTAGATACAAATATTAAAAGTCACTGTTGTTCAAGTCATTTGCTAAACTGCACTGGACAATTCAGCTGTCTCGATGCATTATCCTTTGACAACTGCTTGAGCTTCTCATTTCTTTTTTTTCCTTTTTTTTACCTTTATAATATTAGCATGGTAGTTTTCCTATCTTTTTCACCAATGTAGTATGCAATGAATAGACTGGAAAAATAAGACCTCGCTTAACCCATAACCCTGCCAAAATAATAAGAGATTTGTAAATGTTGTAAACTACCCTAGGATCCCAAATTAGTGGACAACAATTCAGAAATTTGTCTGAGCATATGCAATTTGGAAAGAATGCCTATAATTTAAATAACAGTACAACACATCTTACCATAGTGTTGAAGACTGTGACCAAATGACCTGTGTCCTTGCTTGGTCTGCCTTCCAGGTGTTCACATATGATAGGTATCTTCAAGGCCCTCTCTGATCTCCCTTCTTATGGTTCTTTATCTTTACAGCGGACTTGGACCAGACAGCCCTTCAAAGAGATTATTTCTTCAAATGGAGGACCAACCAATCTCCAAATAGAAGATTGTCCTCTGTAAAGCAAGGGCATATTGTCATCATGGAGGGTAGATACAGATCTTCCAGCTGGATTCTTTCTCCTCGTTGAACGTGTTAAGTTTTACAGATGTGCAACTAACCTTCAACTGCATTCTCAAATCGGATTTGAAGAGACTCTTCGTTTCAGCAGCAGCATCCAATACTCAGCAGGGCATTGAATGGGTGGTTAAACCACCTTCAGATCTCCCACCTTGAACTATTCACGTGATACATCCATGGATATGAACACCAACTCACATCAGCTCCAGCCAGCATGGCCAATGATCAGGGGTGATGGGATTGTCACCCAGCAACATCTGGCGGGCCATAGGTTCCCATCCCTGCTATCAAAACCAAAAACAGACTGAGATAGCATAACTATTTAAAATGCCTGGGCACACCTGAAATCAAAAGGATTGTAATTTATCCACCAATTCTACCTCTTTGGGTGGACTTTGCATAGTTGGGGTGCTACCACAAAAAGGGCCTCTTTTTTTGTACAAACACAAACTGCCACCACTCAGGAAGGCACTTGGAGAAGGTCTTAAGACACAGGCAGGCTGATATGGAAAAAGGCGTTTCTTTCAGGATCCTTGCCAGGAAACTATTATCAGATTTTAGCTTTCCCTGTAGATTCATTCATTGACACCTTATGCTGGCAATGAATAGCTTCATACAATTCAAAAATGTGCATAATGCAAATCAAGTCCATGTTGCTTGTTACCTGGCTCTTTAATTAATTTGTTGCACTACTTTTATTCCGTCACATTTTCTAGCAAAAAAAGTGATAGTGCCCTTCCAGTAATTGCATTTGAATCCAAAGTCATTATAGAACATGACTTAGGCATAAGGAGGAAAGGTGGTTTTTTAAAAAATGCAAACAAGGTAAATCTTTAAAAAGCTTCCAAAGAGTATTGGAGCCAAGGAGCCCTTTTACCATCCATGGGCAGTTCCTTTAACAAAAGATGCTCTTAAGTGATGCTGGCTTCTCATTTGTCAGTTCAGAGATTTCTCTTGTCTCCTCTGCTCTGCGTGCTGTATAATTTAAGGTGACTCATTGCACTGCAAAGTTCACCTTCCGTTATAATGTTTTCTTTCGTAAGCACTCTCCAGCAAGTGCTGTAGTGTAAACATGAGTAGCTACGCAGGCGAACATTTATTAAATACTGATGAATATTTCAATACCTAAGGGAGAGCAATTCACAGCTCAATCATTCAGGCCATTTTAAGTGCAGCAGAAGACAATTCCACTACATCTTCCATTAATATTTTATTGCCCATTTTATTCTGTTTACCTTTTTGGTTAATATATAATTTAAACCTCTTCTAACCCAAAAAAGGAGGGGGAGAGGGAGAAGTGCAAGGAGAGAACAACTGTTAGCCTGCTTTTAACAAACCTCTGGTGAGAGCTTCCACTTCATTTAAAATTCATTGCAAAGAATTGTATTTAATACTGGTAACGCAAACCTCAGGTATTCAAGTCAAACTTGGAAGCAAGTATTGTACAGCAGTCTACACTCTTCCATGGGCTGTGTAGAGACATCAAACCATGACTAGCAGCCATTACGCACAAAACACACACACACACCAGAGCCTGCAAAGGGTTATTGCATCCTGACCTAGAGGGAAGATGGCATTCCAACCTGGAATGGAACATTATGTCTTGCCCTAGAGAAAGAAAGCCCTTCTGACTGACCCAACAGCCACACACTCACAAACAAACAGCAAGGGATTGGTCACACAGCAGGTGGGGTTCTCCCAGATCCTCTCTGGTGCATACAACACACACAACACTGCAAAAATAGATCAATTTCAGCATGGAATATTATTTGTCCTCCTTAACAGAAACAGGTCAGATAAAAGCATCCATCCTCCAGATATTCTTTTGAGTGCACCATACACTGTTTAGATAAAAATGTATTCTATACAGATACTTATCCTTTGGGCTATCCTTTTGGAAGATCTAACTACTAGATGAGACAGTACTAGATATAAAGAATAGGGTAGTTCACAAGACTATGGAAGATGGCTATCCTTGTTTGAAATAAACTACACTCTCCAATAAATATATCTTGTTAGAAACATGATTGACAAACATCAGTCCATCTATATTGCTAACATACATGCCCATGGAGTGACAGAGTTACGCTATAAGCAGCTAATGAGCATGAATCTGGAGTTAAACCACTTAAAACTAATATTTGCTTAAAGCTATCCTTAAAGCAATGGATGAGTATATCAATTATGGTTTTTCTTTGTTTCTCTTAGGGGTGTGTATAGACTTTGAGATTTGCCTGTATCTGTGTGTGTGTTTTTTTAAAAAAAATTCTGATCTGTTTCACAGTTGCTCTTTACTCTGTCCACCGCAATCTATGTTTCTGGTTCCTAGCCGCTTTGTATAAAATAGTGCCCTTGTCTCTATAATTGGGAATCTAAAAAAGACCTTAACTTTCCTCTTTTGTCCCAAGTGGGTCAAATTTACAGACACAGGAACCCCTCCGGAGTGGACTGCCAATTGGAAGACGAAAAGGGATGCATGTAAATGGAATGCATGTTCCTTCACAATCCCTTAAATGACATGTGTATCTTTTTCAACTTGTTATAAATAAAAGATGACGGAATGGTGTGTATTCCTATTTGCACATTTAAAAATAAATAAATATTGCAGCTTTGCGCCAGTCCTCCTTTCTAGTGGCTGTGTCCCCTGATAGGATTTACAGGCCCAGGCCTTTAAATAGGCCTTTGCATCTCGTCAATAGTCCTTTTAACATGAGGCCATCACAGAACTGCCTGTGGTGTTCTGAAGAGCTCCATTATTTGTGGTTCTCATCTTTGTGCTGGAATAGATCAACATAATTTTTAAAGAATAGCTTTTAGTGAAGCTTTGAACTTTCCCCTGATGTTCACTTTTTGGAACACACTTTTTTTTCTGGAAAATTGAATCCTAAAATTTGGAGAAGTGGAAATTTTGAAGGACAGCTGTGTTTCGGTTTGTACAGTGCATACCCCTCAACCAAAACATCCCAATTTTTGTGTGCAAGAGCACAGCAGCCATTTGGGGCACTGTGATCTTGTGCTGAAAAAGTGCTTTTTAGAGGGCTGTGATCTCAGGCCGTGCCCACAAATATGTGAGAGCATAGCACCACCCAAAGCACCTTTTTTGAGGCCACAATATCACATTGGGTCACGTGAATCACCTTGGAGAGCAGCCCAGAAGATGTGTGGCCTGGTTTTTGGCCTGGACACGTTGGAAGGCATGATGGTGGTTCATGAAATATAAATGATCAGATTCACATTACAACGTGAGCTGCATTATTTTTCTCTTGCCCCAAAGGCTCCCCATATGAGCCAGTTGCGCATACTGCTATGGGTTCATGGTTCTACTTCCAGCAGCTTTAGACAAATATATTTTACAAATGGTCTCTGTGGATAATATTCAGCCTTCCCCAGCGCTACTTTAGGCATAGTAGCTATTCAAAGTGTATCTGATGAAGGTGTCTAAGAAGATGCAGAAAGCTGTTTATGAATACAAAGATAATTTTACCATGATTTCACACAAGTATTGTTTACATATCTAGCTTTTACTGATCACTTTGAAAGCATATTCATCCCTCTCTCCCAGTACTATAAGCTAGGCAGCTCCATAATACTGCCAATTTTCCCCTCCCCACCTTTGATTTTCTCTCTATTGATGAGGGACTGGTGAGTCCTTTTATTTAAAATTTGCATTGAGTGAACAAAGGCCTTGATTTTGCTTCTTTCACCCACACATTTTAAAAGATATGAATAGTTTCACTGAATTCTATGGGGCTATTCAAAAAGCAAATCATAAAAACGAATCATATACACAAGTGTATGAAGGGCCCGTGTCTAATGTAACAGTCATTCAAGGCAGACGGGGAAAATATCACAGTGCCAATGACTGAGAAATCTATTATGCAAAGGCAATTCTACCTTTGCTGAGCTCTGGCGAATTGTTACCTTTTCTTTTCAGCTGCTGTATAAAGACATAAACAAGGTTTCAGCACAAAATGAAGAAAGAAGAACAAACCTGAAGAGTGTCTAAGCAAAAAGAAAAGCTATCCTTTGTTGTTAGGGAAATGCAGCATTAATTATGATGTCAAAATCAGGTTGCCTACTACTAGATCTGCCTACTAAAATATGTAAAACACAAGGGCAGTTTTTCTTCCTTGAAAAACAGGGCTACACTCTCCCCCCACAAAACCAGTAATCTCTGTACCCCACCCTGATGGTTGGCTGAGTCTCCCAGGAGTTCATTCTCAGTATCTGCTTGACCAGTCAGTTCCCAACCTGCACTCTCATGCAATAACTGTATATACAGTACCTACAGTGGCTCCAGCAGAGGAAAACATATGTTTTCTTCAGGCAATTCCTTCCCTCACAGGTGGGGCATTGTGCTAAACACTCCCCCATTAAATCTTCTTCCCCTTGTCTTGTTAACATTCAGGAGTCCTTCAAGACACAGCCGTTACTATAGAGATAGAGTGGTCCTAATAAATGCCACTGACCAATCCAGCAGCAGCATTTAACAATAGCATTGTTCTAATGAACCCCCCCCCATCCAATCCTGTTACATCATTTCCCAATCTTAGCCTGTTGCCCATTCAGAGAACAAAGCAGCTTGATTACAGTTGGCCTGCATTTTTATGTGGAGGTTGGGTTCCAAGGGTAATGTGTATATATGAAAATCATGTACAGCCAAACCTGCATTAAACTTGGAGCAGCCCCATGGCTAGCCAACCTTCCTTCTATAGAGAGGATCCCTACCAGTCCCAGACTCAGCACACTGAGTGAGCCTTTCCCAGAAAGCAAGGTTGAGTGGGGCTATATGGATACCCTTTTCATAATCGTCCCTCTAAAATAAGATAATAATTTGAAGGCTGCTGGATATGGCAGATAGTGGTTAAAAGTATTCAGATGTTCTTTCTAGGTTCCTCATCTGACCCTGGACCCATAACTTGATAGCCCTTCAGTTGAAAACAAGGAAGGAGAGTGAGAACTGAAACCAGAGAAACCAAGAACCAAGAGCCAATGTAATACACATTTGCACTGTATGTGAAGATAAAGCTACGTAGCAGATAAATATCTAAGTTAGGAAAACTGCGACAGCTGAAGTCAAGGGGGGGTTGGAATTTCCTAATGTGAGGGAAGATACAGTACGTGAAGGAGAAGATAAACATCTAACATAAACAAATGAAACAATCCCCCCCCTGGAATTCTAGTCCACTGGAAAATTATCATGCAAAGCTGGACTGTGTTTAAAATAAACAAACTTGGGAGCAGATGCTAATCCCAGAATCATTTAATGTTCCTTCTCATAAACAATCCCAGACCACCTATTTATAAGTCGCTTTCAATGTCTTTAATGTTGCCTGCAGGAACAATGCCCTCTTCTGAGGACTTGCAGTCATGAGCCTTGTCACTCACATGCGTTTCCTTGAAACTGGACAAAGGCTGTCAGAGATGGGGGTTGTTTTGGCTTAGAAGCTCCTACGCTTCATTATGACATCGAAAATCATTAGCAGCAGTAGATTTGCTGCATCTTTTAATATGGGGGTTCTTTGCTTTTAATAGCTATTTGTTAGAAATTCAAGTGCTGAGCGAAAATTTCATCTCACAATTCCTGTAACTCACAGTTCCAGGAATGGGAGGAGCCATAATTTTTGTTGGAGGAGCAGGCTTCATGGGGTTTTTTTGGGGGGGGGGGAAGAGAACCTTAATTAGTTAAGTTTTTTAATTGATTTACTTGATTTAGGGGGAGCAGTTGCCCCCCTGCCCCACGACTATGCCCATGGTTCCAGGCTCTCCACAAGACTAGCATTTATTTTAAACATACAAAGGGAGATGACATCCGCAATCTTACCTTGAGAACTTTCTCTTTCTCAAAACCTTAGAGAAATACTGTTGCATTACAGTGTCATAGGAGAAGACTCAGCAGCATTCCTATATCTATGTTAACCGTTATACAAGAATTTGTTAACACAATGGACTGAGATTCTTCCTTAAAATGGCCAACAGACTAAAATGACTCTGAAATTGTATGGATAAGTAAGGTTAGTGCTATGGTTAGTACTATAAGGTTAGTACTATGGTTAAGAAAGCCCAACAGAGACTCCATCTCCTCAGAGTATTGTGAAAGAAGGATGTCAATCAACATTTGATGATCTCCTTCTACCGGTCAACAATAGAAAGTGTCCTTTCATACTGCATCATGGTGTGGTACGCTGGTTTGACAGAGGGTGCCTACAGGGTGCCTACAGAGGGTGGTGAATACAGCACAAGATATTATGGGCTGTCCCGTGAATCCGCGGGATGGAATAGCGGAAGAACGTTGCCTCAGGAGAGTGAGGAAAATTCTCAGGGATGATTCACACCCTGGCTGGCACTTTCTTGATCTACTGCCTGCATGATTAGTTGCACCAACAGGGTAAAGAACAGCTTCTATCTGTGGGCTGTTAGGCTGCTGAATGAAAAGAACAGGGCAGCTGTCTTTCGGGTTTGGTGGGTGTGCGTCAGTAAACGAGGGGAATTAAGACTAAGAGAGCTGAGTGGGGGGTGCTCGTGTAATCACACTGTATACAAGTTGTACAAGTGACAATAAAGTTTTTCATCATTGTCAGTATCGCCCTTGAGCCAGTGCCACCAACTGGACTCATCCACTCAGCCCCGACTGGGCTAGGCAAGCTGGGTAGCACTTCCAGAGACCACATTCTGCACAGGAACAGGTCAAAGTGCTGTGGACTCACAGCTTAGAGTTGTGAGCACCGGATTCACTCCAACAAGAAGACAATCATCACACAGCAGAGTATAGCAGAGTATAAACGACTCGGAGAGCAGCTCTGTAGAATATCTTCTTTATTCTATCTACAACTACTATACAACTATATACAGAGCTTAATGAGGTCTAAGCATAAATGAATGCTGCACTACACTGAGTGTCTGCAGCTGCTCTTAGCAGCAACCTTATCTCTACACACGATCTGTAACACTCAGTCTCTCTCTCTCCAACACACTGACTGACTGACTGACTGACTCTTTGATGTGGTGCTGGAGCAGAATAAGTAGAGAGCAGAACACCGCCCCTCTTCTCTGGACAATCAGCAGACTCCTCAGGAGATTCTTGGATATGGGAGGGGTGAAATCTCCTCAATCATTTCATTTCATCATATCACAATAAACTGAATTACCTGAACCAATAGTTAAAGACAAGAGCAATGGTCCCCAAACTGTGGTCCACCAGCTTCATTCAAGCAGCCCACACAAAGGATGACAAGCACCATACTTCCAAGTGGAGAAGCAGGATGAAAGCTCAATCTGATCTGAAAAACACTGCACCCAGCAATGGTTTGCCCAGTGGGCCAAAGCCACAGGAATAGCCTCCTGGCAGTGGTGTCCTTGTTGACTACTGACAGGAGCAGGGCGGTGGTGAAGTTGGGGCTGTGTGGCAGTTCTGACAGGAGCACCAGTTGTGCTCAGCTGGTGTGCCACACAGCCCCAATCTCACTGCCACCTTGACCCTCCGCCTTTTGATCATCAGCAGCAATACTATAAGTCTGGCTCCACCCCACTGAGAAAGCCACTCCTGATTACACCCAGCTTAATAAAACTTCACTCCTGAAAACAAACACTTCAATCACATGAGTAAAGCACTCTGGGTAATGAGTTATTGTGTGCTTTTCCCACCATAAGTAAGTGCCTGACTGAGACCCATTGAAATTTTAAAAGGCTGGGAAGGAGCTTTAAGAATCACTGGACTCTCAATCTGATAAGGTCGCCTTTAGGAGAATGCAAAGAATTAGTATGTATGACTGATATAGCGCTTCATGTCTCTCCTCTTATTAATATATACAGTAAGCTTGTAAGGGCACGCGGGTGGCGCTCTGGGTGAAACCAATGAGCCTAGGACTTGCCGATCAGAAGGTTGGCGGTTCAAATCCCTGCGACGGGGTGAGCTCCCGTTGCTCGGTCCCTGCTCCTGCCAACCTAGCAGTTCGAAAGCACATCAAAGTGCAAGTAGATAAATAGGTACCACTCTGGCGGGAAGGTAAACGGCGTTTCTGTGTGCTGCTCTGGTTCGCCAGAAGCAGCTTAGTCATGCTGGCCACATGATCCAGAAGCTGTCTGCAAATAAATGCCAGCTCCCTCGGCCTATAGAGGGAGATGAGAATGCAACCCCAGAGTAGGTCACGACTGGACCTAATGGTCAGGGGTCCCTTTACTTGTAAGGTGGGCCAGTATTTTTGTAAATAGAGAGTCAAGATGAAGGAATTCATGGCTGAGATGAGATTTGTATGGAAGAGTTTTCATCTGGCTCTTATAGGCTGCTATAAGAATATACACTTACTTGGGAGTAAGTTCTAATGGGTCGGACTTCCTTTTAAGTAGATATACAAAGGGTTGGGCCACACAGCACATCCCTTGACACAGGCAGCCTCAGAAACTGTAGCCCAGTTTCAGGAAGACTGGTCTGAATGGTCTTGGGATCTTTGCTGGAACTGAAGGAAGAACAACCACCCTCATGCAATCTCTGTCCTATAGCAGTTCCCATCGATTAAAGATCAAGATGCATTTTGAATGTTTACTCCAAATATTCTAGTTTGGCAGAGTTTTAAATAACTGAGTTGGAAAAGGAATGTTTGCTAAGTCTGTTTTATGACATTAAGTGTTGTGTGATAACAGTAATTGAGTTACCCTCTTGAACTGGAGCAGGATATAAAATGTAATTCAGGTTATTTGTATTCTTTTCCTATGTTTTTGAGTAAGAAGGGGTACCAAACAAATCATGTCCATTTTTTGAACTGAATTATGGAAATGGAAATTATACACCCAATTCAGATATGAACGTGGCCTAAGTCTGGTTTTGAGTGCAAACGTTCTTTTCTCTCTCTCTTTTATTTTGAGAAAACAGATATAAACATATGATGTGTACATGCAGGCAATAATCAACCAAGGTTCTAAACAAACTGAATGGTGCTCAGTTTATAATATAGCCAAGGTTTACAAATTTGCTCCATTGGCTACAATATGGCCTCCTTACCTAAGGCTCCTTGCTGATCTCATTAGGGAAGAATGTTAGCCACCAGGGGTGCCAACTTGAATAAAATAAGCCCCACCTTGCATAATCGATCACATGACATGGTGCACACACAGCATTTTTAATTATGTTTTTATATTTTGCTGGAAGCCGCCCAGAGTGGCTGGGGAAACCCAGCCAGATGGGCGGGTATAAATTATTATTATTATTATTATTATTATTATTATTATTATTATTATTATTGAAATGCTCATCAACTTTGTGGGAGTTGACCCCCCTCAAATATATTATGGGGGGGGCAAAGAACCCTCAGCCCCTAGGAGTTGGGTCCTATGTTAGCAACTCATGGACTAAATAGTTATAACAACCTGACAAGCCCAATTTGTGTGAAACCACCCCCCCCATCCCTGGACAGGGTGGCAAATGTGGTGACCCATGATGTCACTGGACTACAACTCTCATCAGCCCCTGTTAGCATGGCCAAGAATCTGGGAAGATAGAACTTGCAGTCCAACAACCTCTGGAGGACACCATATTGGCTACTCATAGTGTAGCCAAGAAGAAGGCTCATGTCCCAAGGCCAATCAAGAAGTGTAGCCAAGAAGTGTTGGCTATTTGCAGTATGGTAGCACTGCAGAGAGCTTGCTGGGGAGACCATGCATTAAAAAGGGACTCAAAAATAACTCAAACAAGGTTTTAATTAAAACAACTCCTTATACACTAAATACATTAACAACAAACCAGACCCAACCACCAACCCATCCCCCAGGGTAATGGGAGAGCTAGGTGCTGCTCCTTATATACTACACCCAAATGCTGACACACCTTAATCAAATACAACTCAGCAGCACATGCTATGTTTCACAGCTGTAAAGCTGGGTCTCATTATCTTGCTCTGGCCCCTTAAAGACATACACATCGGGTGGAACAATGATGAACCTTTACATTTAAAGAAACCATTCAACAAGAAGAAGGCTCATGTCCCAAGGCCAATCAAGAAGCAACAACTCCAAAAATTGTCCTCTGCTATGACCTGCTAAGCTCACATCACCTCAATGATGCTGCAGCTAAAATCAAAGTGGAGGTCTACCCATAAGCATGCATCACTGCTGGCTGTACAGCCATGGTAAACAGGACAGCCAGCTAGCTGTTTACCCATCTCCTTCCCAGGAAAGGCACATCCAGCCTTCAGTCTGTAACTGGGGAAGAGCAGAACTCATGACTGATAGTTTCTTGCTACTGTTCTGTTGGGTTGCTGTCCACTGTCCTGATCTAAAAATCCTCTCTCTTGTTCAGTCACGTTAGTAGCTGTCAGGTGGTGGTCAAAGAGGTAAAACCATCCTGCTATACTCAAGGTCCAATGTAAAGATGGTACACAGCACCGTCAAGGACTCACAGAAAGCAAAGGACCTTTCCCCAAATAGTTCTCGAGAAAGCTTGCAAATACTGAGCAAGCTCTGAATTGAGCTGAAGGAGGTTCTCTCATCACAAATTTTGAATGTAGGAACTTCAAACGGAATAATAAAAATGCCTAGCTAAGAATTGCTTTGGTGGATCTGACTGAGGGTCTGCTTTGTGCATTGCTCTGGTTCGGGAAAGGTGACAATTGTCTTATGTTGTTGATCCCACATGGTATTCGGAATATGGAAGCCCCATGTTTCGCGAATTATAATTGATAGCTGATGATTAGATATTGGGGAGGAATTCAATTCAGATCGCATTTTAAGGCAAACCACACTTTCTGAGACAATAAGCAAACAGTCACCCTTTGAAATTTGCACTTTTTCGCACTGCAGTGCTCCAGTCTATGAAATGTGCACAAAAATGAATATACTAAAGTATGCATTCAAATGTATGCATTAGTGCAAACAACATTCAGAAATGCATCAGGGAAAATTACTTAGCAAAAATGTATATCAGGCAAAATTGGATGCAAAAATTCACACAAAAATGCTGGTGAATTTTGAAGAATTTTAGAAATCCACAAACTGATATGGAAATGTGGAGAACTGAACTAAAAAAAAGAGAGAAACTGAGAGAAACTGAAATGGACACATTCACCCATCCTTAACCAGTGCCTTACCAAGTGACAGACTGTCCTCTGTGGATTTGGTGAATACTTTTTGGAAAAGCCATATAACCTTGTATTAAGGCAGTTGGGCTTTTATTTATATTGGGATATGCCATTACTTTCTGTTTTGCTTGAGGGTTTGTTATATCCTGGTTAACTGCAAATGCTGCATTCATCTTAATGACTTAAGCTTCTGCTCTAAATTAGTTGTGTTAATAATCTCAAATCCTGTGGATAGTAGGGAGGTTATTTAGTGAATTCAGCTTGATGGGCAAGTACAGGAAAGGCTGTCGTGCTCCAGTGCTCCTGTTATCTATTGCATTTTCTGTTTGCCACTCATACAGACAGGGGAATTTACAGCCAATGCTAATTTGGGTAACATCTGAAGCCTTCTCTGACAAGGTAAGTTCAAATTATGTAGTGATCCCTTCTCATACAGAGACCTTGTTAGGTAGATTAGCGGTAGAAGGGCTCTGTGTGACAGCTTGTTTGCTAAAGGTGAGTCAGGTTCATTTCCAATCCAGGCAGATTATATCATCATTTAAAGAAAACCATATGTATATAATGATGTCTCTTTAAAAAAAATGTCAGAAAGTTCATGTAATATTCCTTCCTTGGTTTTCTTTGCTGTTGACTTCTGAAGGAGAACAGCGGCAAGCATGTACCTTGGAGTGAGACAGCTAATTTTGTTATGGATGAACACAGTGTTGTGACAAAACAGTGGCACAGCTGTCATAACAGCTGTCACACATTAATCATGACACTGACAAATAGCATAATTACTTTATCTGGTATTCCTAGCATGCATTCTCAGTATGTGCTGCTTCAGTGTAGGCGTATCAACCATGCTTTAATTAAAAAGACATCAATATAGGTTAGACAGACAAGGGCTAAAAAACAGGGATATGAAATGGAAATGATACTATTTATAGAATTTTTATTTTATTTTTTAAATAAGAAGTTATCCAAAGAACAGTTGTTTAGCAGAGGATGTAATTTGTATTGCTTGCTTCTGATTGAGTCTTCCTTATGAATGTGTAAGCTATTTGCATGCTGAGCTCCGTTCCCTGGTGTGTTTCCAACCCACAATGCGTTATTGAGCAGGTGGCTACATGTACCTTAAATTATCACACCACTCCTGCAGTGTTTTTAATATTTTTCATAGTAGCAGAGAATTCAAACTGACATCTGTATCTATGGAAATGGTTTGGTGGATTTCTGTTGGACAGGAATTTGAAGGCCTATTCGGATGGAAACGCATGTGTGGTTTTAATTTAAAAGAAAATTATCTAGGGGTAGGGGAACACATCATTGAGATGTGGGATGCCCTGTGTGACTTGCTCTCTCACGAACTATGGGACCCAAAGTTCCTTAGTTCCTCCTAATAACTTCTAAGGACAAGCATGAGGAGCAAATATTTTATTTATATATTTATAATTTAGTCAATTTTTATCCCATCTTCCCCAAAGGAAGATAGGGAAGCCCTAAAGGTAAAAGACTCCTGACAGTTAAGTCCGGCAGTTTTTCCCGGTCATGTGGCCAGCATGACTAAGCCGCTTCTGGCGCAACAGAACACCGAAACCAGAGCAGCACACGGAAATGCTGTTTACCTTCCCGCCGGAGCAGTACCTATTTATCTACTCACAGTTTTTTGGCGTGCTTTCGAACTGCTAGGTTGGCAGGAGCTGGGACTGAGCAACGGGCGCTCACCCCATTGCAGGGATTCAAACCACCAACCTTCCGATCGGCAAGCCTAAGAGGCTCAGTGATTTAGACCACTGCGCCACCCGTGTCCCGACTCTGGGCAGCTTCCAGCTTCCAACATGTGTAAAAACATAATAAAACATTAAACACTTTCAAAAAATCTCTATACAGAATTGCCTTCAGACGACCCACGGGTCTGATAACTCCATACGCTCCAACATTTCTCCAATGGAAATTGGAAAAGTGGGACATTCCAGGTTCAAATCCGAAACCAGGACAGTTTCTCTTACTCAGGGACGTGCCTGGAAAATAGGGACTCTTGGAGGGTCTGCAAATGGCCTGGCAGGCTGACCAAGTTGAAGGCTGAGGGTTGAAGGCATATGTTGTGGCAGCACATTGATAGCATATGGGAGGGGCAAACATCATAATTACCAGGGACGCTGAGATCCCAGTGGCAGTAAGAACTAATAATGCTTCTGAAAGAGTTTACAGGCCCAATACCATGTATGACTAAATGAGTTTGGCCTCGGGAATCTAGAGCATGTTAAAGAATTGACGCTAGAATTCAGACAAATGTCATTGTACTTCTGTATAATTAATATACACGCCTGCCGTACTGCTATGTCTGGCTATAAATACAAAACAAGCAGCCAAGGAACTTAAACAATGAGAACTAAAAGAAGCTAAAAAAACACACCAATCAATCCTCCAGTTAAAAAAACAAATAAACGGGCAAGGCATCGCTAAAGTCTGACTCCGAAAATGCACTAACTGGAGAGCCAGAGTGACAGAAATGGCAATCTGTAAAGTAATATGGTCTATTTGTGTCACTCCAGAAATAAAATAGAAATATTTCTTTCATGACTTATGAGACCCTATGGGATGGTATTGTGGGGTGACATGGCCCTGGGCAGGGGGACGAGATATCACAAATTCATAAATAATTTGCAGGATGCATTGTTGATTTTCTTTTCCACTTAAGAGATACAGAGAGAAAACAAACAAACATGCAATGGTCTTTCACATGTAATTAATTCACATCGGGAATCCCCTCTGTGTGTTTCAACTTGAGGGTTGTTGTTTTTTTACTTTCAACACTTTCTACATCAAAATCGGTTAAGCCTTGTAATGGACTGAATTACTTATTGAATATCCAGGGGTATTTCCTGAGTTGCAGCGAAGCTGACTCACTGAAATATTAATGAACCAATTTCCATGGACTAGGTCTCATTATCTCACTGGTTACCACTGCAAAACATTCTTGCAGACAGGGCCCTTATGGCTGCTAGCAAGGGGATTTGATCAGCCCTTGTGTTTTTATGTATATTATTAATACACTTTTTTATTTAAAGAAACTGTAGATCTGGGGGTTTTTTTTGGGGGGGGGGTTATAACAAGTTCTGTGTTTTGGACCTACCTAGTTGCTGCAACATTCCATCCTCAAATAAGAAAAGGAGGAGGAAATGGTTTCTCTCCTCACTAATCCAGCTAAGTAGATCTGCTTGTTAAAACACCGGTCTTTAGGTTGCCCACTTGCACATGGACAAAAAAGTGGACAAAAGAGGGTATGGCTTTGCATGAAATTTGCATATGCAAATCTGTGTGTGCAGATGCATGCCTAGGTGTAGATGGCAGATAAATAGATAAAGTATGCAAATTTAGAAATAAGTACCATAATGTAAATAGGAATACCGTACATCTCACCAGAGTAGAGATACTGTGACCAGGTGAACTGCATGCCTGCTCACTCTGAGATATATATCTCTAATCCAGTACAGTGGTACCTTGGGTTACGAACTTAGCTCGTTCCGGAGGTCCGTTCTTAACCCGAAACCATTCTTAACCTGAGGTACCATTTTAGCTAATGGGGCCTCCTGCTGCTGCCACCATGCCGCCGCTGCACGATTTCTGTTCTCATCCTGTGGCAAAGTTCGCAACCCGGAGCAACTACCTCTGGGTTAGTAGAGTTTGTAACCCAAAGCATTTGTAACCTGAAGTACCACTGTATTAAACAATAGTTACTTCACCCCTCCCCAAATTCCATGTTTTTGTCTTGGATGGGAGCTGAAGTTCAAGTTTTGGTCCCTCTACTCTCCAGAAGACAGCTGTTAACTTGGTATTTGCTGCTGTGTAAAGGCCAAACCGGGAACCACAGAGGGCTTTTCTCAAAAAGCTTGAGAGGAAATGGGATCCATCCCAGTGTATTCTATACCCTGCATTGGAAAGGCCAGAGTCTTTCATAAGGCAGCACAAACACTAACTCTATCTGCTAACCAAATTCACAACCTGCATATCCGCTCTAGCAGTTTCAAGAGCTTTTTGCTATGAGCCTCCAAAGTGAGTCAGGCAGATCCGTTCTGCTCTCCATTTGTGATTATCTTTGACATTTACAATAATAATTTTGAGCCTTGAACAGGCACCACTTAAATAAATAAAGAACCGTGTTTTCAGCGTTGCGCTTTGGTGTCTTGTATTTAGGGATGCCTGGGGGATTTTGCTCTTTGTGAAGTCTGAGATGAGATGACATCATCTCCCCCTCCCCCTGCAACTCAGAATGTAGCCGTCTATGGGATTTGGCACTTCTATGAATGTTGCAAAATGCTCCTAAGCTCAAAAATGCATATTTTGAGGGTGGGAGCGCGCTCGGAAATACATATTTCATTGTGAATTTTCATGTGCATTAACAAAAAACCCACAAAAATGAATGGAAGTGAAAGCAGCAACAGGATTTAATGAACACATCTGGACATGGTCAGCCTGCAAGTGGTCTGATATGTCCATACCTGCTTATATTGCATTTAAAAACCTGCTGGCCCCAACCTTGAGAGAATGAAGAAGGAAATCTTTTGTTCTTCCCTTTGCTTGACACATATCCTCAGCAGCGCTTGACTCTCCCTAACAATGAGAATCAGCCAGCTTTGGGTGTAAAAGGAAAAACGAGCTGCCGCCAAGTGCAGCTATCTCCTTGAGTAAGAGGTTTATTATTTATCTTCCCTGATGCAGTGCCCATGTGGCAGAATTGATATTGAGCAGCTGGACAGATTGCCCCCCGGAGCCACATCTGCAGCTATATAGATCAACACTACTTTCATTGCCTTAGCGCCCAGGAAGTTTATCTTCTGTCAGCGAGATTTACTACTACTTACTTCATGAATTGTTATGGATTCCCACCCACCCCTCCCCTTTATTTAGTTTTGAGACTGTATTAATGTAATCTAGTATGGATTGTTAACAGCTTATTTGTTAAGCTTTTCTATACTTTCCTCCCCCCGCCCCACTTCCCCGTTTAATAGTGATTTCCATTTCGATTTAACAAGATGAATGGGGAGGTGAGCAAACAAATAGTTTCTGGAAGTCAGAAAGAATAAGAACAAGGAAGGGTGCTTAAGGCACGGGACAGAACAGCGAGAAATATCTCATCATTAGCTCATGTAACCTGCATTTCTCATGGATTTCTGAATTTGTACAGCTAAGGGGTTGTGTACCCATTATGTTTTACACAGTGGCTTTGTGTTGGACTGTGATAATATGTAGAATTGTATTTTATACCTGCAAGTTCCCAGAGAGAACATCCTCCCATATTGCAGACCAAACAAGAAATAAAAATGGAATGGATCCTGATGATGCTTATCTTTAAAGCTGCTAAAAATACATCTTTATGCCAAAACTGTATGCCACAAAACGCAGGAAAAGGATCATAGCCCAGTCATGGAGCACATGCTTTGAAAGAGAGGGACACAGGTGGTGCTGTGGTCTAAACCATTGGGCCTCTTGGGCTTGCTGATCGGAAGGTTGGCGGTTCGAATCCCCACGACGGGGTGAGCTCCTGTTGTTCGGTCCCAGTTCCTGCCAACGTAGCAGTTTTAAAGCACACCAGCGCAAGGAGATAAACAGGTACCGCTGCGGCGGAAAGGTAAATGGCATTTCCATGCACTCTGCCACTCATCAAGGTCCTCTGTGCACCAGTAGCGGTTTAGTCATGCCGGCCACATGACCCAGAAAGCTGTCTGTGAACAAAGGCCAGCTCTCTTGGCCTGAAAGTGAGATGAGTGCTGTACCCCATAGTCACATTTAACTGGACTTAACCGTCCAGGGGTCCTTTACCTTTTACCTTCGCTCTGCAAGCAAATTCTGCCAGTTTAAACCTTCACTGGTTTTATGCCTGCTGGGGAAAAAAATCTATAGAGAAGCCTACCCAGACATGTACTTGTATTATGTACATTTGTTTTTAAATCTGTTTTTATCTACATTTGGGTAATTTCATTATGCTTACTGATTTAATATGTTTTTATTGCTATTTCTAATGAGTATTTTATGCCATTTTATGTAAGCAGCTCAGAGGGGTTTGTTCAAGCAGTATATAAATCTTCTTTAATAATAATAATAAGAAGAAGAAGAAGAAGAAGAAGAAGAAGAAGAAGAAGAAGAAGAAGAAGAAGAAGAATATTTTAAAAAATTGGCCGTCTCTTGTATCAAGTGTTCGCTTATATCTGAGCCACTCAGGCATTATCAGGTCTTTTTAAAAAAGCCCAACTATCTATTTGCAAAATTATACAACCTTATACATGAAAAGAAATACATATATTTTACATATAATTCATATAAGTGAGTCAAGTCCCATGCTGTGCTATATTTCTGCTGTATAACTTTTATAAACATATCAATATATCTTAGGGTTGCCATACATCCGGAATTTCCTGGACATATCCAGAACATTGCAATCAGAAGCAGTGTCTGGGAATGGAAATCACCAAAATCTGGGCATACACCAACCCATGTGAACAGTGTTGTTTCTGGCAATTTTCCTTAAAAATACGGTAACTCAAAAACTTTGCTTTTGGGGGGCGATGTGCCAAAAAAGCTCAACAATTTTGCCTCCCCCCCAAAATCCCACCAACAACTCAACAACTACAAAGCTCAAAAACTTTTCTGTCTGCATTTTCACTGTTTGAAATATGGCAATCCTCATATATCTGTTTATGGACAATTATATATAGGTATCTGTTTATGTGCTGATTATCTCTTTATGTAAGCCAGCCCTGCTGCCCATTCCCTGAGGGAGTCCATCCCCCAAAGTCCTGCAATGATGGCACCACAAAGAATGAACTCCTCCCCTGAGGACAGATTCACTTTGACTCTTTGGGACTGCTCAAGCAAACCTTTTGCAGAACACTTCAAACATCGTTCTAAATTTAAATTAAGGAGGGGAAGTGTTTGCTCTCTGAAATTTAGAAACTCTCCTCTCTAAGCAGTGGCAAGCAGACATTCGCCAGAGGTAAGCAATTCTATAGCAGAGGATAGCTATTTATTTTGCAGCAAGGTAAACAAAGAAGAGGAATGGAAACTGGATAAATGCACAGGTTTACATGCTCATCATAGCCAATTTGTTTGGCAGTCAAGAATGCCATTCCCTCTGCCCCAACAGCAAGCTATCCAGTTACCTTTGAAGGGGTCAGACGGGCAGCAGGAGCTTAATCATGTTGCACTGCTATGGAACTTTGAGGGACTCTGCATTGTTGTCAAGAGCATTCGCTCATTCGGGTAAGTGCCAAGGCACTGAAACCCAACACCGCAAGAGAGATCTCAATAGCTGGGGCAGGCAGGTGACTCCAGGTGCAAATCTCACTCTTTTGTGCTAGCACATAACGCTCCAGCTACAGTATGGGATGCTCTCCCAAACTTCTTTCTGCAGATGGTAGCAGCAAACCACGCTTTCAGAAGCAATGGCAGGTGGGAGTCTCCCCACATCAACCGCAGGAAATCCTGTGCTGCTTTCGCAGGGGGGAGCAGCAGTATCTCAGTACTCACCCCTCCCTGTGTGGGAACATGAGGCACAAATCAACCTCAGCAGTAAACTGACCGGCTGCATCACTTGTGCAATTGACAGGGGGGGGGTACAGCTCTGTTTTTGGCAAATGCATCAAAATAAATTAGCATGCTACATAGCCAGTTGGCAAGGTAAACAGACATCTTCTCAGAATGTGTGGAGGCTTTTGTAGTGTTTCCTTATATGTCTTGATGTAAGACTGTGCAACATCCCAACATGTTTAAATAAATGACTCTGACACCGATGAATGATTGGGGCTGCAGAGATCTTGTTTAGTTGCTTAAAGTCTTGCTCAGAAGTGTGCCTAAATTTCCTTATGGTTTCAGACACATCAAGTGACCAAAATGACTTTAGAGTCTTTGGATCTAGGCCACTTTCCTACTAAGAGCAGGGTACTGACATTGTTTCAGCCAGGGCATTAGAGGAACAGGCAATAAAAAAGGAGAATTTTCCACTGAATCTCCCTCTTTGATGTCAGAATTTGATCTTATAGTTCAAATCTATCCCTGGGAGATCCTCCCAATGCCATAGACTGTACCCTAAGTTATTGCCTTGAAGTTACTGTCTGTGAGAGCTAATGATGTTGCAAATAAATTCTTAACATGCAAAAATATAACTTCTTCTCTTTGTACTGGTGGTGATAAATGCCACAGCATATGCAGCAGCATAAGAACAGAATACTGGTTTGCAGTCTGTAGTAGTGAAAGTGTTCATCCATCCAATTCAATCCAAATGACGCATCTACAACCTTTCTGGAGAAGTATCATTTTCAGAGCCCAAAGGGTTTTAGATTTTGCATCTCAAGTACATAACCAGGACATTATTTGAATTGCATAGCAGAGTCCACCACTGATTTGTCGGAGAGAATTAAGCAATCATTCCTGGCAAGATAAGAAGCACTTCTTCTCCTACTTTAAGTTCAATTATGGCCCATTTTTAATCACAGGTGGCTTCCATTCCCAGCTCGGCATTTTTCAAGTGCACTCTGCCTTTCAAAGGTTGGAACTGAATGTTGTAAAATACTCCTGAATTATGGTGAAACTGTGTTTTGCATGGCACAGAACCTTGTTACGATGAGATTTTTAAGCATAATGACATGGTCCCACTGATTTTTTCTCCCCTTTTCATCTGCATAAGTATAGTACATGGGACATTTCTAATAAAGTGGATGTCAAGTCACCTACCCACCTTAGGAAAAGGTTACCTCTCTTTTTTAAGTACCCCATCAATCATTATGAATTAGCATGGTATTCTATGTGAAAAGTGCTGATCATTATAAATTCATGTGGTATTCATGAGGATGTCAAATGTATACCCAGAGGCCTTTATCTGTTAGAAAGAAAGCCTTACACATGACCTATCCCCAGTCTTCCTGCATATGACATTGCCTTTAAACTGCAGAAGACATATGAACACTGGACTATACTGTATAATCTCCTCTGTGTTTAAGGCAGCACAAAAGGCAACAGACACCATCAATCAAGAGACATCTTGATCTAAGAATGACAGGCTATGATGACTTTTCTTTCCATATTAGCTTTCTTTTATAGGAGTAGACCTCAGCAGATTTCTCAGCCTGGTATCAATCAGTGGGTGGTGGGTGCTTACAAGGTGCTCCGAGGCTTATATTTCCTTCCTCTTTGCCTTTAATAGTAGCAATGTTAGTGATGGTGCTGTGGGGGGCTGAGGATGTAGCGGTTGCCACGATGGCCGTGGGGCTGTCAGCGTACACTCTGGACTTTGTTTTCTCAGCTGGGCAAGAAGAAAGTGGGGACATTGACATCAGTCCTATGTCCTGGTCAGATCACTTCCTATTGAGATTGTAACAACAACACAATAGTAAGAAAAACGCAGATTAAAATGCTGCCACTTTCAGGAGGACTTGAAATGTTGCAAACTGAATTAAAGATGGGGAAAATGACAATGAGAGAAACTAGCCACTCAGCTACATTTGTAAAGATAAAGCGTTTTATACGCGTTCTAACACTGTGGCACCAGATGCCGCTGCAGAGTCCCATCTTTCACCAATGGGATTTCCCTGTATGAAGTTTACAGCACATTTAACTGAATTGCTTTTTTGATGTGTCTAGATCCAGCCCAAAATGTATAGATTTGTTGATTCCTTTTCACAATTTATCTTTACAGCTTGCTAATTCTGTTTGCAGCCTCCCATCACTTCCCTTGACTTTATACCTGCAGTGTAGGATCAAGTATTATTATTCTTTCAACTTTTCCGGACTAGTAGGAAGGAGCACCATCTTAGGTAATGCAGAATCAGTGCTCATTGAAGAAGTACCCTTGTCTGAGAGCAAAGAATCGCTGTGTAATTATAATTATGAGAAGATTGGACCTGAAACATGATTTTCTAAAACTATGCAAGTGTTCGGTACTGAGTACCAACAGCAGATGTCATTTTATATTGGTAACAAGTTGTTGGGTTTTGCCACCTGCACAGCTGTTATTACAGTCTTGGTTTTAATAATTATTTTGATGTAACTGTCATTCAGCGATATTTCAACAATTGCAGCCCTGACATGACACTAGATTCACAGCATGATAACATTACTAATATTTCAAGAAAGGGATGCTTTCCAAGGAAGTGAGCAATGAAGCAACAGCTGCTGAAAGATTACCTTGAGAAATTCATACGAAAGATTGTAATTGAGAAATAGGCACGACAAATTTCTCACAGTTCTTCCTGTCAGTAATTAAATTGTTCCTTCATCCTTCTGAAAGAAAAGAGCCTTGCAACATGAGTTGTTGGTTCCTGTCACATAGCTTTGGTGAAAACGCAGATATACAGTATGGTCTGTGACAGGGGTGGTGAACTGGATTCAGCTGGTGGGTTGGATCTTTATATCTCACATCTTTATCTGCCCAATATACTGTATGTCATATACAGTATATAATGTCAGGTACAAAGCAGGTGGATGTCTTGACTGAAATGGCCTCAGAGGCTGAATAGGGAGGCATGGGGGCCATATATTCCCTATTGCTGGTCTATGATATCTGGCTAAAATATCTTACATTTGACATCTGAACAATGTCAGTTATGTGGATGATAGGTGACTAAGTCACCTAGAGTAGACAAGGCTATTGATCACAAGTAGTCTACATGCTAGTTGTGTGGTTGTATATCATCCTGTGACTGGAGCAGGAGAATTTGCATGTCATTCACTTTTCTCTTCTCTTCTCTTCTCTTCTCTTCTCTTCTCTTCTCTTCTCTTCTCTTCTCTTCTCTTTTTAATGCATCAATCTCTCCACATTTTACAGAAATGGGGGCTCTGATTAGTCCCCCCCCCCAACACAGACTAGGAATTAATGGGTGAGAATAGCTGCTGGAGCTTGGCGAAACTGCTCACCTACCATGGACTGGCAACATATGGTCTCCTTCCAGTGGTTTTGTATAAAATAGGAGTGCCTCTGTTTTTTCAGCTTATTTTGGAACACTTGGGACTGACCCTAGAGATGTGTGAGTCTGTTTCTAGTACATGTAACACACATCTTCCACAAGGGTTTAGTTCCGGGGGTCCACACATATCTGCAAAAATGTGTAAAGCCAGGAACCTCCAGAACTGCCCTCCCCCACAGGGCCAAGGTTTCATCCAGCATAAATTGTGCCACCCTGTTTCCATTAGAAACCAATATCATGTAGTCTAGGCAACATGGTTGAATCTCCACTCAGTCAATGCATGGAGATTAACGCCCATTCCCTTCTCCTTTGAGTGGGTGAGGTGGGAGCACCAATACTTCTGCCAGTCTGCTTAAATGAGATGCACAACAAAGTGTTGTTTGATCCCAGTCTTCATGATAACATTTTAGCGCAAATTTCTCCTCATGTACATATTTTTGTATGCATAAGAAATATGTATATGAGGAGAAAATTGCACTAAAATACACACAGTTTTGGAATGCAATCTTCCCTAATACAATGCATTTGATATGCTATTGGGGGGGGGTGTTAGGGGAGAGGTAGTACCTCTGGTGGGAGACATGTCATTCTTCTTCTGGGGTAGTTTTGCCACCTTTGGTCCCCACCCTGCACTTAACTCTCACCTGCGGGTCCTAAAAGCTGTTAGCGTGTGACAACAGCCACACCCCAGGAATGGTTTCGACTGGTTGGCTATACCAGGTGAGGGTAGTCAATGGGTCTAAGAAACCCTTGGTGAGTTAGTGATTTCCACCGCATGCAAAGATAGGCTCTGGTGGATTGAGCGGACGAGACCAATAGTGGGTCCAACAGTCAAGAAGGTGGTTTCTGCACGTGCTGTAGAAGGAAGTGAGAAGCAGATGGGGCTTGACAACCTGGGAAGGTAGCCTATCTAGGAGAAGGAAAACTCTGAACCTAAACCTCTGCTGCCTTGGGGAAAGAAAAGGCTAAGGAGTAAACCTGTCAGGATGCTCCTGGCTGGCTGCCCAGGAAAGTATAAAGACAAGGGAAGGTTTCTTATCATCCTTTTTTATTAACTATTTACAGATAGAGGCTATAGCCTCTTGGATAATGGCATTGTCCCGAGTGAATCTCCACCCCTCGTCTCTCCCACTTCCTCATTCGTCACTTCTACGGTGTCCTCTGTCTTTGAGCTCTTTGCTCCCCTACTTTCAAGGCTCGCCGGGTTCCGGGAGATGGAGGGTCTGGAAGGCTTTCCAATGACACCATATCCACCAGCTGTAGCCCTGCTTCCTCCTCCTTCCCCTCCCCTCCCATTATTTCCCAACTTCCCCCCCCCATTTGCCTCTGAACTGTGACCTCCCACAAACCACTGTTGTAAGTCTATGCTGCCTTCCTCCTCCCCCTCCCTGGAAGGGTCAGGATGGGGAGGCGGTCTCCATCACTCCTCCTTCTCTGCCCAGTCCCTGACTAAATCCTACACAAATCCGGAGTGGAGTCCCTAAGATAGTTGGATAGTGTCTTGTCCCCCTTCTGGCTAAGCCTCTCCTCTTCCCAGAGGGGATGTGGTGTGAGTAGGAACCATTCCCACATCGGCAGGGGGGTGTTCGGCCCACTGCATCATCTCCCCGGCTGCCGCCCCACCCTGCAGCAGGCCAGCCAATAGGGTTGGCCCAGGGGCGGGGTTTAGCCACATTCAAGCAGCCTCTGCGCCTCATTCTGCTTCCTGGAAGACGCTGGATCACTCACCGTCCCACCCCCCAGGCTAAGTTTGTGCTCTTGACCGTGCTATGGACCTTGGTTGGTTGCCCTGGTTGCCCAGGGGGTCTGGTAGGAGTTTTGTCCATTTAGCTAAATTTGCACCAGCCTCTTGGTTTTTCGCCTACCTGATAGCAAATCGTCACAACTTTTCCGGTTTTGGCGGTTAGGCATTGGAATATGTGTTGTGTGTTGGGGAGTGGGGTATGGCCCACCTACCCACCCCACCCCATTTTGGGTATTCCATTAAAGGAATCTGGCGGTCATGGATCCTGTCCCATGCGCTGGTGGTGGCTAGGGCCTGGCACAACCACCGGTGACATCAGGGGAAGGTTCCAGTTGTATTTGCATCAACACGCTCATCCCACTGGTTCTTAACCTTCAAATGACACCCCCCCCACACACGCTGCACGGGTGGGCTCGGATATAGGTTGTTTGATCCAATGCCTAAGCCAATACCGCTCACATGCTGTAACCAATAAAAGTTGTGGTCTTTTTCAGCCCATTAACCTAAAATACTTGTGTCAGTGTCCATTATTTCTCCACTACGCAGGTTAGGGTCCTCGACTCACAACTCCTGCAGCCAAGCCAGTGCCAAACATATTCCTCAGCTTTCCTTTGGACCACATCAGGAAGGCTGAGAGGAGGGTCCTATCGTCTGGGCAGCCCATGACTTCCATACAAGCTGCCCAGTCTTGCACCCCGGAGAGATCACTACAGTGCTGCTAATGTAATGGTTTGACTTCACCCCTGGAGGTGCACTCTATTGCCTCTCAAGACAGACAGATGCCAACAATGCTATTTTCACTAAAACAAAAGGCCTGTGTTAGCACCTCTCTTTAAGGCACGGGTATGAGGGTTTAAGTAAAGGAGATAAATCAGAAAGCATAAGCCTCTTGAATGGAGAGAGTAAAAGCAGTGATTTATCAGAAATGCATCTACCTTTTTACCATTCTCCATCAAGTAATAAGGGGGGGGGAATCAAAAGGGGGGAAATTAATTAATATCTCTTGAGTGGCGTGTGGTGGTCTGCCTTCTGTCGCCTTCCCCATTGCCTGCTCTTCCCCATTGCCTGACAACTCAGTGATGCACTTGGCTGTCCTGTCCTATAAATGTAGGAAGGCACAGAAGTTGCCTGTCGAGCACCTGACAACTGGCAGTTATTTTTTAAGTGAACTTCTTCTTCTTTTACTTTAAAAAAAATAACTTTTAATAAACTTTTAAAGAAATTGTTTAAGTTTTTTAAAAAAATAATAAACGGTAAAAGGGAAGGCTTCCTTTAAAAACAAAGTCAGTGAGACTGCCAATCGCAAGGAATAAGTAGCCTCAATCTGCAGTTTTCCCCAAGCTTCAATTAAAGCCCAAGGAAGGACACCATGATTTAACTCCTTAAATTTAATGGAAAGAAAAGCTCACACATCACCCTCAGCCATCTCACAAAGGCATGGTAAGCTCAATACTTCACCCACTGAAATTATAAAGTGCTCTTCCAATGAATCAGAAAAATTGAAGTCTTTTCTGTGGAGGAAGCAAACTTTTTTAAAAAACACATGTTCATTAATTTTTGAAAAGGAGGAAGAAAAACAGTACCAAAACTTTTGAGAAATTGGAAGACAGATTTTGGCACAGCACTAGCTGAAAGTGAAAAGGAACATGTTAGAAAAGTTTTCTGAATGATCTTTTAGTTGTAACCATAATATTCCAATACTCCCAGCAGTAACAAATTGCACATTGGAGCATTGTGTCCATCTGATGGTATGAAATTTTCCTGCTGCGGAATTTGTAAGATCAAGGACATTTCATTACATTTAACTTTAAACGTTTGACTTCAAGTTCTGAACTGGTCAGCAATAATATCCATTAGTCGTTGCACATAATTTTGTCTCAAGCAATATCTGCTGCATTAAATGGAAAAGAAAAAAAAACTTGAAGAAGATACAATGAAAACTATGAATTAAATAGCTCCTAGCATCCCATTCAAAACCATGTGAACAAAAGAACCTCCAATAAAAAAATTAATTGAAAAATGAGGTGGGGGTGGGGACAGGAAAAGAAAATGAAAGGGACGGAAATTACTGCGTGTTACTATAAATGGGGACAGATTGTATCACAGGATTATTAGAATTTGGAGGAAAACATTATTATTTTCTAAATTGAATTGGATTATTTATTACTGTTCTAAAAAGTATTGAACACAAAGAAGATTTCAGGCAAATATTAGATTAGACTGGGAAATAATGTATATGAGAGAAGTGGGTCTGAGATAAATCTCTATATAAACATTACAAATATTAAATTCTCCTTCACATGGCTCCAGTCTGATAATACATTTTGTATTGTGCTCTCATACCATAAGACTACAGAAGCAAACATGGGTCAGCTCCTATTGCATGAACTGTAGATTCAATATCAGATGCGTAGAAGCACATTTCACCTCTCCAGTGCCATGGTATAGAAAAAATAGTTTCTAGGGGGGAAGCTGTGATTAGAAGCATCCAAATGGGTAGGAACCATCCACAACTGAGACCCATGCATGTAGGAGCCCAGCTCAGATGTTTGCCTGCGTATGTGTAAGCTCAAAGAGGGTATGGATCAGGGGCACGTACATAAGGCAGGCCTCCAGTGTCCCTAGGTGTTCAGGCTCTCTCTCTCTTTCTCTTTTTTAGAGCTTCATGAGAAGGTATTTGGAGCAACAAGAAAATATGCTTAGAAATCACACAGAAACAGAAAGCCCAGCAAGATTCACTGCCACCAAATGGAGAAGGAATTACCGCATTTTTCGCTCTATAAGACGCACCCAACCATAAGACGCACTTAGTTTTTTGAGGAGGAAAACAAGAAAAAAAATATTCTGAATCCCAGAAGCCAGAACAGCAAGAGGGATTGCTGCACAGCAATCCCTCTTGCTATTCTGGCTTCAGCGATAGCTGTGCAGCCTGCATTTGCTCCATAAGACGCACACACATTTCCCCTTACTTTTTAGGAGGGAAAAAGTGCGTCTTATAGAGCAAAAAATACGGTAATTCCCATCAGACATCCAACACTTGTTATGTGACTCAGATGTTGAAAAGGACTAGGCATGTGTGAAGATGAGCTATATCATGGGTAGGCAAACTAAGGCCTGGGGGGACGGATCCAGCCCAATCGCCTTCTAAATCCGGCCCGCAGACGGTCCGGGAATCAGCATGTTTTTACATGAGTAGAATGTGTCCTTTTATTTAAAATGCACCTCTGGGTTATTTGTGGGGCATAGGAATTTGTTCATTTCCCCCCAAAAAATATAGTCCAGCCCACCACATGGTCTGAGGGACGGTGGACTGGCTCTCTGCTGAAAAAGTTTGCTGACCCCTGAGCTATATGATAGATGCCTTCTCTCTGAGTTTCATGGAAATGGAATACGGATAAATATATACTCCAAAAGTATCTAAAGGCACCACATTGGCCTGCCTCTGATTTAGTGTTATTTGATGCTGTCACAATCTCAGTGATCTATGCTTTTAAAAACTCAAAGGGAAAGTGAGTGTCTTTGCCAGCTCATCTGAGGATACTACAGATGATAGGTCTTTGGAAGGTACCTTCTGAAAGCAGATAGACAGCAGTTCAGATTCACCATTGAACAAAATGTTGGTAAATTTTCCCCAGATTCCAGGTGTGCTGGATAATACTCAGTACCCTGAAAATGCATCTTCAACTTACTTAGTATTCCCTCCTTCCTTACTTGCAATAGCAACTGGGGACTTTCCCGTCACATTCAAAAGGGAAGGGGGTGTAATTCTACCCCCTCCATGTGCAAGTAGGATATCCTTTGCGCCCACCCTTTCCCCATCTGGCATGCAAGGCAGCTATTAAGAAGAAAAGACACTGGACAATTAAATCTCTTAAACAGCTGCTGCATTTCAGGCTGGTGTTTCTATTAAACAAAATGCCTTAGGTCTGTTTCAGTTGTAGAGCAACTGCACAGACCTGATAGTATATTTCACTGCAGTTGTGGGGAGGGGAATGGGGGGGGGAACGGCCTACGACATAAAAAACAAGGATGCAGGGGAGAATGATGAATTAGCACCAGGAGGGAGAGGCTTCAGAATATGAAACATGCTTGCTAGTTAATTTCCTTCTCCTCAATTCATGCATCACTCAAACAGACACAGCTGCCTCTCTTTCGTTCAGAAGTTGACTGTTCCTGAAAAGGTAAACCTCCACACGGCCAAGGGACAGCTGTAGTCGCCATTGTGCCATGAGTAATGTAAAGTTACTTGGAAATGGCACCTCATTAATTACAGTGAATTCTAAGTAACTTTCAAACTGCTCCTGAGATTATGCTAAACCTGCTAATGGATGTTTACGAATGTATCCTGAGATGGTGAGATCAATTTAGCTGTATGACACATACTAAGACTATAATAGTTAATAAGGTTGTCAACCAATTAAAGGTTTTCTTCTTGAGTAATCATCTGCCTTTTAACCAATTGATTAAAGCTTCAGTCCTACAGAAACCTACCTGACCTCAATGAGGTTTCCTTGTGAGTAAACATTTGTAGGATTGTACTATATGTCTTTCTCTGTGTATGCATAATTGCATGTTTGAGACTACCAGCAGGTCAATATAGGTGCCCTTTTGAGGTGTGATAATGAAGCTAACCTCAAAAAGGAAAAATGTGCCTTTCAATTGCTGCCCCGTCAATTAAGAACTCCTTTCACCAATTTTTCAGCTTAAATTTTAGTTAATTAAAACAAATTAAAGCACTAATCTCTCATAAGTAAATTAATCTAACATGCAACATTTCATTCCTGCCTCAAGAAATAAAGAAAATATATGAGTCAACGGCAATATGAGCTAAAACTGGGTCCCCATAATGGATCCTGTTCTATTAGGCATCCATGATTTTCATTAAGAAATGGCATTTCATCAATCATCATTTTATTTCATTTCACTTACATGAACATACTGAACATGATTTAATTGCAGACATCCCAGTTTCTCAATGGAAGCGTTAAAAAGGAATCTATTTACTTTGTTAGTTACCATTAGTTCTCCTAAATAATATCAGTGATTGTTAGACTCTAGAGTATTTAACACATATTATCAACTGCTCAATTGCTTGCTTCTCCAATAAGCCAAATTGCAATACTCAATCAAATGTATGATATGAAGGCCACACAAACACACCTGCAGGACCTTACCTGTGTTTTTCTATGACTAATTTAACTCTTGGCATCTCGTGAATATATGAACTTTACTCTCTTAGTAAAAAGAAAGGAAAGGAGGTGCACTTGATTGAATAAAAATATTGCCTCTGTACTAGCTGTCTCCAGTTAGGATTCTTGCTCCATGTTTGCAGTCATGAGATTGTTGTCTATCACATGACGGTGTATGTTTTCATTCCACAGAGTGGGAATTTGACGGAGACAGGATGTTTTGTTTTTTTTTATAAAATTTTTATTGAGTTTTCACATTTTTATAGACAAACACACACACAAATACAAAACAAAACATATATAATTTCATCTCTTACTTTCTTTACCCTCTTTCATTGACTTCCCCACATCTCCCCTTCCCACATCCCAATTTCAATAATTAATTCAGCAAGTTATTTCCTCTTCTCTCTATTATATTATTATTATCTGTTCTTAATATTTAACACTTTTTATTAGGCTCAATTTTACTTATCCAATTTTTACACATTAGCTCCTTTCTCTAAGGTCGACCTAAATTCTCTCCCACGAATTCCTCCCTTTTTATATTAAACAAAAACATATCCAAATTGAAAAGTCATAAATCATAAATTTTTACTATTCTACTCTCCCCCTCCCTCCCTGACCCGGTTTCTGTCCCTTCCCAAATCAATATCCTAAAAAGACAGTTTCAGCCCGGATTTCTCACATCCGAGGCTCTTAGGCCCCAGTTAGTCTCTCTCCGTCGGTTTTGTTGCTTGTTGGCCTTCAATTCTCGAAGAGATTGTGTCCCAAGCTCCCTATTCTTTCCTTCCACCAAATCAGTCAGTAGCAATTGCTGCCAAGGATCTGCCAGTCTCCCATACTCAAACTTAAAGAAGCAGTCCCAATCATACTTGTTTGTTCTTTTGTATTTCAGATATTCCAGGGGCTTCTTCCTTTGTCTTTCTCTCCTTTTGCAGATTTATAATCCACTGGTCGTCTTCTTTAATTCCTTTGTTTCCTGAAGCTGCAGGCTTTTGGTTAATACTTTCCATCTGAACTTCCTCTCCTTCTTCTTCTTCTTTTCCCCCCATTTCCAAAGCTGTCTCTTCTGTTTCAGCTGCCGGGTTTTTTTCCCACCCCCTTTGTGTCATCAGCAGAGTTGCTCAGTTTAAAGTTCAGGGTCACAAGTTGTTTGTTCATATCCTCACTCTGCTCTTGTAAGATTCCCACGAGAAAGAACATCCTTTCTATCTCTGCCAGTAATTTTCCTTCTGCAGCCATTGCAGTATCTTTTGTTCCCTCCAGGGGGATTACCAGTCCAATAGTTCTTTTCCAACAATCCGTTACTTTGTTGTTCAAAATTACTTTGTTTCCAATCAGTTCAGTTTCAATGTACCACCTTTAATCCAGAAAAAATATTAAATATCACAGTTCCAGACTTTAACCGCCCGTTTGACAGCTCTTTTGACAGCTGTCAAACTTTTTGCTCTTTTTCCTCGGGCTCACACGCAGGGCACTCCCGGGTCAAAAAAAGGGGGAGGGGATTACACAAAAGCTTCTAAAATTCCTCTCTCCTCTCCAGCACAATAACTTTTTAGTCCAATTCGTGCAAGTTGTCTGTCTAAGCACAAAAGTCTTTCCACCTTAGTGCTCCTCTCCTTGCTTTAAATCTTTTTGTGGGGGGGGGGGGGAGTGTGGACTTCCTTTTAACACATCCCCCGATCGTACTCCAATCAATGGTAAAATTTTAGTGTCGAAATTTCATTTTACTCACGGGTTCTTTGTTTCAGTCCAAATTTCAGGAAGGAAGACAGCGCTCTCCGGCCATGGCTCGCGGCTTCGCTCCGCTGAGGTAGCGATCTACTCTCAGCACCACGCCACTCTCCGGTCCTCTCCGTAGCCTTTAAAAAGGCTCTTCGGGGGTCGGGGAGGGCGCTTAAGGTGCCCACCGAGTCACCAAGTCCGCAGGCTTCCGCGCCTGCGGTTTCTGAGGGCCCCCGTGTCACCGGCACGGCAAGACCCGTCCTCAGCAGAGCCGATCCCCTCCGGAGCTCGGAGGGAATCCGCCATTAGCCGTTCGCGCTATCCCGGAAGTCGAGACAGGATGTTTTGTGTTACTGTGTTCCGTGAAGTGGGACTATTGTCCTTTGTTCTTTCTCTCTTTGCTGTCTGATGAGAAAGAGGAAGGAGTTAAGTCAGAATGCTCCGAGTGTATTCTATGTAATTAAAGTAGATTAGCCAAAATGCTGTGCCACTGAGTTCTGTTACACAAACTGCAAATACTCTGCAGGATTGTAAGTGTGCTGATGCTTTTTGGTACCAGTCACTGTGATGTTCAGGCTGAAGAAAGCTTTTGAATGACAGACCAGAAGGGAGAAAACTTGCCAGTTGGGCATGTGTCTCTACCAGGGTCCTACACAAGTTTAGGGTGATCTAAACAACCTGATGCCCTCCAGACATTTAGGGCTACAATTCCAGTCCTAGTCAGTATGACCAAAAGCATCTGCTTAGGGAAAGGTGCTCTCCCTTTACAGCTTTGGGTCATGTTTCAGGCCTATGATGTGAGAGCACACAGAGTGGCATTGTTGTGGCTGATCCATAGATATGGACTTTCCTCCACTGGAAGATTTATCACAGTGTGTTGTGAGTACAGAGTATTGAAACTGATAGGACTTCCAAGTAAACGTACTGTATACTTAATCTGGCTACACAACTTTCCTCTTTTAAAAATATAGTTGGTGTACATTTCTACAGCTGACCTTTGATTTCAGTATTACACTTCATTACTGTTGCGTGAGTCATATTGAACATACAATGAAATACTTGGGATACAAATACTGCAGTAATTATTCAGGCTTCTGAATAAATTATGTCATTTAACATCTGCTATTAAGCTATTCCCCACATTTATTGCATCATAACAATGTCATTACAGAGGAAAGCTGTGCAGATAAGCGGCATGGCAATAAATGCACAATATGTATCTAAATGTTTGCTCCTCCATAACTCCTTCTGCTTAATTGTGACAGCCAAGGCTCACCCTCCTTTTTAAATACAGCAAGTTCTAATCAATTGTCATATATAAGTCACTGTCCAAGCAATTCCAATACTGTACACCAATTAAGCTGTAGGGAGGGAGGAGTGGAGAGAAAAGAAGCAAGGAATGAGTGATAAAATCAGGTTTTCTTGCTTCATTTGGGGGGGCTCAGCTCTGTGTGGAGCCTAATATCAGGGGGAATTGAAGGTCCTTCCCTCCCATCTCAAAGCACGTCACTAACCCCCTTCCCCCAAGTTGTATCAGGGCCTCACAAAACCTTATGTGACTGTTTCTTTGCATATCAGTGTCTTATAGCTCTGTGCTTGTCTATATATCCATGTTTCTATAGGTTCATGGGCTCACTAAGAAGTGAGGCTGTCCGAATCCTTCTTGTGGAGCACTGAAAAGCTCCAGATAGTGTTTGTTGTTGTTGTTTAATTCAAGCACAGCAATGGAGATTTTTAAAGAAAAGTTAAAAGCTTCATATAAGTTAAATAAAAATCGTATGTCTGGAAGATAATGTATTCAGATAGTATTCTCAGAAATAAGTCTGCTTAGGTCAGTGGGATTTGCACTCAAATGTGCATCTGATTGCTTCTGAAGGAGTCGGGGGAATTTGTACTCCTTAAACGGTCCAAATGTAAACGGCACTTCTTCATTTTCGTTTTCCTTGTAGCCTTAAAAACTTTCAACGAACTGAAGCACGACAGATTGAATCACTTAACCTTGTTTTGCTGCTTGTATTTTTCACACATCTGCACTCAAGAGTTGTATGCAAAATATGAACAGCCTTATTAGCCCAGAGAAGAGATGCTGTTGTAGAGCAATGGAATGAACTCGCTCAGCAAGTAGAAGCAGCGAAGATGTTTGAAGAGGCCCCCAGACATGAGTGAGCTTCAAGTTCTATGGTTTGGTTACATGATTCCAGATAATCAAGTCATGAAAAAGTGGCATACATCTGTGAGGATTCAAAAGGAATCTATTCAAGGGAAAGTACCTCTGATGGTGGAGACAGAACATAGCTATCATGACAGTCTTTTCCATCCATGATTTTTTCTAATCCTCTTTTAAAGCCAAGAATTAGAAAGGGTTTCAGGGAAGAATCAAAGTTCAGTAGTAAAGCACTTGTTTTGCGAGCAGAAAGCTCTAGATTCAATCTCCTGCACCTCCAGGTAAGACTAGGGAAGTCTTCTGTTTGAACCCTGCAGACCTGCTACCCATCAGCATGAAGCCTTCTGAGTCAGACAGACCAATTGTATAAGACAGTTTCCTATGCTTCTATATATCTTATGGCTAGAAAAAACACAATAGACCGAAGTCCAGCAGGAAAATCTGGTTTTTGTGTTTCTTAAGCTGGGTGCAGACATTTTCAGAAACTTGGCAGCCAGTCAACGGAGTTACAACTGGTCACAGATACAGTGGTACCTCTGGTTGTGAACGGGATCCGTTCCAGAGCCCCATTTGCAACCTGAGCAGAACGCAACCCGCATCTGAGTGGGTTGCGATTTGCTGCTTCTGCACATGCGCCCAACGTCATTTTGAGTGTCTGCGCATGCGCAAGTGGCAAAACCTGGAAGTAACCCTTACCAGTACTTCCGGGTCACCGTGGGACACAACCTAAAAAGATTTAACCCAAAGTGTCTTTAACCCAAGGTATGACTGCATACATATTTATTTTCTCCCTATTCTACTAAAAATGCAACTTTTTGTAGCCTGTTGTTTGGCTTGCTCATATTTTCAGCAAAAGTGTCGCCCTAGAATAAATGCTCATAATAGTGAAACCTCCTTGTAAAGTCATAATTTTCTGTGGAAGAAACACTTATTTCTCTTATTTTCAGATGAATTTGTAGTCAAAGGTTATCTAAGTAAACATGAATTGTTCAGTGCATAGCAATGATAGCCTCTGTGGCCAGCCCTTTCTGAACAGGCTGAAACCTTTGTGCGACTGTTCTATTAATTTCCTGCTGCAGAGCAAGCAGAGGTTAGTACGCAATATTACTTGCTACACCGTGCAAGTCAGATCTAATCCTTCTCTTGCTTTAATAAGATAACAGAGGGTTGGGATAGAGATCGTCGTACCTTCCTATATTTTAATGGCGTGTAGATATGACAGGTGTCAGGGAAGGAGATTGACATATAATACTTTCGCACCTTACCACACTATAATCAGCACACCTTGCACAGACAATAACTATTTTCACATGAGAAGTCTCACCTTGGTCTTCTGAAAAATCACCAAAGTAAAGTTCTACTAGCCAAGCAAATCACTCTTCTCTGTAAAATCTATAGAATACAGAATTAATATAGCATTTCCTGAAGGGTGCTTAGCTTCTGGTCCTGTGGAGCTTGCTTTGCTGACCATTCTCACCCCTCTGACTACCTTTGATTCCCAACCATCAAGAAAGGGTGATTAGATCCCCACCCTGTTCCCAGAGTAGATCTTTATTCCCCCATTGCTCCTGATGTAGATCTCCACTCACCCTTCTTCCCTGGTGGGTTTTATTCTGTGGTTTCCTCTCCGGTGCCAAAATGTCTTGGGCCTGCGCTGGTGGGTGATACTCAGCATGGCTTCCATATACAGTGGTACCTCAGGTTAAGTACTTAATTCGTTCCGGAGGTCCGTTCTTAACCTGAAACTGTTCTTGACCTGAAGCACCACTTTAGTTAATGGGGCCTCCTGCTGCCGCAGCACGATTTCTGTTCTCATCCTGAAGCAAAGTTCTTAACCTGAAGCACTATTTCTGGGTTAGCGGAATCTGTAACCTGAAGCATATGTAACCTGAGGTACCACTGTACTACAAAGTGTCTTTTACAAGGTTTCAAGTCTAAATGAGGAGATAGAAAGGTCAGTACAATACGTAAAAGATAGGGGGATAGTCTGGGAATCTGACAGTCCCTGACTCAGAGAGAGGATTTTTATTTTTGTTTTTGCAAGCTGAGTTGCATTCATTCATTCATTCATTCATTCAATCACTCAATCTATCAACCTTGATTGCAGCCAGCAGCAGAGCATATGGCTGCGCTGCCAAGGGCGGGCGCGCTCCCGAGGGGGGCATGGTGCGGAGGATGCCCTCCCAGGCATGGGATAGCCCCTCAGCTGCCCAGAGCAACATGCGTGCCCTGCAGCTGGGGCAGAATGAGCTGCCCATGGGGGCAGAGCGAGCCACCCATGGCGGACATTTGGCGCGCCACCCACCTGCATCTCCCAAGCCTCCCCCAAGCTGTCAAAATGAAGGGTGATGGGGCTGGCAAAGTGGCACAGCTCCCCTCTTAGCCTGGGTAGTAGGCTTGGGAGTTGCGGGCACATGGCACGCCGAATGTCACCCCCCTCAGTGAGGGCACCTGGGGTGGTCTGCCCCCACCGCTCCCTTCCTACGCCCCTGATTGCAGTCAAAGACCAGACAGTGAGTTGCATCCAAACTTCCAGCGGATCTCATCTCAGAAATCCTGCCTAACAGACAGCTCTTTTGCAGAAGCATCAGGCTCTCTGAATTAATCTCACAACTACCATAGCTCTTCTTCAGCTTTTCCCACTCCAAAGCTTAAAGATAATATTTTTAAAATGTGGCTGAATTTCTGAAAACCTGTTGTTTTCTAACTGAATGAAGCTTCCTGAAAAGATTCTTGGTTTGCAGGGGAAATCTTCCAGGCAGCCACAAATAATACTCTCAACATGATCCTGGCAGTTCAGAACAAATGTTCGTGGGTTGCCTTTGCTCTGAAATGCTCCCTTCCATTTATTCAAATCTCCCCTCCAATGTCCCTTTCCTCTCCCCTCCCCTGAATACACCCTTCTAAGTTGGCCTGCACAACCTCCCAGATTTTTCCTCATCAATTTATTTGCAGACATTAGTCTTGAGCTCCTCATCGTCTTCTGCTAAGTGGGAGGTTGTTCTGGCCTTCAAAATGTGATATGGATCAGTGCGCTGGATAACCAGCATCTCCCTGTGCTCCTTCACAGCTGTCTCATTAACTACCACTTCTTCTCCAAATCCTCGCATGTTCCTTATTGTCTTTTCTATATACACAGAAAGCGCTACTGCACAGCTTTGCTCCACAATGTGAACAGGATGCACGAGTCCCACCGAGCCTTTTCTACGCCTTCCTCTTCTGTTCTACCAGACCATAAAGGGGAAAGTACAGCAGGATTTGCTTATATATTCAAGGAACCGGAGAGCCATGCAAAGTTATTTCTTATGAGTAAATGAAAGGAGACCATAACTCTCCAAACATCTGTCTGCTCTACTCCAATCCTCACCATTTCGGGAGCCAATTTACAGTTGCCTTCTTGTTTAAATTATCTCCCCCCCCCCTCCATGCTGCATAATGATATTGCACAGCACTCCATTTTCATGCCTCAGCCAGACTATTGTCTATTAAAATGAGGGATGGGGAGACAATAGACTGGTGGGTCCTCCTGGTATAGATCCCTCATAAAGATCAATGGGAAATGCCTTCTTAAATACTATCAGTTGTATATAAATTAAAAAATATTACTTGAAGAAAGACATCTGCAACCTCACTGTTATACAACCCTCTTCCTTTGGAAGCTTGCAAAAACCATCTCATGGGATATTTTGGGCAGGCATTTGGTGATGGTGTTTAAGCAGATGTGAAATTATTTAACATTGACTATATTTCATACTCTTTGAAAATAATAATTATTATAATAACTTGTTAGCACATTGAGCCTCTGGGCTAGATAGGGGAACAGGATCAAATACATATTTGTAAGAATTATTATCATCTCTGTGTTAGATTTGTGCATTAATTATTTAGCCACTTACTTTCACATGCTACATTTTCGTAACTTCTCTATTAATCCAAATTAATATCATAAAAGATTTTTTTAAAAGGGTGTGCCAGGCCAAAATCAGCCATAAATCTGATACTGATCAGAGCCGAGAGACATGCTATCAAGCTCTCCTTCCCAGTTGTGGTGGTGGTTTGGTTACATAATCATGCAATTAAGTGTACAAATCCACATCAAAATGTTTGGAATCTGAATTAATTACCTGCATATGACTCACTGGCATTAGAACATGAACTATCTTCTCAATATTTGGCATTGTTGCCAAAAATATAATGGAGAACATTAAATAACTGTTGAAATAAAAAGTATTAAAATAAAGGGATGATCTGGAGGAGAATGTGGCTCTTTTCCAGGTGTACAACTAGTAATTATGATGGGTGTTGTGTGTGTGGATAGAGAGAAGGAGAGAGAGACTCCTGTATCACTGTGTAGATGAAACCCTCCTACCACCCAGGAGTTGGCAGTTTGGCCAGCTTCCGTTTGCAAGGACCCAAAAGGAATTTGGGCACATAGTGTATCTTCCAATGTCCCACATGCACACTCAAGTACAACATTGTATTCCCACTTATACAGGAAAAAGTACTAGGAGACCACTGGGCACATTGTTGATTTTATGTGCATTTTTTATTTGTACAGTGGTACCTTGGGTTACAGATGCTTCAGGTTACAGATGCTTCAGGTTACAGACTCTGCTAACCCAGAAATAGTACCTCGGGTTAAGCACTTTGCTTCAGGATGAGAACAGAAATCGTCTGGCAGTGGCACGGTGGCAGCAGGAGGCCCCATTAGCTAAAGTGGTGCTTCAGGTTAAGAACAATTTCAGGTTAAGAACGGACCTCCAGAACGAATTAAGCTCTTAACCCAAGGTACCACTGTACATCACTTTAAACTCCTATTTGTAAGTCACTTACAACTCCCCCTCTTATTGTGATCATTTGCTATGTCTTGATTTGTTGAGGCAATAGCCTGTACTGCTGACTTTTTAGACTTACTGAGTAGTGATGGAATGCATTCGTGTTGTGGTGTGATGAGATAGGCTTGTTGTAAAGTGTGGATGAGTTTTAACATTTCTGTGGGACGGCTACAGGTTTGGCACAGTGCTCTCTTGGTGTATGGTACCAAACATCTACTATTTTCAGAGCAGAAGTTGTTTTAGTCTGTCTTGTGGCATCTTAAAAACTAAAGGTTCTTCCAGACAGACTGTTGAGGCACACACTACATTTCATTCTTACACTATATTCCCCCCCCCTTTTAAAAAAAAGCTTAGATCAATGCTTTCATATTGTCATGTGGTTTGGATATCATGGCGTTGTCTCATCATTGCTGGGGGAGGGAGGTGATGCCTTTATAATGAAAAGCTGGAAACAAACAGGGAAAGAATGACACATTCCATTAGACCTGTTTACATACATAATTATCTTGATCAATCCAATAGAAATTATGTTAATATAAGAACATGCCAAAAATGCACATACGAAAAATGGAAAGTTAGTGAAAAGAGGTTGTAGTGGGGAAAAACTATTACAGTGGTACCTCTGGTTAATAACTTAATTCGTTCCGGAGGTCCGTTCTTAACCTGAAACTGCTCTTAACCTGAAGCACCGCTTTAGCTAATGGGGCCTCCTGCTGCTGCCGCGCCGCCAGAGCACGATTTCTGTTCTCATCCTGAAGCAAAGTTCTTAATCTGAAGCACTATTTCTGAGTTAGCGGAGTGTGTAACCTGAAGCGTATGTAACCCAAGGTACCACTGTATTAACAATAGAAATAGCATATCTAGGATAAAGGACAACATAGAAATTGGAAAACAAGGTGAAAATAGAGGAAAGCAAATAGAGGAGAAAGAGTGGGTTATGAAGAGGAAGTAAGATAATTGAGAATAGGTTTTGAAGGGGAGATGTTATCATCTATTTGATTACATCACTCCAATAACTTATTCAAAGGACTAATCATTCAAATAACCTATTCTCTTGTTTAGACTTCCAAGCGCTTCCAAATCTATCGCTTCTAAGAGATGTTTTCAGGGTGCATGGCAAATTGGTTAACCTACACTTTCTAACCTAGTTATCCTGCCAATTTTTGAATGACATAAATTCCAATATGCAAAGTGATGGGAAATAGCACTGGAAAGAGCAGGATAACAACCAAATACTGGCAGAGTCAAACAACTTCCACACTAGCAGATCAGGATGAAAGCTCAGTAAACAGGTGACATTGTAGAACAACTGTACAAGTTTTATGCAAATGTTTCAGCATTAATGTTCATTAAGCAGTTGGTCTGGAAGCTCCCTAACAGGTTTATTACTTACTAGCTTCATTCATCATCTGCCAGCTTCACCAAATGACTTTTCAATCTTCCAGGCCATTTTCAGAAGCAGCACTTCATTCTCTTCCTGCACCTGTAATTCAAATGCAAAATGCACATTAGCTAGAAAGTGTATATGATGTAAAACTGACACCTGTCTGTTTGCTATCTTGCACGAACAACATTCATGAGTGACACATCCCAGTCTAATAGATTTTCCTAGGGCTGTTGGTGTAAGCTACTAAAATCAGCCATTTGGGCACTAGAAATTAAGCCATTTCACAATGGGCAGCTAAAAATATGCATCTAAATCCTCTACCTGCTTTCCCCTTTGTAGACTCATTAGATCACTAAGATCATCAAGGGAGACTTTATTCATGACACTGAAATCCACAGATTGCCACCTGACAGAAACACAAAAGCAGGCATTTTCTGCCATTGTACCTGTGCTTTGGAAAAACTCCCCCTCCCCCCCATCTTATAGATAACACTCTGTATTATGTGTTTCAGACATCTTTTGAAGACATACCTTTTCCCTCAGGATTACAAATGCACTGTGTGTACATGCACACGTGTATTTCCAGGTGCTGCTTTATTGTCATACAGTTTATATTGATGATTTTATTGTATCTTTTATGTGTTTGCTGTGCACTGCTCTGAGATTATTTTAATAATAAGCTTGGAAATGTTCCCAGATAGATAAATAATTGTCCCTTCTTTAGTCATATCCCAGCACTGACAATTATATTTCAGAACCCCATAAGGCTCGTTTCTCAGGGTTATCCGTGACTGACATTTGGAAACAAACCACCACCGTTCTTATACAGTGGTACCTTGGTTTAAGAACAGCCCTGTTTAAGAACTACAGTGGACGCTCGGGTTGTGAATGTGATCTGTGTGGGAAGCACATTCGCAACCTGCCGTGTCTGTGCATGCGTGGGTCACAATTTGGTGCTTCTGCGCTTGCACAAGCGCCAAAACCTGGAAGTAACCCGTTCCGGTACTTCAGGGTTTGGCGCGGTGTGAAACCCAAAATCGCACAAGTCTCTAACCCAAGGTATGACTGTTTATTCAGTTTACAAACTCCACAAAACCAGAAGTGGTGTCCTAGTTTGCGAACTTTACCACAGTCTAAGAACAGAATCTGAATGGTGGGAAGGTACTGGCTGTGGGAGGCCTCATTAGGGAAAGCGCGCCTCTGTTTAAGAATGGTTTTGGTTTAAGAACAGACTTCCAGAACGGATTACGTTTGTAAACCAAGGTAGCACTGTAGTGGAAAGGTATGTGCATGTTGTTGTTTAGTCGTTCAGTCGTGTCCGACTCCTCGTGACCCCATGGACCAGAGAACACCAGGCACCTCTGTTCTCCACTGCCTCCCGCAGTTTGGTCAAACTCATGCTGGTAACCTCAAAAACACTATCCAACCATCTCGTCCTCTGTCATCCCCTTCTCCTTGTGCCCTCCATCTTTCCCAACATCAGGGTCTTCTCCAAGGAGTCTTCTCTTCTCATGAGGTGGCCAAAGTACTGGAGCCTCAGCTTCAGGATCTGTCCTTCCAGTGAGCACTCAGGGCTGATTTCCTTCAGAATGGGGAGGTTTAATCTTCTTGCAGTCCATGGGACTCTCAAGAGTCTCCTCCAGCACCATGTTAGTGCATCCTAATATGTAATGCAAAACATCTTTACTTCAGTATATGAATATTGCTGACATCGTTTCCAAAATTGTATTTAAGGTTTCATTTTGTTTCTTAAAAGAACCTGTGATATAGTTTCCTGAAAGGAACTCGGTCAAAATTGCATGTTGCATGAAGAAGTAATAACTGAGATATCTCTTCATTGTACAGGATGGTTTCCATCATGATTCTCAAATTACATTCTGCTTTCATATCCAATACCATCTCAAAGGGAACTTGGGGTTTTTTTTAATTGGGAAAAAGTACAATATTTCTGGAGATAAAAGCAAACAGCTGAAAACCATTCTCTCCTTATGGTCTTGGCCTGTATTCTAATCGTTTCCCTTCAAAGTAAGGGTGATCTGAGTAATACCAGGTGTACACAGTATGTGTGCTTTATTTTATATCGGTCTGTTTTGCCCTCATTTTTTAATAATTTGTACCTTCTCCAGCTATTATGTATAATCCCCAGCAGGACTTCAGAAAAAAGAGTTAATTGTTGTGGACCATGTAAGATTGGGCAATTGGCCAAAGACAACTCAGGCTGCCCAGATTGCACACTTCTGAACTAGAGAAAGAAAACAAGGGCATGTTTTTGGACACTATACACACCTCCTGGAGGATGTACATATTGCCTGGAAAGTGTACAAACTGAAGTCAAGATATGCACATTCCCCAAGGCCTGCTGAAGACTGTATAATGGCTAGATGGTATACAAAATTCAGTACTGCAATGAAAATTCCCCAAAGCTAATTGGAGAGTTCTGCATATTGGCCAGAGAATGTACAAAATACAGTTAAGATATGCACATCCCCCCATGTTGAAACTATGCATAATGACCAAAGAACATGCAATGTTGATAAATGCAAATTCCCCAAAGCTTCTTGAAGATTGTGTATATTGACTGGGAAATATGTACAATTTCCTCTCCATGGACAGATTATGTGCACATTCTCCATAAAGCCTGGTGAATCTGCATAATGACCAGTTGTTTTGCACTTTAATTATTCAACTTACATTAAACCTAACAACTACACTGTGCTTTATTTCTGCATTGGGCTTTATTTTCCCTCATGACTGGTTTTAAACTGCTAAAAGCCAGTGTCTTCTTGTCCTGGGATTTAAATAAGTCTTCCCCTTGCTTCCCTTGTCTTGCAAACTCCTCTAAGGGCCTAGCTAAATATGCTCATAAATATACAACAGGTAGCTACAGCAGGTCGGGGAGATTGCATGCACACATGCCAATGAGGCTAGGAGTGTCAGAAAAACAAAGACTTCCATTGGTGCCATTAGGCACTTTTTAGCCTAAGGCATGAGTAGGCAAACTAAGGCCCGAAGGCCGGATCTGGCCCAATCACCTTCTCAATCTGGCCCGGGAATCAGTGTGTTTTTACATGAGTAGAATGTGTCTTTTTATTTAAAACGTGTTTCTAGGTTATTTGTGGGGCATAGGAATTCATTCATTTTTTTCCTTCAAAATGTAGTCCGGCCCCCCACAAGGTCTGAAGGACAGTGGACCGGCCCCCTGCTGAATAAGTTTGCTTACCCCTGGCCTAAGGTTCATCTTTGTCTAGGTTGGAGGCAATTGGTGACTTAAGAGTCTCTCTCTCTCTCTCTCTCTTTTAGCTTTATTAGTACAGTGGTACCTCAGGTTAAGTACTTAATTCGTTCCAGAAATTCGTTAAACCGTGTTCTCCATAGCAGAGAGCACGTGTTGCGGTTGGGACTACCAGGCCTCCCTGTTATGACTAGGCAAATTTTGGTCGGAGCACCCAAGCATTAAATGGTTAATTGGGTTGCTGGGGAAACTAGGATGTTTCCAATTTGGAGGAGGGGTCAGAGGACTTAAATACTAGGGACAGACGTGGGACGTTCTCTTGGCCATTTTGCACCGGATCACCCGCCCTCCCTCCCTTTTTTAAGGGTGGTGTCTCACGTTCGCTTGACCTTGCTATGCCTGTCATGGGGTCGCTCGCCTTGGTGCGGGGGCCTGGTAGGAATTTTGCCATCTGGCTGATTGGCTGGTGCCATTTGGTTTTCGCCTACTGCGTAGCAAATCGTCACAACTTGTAAGGTTGGCGGTTAGGCATTGGTTAAATTGGTGCTTGGAGGGGTAAGTGCCTACCCCTCCAAATGATGCGAAGGGAATTCCGTTAAAGGAATCCAGGGGCTTGCCATTCATTTCGTCCTTGTCCCCGGAGTCGGACCTGGGCCGCGCAAGCCCCACCGGAACATGAGGGTGAGAGGTGACGGACTGTTTCCCGGCCTCATTTTCTCACCCAATACTTGTTTCCCACGCTGGCTTCCGTTGGTGTCCGGAAGGGCCAGCTCTATCCTTGAGGGCAAGGATAGATAGTCATAACCAATGCCTATGCAACCACTCACAATTTGTATTTGAATAAAGTTGTGGCCAAAATTATGCCAAAAACCTTAAACAAAAATTACGTGTGATGTGTGAGTTTTTGGGGGGCACTGTGGGGACTCAACACGCAACATGAAACTGTTCTTAACCTGAAGCACCACTTTAGCTAATGGGGCCTCCTGCTGCTGCCGCGCTGCTGGAGCACAATTTCTGTTCTCAGCCTGAAGCAAAGTTCTTAACTTGAGGTACTGTTTCTGGGTTAGCGGAGTCTGTAACCTGAAGCGTATGTAACCCAAGGTACCACTGTAAATTTATTTAAGATTCAACAATAACAATAATTCAACAATAACTGATACATCAGCTCACTATTTGCTACAGTTGACCATCTTTAACAATAGTTAACCAACTACAAAACATCGCTTAACAGGTCTCACTTGGGGACTTAACAGATAAGCTTCCCTATGTGCTGCCTTCGCAATGATAAATGGGCTTCTCCAACTCTGTAGCTAGTTCAAGAAAACAAGATGCATAGCTGCCTGCTATGTATTTAACTGAATGCCTAGTGTGGCCCTGATCCATGCAGCTCAGGGCTAAAATGAACCAAAGGAAAAAACAGTGGTGGGTAGGAGTCCCTACGCTTGGAGCCTACTCTGCTCACAGCCTCAATTACGTGAAGTATGGAATCCTACAACCATCCACTACAAGCATCCAGAGCCCCTAGCTAACCCAAGTTGATGATCAGGCACATAGAAGAACAGCTAATGCAGGAGGAATCTACAAATACAATCCTGGTAAATTTGAACTGAGAAACTGTGTAATCAAAACAGGGATCTTTCTTTGATGTAATGACTGTGCCCACGCACAAAAGAAACTAAATAAGAAATAAGAGGGGGGGAGATTGGGATAAGGGGGGCAATGATTTACCAAAATGAGGGAATCTGGACTATTTGGGGCACATCAGGCAGCTTTTAAGGTACGAAGCTTAATTTTTTTCTAAAGTGATTCTGTAGATAATAAACTTTTTTTAAAAAAATGTTGGGCAGTATCTCATAAGTTATTTATTGCGGATCATTTTAATATAAGTCCAGGCTGGGTGCCAGTTTATGGAGCTTTTAATGGTCTTTTTGCTTTTATTTTAAGTTCGATTTCCTATTCATGGAGAATGTCCTTTTATTTATCCACCAAATGGAACACAGTGAATGTTGAGCCAGAGTTAAACTCAGCAAACCCTGACGTTCTCCCATCACACATTTGTCAGCTCCGTCTAGAAAAAGAGGCGCTATGAAGACAGTTTGCATTTCAACAAGTTTGCCATGTATGCAAGTAGATACTTGAGTGCAGAATCCACCCATTACACCTTCTATAAAAGCAAGAACACTGGTCTCTTATCCTTTTTGGCAGCAAAGAATAGAAATTAATCAACCTGTCAATTTCAGGATCTATCAATATTTCCAGTCTTGTTTTCAATTAGTTCCATTTGTGCATCAGTCTGCATTTTTTTAAACTCCATGTGAAAATTTATCCTAATAAACATATTTTTAAAATCAATAATTTGTACATTCTTTTCACTGACGTAGGCGTCCTGCTATGCACTTTCCTCTAATTTACTTATTTTAAAAAATACACATTACAAAATTTGGAGAAATGTAAATTTCTAATGTTTTGGTTCACATATTGGTTCAGGAAGTTAGAATTAGGCAAGTTCAAATTAAAACTACAGAGGTGAGGTTACAGGGAATCAGGCAGAGGGCCTTCTCAGTAATGGCGTCTACCCTGTGGAACACCCTCCCATCAGATGTCAAAGCAATAAGCAACTATCTTACTTTTAAAAGACCAGAGGCAGTCCTGTTTAGGGAAGTTTTTAATGTTTAATGCTGTATTGTGTTTTTAATATTCAGTTGGGAGCCACCCAGAGTGGCTGGGGAAACCCAGCCACATGGGCGAGGTATAAATATTTATTATTATTATTATTATTATTATTATTATTATTATTTGAGATTCCTGTATTGCAAGGGGTTAGACTACGGTCCCTTCCCACTCTATGACTCTGTGATTCAACTAAATCATTTTACACATAGAACAACTTTTGTAATTACAAAATAACTCCACCGCCATCTCCTTCCCTCATATGCTCCCTGTACCACACCTAAATTTGCTGCAGAGGGCCTCCAGAAGAGATTTGGGAGGTGTGGGCGGAGGAGATGAAGGGGAAGTTCCATTGTGCTCTTGAAATTATTTCCATGTGCACACAACCAACAGAGTTGGTATATAAATAGCTATTTTCTACAAGGGAGTGGGAGCAGAACCTCCAGCTCACATGCCTCATTAGATCTGCCAGGCCTCTCCATTTGGTCCACCAGGCCACGTTGGTCAAGTTACGTCAGTTCTGGGGCAAGTAAAGTCATGGCACCATACTCAGTCCTCCATTTTGATGCCGAGCCATTCATGTATGGTTGTGTGCGGATACTCAGTCATTGGTGAATATACCTAACAGAAGTATAGATCAAGTCCCATTCTGCAATCTTGTCAACAAAGATATCACAGAAGACCTGATCAAACACTTTTCTGAAATAAAGATACACTATGCTCACAGCATTCCCATGATCTACCAGATAATTCTATCACAAAAGCAGAATAGGTTGGTTTGGCATGAGTTGTTTTTTTTTTTTTTCTTGATTAAGTCATACTGGCTCCTGGTGATCAATGCATTGTTTTTCTGCATTGACTGCTATTGTAGAATTTTTCCCAGGATCACCTGAGGATGAGATATTTCATATCATCTGCTAAATTATGCAACATAAGCAACTATCAAAAAATAAATCAATTTGTCTAATTTGGTAGGATAGTTAATTTGTCTTTTTCTTGGCACAGAATTTTGGCTATCTATGTGTGGAGTTCTTGTTTTTTATCTTTTTATCGCAGAATAAACAGCTCTGACATTACATTTGCCTTTTTAAAAAAGATTTTCAAAATCAGTTATCTACCAATTACAGTCAGAGCATTTCCTGGGCAACAGTGAACTTATTTCATTTGTGGAGTCAGCCTGCAACAAGATAAGAATGCTCTATGCTTTCTGCATTCTAGTAAATCCCTGGGCAAATGGACATCATCACCTTGTGTGTCAAGTATAGAGAAAAGAGATTGTAACTGAATTCCTTCTATAGTAGCTGAGGTGAGAACTCCTCTGGAATTCAGTTGCAAATTGTAAAACCACTGCTTGTGAGTATATATCCTAAGAGAGATTTTATCATAGATTATTGTACTGTGGCCTAGTAAAGGTAAAGGACCTCTGGACAGGTAAGTCCAGTCAAAGGCGACTATGGGGTTGCGGCACTCATCTCACTTTCATGCCAAGGGAGCCAGCGTTTGTCCATAGACAGCTTTTTGGGTCATGTGGCCAGTGTGACTAAACAGAGGACCATGACGAGTGCCAGAGTGCACGGAAACACCATTTACCTTCCCGCCACCTATTTATCTACTTGCACTGTGTGCTTCGAACTGCTAGGTTGGCAGGAGCAGGGACAGAGCAACAGGAGCTCATACCATTGCGAGGTTTGAACCACCAACCTTCCAATCAGCAAGCCCAAGAGGCTCAGTGGTTTAGGCCACAGCGCCACCCACGTCTAGTATATGGTAATACCTAGTATGTGGTAATACACTGGCAGCCATGTCAGGCAAATTGTAATAGAAACATGTATAAGAGAGCAATCCAGAGGGGTGTTGGAGGATGAAAGGCAGAGGAACCGCCAGATCCACAACCCTGTGGTGCTTATATTTGTAGAGTAGAACGGCAGTGAGGGCAGCCTTTCCTTTTGTGTGTGTGTGTTTCTCCAGCTTGGTCCCAACGGGAAGGAAAATCCATCTGTTTTGGTGTCAGGGAAATGGTCCAACACCTCAATGACCACCTCTTTCCATATGAACCGACCCAGACACTGATCATAATCTGAGGGCCTTCTTTTAGGGTTGCCATATTTCAAACAGTGAAACTCCAGACAGCTTTTTTTGGCAGAGTTGCTGTGCCTCCGGACAAGCAGCTTTGATAACTGGACTAGGGTTTGTGTGTGACAATTTCAGGTTTATGTTCTGCTGAACTGGCACCAAACGTCACAGAAACTAAGTGCAAACTGATTTGACAGAAGTAGTTGTGTGTGATCCAGAGGCAGAAGTACTCGAGTGTCCAGCGTTTTCCAAGCAAGCACAACTAACTGAACAAGTAAAGAGCACAGAAAAGACAAAGTGATCTATTACTTCCCCAAATCACTGTGGCTGGAGAGCCCAAGTAAAATCATTTCCTCTTATTAGATGCTATGGATGTCAGTCACAAAAGAGCCTTTAACCTCTACCCATCTGCCATTTTCCATACATGGCGAGTTTAGAAATAAATGTTTACTTTTTGCTGAAATACTGTATGAAGATTTTTTTTTTGTCAATGTTCAAATCTCATAATCACCTGAAATTACTTCAGAACCCCAAGTTCAATTCAGTGAGCTTCAGAAATAATCTGCTTCAGTTTGGACAAGTCCAAAATGTCTCTGAAGGGTTCCATTTGAGTTTTTGATTTGGAATTCTTCTAAATTTGATGCTCAAAATCTTAGTACATACATCAACACACATATACATTGGTTCCTATACACACAACCTGAAGTCCTTTTGCAGGGTATAGGATCATCCATACTGGAGCTTGTGCATGTTTAGGTGTATACATGTAGACTCCATCCTTGAATGCAGAATGGATGGAGGCAGTGTTAGCAGACACAACCCGAAACAGCCAACCAGAACAAAACAATAATCTTCATCTGATAAGGAAGGAGAGCAAGACAGACCTGCTGAGGCAGGAAGATCACTGGGCCATTTGTGCATGAATTAATACCTGAATGGAGCTCTCGCTCTCTTTCCATATATAAACACAAGTCAAGCACAGCCAAGATAATTGGTATAGATCTTTCATTCACATCACTCTGCTGATAATAATGGGGAAATGTGCATTGACAGAATGCATTGAGCAAGTTCTGGAAGTTAACAGAGATGTCCTTTATGAATAATCTGACCGTGTGTGTGTGTGTGTGTGTGTGTGTGTGTGCACATGCGCGCGCACACAAACATTCTCTACCTCCTTTAGCACATTTTTGCCTGACTGAGCTGTAAGTGTACATCAGGCAACTAGGGAGTATTATCTTCTACAGAGTTCAGTGCAAAAAGCCCTGATAAATAGCAACAATAAAGCTTTCAAGCATTACAATCAATACTTAATGGAATAATGTAAATCCAGCCCATGGATGACTGGGGGATTCTGCTATCTAGCAAAAAGCAAGAGATTGATGCACAACTGCAAAGGTGCTTCCTTTTTTTCTGATGTAAGCTGAGAGGAGGATACAATAATGCACTAAAGTTGCTTTGCTTGTATTGTGCAGATATTGCTCTTTTCATCTTCATTTTTAATGGGAGGGGGGAGCCCCAGAGACTCAGTCTCTCCCAAAGCTCTGCTTAAAAAAAGTTATGCTGTTCTCCTCTTTAGACACATTTACACATCTTCCATCAGCTTGGGGTGGGGGGTGAGGGGAGAGATTTCAGTAACAACCCCCCCACCACCACACACACACACACACAACCACCACCAAAGAAACAGATATGCCTTGAGGCAGCAGAAAATGCATGCGATAAGGGAATAGCCATGAAGTGCAAAGGAGTATTTAGGATTTAGACGTCTTTGACTGGAGACTGTATAGGCAATGTGAAGGATGTGTGAAAAATCCAAAATAAAAGCACAAGAATAAGGAGGATAATATAAGAAAGCTTGCTTGAAAGTCACAACTGTCCACAAAAGAACATGGTAAAGATGGAGTTGACAGGGAGACATCAAAGAAGACTAAAGGCATCTCCATACTAGAGAGAAAAGAGGGGGAAAGAGTAACATGGAGTCGCCTTCATTTGTACTAGAGTACAGGATCAGATAGGGACGCGGGTGGCGCTGTGGTCTAAACCACAGAGCCTAGGGCTTGCCGATCGGAAGTGAGATGAGCGCCGCAACCCCAGAGTCGTCAGCGACTGGACCTAACGGTCAGGGGTCCCTTTACCTTTACCTAGTTAACTAGTTCCATTAACACAGGAATATGGCGGGTGGCACTGTGGGTTAAACCACAGAGCCTAGGACTTGCAGATCAGAAGGTCGGCGGTTCAAATCCCCACAATGGGGTGAGCTCCCGTTCCTTGGTCCCTGCTCCTGCCAACCTAGCAGTTCGAAAGCACGTCAAAGTGCAAGTAGATAAATAGGTACCGCTCCGGCGGGAAGGTAAACAGCATTTCCGAGCACTGCTGTGGTTTGCCAGAATGGCCCGGAAGCTGTCTGTGGACAAACACTGGCTCCCTCGGCCTATAGAGTGAATGAGCGCACAACCCCAGACTCATCTGCAACTAGACCTAATGGTCAGGGGTACCTTTACCTTTTTTACCTTTACCTTTACCTTTACAAGATCAGATGGGCCAAGGGTGGTGAACCATTCTTGGAAATGCAATAGGCTTGTTGTTGTGGGGAAATTGCCTGTTCAGAGTTGACCCAAGCCCACTTTGCTTGTTTCTCTCTAGAGGGAGAGCAGGGTCACACCTTGTAGCCCTGACTCTGCCATGATATGTCTAGCTGCCATGGTGGTCCATGCATTGGACAGGGCAGACTTTATGCGCAATGAGCAGGATTGTAATTGTGAGAGAATGATTGGAGAGGGCTACTGTCGAAAGCAGGGTTTAAATCACTGCCTATCCTGCTACTGGGAACATATTTGCTGGGGTTACATTTATGAGGAGAATCTCTTGTTAACCTGTCAACAGCACAGCGCAAGCCATCAGACTTTGCTGCCACCATGTAAAATGAGCTGAAAGAACTGGGTATACCCTGCCAAAAAAAAAAAAAAAAAAAGAGGCAAAACATTCACAAGGAAATAGTCTGCAGCCCCAACTGTGGCACTCCATTTCAGCCAGACCCCTTTCCAGACCTGAGAATTCAGACTCTCAGTCTGATGTTGGCACCAATTCACCATTACGTCAAGTTAGATGAAGTTCCACATGGAGTATATCATTATTTTTGCTCCTCTTCTGACTTTAGAATATTCCTTCATTTTTACTTACCAAATTGGGATAAATATCTACATGTGTAGCTAATTTTATATTATTATTCTATAACTAAAGCCATTTTAAAGAGGATGACATTCAGTGTGACATTCGGGGTGACAGGATTCTCGGTTAGAGTTGGCCTTGAACATGCTAGGGAATTTTTGGAAGTCAGCTATGAATTTCATTTGCAGGAGCAGCTTTCAGCTCTTTCTTTCTGCCATGTTCCACAAACAGCTCAAATGCATATCTTAGTTCAAATGGGTACACTCTGCATTGACTCCAACTACCCCAACCTACCAGAGATAACTTTAAGTTCTTATGGTGGGAAGCCTTTTCAAAGTTTCATGCATACAATTGTGGCCATTGGTCCTCTCTTTGAAGCACTATCTAGTTCAAATCTGGTTTAAAGTTTAAATCAGGGCAGTTTAATCTGGCTTGCTTATTTAACGTATATGCAGAATTCATCATGCGAAAGACTGGACTGGATGAATCCCAAGCCAGAATTGAAATTGCCGGAAGAAATATCAACAACCTCAGATATGCAGATAAAACAACTTTGATGGCAGAAAGTGAGGAGGAATTAAAGAACCTCTTAACAAGGGTGAAAGAGGAGAGTGTAAAATGTGGTCTGAAGCTCAACATCAAAAAAACGAAGATCATGGCCACTGGTCCCATCACCTCCTGGCAAACAGAAGGGGAAGAAATGGAGGCAGTGAGAGATTTTACTTTCTTGGGCTCCATGATCACTGCAGATGGTGACAGCAGCCACAAAATTAAAAGACGCCTGCTCCTTGGGAGAAAAGCAATGACAAACCTAGACAGCATCCTAAAAAGTAGAGACATCACCTTGCCGACAAAGGTCTGTATAGATAAAGCTATGGTTTTCCCAGTAGTGATGTATGGAAGTGAGAGCTGGACCATAAAGAAGGCTGATCACTGAAGAATTGATGCTTTTGAATTATGGTGCTGGAGGAGACTCTTGAGAGCCCCATGGACTGCAAGTAGATCAAACCTCTCCATTCTGAAGGAAATCAGTCCTGAATGTTCACTGGAAGAACAGATCCTGAAGCTGAGGCTCCAATACGTTGGCCACCTCATGAGAAGAGAAGACTCCCTGGAAAAGACCCTGATGTTGGGAAAGATGGAGCGCACAAGGAGAAGGGGACGACAGAGGACGAGATGGTTGGACAGTGTTCTTGATGCTACAAACATGAGTTTGACCAAACTGTGGGAGGCAGTGGAAGACAGGAGTGCCTGGCGTGCTCTGGTCCTTGGGGTCATGAGGAGTCGGACACAACTAAACAACAACAACAACAAAGAGTTGTGCTAAAATCAACTGGTTACAATAATTGTAGTAGAATCATCCTTTCCCAAGCAAAGAGCTGCATTCGCCACAGGTTTGTGTATACCTTCTCATCTCATCTTATCACCACGATGCATAGAGGCCAAACAAAATTGTGGACAATGAATTAACATACGTCTAAAACAGTGCTTTTTTCTGGGGGTACTCCAGCGTGTACAGTACCAGCATCTTTTTTCTAGAACAAAAGCACTGATTTAAAAGTGTGGCACATCCTGTGACAACTTCATGCTGAGTACCGGCACGCTTTTAAATGGAAGAAATGCACTGATCTGCACTGTGGAAAAACAAAATCCACACTAAATAGTCTCCTTGAGGAAGAAAAGCCATACTGGTTCTCAAGTCATAACCCACCCTTATTATCCATCAACAGAGTTGCCACATGGCATGCTAGTCTCTGACCTAATTTAGCAGAGGGTTGTCTCGTGAGACTGCTTTTTAGTGGCTCGGAGGAGGAGGCAGGAGAGAGAGGGACCGGGGCTGAAATTCTGCCATATGCCATAACATATGTACAGTCAGCTTACACTGAACTGAATTTATGTCAACATGTGGCCTTCCCATTTAAGCATATCATGACAAATCCCAACCTCAGTTACACCCTCTGCAACCACATTGCCTTAGAAACGCAAACCACTGGGAAAGATTTGGGCTATAATAGCCCGTAGACGCTGCCAAACGATAAAAGTATTTTAAATATAAATTCAAATATTCTTCACAAACCCCCAGTCTCTCCCTCTCTCCCTCCCCCCATGCTGTTTCTCTCGCACACAAGCACAACATGTCAAACCAAGTACATTTTCAACCGGCTTGTGTATGACTCTTTAAACATGACCCAGACTAAGTCACTTTGGGATTTGGAAACGAAGCCATGGGGCCGCTTATGAGATAGAGTTTGGGCTCTGAAAATAACTATTTGCTCACCAGCCTGTTTTGAGTGTAAGAAGAGGGAGACAGAAAGTAAGTGTAGGATACATGGAAGATTATGGTGAGTGGAGGGGTAAAAAGCCCACACGGTTTAGTCCACTGCTGGGCACAAAATGATTCCTCAAGAAGTCACCTCAGATCAGAGACAGCCTCACTGTTAGACAACAGAGGGTACTTCAGGCAGCAGTTGCTAAGGGACGGAGAGTTGTGGCAAAGTGTTGGAAGACAGGACTGTGTGTGTTACAACGCCTGCCCTGTCCTGCTAGCCTGCTGCACTCAGGTGAGCTGGAAAACACTGCCCCATTGCCAGTGTTGAAATAAGGTTCAACAGGAGCTCAATCTTTTTATTTGCCTTGGGTAGGAACATATTTTGGTCTGGCCTTCCCTGTGAACCTGTTGAAGGGCAGGATGTAAACAATGTTATAGCTCTCACTGAGACCATTTACCAGCCAAGGATAACCCATAATGGAAAGATGCAGGAACACAATGAAGACGAGAAGCAAAAATCCTACACCCACTTTCTATCTATAGCTTGCTAAAATTGCAGAAAACAAACACCATCATCTTTGTGAGAAATGGGTCTGGAGAGTAGTGTAGCTTTATGAATGTGAAGACTCCACACCCTGACAAATCTGAGGGAGAAGAAGACAAGCTGCCTCTACATATGTTACAGCATATGGCAGAAATTCAGAACCACTCAGTCTAAGTTATTCTTTGTCCTCAGAGTCAACAAATGTCTGTGTTAAATTAGGTCAGGGTCTGCGTGAATCTTTGTTTGCTCCAGCACCAATTAACTGGAGGTAAAAAATGATAAACCATGGATGACTAAATTGGGCATTTCAGCAACAGAAATGATTTAAAGTAGATTTATGGGGTATATTTAACTGTGACCAAAATTTCTATGCAAGTTTTAAGAGTTTGGCCTCAATTCCCATGATGTTGAGGGAAGCTCCTTTGTTCTTTTAAAGGGGTGTTACATTCAATAACTTGATCTGAAAATATTTAATATTCATTTGACTAAATAGCTACAGCTTTTAAGATTTTGTTGAATGCTTTGGTTGCTCCTGGACTATTTTGCATAGGAACTTTATCATCATTAGAAGTACCAAGTACCAACCTTTTCATTTAGGTTATGTATTTTGTAATGATTACATATATTCCAATGGTGATCTGAATATATATAATCATTATGATTGCTGTGGCACAGAGTATTTAATATACCTAGTTCTATCTCAGAATAACAATATTTTTATGATATTCAACCTCACTAACCTAGATAGCACCTTTGCATCACCATCTGCCTCTGTTTCCTCTCAAACTTACCTAAGGTTGCTCAATGGTCCTTAATAGGAAGAGTTATGTCTAATGCTCGTAGTGCCAAAGTTAGAAACTTCCAGGCAAACATTACAGATGCCCTTTTCACATGTCTGTGAGACATCCCAACATTTTCTATTTTAGGCCAACATTGAGACCTACAGATTTTCTCAATGGATTTTTTTTTAAAAAAAAAATCCATTTAACTGGACTATCTGAACAACTGCAGTTGGCCCCTAGTACACGTAAAGAAATAAAAAATGCTAAGGACAATAAAATACACTAGTAAAGTGACCAACGAAGGCATTAACTGACTTTACATGACTATGAATACTCATTGCTTTTTAAAAAAATAGGTGGGGATTAGCAAAGGTACTTGGATTGTGAGAGTAATGCACAGGTCACAGTCAAATTTAAAAAGCTAGATGCCTCATTTTACATTATGTAGAGCTTCAAAAAACTAAAATTACTTCACCAAATACTTAAAATACTTAGTTAAGTATGTTTCCTAGGAAATGAATCCAGTCTGGTTGAAGCAGCAGTAGGTATAGTACGAAGAATCCCTCAGAGTGGAAAAAAAATATTTACAGAGAGTGAGGAGCAAAGCTGCCTTTCAAGCCCCTCATTTCCTCCCACCTCCCCTGTTTTATAGATGGATTTTCTGCAGATGCTGGTCCTTTGTGCTACTTTAGAGGCACACTGGAGGCTATTCAAAATTTTATGTTCGCAGACAAAAAAAAATCAGTTTTCTAAGACCTGAGGTTACAATAAATATTATTTTTCCAAACTCTACACCACAAAAGCAAGCTGCAAACATCAGCTGCTTCACGGAAGCAGTGATTTAAGGGTTTGTACTACAGTGTTCACTTCTCATAAGCCCCTTTCACATGTTAATCCTGTGATGGCAATCCATAGGTTTACAGGGAAGTGGATTGACTTTCAGTAGATCACAATGAGGGAGCTGCTCTGCTATGTGTTAAACCTGGACCCATAACTAAGTCATCTATGACTGATATAGCAAGACCTTTGGCCTTGACCCTGAGGTCACATGGATCCTTCCCATGGCCAAAGAATGAGTGTGGCCTTCTGAGAGAGAAAAGCTTATGCACCCAGGCCTCAATGTGCATATGCTTCCACAGGAGCTAGAACCCTGTGTGAGTAAAGGTGGACTCACCAAGACTTTTCCTTCCAGGTGTCCATGTTCAATGTGTGGACATTGGTGGAAGGAAGCTGCACAACATCAGGGCCAACTCTGCCATTCCACTGTGCTTTAACTTACGAAGTTTGTAAGTATAGTGAATTATAATTGCTGAGTTTCAAAACTAGTAAAAGTAGATTTGTCCCAGGAAGAGAATCCATGCCATCTGAAGATAGCACCCAGGAAGAGAGGGAAAACTCCTAGTGTAGTATGCACAGTGTTGCAGTTCATGAGCCCATGGGTTCAGAGAGCTCTCTGGAAAGACATGGACTTTGATTTTATATGCCATGTGTGCTGAAGTCTGTCTTTCTCTAGGTGAAAGCACATGATTGTACATCAAAGTACTAGAACTGTCACAAACTGCATGTCATAGAGCAACCATAGGGAATCTCTTCCCCTGTCTGATGGAAGCAGCAGAAAATATCTTCTCTGATTTTGTTTTTGACAGGATGGCTTCTCTGACAGTAGTTCCAGAAAAAGAAAGGCTTGATCAGATTGCACATAATTGATTTAATGTCATAGTTTCCCAATGTACTGCAAAAAAAAAAATATATTGTATATAAGAAAACACTAGGCCTCTTTTAAAAACAGATGGGTCAAAATAATTGAACTCATTATTTTTTATTTTAAAAAGATGAACCAGGAAACCCAGAAATAATTTATTACTGTTAACTTAGGCCTAAGTTTCTTTCAGATCACATGCAACCATAATGCGCACACACACGCGCGCACACACACACACACACACACACACTTACTTCCCTTTATGAATTTTGTATTATCGTAATATTGAGTGAGGGAACCTCCATGGTGCACTGAATATACACTTTATAGAGTCTAAAGCATTTCATGGCAGTGACTGTTCTTCAGGCACACTGATTAATAAAAAAAAATCCCAAGTTATAAGTCTTTGAGGCAGTATTGGAGACTTATTTGTTCCATCATAGCTGTGAAGACTCAAAATAATAGGCTCAACACCATACCTCTTCAGTATATCTTTGAGGTTTCCTTTCTCATAATTCTGGGTTGGTGCCTTATCTCTTTTCCTTCCTCTTACTTGATTTGACCTCCAGAGGCTCAGGTTAGGTAATGGTGCATTAGAAAACCTACAATAAACATAGTAAATAAAGACCAATCACCTAGGGAGGTATATTTGACTAAATAATGGTGTGAATGCATGAAGGCCACCACTGAAACAACAGAAAGCATGGTGGATACAAGACTCCCACCTATGGGAGAAGTAGAGCCACAAAATGATGGTCAAACCACCCCATCTGCTGTTCTGATGGCTTCTTCTTCTTCTTCTTCTTCTTCTTCTTCTTCTTCTTCTTCTTCTTCTGGCAATCACTCGTAGCTACGGTAAGTAAGATTGTCTTCCATAAATATGGTTTTAACAACGAGTCCCTAAGTGACTGTGGAGTTGTGGTGCTCCACTGCTTGGCTCCCAGCTGATGTTTAGAATTGCTCTTTTGGGTTGCAATCCTATATGCATTTACTAGGAAGTAAGTTCCACTGACTTCAGCAGCCTTATACTTACAGCATTATAGCGTCATACCTATGCATGTCTTTTCAGATTCTATTTAATCTGTTCAGAGCAGAGCTGGCCCAGCCATTAGGCAGAGTGAGACCACTGCCTCAGGTGGCAGAAGTTCCCAAGATGAGACCCCACAGCCCCCCATCTGTTTCAGTGGTGAAGAAGCAGTGTCAGCATCAGTGCCGATTTCAGGCAAAATTGTGTTCATTTGGGGTGAGATCTTGCCTGAAATTGACACCATCTTTCCCAGCAGCTGATGAGACAGGGCACATGGTGGTGGCAATGGCAGGGTGTGCTGGCGGCAGGAGTGGCGGCTGCAGCAAGGCAGAGAGGCACTTCCTGTTTCATCTCCTGTGGTGAAAAGGGACGTGTCACCCCTGATTCAGAGTCTGTTGAATCCCACACCTGCTTACCTGTGAGTATGTCCAACTGAACTCAGTGGTGCTTACTTCTAACTGGATGTACACAGGGCTGTGCTATGAAGGTCCTAGATTGTGCTCATATTGTTACTTCTGAAAAGTCATCACTATTGCCCCAAACACCTTTATTTTTGCGTTTCTATTTACTTTTCTGCCTTACTTTAGTGTCCACTGCAACTACTTATAACTCTTGTAAAATCTAAAGCTAGTCTGTTTTCTTAAAATAATAATAACAATAATAATAATAATAATAATAATAATAATAATAATAATGTTGTTCCCCAAAGCTGTAAAGATAATCCTTTTTGTAAGGCTCTGGTGCAATTGACTTGCAGGGAGGGGGCGCAGGATCAAGCAGTTCATTTAAAAAAACATTGCCTATATCTTATTTAACCAAAGTTTAATCGCAGATTTAAAAAAACAACGGAAAGGAAAGAATAGATCTGTTTGCCTTGAGAAGTTTTGGTTTCCCTGATTTAACAGACAGAGAGCTTCTATGGCTGGGGGGCTACTTTGTTCCTCTGAAAGTGGCTACTGAGGAACCTTGGAACATAAATACATTCAATAAGCCAATAATTCTGCCTGCATTTGCTGCTGCTCTTGAGGGTATCTCCATGCTGGCAAACAGAAGGGTAATGGGAATTAGAAGGAGGGGGGAAAGAGTAATAAAAATATAAATAACAAAAGGAAGGAAATCCATTTGGTCCTTGGCAGAGGAGACACCGCTCAGCTAATCCATGCTGAGTGCAATCCAATACTCCTTTATATAATCCTGTGCTCGTGGAAGAAAATTAAAGTTTAATGCAATAACAGCTGACCCAAATCACTTTTGTTGCCCAGAAGCAGATTAAAGAATAGTTAAAAATCATACAAATCTAATTTCTTCAATTTTAAAAAACTTCACTCTGTAGCATCCTGATTCTTTAATCCATACCATCAGGTTTTGATTATTATTAAGCATATATTACCCATGCAAGACAGAGGAGGAGGGGGAGGGAGAGGAAAGAGGGAGCAACAGCCAAGATATGATTTCTGCACAAATGGTACACCCTAAAGCTCTTTGGAAATCTGTGCCTTTTATATTGGTGTATATACAGGACTCATTTTCTACCCCATCTGTGCCTGTGATATCTCCTTTTAAAAATTGTTAAATTTACTGAAATAGTATACATTCTTTGGAAGCCACCCTTGTGAATCATAGATCACTGATAAATAGGATATGAATAACTTACGTCTGGATGATATCTAATTAAGTCAGGGTTGGAGAACCTCCATCCCAGGGCTCAATGTGGCCCTCCAGTTTTCTCTATCCGGCCCTCAGAACTCTCCCCAGCAGTAGTGTAGCATGGGCAGGGCGAGGAGAACCGTGGCCACAGGCTCAGAATTCTGAGGGGCACAATCTGGCGCCCCCACAACAGGCTCCGTTGCTGAGACCACGTGGCTGACACCTTCTGGAGCCATGGGGAGGCAAGCCGCGCCTGGGCCGAGCCTCGGGGGCTGTGGTGGCGCCTCCTTCTCCTTGCAGCTGGTGAACAGATGCCTGCCCATGTGTGGATTTTCCCGACCCATGTTAGTCCTTCCCTGGGGCCTCCCTTCTGGCATGTGTCCTTAGGTGAGGTATGGAGCCACCCAATCATGCAGGATCCACCAGCACTCATCCTTGAGTTGCACAGCCAATGAGAGGCAGCTGCGCTTGGCACCTCGACCTGCTCTCCACTGTCCTCTTACTTGACCTGCTGCAGCTGTGACTCTGGCACTGCTGAGATGCTACCAAGCCTACCAAAGAGTGCCAGCTATCGCTCCTGATAGGATCTGATTGAGCTGAGAGGGTGAACGTGGTAACCTCCATGAGGAGTAGGGTCTGTTGACTCCCATACAACACCTGCAATAAGGTTAGGGGGCACACCCCTTGTCTTGCCCCGGGAGCTGGCAACGCAGCAACACCACTGCTCCCCAGGCTACACTCCTCGCTGCCCCCCAAGTGTTTTTGCTTGACTAGAATGCTTGACTTGAACTCTGATTATGCCTCTGGTTTCCTCGGATGGAAGACAGAGAGGGTGAGTGTGTGTTTATAGAAATGAGCCTACTGCACAAAGATAAACTTTACATTTGTTGCTTTTGCCTCAGGCCATGCCCACCTTGTGGATCTTGAAAGATTGCCCAGAAACCTGATTTTCAAGGGGAGTGCAAGCCCACCCCAAGCAGGCTAAATCCCAGCACCCTGAACTGCCTCCCAACTGACAACGAGGCCCATCTGTCTTGTCTGGTTAAGTTTCCATTTTTTCATCCTCCTCCAGTCCATTTTCAATGCCAGACATTGATTCAGAACATCAGCAGTTGGTGATGGAAAGGAGTAATAAGAGTTGAGTGTTATCCACATACTGATGACACAAAGCTCCAAAGGCCTGGAGAGCCTCCCGGAGGCGCAGGCCACAGGATTGGCCTTTGCTATATGAAAAGAAGATCATTATGTACCAGAGGAGATCTATGCAAAGAGCTTCAACCCAGCTCTCCCCATTTCAGGTTGCAGCTCAGGGCAACTTGACATCGGCTGAGCTATTTACTCATTGGCAAGTCTGAAAGTACAGCCTATAAATCAAGCTGCATTAGATTACTCACAGCACCCTGTGGAAAATCTAAGTGAAACTGCATGTGTAAATGTAGGGAGTGGGAAAAGCTTCTGTCTCTTGCCATTCCCACCCAACAGTGGTCATAGAGCAACCGCATCCTTTATTAGCCTTTAAGAACAGTTATTGTTTCAATCTGTTCCAATGACTCTGAATCAGCCAGCAGTGGCAGCAATGCTCAGTGTACAAGTCTCCTGAGTGTCACTGTATCCCAAAGCCAGTTCCTGGTGCATTTGGCCACTTGTGCTGCCGGCTTCCTGGGCAGGCTGGAAAATATATTAAACACAGTTGTAGAGAGTCCCAGTTCCCTGCTCTCTCCCTGTCTAATCCCTTTGCAGGCTTCCAAGCTTAAACTGCAAATGTCATCACCACGAACGCAGTAGTTGAATCCAACAGGTGGGGTAATAAAACATGACATTTCCAGCCAGTTTAATTGTACAGAGTGTGATGGGATAGCTTTTCAGTACAAACAGGGGTTTAGTTTATGTCTGTGACAAGGCCACAGACCTACTCCTCTACCATGTAGCCACATGATCTAGGGTGTTAAGTTCCCACCTGCAATATACTTTATGACCTTTCAGGTGATGAAACTTCTGACCTATAGCATTCTCATCTTTGCTGGTTCAGCTGTTGGGTGGTGACAACTCGCTAGACTCTGTGCTGGGGCTAACTGTGATTTACTGCACATTAGAATTAAAGCATTAGCATGAGATTCCTGTCCACCCAACCCTAAAGGGCTTTGGCCGCCGTACAGCTGACTCTCTAGAGGAAATTACAACAAGCCAGGATTTGCTGTGAGCCTATTGCCGCCTAGTGCCAAAACAGTTCATAAATTTAACTGCAGTGCATATCTACCATGTGTTGTGTTCTCTCTCTCCCCCCCCCTCCTGCTGCCCCCCTCCCACAGCCCTCTTTCAGATATTATGACAGTTTCACAGCCTCTCTGAAGGCTGCCTTTAACAAACAAAATGTTCTGGTTTCAAAAATAAATATACGGCGTCTGTACAGGGCTGCTTTTTAAACACTGATATTAAATATGAAACAGCTATTAATCTGGAAAAGCAAAGATGATGTGCAGAAACTCCATGATCAGCAACACAATAGTTCTAAGCAGCCAAGGAAATTGATTCCTTCATCGTATGAACCTCTGATGGAATGGTATCTGCAGGAGGGGCTCTCCTTCAAAGCACAGTGACTGGTTATAAAAAGAGGTTCAACAATCTCTAGGTATCCAGGCACCCATTTGTAGAGGACTTTGTATATCGGCTGGTAGCTGATTGGGAGCCAGTACCAATTGGTTTAAACTTAACCCGTGGTTTGACCCTCACACGGGGGGGGGGGGGCGAGTCTCACAACAGTTCAAGCTAAGTAGTAAAGACAAGAAGGACAATCCAGATTGCCAAAACCATGGCTGCTCCACTTATCTCATTAAGCTCCCCTAATGTATCTTTGATGAGGGGGAGCCATTCCAGAGCAACTTCTTTGCCTGACTCAAGGCTTTTCATTCAAGAATAGGGTACAAGAATGCCAACTTGAATAAAAAATTGGGGGGGTAAGCCCCTCTCTGCAAAAACAATCACAATAAGTGGTATGTGCACACCATTTGAATGGCAAGCCCATTAACTTTGGGGGGTGGCCCCCTCAAATATTTTTTTGGGGGGCAAAGAGGCCTCATCCCTAGGAGTTGGCTCCTATGAAAGGGAGCCAATTTCTATCAAGCCCACTTCAGTTTTCAAACGTTCTGAAGCTTCTTGAGCAGGGAAGGGCTTCTGTCCAATCAGAGAATTCTACTTAACCTAAGCAATCTTTTTCCCTATCCTTTTTTAAAAGGGGGGAGGGGGCTGAAAGTATCATTTTCAGTATTCTGCTTTCATAACAATATAACAGTTGGTGGAAAGGCTGCTTTGTAGAACAATTCTATGCACTATCTTCATAATACTATAATATTAAGCCTTTTTGGTTTAAGCAAAAGCCCAACATGTACAATAGAATGTGATTATTCACCCACCACTATTGTCCTTAGAATCTATTAGAAGGTTGAAATTTATGCCATTTTTAAAGAAAGGCTGATGGTTGGACACTGCGGTCTACAGGACTGTGACAGCACCTGCTGTTCAGAAGTATTCAGGCGCACTGTAAAATTGCTTTGCTTCTCTGAAGTGTCTCTTGTCTAATAATTCTATGCCAGAGCTTAGAAAAATCTTAATAGACTAGAGACACTGGAATGTGGGTTGGAGGGCATGTCCATTGTTTTCTGATACAGCACGTTTTAGTTACAGTGTGTCTGGTTGACAACTGCAAGCATCATTCAAAGCCCATTGGTCACAATTTGGAGTAGACCAAGGTCACATTCACACCATGCATTCAAAGCACTTGAGATACCACTTTGAGCTGTTATAGTTCCCCCCATGGAATTTGAGGAGCTGTAGCTTGATAAGTGCGCTGAGAGTTGTTATTCATTTCACAGAGCTACAGTTCCCAGAGTTCTTTGGGAAGGAAGATTTGATAAACTCCAGCTCCCAGAATTCTTTGAGGGTAGCCGTGTGTGGGTAAAGAGGTATCCTAGAGTTTGTAATGTACGGTGTGAAGGTGGCCCAAGTGAATTTTAAGAAAGAATTCTCCAAATTCTCCAAAAGAGCAAACACCAAGCACAGCCTGTACTGTCTTCAGCCTTCACTACCACTTTGACCCTCTTCCTCTCTCCCAAATTGAAATTTACAAGGAGATGGAGCTCAATGGCCGGGAAGGCTGGATACAGCATGTTTTCATTCAAAGTGTTCTCAGCAAGCATCCTCAGAAATTCACACCTCCACTTAGGAAAAACTATAGATCCCAGCATTCTTTCTCCTGGATCTTTCCAAACCCCTCAATTGTTGTTTTTGAGCCTCCCAATTCCAGAGGTCAGCACCATCCATCTCTCAAATTTCCACACAAAATCCAATGTTAGGCATTGATATCAACATCCATCAGGCTTATTTAGCTTAGACACTTAAAAGAATCAAATCAATGCTTAAAAATCACAAAAATTATTCACACAATTACTGGGGGAAAGCCTGTTCCTTCTTATTAGCTAGCTGTCCTTTTCTGATATATAGATAGGGATATTCCCTCAATTAGTAAAGGTAAAGGTACCCCTGCCCATACGGGCCAGTCGTGTCCGACTCTAGGGTTGTGCGCCCATCCCACTTAAGAGGCCGGGGGCCAGCGCTGTCCGGAGGCACTTTCGGGTCATGTGGCCAGTGTGACAAAGCTGCTCTGGCGAGCCAGCACCAGCGCAGCACACGGAAACGCCGTTTACCCTCCCGCCATAAAGCGGTACCTATTTATCTACTTGCACTTATGAGTGCTTTCGAACTGCTAGGTGGGCAGGAGCTGGGACCGAAAGACAGGAGCGCACCCCGCCGCATGGATTCAAACCGCCGACCTTACGATCAGCAAGTCCTAGGCGCTGAGGTTTTACCCACAGCGCCACCCGCGTCCCACAATTCCCTCAATTACTCATCTTTAAATAAATCCCTATGCTTAGTACAGTTATCTGTCTTTACTAATCAAAGTCAGCAAACAATGAACAAAGAGGATATAGAATTGCTACCCGGAAAATCTCAGAAGGTGCAAAAAGCCATTTTTTTCTTTAAAAAAATATTAAAAGGCTCTCAGGCATGTAAAACAATAATGACAAACATTATATGCCACTTTCTACCCTCTCTAAATTGAGTTGCACTCTAGGGTTTTCCTTCCCTTAAAAGAAAAAAAATTCTTTGCTTAAAATATTTAATATTGGTGGCAAGTTTCATCTTGATGTTAACAACTTATCTGGCTGGGCCACTATTGCCATGTATTTTGCTTCCTGATCCCACTAAAAAAAATCAATGGAAATGTTGCCATTGGCTGCAAAAGGAACTGGTTAGGCCCCCAAAGCCTGCTACAATAGTAAGTGTTCTTGCGGACTGGCCTCTGTGTGTCCAATCGGAATTGTTATGAATGGCCCTTTCAAAGCTTGATTGATGGGTCAGGACATGCCTGCCTTGTTACTACACAAATGAGGAACAAGGTTGATGGAATTCTAAAGAAAGCAATCCCTTATTGAAAGCCTGCTAACAGGGCAGCTATTTACTACAGCTCAGTCAAGCAGCCCCTATTCACAGGAGCAAAGCCAGGAAGACAAAAGAAATTACACGTTCATGGCTCTCAGGCAAAAGCCATCGCCAAGCCATCTCGGGGGCAGGATGAAGCCATTAAACAATGAGACATACCAGAGCAATTATGGTAATCACTTAGCGTGTTTGAAGGCAGGAGAGAACAGAAGATCTGTGCCATCACATCACTTACTTGCTAGCAACCTTCTGTTGTTTTTACCATTCTCTTTCCCTGGCCCCCATTGAAATTCTGGGTTTTGTGAGATTTTTGAGTTGTCTTGCCAGGTTTAGTCGCACAACGGTACGCAAATTTGCTAGCAATCAGAAAAGGTAACCACTTAGGATATGATTGCTGCTTTCAAATCCCTTATCACTCGACTCACCCATGATGGAAGGCAGTCCTCTGTATGCTCTGGCCACACACAAAGATGAGCTGCACCAGGCCTGCCCCCACCCCTTTCCGCTTCCCCACAGCTGCAGTAACATGGTAGCACACTTGGCTCACGGCGTGGCCAGATCCTGCAAACAAACAACTCCCCACACAGTATGAGCTGCCATGTGGGTCATTTTTTAAGCAGCAACTCCCAACTGTTTTGACCCTGAATTCTGGCAGCAGAATGATATGGCTTGATTGCATCTTTGGGCCTATATTGTTTTAGGAAGTGCAGTCCAAACACTGGAGCTGCATGTTATTCTGCTTTCAAAAGACCCTGCTGTTTCTGATTTCATTATGAAAACTCCCCGTCCAACGAGAGTTTTTCAGACTGTTTTCCTTATGGCATGCCAGGAAAGAACAGCTGTAAGTCAATACATACAATGCTTCATCAAAATTTAAGCAATCCAGGACCATAAATTTTTAAACTGGCTTGATTAACTTCGCAGTGAGAGAAAAAGTCCTGAAAGAGCTCAAAGGCAGCTCCCAACAAACATCCATCAACAGGAGCATCTTATTGCCACTGACCTGGGAGAACATTAGCTTTGAAATACCCCCAAATGGTATAGGCTCTCAATTTGGGCTATTCTGGGCGACCCATGTTCACCTTTTCTGCATCTAACACCATGTGACATGAGGCACAAGAAAACACAAGGATAAACCAGAAACACACACAGAGAGCAAGGCTGATTCTTCTTTTGCAGCTCGAATTCAGTGGGGGGTTTTTGAATTTTGCGCCTTTTTGGTCACACTGCACAGTGACAGAAAAGGGGACCAGATTCAAAAAGCACAAAACTCAAGCCACAGATGCAAAGGAAGAACTGGAGGCACTATCTAAGTGTGCTCCCAATGCTTCTTCACCAGCCATGGTGTGAACATGTAACGCCTGCTGCAAATACTTTTTTTTTAGTGGAAGTTGCCATTTAATGGAGACTATCCCTCCTAAAGGGACGCGGGTGGCACTGTGGGTAAAACCTCAGTGCCTAGGACTTGCCAATCGCATGGTCGGCGGTTCGAATCCCTGCGGTGGGGTGCGGTCCCAGTGCCAGCCAACCTAGCAGTTCAAAAGCACCTCCGGGTGCAAGTAGATAAATACGGAGCGCTTACCAGCGGGAAGGTAAACGGCGTTCCATGTGCTGTGCTGGCTCGCCAGATGCAGCTTGTCACGCTGGCCACATGACCCGGAAGTGTCTGCGGACAGCGCTGGCTCCCGGCCTCTTAAGTGAGATGAGCGCACAACCCTAGAGTCTGGCAAGACTGGCCCGTACGGGCAGGGGTACCTTTACCTTTATCCCTCCTAAAACCCTCAACATTCCACTCTTTCAGACATTTTTCATGCTTGTTTTCAGCCATTGATTTCCCTCATCGACTGCTGCTGCTTTGCAGCCATTTTTTTTTTAAAAAAAAAAACTTGAAAGGGATTTCATAATCCCAGCCAATCAGGGATCACATAGACAACATAATGATGTCATGGCCTTGTGTAGATAAATCAGATTTGGCAATGTACTAATGTTACCAAGGGTAAACTGCTGAACTCATGCATCTGCTTATTTCACCTTGACATGCTGAAAATGAGTTTTCTACAGGCTTCCTACCCCTCAAATTTAGCTCCTGAATTCTTACCCAAATTGGCTACTACCACACAGTCACCCTTGTTAGTCTGAGCTCTTTTTAATGAAATAATTAAACAAATGGGTGTTACTTACCCTCTTCTCACACATCTGCTTAACTCACCTTGGCATTTTATCAGTTAGGGCTCCTCGTAGCATGAGGGTTCTCATGTGTTGGTGTTGACCTTTAAAGCCCTACACGGCCTCGGCCCAGTATACCTGAAGGAGCGTCTCCACCTCCATCGTTCTGCCCAGACGCTGAGGGCCTTCTGGCGGTTCCCTCACTGTGAGAAGCAAAGCTACAGGGAACCAGGCAGAGGGCCTTCTTGGTAGTGGCACCCGCCCTGTGGAACGCCCACCCATCAGATGTCAAAGAGAAAAACAACTACCAGACTTTTAGAAGACATCTGAAGGCAGCCCTGTTTAGAGAAGTTTTTAATGTGTGGCATTTTAATGTATTTTTAATCTTTGTTGGAAGCCACCCAGAGTGGCTGGGGAGACCCAGCCAGATGGGCGGGGTACTACTACTACTAATTATAATAATAATAATAATAATAATAATAATAATAATAATAATAATAATAATTTATTAAAGCCTTATTGGGAAATGCAGAGCAGAATCAATGTGATTAGTTGTCTTAAAGTGATCAGAAGTGGGGAACCTCTGTCATTCTGAGCACCACATTTATTCATGGGCAACCTTCTGGAGAAAGCATGCTGGTAGTAGGCAGGGCCAGAGGTTAAAAAAAAAAGCCAGTGGGACAACAGATACAACTCTTATCCTTTGTACAGCCCAACAAAAGTAAGAGGTGCATCTTTCCATCCTCCATCCATGAAAGCAAGAGGAACTGCCTCAATTCAAGGACACACTCCAGCCAGGCATGGAGCAAGACCAGCGAGGAGGCATCTGCCTGGAAAAGTCCCAAGGGCCAGACAGAGAGCCCTGGAGATCTGCATTTGGACACCAGGTCCAAGGTTCCCCACCCCGTCTTAAAGTATTAATATTAAATGACTTGGGCAGGAATCCTGTTCAGCAACCTACCTTATCTAATGAGGTTTTCAAGCAATTTTTGTTTATTCCCCTTTCCTCCTGATTCCCCCCTGCACCACCTAGAACACTGTTCCAGAAGGTGCATGTTATGTACGCCAACCCCATGGAGGCATGAGGGGAAAGGGGAGCCAAGAAAGTACCTTATTCTATAAGCAGAATTCCACACACAGAACTCTGGATCAAGCCCCTTATTCGTTGGGTAGCCCATGTATCAACTTTTGGTGAAATACATTGTTTTGTTTTTCCTCCGGCAATGGCAGTAATTTTGCTTTTCTTAGTTGTCTACGTCTGGGAACTTCACCGTAGTTGTCTACGTCTGGGAATAAGTTTGATTATGCACGAAAGCTCTCCTCTAGATCCGATGTCTTGCTAAGGTGTTTTCAAAACCTTTCCATCAGTATGGAGGGTTATGTTTGCATGTGTGACGTTTATGGAGAGTGAAAACACAGAATATCATAACAACCTCAGAAAAGCTCTTCAGAGCAGTGCTTTATAATGGATGCGGTCATTGTAACTTGTATATTCAGATTGAGGCCACATCATTTAAAAGTCTTCACTGAGGATGTTTAGCACAATATAGCTACTATAAGATTATCAAGAAACCAAGGCACTTTTGCTCCATGTAATCTTATTCATTTTGTGGTACAATATCTGTATTGTGAGTCACTGAATCACACAGGCATATATACCTCTATCCTATGCTGCAGGGAGCTTATGTTCTCTTTATTATTCTTTTTGAAAAATCTAGTTTTACAATGTGCCCAGAATGTGAATATGGGAGATAATTTGCAAATACAATGATTGCAGAACAATCATTCATTCATTCTTCTCCCTCATTCATTGAAAAGGGAGGGGTGATCATTTTTCCTCTGTGGAAACATCTTAAGATTAAATGAAATGTTCTCAGTTCATCATCATAATGTATTAATTGCTTTATAAATAATATGTGCAACTTCCTGTACTACAGGGATGAGGAACCTGTGGCCCACCAGACGTTGTTGGACTCCAGTTCCCACCAGCCCCAGTCAACAAGGCCAATGGTCAGGGATGATCAAGTCCAAGAACATTTGGAGGGCCCCTGGTTCCTCATTCCTGCTTTAGAGAAAACACACACAAGGCACTTTCCACAGGTTCCCACCCGCTTTATTTTTAAGTGAGGGGAATCTTTGTACAATCGGAGAGAGAGGGAAAGGAGGAAAAAAGTTAAATAATACAATAATTAATTTGGAAATAAGTAATAATCTCTGCACCAAAGCCAAATAGTACATGAAGAGGGGAATGAAAGAGAGAAAAGATGAGTTCTAAATAATTTCTGAAAAGTGAAACACTGAATAGGCCATGCAATATTACAAGGAAGATTATTCCACACATACAGATCAAACCAGTACTCTACATTTATTAAAGCTAAATTTTCAGTAGGAAAGCAATAAGCAGTAATATCATGCCAAAACAAAAACATAACCTACACTCATTGACATATGGGAGCAGGGATAATTTCACTTAGGGAAACCACTGAATTTACTTCAAGAAATAGAGGACACCAACAATAGCCCCAGACATGTGGGCAAGCAAGCTGCTGTTGAATCCAGAAAAAGGCAGAAGTAATGTTGATACGGGGTTCTGTTCTACATTGGGCCAGATTTTGGAAAGCCTAGTAAGTTCAAAACACAGCAATCAGAGTTGTATCCAATGCTAGTCCTACTCAGAGTAGATTCATTAAAAATGGTGGCCATGGCTAACTTAGGTTCATTAATTAACTATGACTAACACTGGCTACAGCTAGCATTATAATAAAACCCCCGACTTTTGTCAGATCATATTACTCCATTGTTATTCAATGTTTCCTGACCCAACTCAAAGTCTTGGTTTAAACCTACCTTTGAGGAGGTTGTAGACCTGAGGGCCTTTGGATTCTGCTGGACTACAACTCCCATAATTGCTGACCACTGGCCATGCTTACTGGGGCTTTTGAAAGTTGGAGACCAACTACATCTAGAAGTCCATACGTTCTCTATCCTTACCTTGTGTTATCTAGGACTGTCCCATGAAGTGTTTTCTTCCATAGAAGCTGACTGCAGGCATGTCTCATTCAACATCTGAAGTCCTGTGAATTGTCCTCTTCCTATTTGAAGTAAGTGGGTGAGAACACAAAATATTATTTTAATGTGGCAGCAGATATGTGGAATGCCCTCCCTAGAGTGGCTACTTGCCCACTTCCCTACCTGCAATTCAACAAACAACAACAACATGGCGGTTAAAGAAGATGTTCATAATTGAATTATTCATTGGCTGGCTGTGTTCTGTGACGGCTGTGCTTTCATGCAAATTGTTGTTGGTCTTTTTTAATGGATACTTTAGATACCTTGATGGGTATCTGATGGAAATAAGGGATACCAAATGTTTTTTGGGGGGTTTAATTTAAAAATGGAAAGGCAGTGGATGAAAGTGAAGTGAAGAGATACTTGAATGGTTTGCATGATAGGGCTGATTTATTATAAGCAAACCCATGACTCAGTCTGGCAATCTTGACTACTGCACACACAGAACAGGTGTTCCACAGATGCAACCTCTGTGGGATTCCAGTGCCTGAGATGAAAAAAGAAGAGTACAGGAGGAAAGGAAAGGATTTGGAAGAGGAACCTTATTCCTTTCCAAAATGTGTGCCCTGAGAGAACAGCTAGTGCTCTGTGAGAAAAACAAGGCCTGGAATATTATAGGCAGTATGTTATTAAAAAGGATTATTAAAACAGAGATGGTCAGTCAGCAGACCTCTGGCCCCCACCATTGTTTTCTTTTCTATAAATGGATGAAAGTAAGCTTAAGGCTTTTCTAATGAAAGCATTTAAAACTGCCCCTTTTGTATAATACTGTTGCACAGCACCCCAATCTCCAGGTGGTGTGAGATTGCAGGCGTTCCAGGCTCTTACCCAGGGCTCGTGCTTCTTTTTGGGAATGAGGCACAGAGGAGATTGTGGTGTCTCTATAATATATGGTTTATTTACACATATATACCACCTGAGCCTACAATGCAGGGGTTCACAGCACTAACACCCCACAGAGGCAGAATTAGGACAGTGGGACCCGTTTTGCCGTATTGGGTGCTGAGCTTAGGGGGTGCCGCAGGGGGGTGCAGCTCTGACATAGTGAATTGAACATGATGGAAGGTGAGAGGCAGGGGGCACCAAATTTTGAACAAAATCTGCCCCTGCACCCCAAAAGGGTCTTGTTTGTCCCAAAACCACAGCCTTAGATTGAAACTGAAAGCAAACATCATTCTCTTCCTCTCTGGCTTTTTTCAGCCTGTGTCTTTTCCATCCAGTTTCTCGGTCGTATAACACAACTCTTTCCTAAAACTCCTCTTTGTCGTACTAAGAATCTAAGAGGGGGGGGGGACCCACCCATTTGCCATGAGGCACAGAGCCCCCTTTCTTCTGTTCTCTTAATGGCCCATCACCTTTCCTTTGTTTTCCCTTAATGGTCCATCCCCCCAGGCAACCACCTCATGAGGAAGCTAGCCTGGTTTCTATTTTAACACTTGCTCAGATATTTTAACACCTGTTGGGTCCAGGGGTTAGAATATGTCTGGCACTCACACACACATAACAATATATACATATCTAAACCACAGGCCTGTTTTTTCCTCCTAAGTGTTTCAGTAGCAACTATATTTCCAGCAAAGAAATCCTTGATGGAGGCATGCTGCTATATTGCAAAGATCACTTTGATGTCTGAAAATGCTAAGAACAATACTAGAACTTAATAATAAACAGATTTGTTCAATTACAAGGTAATTTTCCCTGTTAAAAAGCTATAAGTAACAGCTAGGAGTAGCAGACAAATTATTGTTTCTATGAGTAATACCCATCAAATTCATTGGAAGGCAATCATAGCTAAGTTAAAAAAACATTTCCCACAGTTCCATTAATAAGACAAGAAAACATTCTCAAGGGGTGTGTGAGAGAAAGAGAGAGAAAGGTGTCCTTATTAGGGATGGGTGAGAAATTCAATTCAGTTTGTATTGACTCTGCCTAAGTTGCACACACAGTCATCCTTTGAAAATCACACACCTCCAGATTTTGCAGTGGAGTTCCCCAGTCAAGTAATGGGAACAAAAAACTGCATATATTGGGGTAAAATGTGCATAAAAATGAATAATTGCATTCAAATCATAAAAATGCATTATATTAGGGAAATCGCTTTACAAAAACGTGTTTTAGGGGGAATTGCATACAAACGTGTGCATATTAGGAGGAATTTACACTAAAACACTGACAATTTTTCATGAAGAGCGTTTCCTAAAAATATTATCAAACCAATAAAGAAATGTGGAGAACTGAAGAATGGAAAAATGAGAAACAACAATTGACTGATTCGCCCATTCCTAGTCCACATTTCACTGTTAGATTTCTTTTTAGATTCTGCATTATGTACAGTAGTGTACATAATTGTAAAGCACTGATAGATGGCACCATAAAGTTGCGTAAATTATCAGGAAGGTTTTAGAAAAAGAAAGTACACTTCTGGTCACTAGACAGAGAACAGGAGACCATCCGCCCCAGCTTGGCAACCTATAGCCAAAAGTATGGTGGCCCCATCCAAGCTTGAAATGGACTCTACAGGATCAAGAAGCAAGGTAAAAAGGTTGGTTTCTCCTAAGTCCTATCCTTGGAATATTTCCTCCTCCCCATTCCCATCATCCACCTTCTCCCTTGTCCACTCCAGCACTTCAAGACGTTCAGCAATGAAAAGTGAGACCCTGAAAAGTCTACTTGCGGCAGGAAGGGAGAGGCATGCCCTACCCAACCATTGCTCTCATTAATTCTATGGATATTTGGGTTATCACCCACCCTCTCATGCAGTCCAATCCAATGAGATCTCTTGGATTTCAGAAGCAGGCACACACACATGCAAGCAGGTATATAAACAATGTTTTGTTTTTAAAATGAGGCAAAAGCTTGTTTCTCAGTCCTGTGTGGAACCATGAGTTTATTTTCTGCTAGAATTATCACCACCCCTTCCCCAAACAAAAGGTCATGTGTTTCTGTTGAAACGAAAACAAAAACAAAGGGGAAATTATCTCATTGTAATTACTGCAAGACAAATGCAATCTTTTAAAAGGCTAACTGTATTATTTGTATACCCAGGGGATGCAATGGTACACATGTAATGCGGCCTAACCAGTTTGTCTTAGCAAGACCTTACAGTGTTGATTTGAAACAGCTGAACTAAATCAACAGCTACCTTGAGCCAGAGGCCTTTGGAGAGCAATTAGAGCCAAAGCTTGGGTTTTGAACCCAATATGCTCTGTCAGTCTCAATGATTTGTGTTTGTTGTACTCAGCCTCATTTCCTGCATGAAACATGAAGCTGTATAAAGAGGAAAAATTCCCAAGATTCAAAAATATTTGACCTCAGTGCATTTGCTAGCATGAAAGTACACATGTCTAAATGACCATTTTGGTTTGTAGTACAAAGTTCTATTGATGTTGGCAGACTGAGCTTCCCCATGTCAAAGCCACATGAATGGTTTCAGGTTTCAGCCAAAAAATGTTTTCCACATGCTTTAGTGTGGGCCAATTTACACAGCGGATTCTGCAGGGTTGTGGCCAAGTACTTCATAAAGGGCTGCCTTCTTTGGGATCAGGGAAACCACAACAGACACATTGCTAATGCAATCTAATTATCTGCTTGGATATTTTTCCAGATGTATCCAGTGTCTAAAAATACTGCAATAAAAAAGGTATTATTTGTTCTCCCTTGGACTGAAATAGTGGCATAAAGAACAACCTGCTTGTCTAGAGGGAAAGTTATGACAGTGTAATTCTATGACAGCCTTTAAAAATCAGTCAAACAAAACAGAACACCCCGAGGGCTGGCTATCTGATGCTTCTCATTTGAATTAGCCTCTGAAACAAAAGCCATGACTACATGCGGAGATTCTTTTTCATGAGAAGATGCATGCCACAATTACAAGTTCATTTCCTCCATTTGTGGTTTGTAATTTGATTTTGGGTTGGTCAATTTGATACATAACAAAGATATACAATGGTGTGTTTTGTTTTTTTCTCTTTTGCTGGAACAAGCCCAGTGATTATTGTATCCTGTGCTATATGACAGTGGTGTGATTTCATTTCCTCTACGTTGCTAAAACATGTTACCCAGTAGCCTCTTCGCTGCCATAGTCATTAGTTCTTTGAGCAATGAGGAAATGGTTGATTGTGATGAAGTCTTTTGGTGGATTGTGATGTTATTTGTGCACAAGCAACACATACAAAACATGGTTGTCTCTCAACTACCTGTAACAGATTCTACAAGGAGCTGCTTTTCAAAAGGGCCCAGAAAGTGCAGCTGGTCCAAGATACGGCTGCCAAGTTGCTAACAGGCAGGATATATTAATTCCAATTTTGAAACAACTTCAGTGGCTTCCAGTTGGTTTCTGGGCACAGCTCAAAGTTAAAGTGATGCTTTTGATCTTTAAAGCCATACAAATACTGGGACTGCCTCCTTTCATGTAAGCCTAGCTCAGATCATCCGCAATTTCCTTCTCCATATTCCCTGATCATCAGAGGTGAGCAGGTGGGTGGGAAGGACAGGTCAACTCTTTCAGTAGCTACAATGAGGTTATGGAACTCTCTTTCCCAACAAAGCTCATCTTACACTTTTTCTCTCTACTAACCTTTTGGGTTTATTTCAGAGGGCCTTTGGGATCAAGCAGGAGATATTTTTTTCTGATGACGATTGGTTGTGGTGGGTTTGGGCTTTTTTGTGTGTTTTTTTTTTTGCTGGTTGTTTCATGACAGTTTATGGGTTTCGAACTATGTCATAAGCTGCTTTTTTGGGCATACATGGTTAAAAAATGGAGCAAAGTATTGGTAATTAGTTAGTTATTAGGAATTTGGTATGCAATGAGGTTCATGGCTGCTATTGTTTCATTAATCCCCATTTTTAGAGTAGCTGAAACTAAGGAATTTCTAAGTTGCCTTCATTCTCTGTGGAAGTCATTGTGTACAGCAGCAGATCCACTACAGTATGTGATGGAAAAATTCACCTCCTGGATCCATTGTTAGCAAAGGTTATGTGTGTTTTGCTCTGGAAATAAATTAATCACTTTGGGCAAAAGACCATGATTTATTTTAACTCCACTTATATCTGCATGTCAGGTTGAGGTAATGCACTGAATTATGAAGAAGAGATGCTTTTAAATTCTAGTTCTCTTCTGGATTTAGGGGTTCTGGTCTATTGTGTCCTGGACACTGAGCAATGCCGATATACTTCCTTTTTGTCATTCTGTGTTTCCAGAAATTGTAAAGATAACTGGTGGGGTTCCAGTCTGATCTCTCCAAAATAATGGCTCTTATTTTGAAAATCTGATTGTGGAGATTTTATAAAATTGAAAGTATTACTACATGTACATCCAGGTCGGTGTACATACATCTATGACATATTAAACAACAACAAAAAGCCCTTTTGTTTTGCCTTAATGGTTGGTTTGGAATAATTGCTAATTGCACAATTAAACTGATATGGTCAGGAGAAAACATCTGTTTTGAAGTATTTTTATGTATGTATGTATGTATGTATGTATGTATGTATTACACTATCCTTGTAGCAAATGTCTAAAACCCATTAGGGCTCCTGCTGAAACTGACCAGATATATTAAGATATCATCTTTTCTTTTACTGCGTGTAAAAAGAGAAGAATCATGTCAATGACAAACCTCCAACTCAGTTTCGTATTAGTCAACTACAAACTTCCTGCAGTCTTAAACAAATCGCTCTCAACCACATGCAAAGGGGTTGGTAGTTAGCCAATCTGAGGAAGGCTGACAGAATGCAATAGGAGAAATCTGTCCAGCCCTAATCAATATTTGCTTTCTTTGAAGGATAGCCTTTCTCCACTTTTGTTTTAATCAGACAGGATGCACTCTTCAATAGCTTTACCATGTTTTCTCGTTCTTTATGCCCATCTTGCTGTCTGTTCAACGGAGATTTGTACCCAATTTACATAAATTCACATTTTGAACGATTTCTCAGAAATGTGAAATCTTCCATTTTTTAAACCTAGAACAAATTCATTCCACATTTTGCATAGTTTATTTATTGAAAATATTTATATTCTGCCTTTGGGGCCTAAAGGGCAGCTAAGAAGCCCAACGTTAAAGACAATACATTTTGATATCATGAACAACGTTATCATTAGCAGGCCTGTAGACTTTCAGAGTTATACATGTCCATTAATCTGAGTCAAACTACTCTTGAGTATCTGTGCTAGGATTGTTCTGCCCTTTCTCTCATTCCCACAGATGCTTAGTTATTCCCAGCTAGTTGTCAGGGAGCATTGGAACCCACATACCAGAAATTTCAGACTTCATTACTGTAGTGTTGCAATATTCTCCATGGTTTTAATCAAGGTTAGCTTTTTTAAATAACACCCGTAGTTTCACTCACTGTCTGGAGTGAGCCAGAAGTCAAGAACCGGAAGTCCAATCATTTTGATCATAGAATCACAGAGCTGGAAGGGACCCTGTGGATCTCCTAATCCAGTCCCTTGCAATGCACAAATATGCAGCTGCCCCATATAGGGACCAAACCTGCAGCCTTGTCATTATCAGCTGCACTCCACGTGTCAGGAGTGTGTGCAGGAGCCAGGCCCTGTGACTGGTAGGGCCTCACAGGACTGGGGCCTTCCTGAGTTTGGCCTGGAAGGACAAGGCACGGCCGCACAGGTGAGGCTCGACAGAAGACTCGTAGCACCTGGTGGCAAGGGCCAAGAGGGGTATATAAGACCAGCATTTCCCTCTGGCTCTTTGCCACAGCAACACACTACCCACCTAGCTGTGCTTCGGTTTCCTGGCTCCTGGTTTCCTGATTTGTGGACTCTTGGCTTCCTGACCCCTGGACTGCTGATTCCTGCTTCCCAACCTCTATCCCAGTCCTGACGTGCCAAGCCAGGACTCCGACTGCCTGTAAGCCGGATTGTGACACCAAGCAACTGAGCTTTCCAGGCTCAGGACAGGAGAAAAATCCAAGAATTGAATGGAAGGGCTGTCAGGATCATACCAGAAGCAGGACTAGAAAACAAGCCAGGAGTCAGGACTAAAGAGCAGTCACAACAGTCACATCAAAGCAAGACCAGATACCAAGTAAAAAATCAAGAGCAAAGATGACTGGAAATACAGAGGCCCACGAGCACTCAGGTAGATGTTGTTGGCCAAGCAATGAAGCGGATGCTGCCAGGACTTTGCATCGTTTCAGCCACATCCCACAAAACCACTGTGAACATCATTCCTCATTTCCCCCATGAACCACCAGGTTGAGCAGAGATGCCAAAGTAATTGGACTTAAACAGGATCAACCGGCTACTGTGGTTGGCTTAAGTAAATGCCATACACGTAGCATGCCAAATACACCAGTCCTGGCAAGTTCGCTAGGAATATTTTTGGCATTTCAGCCCCCCTTGATTCATCCAGCCCATTTCCTGGCACTAATGGTTGGTTATCCGGGAGCCAGACTTTGGGGTTTGTGGGGTTTTTTTGTGTGTGATCTTTTAAAAACATGCATTATAGACAGCATGTACCAGTCTTGTGACCTAGGAGTGGTTAATGTCGGGTAAGGAAATTAATCCGAAAAGCATAGTGCCTTAGGAGATATTTCCAGAGCTTTGTATTCCAACTACTATTTAGAAAGCAAGGCATCTTTTGGCTCAGCCTCTCTTACCACAGACATGGTGTGCCTTGTCCTTTTTCACTAAATCATCATTATTGTATAATGTTACATAATAAACAGATTCTGGAAATCATTGAAAATGTTACCTAAACTGATGCTCAGAGTCAGATGCAGACTGAAGGCCACACACTAGGCCCTCAGCCAAGCAGATACAGAGTCAATTAAGGGACATTATCAAAAAACAAGCTGACTAGCAGTTACCACATATAGCATGCCTGAAGTTTTCAGAAAATATATATGTTCAACTAAACTTTGGCATTAGCACTAAGGTTGAGAATTACTCTCTCTCTCTCTCTCTCTCTCTCTCTCTCTCTCTCACACACACACACACACACACACACACACACACACACCATATGCTGCCTTGGGGCATTTGTACCATGATTTCAGAGAAGAGTGATCATACCAAAACATCAATAGTGTTGCTTTATCTTGCCCATAGAGGCAAGTGGCACGGGGCGCCAGGGCACCAAGTTCTGGAGGGAAGATGCAGAGGCTGGGCACAGCGCCTCCCGGCATCAGCTCACCGCCCTCGCCCACTTCGCTGAAGCAGCGCTGCGCTCGGAGCCTCCACCTCTTCCCCGCTGTAGGAGCTGCCCTCCAGCTGCTGCCCGCCTCCTCCAGCCCCCAAAGCTGCCGGCAGTGCTGTAAAAAGGTTGGCAACTCTGGGAAACAGGGAGGGGGGGTGCCGGAGGGATCTTTGCACCATGACGCCAGATATACTTAAGACGGCCCTGCCATCAAGTCACCTTTACTGATGTGAGGATGATTTTAAAAGCTGTAAAGCAGCATTCTCTGATGCAAGATTAGAATAATGCAAGATTGAGCCAATCTAATCCAGCATAATGTTCTCACAGTCCAAACTATGGGAAACCTGCAAGCAAGACCTGAATGCAATAGCATACTGCCTCCAGCAGTGGAAGGTCCAGTATGAATTCTTTTTGAAGGAATTCTTTTTGAACCTTTGGCTGCAGTGGAGTGCACTCTTACGCTTTCGGTTCTTCCTTTGCAGCCCTGGTTTGAATACAAACCCCAACTGCGAAGGACAATTCTTCCCTTGCAGTAATAGCTTGAACTGCAAAGGAACAATCTGCAAAGAAATAATTATTTGGAGGAGAAGGCAATGCTCTGGCTCCACACTTGGAAGCAATAATGCCTCTGAATAAAAGGTAAAAAAAAGTAAAGGTAAAGGACCCCTGGACGGTTAAGTCCAGTTGATGTTGTGCTCATCTCGCTTTCAGGCCGAGGGAGCCGGCGTTTGTCCACTGACACTTCACAGCTAAGATTCACCTTCTGTTGTGTTGGCAGGGTGGTCCCTCCCCCTACCTGGCCAATCTCCTGGAAACACCTCCCCAGGCGGGATTGGGCAACTGGCTGAGGTAGGCAGAGACCTCCAGGTATCCAGCCTGGGGAGGGCGAAGCCAGCCCGTACTACCGGGAGCCACACTGGGATCTGGGGGGCTGCGCGCGACCACGCAAAAGGCACCCTCCATTTGATGTGGGGAGCGGTCATTCCGGGGCAAGTAGCCAGCATGACTAAGCAGCTTCTGGCACAATGGAAAACCATGACAGAAACCAGAGTGCACGGAAATGCTGTTTACCTTCCCGCCACAGCGGTACCTATTTATCTACTTGCACTGGTGTGCTTTCGAACTGCTAAGTTGGCAGGACAGAACAACAGGAGCTCACCCCATCATGGGGATTTGAAGTTCTGACCTTCCAATCAGCATGCCCAAGAGGCTCAGTGGTTTAGACCACAGCGCCACCCACGTTCTGCTTCTGAATATCAGTTGCTGGAAAGCACAGGAGAGGAGGGTGCTTTTATGCTCATGTCCTTCTTGCACCTTTCCCACAGGCAACTGGTCGACTGCTCTCAGAACACGATGCTGGACTCAACATGACCTTGGTCTGATCCAGCAGGCTATTCTTATCTCTCTTTTTTGTCTTCCTCTGCAGACTTTGGCACTTTTTGAATTTGGAACCTTTTCCAGCTGCCAGGAACCAAATTTTGAGTACAAAGGAAGAATCAGGAGTGCACTTAAGAGTACTTCCTTTTCATCTGTCACAATCTGAACTTTCCTGCACCATGCCTAATTTCATATATGTCATAAGGCAGGTGTGATGGGACGATGAGCTGCTTGTGCGTAAAATGCAAGTCCCTCAGAGTTTGATCAGGTTTTCAAACCTCTGCCTGTGACGGAGCCCCTCCAGCATGGCTGCGTCAATCACTAGTAGAATCCGAAAGTGGCTGCTTTCGGAAACGTTTCCAACATAAAAGCTCCTTAACGGAAACACGTCGTCTGGCCTCTCGGCGTGACAGTTTCCGTCGAGGTGTGGGTGTCCCTATAGGAGGTCCTGAGACCTCCCCACTGGTTTCGCTTGAAGCGTCTCTGAGCCATCCCTCCGACTCACTTTCCCTTGGAGTTCTTGCTCGCCCTCTACTGGTTCCCTCTTCCGCTGCTACTGCTCTCTCAACCTCAGGGAGCCTTTGCACCTGCGGCGCTTCAGATGTCAGTTCCCTGACATCCACCTCCCCTCCAGGGCCCCCTTCACCCCCTCCCGTCTCCTCTCCTACTGGCGGTGAGGAGGTAAAACCCCTGAAAGAACCTCCCTCATCTTCCGACGTCGCGAACACTTCCTTCCACTTGTTGCTGTTCCTACTCTCTAGGTACTCTTCGTCATCAGAGTCCACTCCATCTTCCAACTCCGACTCCGCGAACCCTTCCATTTCCTCTTCCTCATCGGTGGTGCCGAAATACTCCCTCCTAAACCTTGCTATAGGCTGAGGTTTCCTCGGGAACCTTTGGTGGAACGTTTCTGTTAAAACCTCGTCATTGACTTCCTCTGCACTTACCCAGGTGTTTTCTGACTCCGGTTCCCCTTCCCACGCCACCAAATACTCCACCTGATTACCCTTCCACCTGGAATCGAGGATTTCCGCTACATGGTTGCGGCGTTCCCTCTCTTCCAAGGCTGGTCCCTTGACGTGCTCCCCTTCACGTCCCCCCCTGTATGGTGACAGTAACGACCTGTGGAACACTGGGTGCAATTTCATGTGGTTGGGTAATCGGAGTTTGAAAGCTACCGGGTTGACCTGCTGAATCACCTCAAAGGGTCCCAATCTTCTGGGCCTCAGTTTCTTACAACCCCCTTTGAACGGCAACCCTTGGGTTGACAACCACACTTGATCCCCCACCCTTATGGTTTCACCTTCCCTTCTGTTCTTGTCTGCCTGCTTCTTATATTGTGCCTTGGCCCTTTCTAAGTTGAGCTGGAGCTGCTGATGGATGGCTTCCATCTCTTCTACAAAATGTTCAGCCGCTGGAACGCTCCATCTCTCCCCTCCTTCCCCTGGAAATGCCCTGGGGTGACACCCGTAATTAGCCAAAAAGGGACTCATCCCTGTGGACACATTCTCCGCATTATTGTAGGCAAATTCTGCCAACGCCAACTTTTCGACCCAATCGTTCTCTCTGTCATTGACATAACACCTAAGATATTGTTGAAGAATGCCATTTGCCCTTTCCGCCTGCCCGTTGGTTTCAGGGTGCCGGGCAGTTGAAAAATTAACTTCCACGTGTAGCAAGCTCATGAGCTTCCTCCAGAACCTGGAAGTAAATTGTTTGCCTCGATCTGAGATCACCCTCGAGGGAGCCCCGTGCAACCTAAAGATATGTTCCACAAACAACTTCGCCGTTTCTTCCGCTGTGACTGCATGTGAGCATGCTACAAAATGGCACATCTTAGTTAACAGGTCTACTACTACCATGATGGCTGTTTTCCCCTTGGACCTTGGCAGATCCGTCATAAAATCTATTGATATCGCTTCCCAAGGCCGTTCTGGTGTGGGTAAAGGTTCTAATAACCCTGCCGGCGCCCTTCTTTCCCCTTTGGCTCGCTGACATTGGTCACACCCTCTTACATACTCCCTTACATCTTCCCTCACCTTAGGCCACCAAAATTCCCTGGTAACCAACCACATGGTTTTGTGTTGCCCAAAATGTCCCGCCGTGGGGCTATCATGCAACTGCTTGAGTACTCTCCCCCTCAATTCACCTTCGGGTATATACAGTGCCCCTTTGTAATACAATGCCCCATTTCTTTCCTCAAAACCTCCGGGGCTCTCGCCCTCCCCCCTGAGACCTCTGAGCTTATCCTGGGCATATTCATCATTTTCCGTTTCCTCCACCAGTTCCCGTTGCCCCACCAGCGCCGCCCCACACACCCAGCGGTCCTCCGGGATGACATGTCTCTCTTCGATCACCTCCTCCCCTTCCCAATATTCTGGTTTGCGTGAGAGCGCATCCGCCCTGACGTTTTCTGGGCCTGGCACATAACAAATCTCAAAGTTAAATTTGGAGAATTCCTGTGCCCATCTCACTTGTCGTTGGTTGAGCACTCGAGCTGTTCTCCAATACTCTAAATTTTTGTGGTCGGTGCACACTTGCACCTTGTGTTGTGCCCCAATTAATAAATGTCTCCACCTCCGGAATGCTTCGTGAATGGCAAGTAGTTCCCTGTCATACACCGTGTAATTCCTCTCGGACTTATTCAGTTTCCGCGAGAAGAATGCACACGGTCTCCACTCCGACGCACTCCTCCCCGGTTGAAGAAGGACCGCCCCTATAGCCCGGTCGGATGCATCTGTTTCCACTCTCATGGGTTTTTGTAAATCCACATGCAGAAGTTGTTCTTCCGAGGCGAAAGCCCTTTTCAGTTCTTCAAAGGCTCGATCCGCCTCCACCGTCCAAACGAATTTCTTCTTGCTGCTGAGGCAGTCGGTGATGGGCGCCGTCAAGTGGGCAAAGTTCTTGATGAACTTCCGATAAAAGTTCCCAAACCCCAAGAATCTTTGCACGTCCTTCTTGGTCTTCGGTGTCTTCCATTCCAGTACCGCTTGAACCTTGCCTGGATCCATGGCCAATCCCTTGTCTGACAAGCGGTACCCCAGGAATTCCACCTCCTTGGTATGAAACTGGCACTTCTCCAGTTTCACCCACAGCTGGTTGGCTTGCAGCCTGCCCAACACTTCTCGAACGTCCCTCACATGCTGTTCCTCATCTTCCGAATACACCAACACGTCGTCTAAAAAGGCCACACAGTTCTTGTAGAGCAAAGGTCCCAGAACGTGGTTTATAAAAGCTTGAAAACAGGCGGAGCCCCCTTGTAGACCGAAGGGCATAACGAGGTATTCAAAGGCTCCCAAAGGGGTAAACATGGTGGTCTTCCATTCATCTCCCTTCCTTATGCGTATCAGATTGTACGCCCCCCGCAGGTCCAGTTTTGTAAAAATCTTTCCCTTCCTTACTCTGGTCAAAATGTCGTCAATTCGGGGCATAGGGAAAGCCAGGGGCTCCGACACTGCATTGAGGGCCCTGAAGTCACACACCAGTCTCGGTTTGTCTGTGTTCTTTTTGTCCACAAAGAACACTGGGCTGCCCCCCACCGCTCGGGACTCTCTGATGAAACCTCGCTTCAAGTTTTTGTCAATGAACTCCCTCAGCTCCTGCATCTCCCTGTCTGACATGGCGTACAGCTTGCCTACTGGGAGTTGGGCCCCTGGGAGTAGGTTGATTTGACAGTCAAAGGGTCTATGCGGTGGCAGTTTGTCTGCTTCCCTTTCGCTGAATACGTTGCTCAGATCTGCGTATTGCGGGGGCACCTTCCCTTTGCCCATCACTTCCATCCCCGCTAGGGTGACTCTGTCTCCTCCCGAGACCTTCCCCTCCTTGCAGTGTTCTAGGCAATGCGCTGACCCAAAGGAGACCACCCTCTGATGCCAGCCCACTAGCGGATCGTGTAGCGCCAGCCAGCTCATCCCCAAAATGATGGGCGCTCCTCCCAGGATGGCCACATTAAACGCTATCTGTTCGGTGTGCCTTGCCACTCTCATTATCATCGGGACAGTCTGTTGGCTAACTTCTCCCCCCAACAGCTCTCTGCCGTCAATCGTAGTCACCTGCAAGGGGTTACTTAAAGGGATGGTCTGTATCTGGTGCTCAGCTGCAAACTCCTTGCTCATGAAATTACAGGAGCTGCCTGAATCCAAAAGCGCCTTGACCTTTAGTGGGTGTCCGTTTGGCAGTTCTAGTAACACCTCTATCACTAAAGCAGGTCTGGGAGGTTCTGGCATGGGCACTTTCATTGCTCTTTGGCCTGGCTGCTGTGCCCCGACGGTGGCAGCCAGGCGTTGGCTTTTACTTGCTCCTTGCTTTCCTCTTCCTTTCCCCCAACAGCTCCTGCCATCCCTTGCCATTCCTTTCTTTGTGGGCAGACTCTGGCAAAGTGCCCTGGCTGTTGGCAGAGATAACATCTCTTGGCGCTCTTTCCCTCCTTCTTCCGCCCTTCACTGGGATTTGAAACTGCGCGCGCCCGCGCTGTTCCAACTTCCATCGGCTCTGCCGGCGGGAAAGATGGCTCTGGAATGTCTGGAATGCGGAACTCCCTCCAACGGTCTCCTTTCCCTTCCCGCCTTTCCAAAGCCCTCGCCTCCTGGCGCGCTCCTATGGCCAGCGCAGATTTGGTTAATTGGTCCATAGACTCCGCCCTGGGCCCCCGGGAAAGCTCATCTTTGACGGTTGAAGAAAGCCCCTCTTCGAAAAGCATTTGGATGGGCTCCGCCGATAGGTCCCACCCCAATTTATGAATCAGCATAGTAAATTCAGTCCAGTACTCACGGACAGATCTGCTTCCTTGCTGGCAAGCCATTAACTGCCTTCGCACCACCCCCTGCTCAATATCGCTGGAAAACATCAGGTCCATGGCACGAAAAAACTTCCTCGTGTCCTTTAAGATCTCATTATTCGCTGCCATCAGGGGTCTAACCCAATCTTTCGCCCCGGATTCGAGATGGCCAATCACATACGCCACTCGCGATTCCTCGTCGGGGAAGTCATCAAACTGCAAGTTTAGAGCGTATTGCATCTCTGTTCTAAAGGCATGATAGTTCCTGGGATCCCCCCCGAATTTCTGCACCAATCCTGGTACCTTTCTGGCGAGCGGGGTGGTTTTCTCCTTTCCCTTTTCTGCATCCTGAGCCCTCCTCTCCTCAAGCCTCGCCGTTTGCAGCGCCAACTGGATCTCCAACGCTCTGTACCTTTCTTCCAGGCTTGGACCCCCTCCAGCTGCTCCTGCACCCCCGGTTCCGGCTGGGTTGCTCATGATGCTTCTCTCTGCACAAGCTGGCTTTCGGTGACTTTCGGATTGCTGTGATGGGACGATGAGCTGCTTGTGCGTAAAATGCAAGTCCCTCAGAGTTTGATCAGGTTTTCAAACCTCTGCCTGTGACGGAGCCCCTCCAGCATGGCTGCGTCAATCACTAGTAGAATCCGAAAGTGGCTGCTTTCGGAAACGTTTCCAACATAAAAGCTCCTTAACGGAAACACGTCGTCTGGCCTCTCGGCGTGACAGTTTCCGTCGAGGTGTGGGTGTCCCTATAGGAGGTCCTGAGACCTCCCCACTGGTTTCGCTTGAAGCGTCTCTGAGCCATCCCTCCGACTCACTTTCCCTTGGAGTTCTTGCTCGCCCTCTACTGGTTCCCTCTTCCGCTGCTACTGCTCTCTCAACCTCAGGGAGCCTTTGCACCTGCGGCGCTTCAGATGTCAGTTCCCTGACAGCAGGCATAGGCAAACTTGGTCCTCCAGATGTTTTGGGACTACAACTCCCATCATCCCTAGCTAACAGGACCAGTGGTCCGGGATGATGGGAGTTGTAGTTCCAAAACATCTGGAGGGCCGCGTTTGTCTATGCCTGTCATAAGGCATAGGAAAGGTGTGTATGGATCGTCCAAAATAGCTTGGTTGGCACTCTCCAAAGCCTAGTGTGCCTACTTAGGTCTGTAGGCCAGAGATCTCCCATCACTGCAATAAGATTAACCCAGGTCTTCTTTTCATTTACTTAGTAAACATACATATGCATACATTACTAAACTGCAGGATTGTGTGCATCTTAATCTCAGGGACAAAGGTTCGAGCTCCACATTGGACAAAAAGATTCCTACATTACAGAGCATTGGACTAGTTGATCTCACATACCCCCCAACATTTATCCAATGGAAATAGGGACGTCCTAAGGAAAAGCAGGACATGCCAGAATCAAATCAGAAACCGGGATGTCTTCTGTATATCCAGGAATGGATATCACGTATATCAAATGTCCCTGGAAAATAAGGACACTTGGAGGGTCTGCCTTCGTGTTCCCTTCCAACTCCACAATTCTGTTATTCTACTTACAAAATATACATGACATTAAATACACCTTTCCTTTTAAATGATTGGGGGGGGGGTGTTTCTTCTTCAAAAAAATCATCATTTAGGGAGGGAGGCAGATAATTACCGTAAATAGAGCAGAATAGGCATAGAGGGAGAACTTAACTCTTTCCTCCACTAAAGCCCCTCCTCCAAAACAAGTGTTTTCATTGGGGGGAAATCCGAAATGCTCACAGTGTGGAACATTCCATCCAAAGCAAATACCAACACACACACACACACACACACACACACACAAATATATATTCCTTAGAATATCCTCAGCAGGTAAGAAGTGAGTTAAGTGCCCCCCATGCCTGCACTAATTGTGATAATTATTGCACACGCCCAAGCTGATGCAATTTGCATTTCTTAAAAAAAAACACCCTGCAAGTTACAGAGGCATTTAACATCACTTTCATCCTTCAGACAAAGTAATCCATATGCAGAAATTCAGTGTGTTTACAAAAAGAGTGTATGCCTAATTCTCAGAAAAGTGAGGATTTTCCCCCTCTATTGACTTTAGTTATACAAATAAAAGCGACTTAAATAAGATCAGCTCCTGGAAGCCATTGAGGCTGTGTGTTGCAGGAGTTTTGGGAAAACTATTGTTATATCATCCTTTTTACAAAATGGATACATTCCACAAACAAGTTTGGATGAACTGTGTAACAGTTTCTTGGCTGTCCAATCCACTGCAGAACCATAGAACAAATGTTTCAGCCTGTCATGTACAGTTGTACCTTGGATCCCAAATGCCTTGGCTCCCAGTCGTACCTTGGCTCCCAAACAATCGAACCCCGGAAGTGAGTGTTCCGTTTTTTGGACGATTTTCGGAAGCCGAATGTCCGATTGGCTCCTGTAGCCAATCGGAAGCCGCACCTTAGTTTTCGAACGGTTCCGGGAGTCAAACAGACTCCCAGAACGCATTCTGTTCGAGAACCAAGGTACGACTGTATTGGCAAAAATATTGTCCACGCGCACAGTGATTCCAGGAGTACAGACATCTCTCTGTATTCTGGCATAGCATGGTAAGCACTTGAAGGCAAGTGTGGATCACACACTGTAAGAACAACAACATAAGTCCGCTGAAAGTAGCCTCTGCGCAGATGTCTCAATCCTGGAGAACTCCATTTTCATATACTGTGATGTTAGCCTCTTATTTCAAATAACATTTCCATGTGATTCGTGCCGTCCTGATACATTGTCAAACAGAGGGACAAGTGTTTTCAATTGCCACAGAGAAAGGCAGGAAAACCTTCAACATCCTCAAGCTATTTCTAAAGGCAGCACTTGCTGACACAAGGCACAGTTTAGAAACAGACAGGCATACACTCCACAAGCCCTAGAGACGATTGACCTTCATCAGGCTTTTTCTTCTTCATTCAACCAAGCTTCCTGAGAGGAAGAGGAAAAAAATCAGGTTCTCTTCAGAGAAAGCAAACATATATAATGCTCGGTGTCACGGTAAAGGCCTAGTGATGGTGCTTAAAGCTGTTTTGGAACATCCTCACACCCAAGAAAGTTATCAGGCTTGCAGTGTCTTTGTAAAGCTTAGCTGTCATTTCATTCAAGAGGAGGCCTATGGGTAATCATTTAATCAAAACCACGGCTGTGATTGCTACTTGTGATGAAAATTACAAAGCTGAGGCAGCTTCCAAACCAGGATTACAAATGGGCCTTGCTTTTTTTAATCCCCTCCTTTTTCCCTTTTGCAATTGAGTAAAAACAAACTATAGTACCCTTAAATGTAGCAGGATGGGGTAGGGGAGATTCATCTGGACAAAAGCAGTATTCCCTCCTTTTTCTTCCCCAGCACTTAAGAGAAAATGGCATAATTGAGAATCCGTGGAAAGCATACCCAACAGCACATCACACAAATTAAGACTCTCTTGTACTAGAAGACTCTTCCAAGTGTTTTGCTGCTTTCGGTTATATCAGAACATGGCAAAAGGGTATGTAGCATTTAAAATTACAAACACACACACATACACATCCACACAAAGAGAGAGAGAGCTCCTCCCCTTGAGAAAAAATAGAAGAAAAATGAATTTTTTAAAGCATTTAAATCAAGTGACTCAGAAGCAATAATGGACAGAACCAATACTCAGTCATGGATTCAGACTAATCTAGCATCATAACACCTGGAAAAGACACAGTGGATCATTTAGCCCCAACCTATGTAATAAAAAACATAGTGATGCATTTCCAAACTTTCTTGAGCATTTCAAAGAAAAATAAATATGCACCATCAATTGGCAGCTGTACCTTATTGCAAAATAGTTTTCCTGGTTTAGAAATTTCACCTACTATCTTATCTACGTGGAAGGCTCTATTCCGAATGTTAGATCAACTCTAAAGTCCTTTTCATGTGGTCAAAACACTTTTTGTAGGTCTCTCCATATGAAATATATAGGGGTAGGGCTTGCCACTCAAATCTCATTGGCTGCCCATTGTGTGTTCACTCAAGTTGTTTTGACCATATGCTAAACCAGTGCTCTGCCCCCACCCTTATTTCCCAATGGGTAGCATGCATAATTCTTCTTATTTGCTTTACAGTATCCTCTAGTTCCTGTATCATCCTACACCTCCTCTTTTGGATCTTCTAAAAAAATGTTACTGCAGTTCCCAGAAGTGAAAACTGTGCCCCTGATGAGCTCTTTTCAATGTTGAGTCCCATTATGTACTGAGTTTTGGAAGCGACGCTCCAGTTGACGCAACCTAAGATGACCCTGGCCGATACTGCTACAACAAAAAAACATTCTTTTCTGCTTGTTACCTACTGACACCCTTCAACTGTTCTCTGAAGAGCTTGGAGGTCATTTATTTCTTTAACTCCAGCGAGTGCAGAATGCTGCAGTGAGGCTCCTCACGGGGTCTCTGCCATGGGAGCATATTCACCCAGTTCTTTTCAAGCTGCACTGGCTCCCGGTGGAGTACAGGGTCAGATTTAAGGTGCTGCTTTTGACCTTTAAAGCCCTTCACGGCCTAGGACCCTCGTACCCACTGGACCGCCTCTCCCGGTATGCCCCACGGAGGACCTTAAGGTCCATAAATAGCAACACCCTAGAGGCCCCGGGCCCTAAGGAAGTTAGATTAGCCTCAACTAGAAATGCCCAGTGATTCCCTTATTTTATCTCCATTACCACACACAATGGAAGAACAACATAATGTTGATTATTTGTGGCATGCTTAACCTCGGTTAAGCTTAACCTTGGAGCCAGGGTGGTGTAATGGTTAAGAGCAGTAGTCTTGTAATCTGGGGAACCGGGTTCACGTCTCCGCTCCTCCACATGCAGCTGCTGGGTGCCAGTCAAACCTCTTTGAAGTCTCAGCCCCATTCACCTCACAGAGTGTTTGTTGTGGGGGAGGAAGGGAAAGGAGAATGTTAGCCGCTTTGAGACTCCTTAAAGGGAGTGAAAGACAGGATATCAAATCCAAACTCTTCTTCTTCTTCAGTGTCAGGTGCTGGGATAACTGCATTTCTCTTCAAAATGTCACAACTTTTGCTTCCCATTCTTGGTCTGCCCATCACCCCATCCTCAAAGAACACACGTTTGGGAAGGCCCATAGCTTAATGGTGGAATAGATGCCTAAGTATTTAACAGGCTCAGTGGTAGAGCACATGCTATCCATGCAGAATGTCCCAAGCTCAATTCCCGGCATCTTGATATTGGTCTGGAAAATCACCTCTCTGAGCTTCATTGTATACAGCACTGAGCAACTTAATACAAAGAAGTTTGCTGTGTCTTCTTCATGGAATCTACATGCATATAGTTGGACATGTATAGGGTTTGCGCAGAAAAGCTAATGAGCATGTAGAGCAGGAATGTTCAACCTGTTCCTGTGTGTCTCCCCCCACCCCAATGTTGTTACACTTCAACTTCCATAAACCCCAGACAGTATGGCCAGACAGTATGGTTAGGGACAGAGAGTTGTAGTCCAACACCTGGATAGCAAGAGGTTATGCATCTTTGAAACAGAGCTTCTGGCCAGCTCAGCCAGGAAGAGCTCAAATTTACCAATCCACCCATGCACTCAATCAGTAAGGTTGTGCATCTTAATGAGGCACATATAAGGTAGTTCCTTGCCTTTATGCTATCCTGCTCTGATAAATGAGCTGACCATGAATATGCATATAGACACTCATTGCCTCACCCATATAGTTACAGGAAATGAGGCAGTCCCAGTCCTAGGACAGGTGACAACAAGTAAAACACAAGGCAAGGGTTTACTTTGCAGTCATCAGGTTTGTTCACTTGGGAAGGTAATCCAGAACCAATTTGCACATTACCTTTGGTTACTTATTTCTTTCGCAAGTTGTCTACATGCCTCTAACAAGGGAGCCAAGAACTCACACACTGCAGCTGCAGCACTTTCCACATCTACTAGACCATGGGTAGGCAAACTAAGGCCTGTGGGACGGATCAGGCCCAATTGCCTTCTGGATCCAGCCTGCGGACGGTCTGGAAATCGCTGTGTGGATCGCCAGCATGCACGTTCATTCCCTCTCCCTCACACGGTGGCGGCGCCTCCTCCCTCCCTCCTCCTGGCTTCTCCCCGCCCTGCCTAGAGGAGGAAGGAGGCTGGGCTTTGTTGGTGTCAGCAGCAGCAGCACTCGAGCGGCTGCCATTTTAAGCAGCCCCTCTCCAGAGTCCTTTCGTGTGCTGCTCATCATCCCGCTGCAGCTGCCGGCCCCTACCGCTCGCAAGACACAGGTAAGCAACCACCGGGGTCTGTGGTGCTCTTGCATCACCCCCCCTCCCAAAATATAGTCCGGCCTCCCACAAGGTCTGAGGGACAGTGGACCAGTCCCCTGCTGAAAAAGTTTGCTGACCCCTGGACTAGACAGATCCATGTTGGAGTCTTTATAATTGTAGATACCACTATAGCTGCATAGAGCATATTCCCAGCTTACACATTACACTGCACATGAGTGTATGCAAATGAGGGAAAGGGATATGGACCAGTAGACAAACTATGGATACACTTTTAATATCAAGAAAGGGACTATTTTAGGTGGGCAAATGATAAAATATAGATCCATGACTAGTTGTTATTATTTATGGTTTGAGCATTCAGATTTGTTTTCACTGAGGTTATACATTGTCATGTCAAGCAATTGTCACCACATACATCCATGTTCGCATTTTCTTATTGTAAAAAAGTCTGATTTGGGCAGAGCAATCAGCTTTAACTGAGCGTGATCTGTTGCATGGCACCGTTTTAAGTGAAGATGTCTGGCATTGAAACTGAGGACACCCATGTGCAAAGTACATGCTCTGCCCCAAAGCTGTGGTACAATAAAAGTCTGGCCATTTATTGAGTGCACTATGTCTAGGTTAATCTGGAAGGACCATTCCTTAAATGCTCTAACAGATTAGAATCATCAGTTGAATTGAAGCTGGGGTGTGGGTCTGTATTCATTGACATCAGGACTAGGAGTGCTGGCAAGATGGAAGAAGAGAGGCAGGTGGGGATCCTAAACATAGTTGCAGCAAGACCACATTTCAGGAGACTTGACAGTTGCTGTGTATATTAGTATATTGTGGCATTTGCTGCGCAGGGCAGCTGTAGGCTAGATCCAATGGTAGTTACTGGAATTCTTTAGTTCTGTGCATGTATTTTGCACCAGTTCCACTCAGTGAATCCCAGGGTTCTGGTAAAAAAGAAGAGAAAAGAAAAAAAAACAGCTATCACATGCCTGGACTCTGTCCACCCTATATGTTGCTGCCTCAAAATTTTTATGGATTCCCCAACTTCCCAAGATATTTATGAGACAGCGGCTTTCCATCTGTGGATCCAAGATCCTTCCCCTATTGAGTACCAGTACCAACATTCAGCATATAGAAACAGGAGCTTTCACAGATAAGAGAGAGTCACAATATTGTTTCTTTAAACAAATAATAAATTATAGGGTTTTGTTTATGATACAAGATGGGAGGAGAGAGATCATTAGCTATTAACTATCCCCTGTTTTACTAATTTCTAGTCATCATTTTAGATGCTACAATTGTGGCTATTATCATTCCCCATCCATCTTATCATTTCAAATAAATCAAGCAATGAAAATTTTATAGCGCATCCCTAATTGTGCACCAGACTGGAACTGTTCATACAAATTCCAAGCAATTATAAGCCTTTCTGGGAAACATTGGCAGCAAACACTAGATTAAATGCTTGTAGCAGCAAGCCAGATGGGAAACACAGATAAAAAGAATCCAGTTTCATAAGATTCTCTACTCTAAAATTACAGTAGCATTCAAATTAACCTGAGATGGGGAAACATATTTTCAATACCCTGGAAAGAAGACTTTCCCCCTGAACGTAATAAACTAGGATTAGAAGTATGCTAAACGTTTGTTATTAACCCCCAAAACACATATGCATGTGGTACACTTGACACATTCCACCTTCTATTTTACCCTCATACCAGTCCTATGAGTGAGATAGACTAGATTGACTGTGAATGGGCCAAGGTCACACAGCAAGGATTAGAACCTGGCTTTCCTCATTTGTAGTGATCCTAAGAAGGGGTAGCTGATGTGTGGCCCTCACCATGTCGCTGGACTACAATTCCCATCAACCAGCATGGTCAGTGATCAGGAATGATGGCAGTTGGAACCAAGGCACATCTGGAGCCTCAAACATTAGCCAATCCTGATTTAGAAAGTTTGATAATATTACTGACACTGAATAACCGGATACTGAATTGAGCTGAGCTCAAAGGGCTGGTTTTGAGCCTGCATAGCTCAAACCTCCCATTTCTACAAGGACCACCTTTTCCCACATGAATTTCCCCACACCCTGATAGCTTGGTGTAGTGGTTAAGAGCGGTGGACTCGTAATCTGGTGAATCAGGTTCGCTTCCCCGCTCCTCCACATGAAGCTGCTGGGTGACCTTGGGCTAGTCACACTTCTCTAAAGTCTCTCAGCCTCACTCACCTTACAGAGTGTTTGTTGTGGGGGAGGAAGGGAAAGGAGATTGTAAGCTGCCTAGAGACTCCTTCGGGTAGTGATAAAGCGGGATATCAAATCCAAAATACACCTCCTCCTCCTCCTCTTCTTCTTCTATTCTCTGAGAGATGTTTGGATGATGGCAACAAGACAGCAGGCCTTTTCTGGGAAATGTTCTTCAAGGAAGCTTGCCAGCTGCCACCACCACCTTTTTAGCACCAGGCAAAGCTGTATTTATTTCGTCAGGTATATGGGCATTGATAATGATCTGGCAATCAGTGGTTACTTTTTGGTGTTTGAAGGCAGGGGTGGACATCTTGGTTTAAAGCTATTGTGTATAAGAGTACTTTTAGTATATTTTCATTGTTTTTCTGGTTACACTGCCTTAGTTTGTATTTTAGGCCACAATCCTAGCCTCACTTACCTGGGAGTAAACCCTAATGGAACCCATAAGACTTATTTCCGAGCAGATGTGCCAATGGTACTATGTGCCAATAGTATTATGTGCCAATAGTATTTTACCGGTAATTCTCTTTTTGTAAGTTGCTTCAGGACTTCCTTTGCTTGTGGGAAGTGTTGAATAAATTTAATAAACTAACTTAAATCATATTGCTGGATGGCATAATTTGAATTGCATCATGTTGCTGGAGGACATAAACTGGTCCTTGCAATACAATAACCTTGCTGCCACTTGCTTGACTTGTAGAAAATGGGAGAATGGCAATGGTGTTCTTTCTACTAAGACGAGTAGGGATATTAGCATTGAAAAGTTTCATTTCCTGGAATCTCATGTATCTCCAGGGAGCATGGCATCTATTCAGAATAAGGACCAGTATGGTGGTTTGTACAGATTTTTTTGAGTGTTGAATCCTGTTAACAAATATCTGGGTCAATTAAATCATAATGAAAATATAGCAAACTGCAGGGGGGTGAATTTTGAATTCGTGGGTGGTATAGGAATGTTAAAAACATAGTAGTGGGAATGCAACTTATTTCAGAAAGCCTCTGTAATCCAGATTTTTTTATATATATAAATATTTATTAAGATTTTTTAGATACAAATGCACAGATAATAAAAAGTATAACATGTATCATAACACAGTGTCATAGCTTCTTTGGACTCCCTCACATCTCCCGCTCCCACTTTCATCATTGTAAATTTTTACCAGCAATTTATCATCTTGTTTACGTTCTTGCGTCTCACACATTTAAATGTAGTCTAATAATTCTCCAAAAGGTTTATATTTTCCTCAATCTCACTTATCATCCTGATTCCATCTAGTTTAGTGGTGCTCAATTACTTATGATCTAGCATCCTTCTTAACATTCAACCAAATTACAGTATTTTTGTAAATAAGTCTTAAATTTCTTCCAGTCTTCTTCAACCCTCTCCTCTCCCAGGTCTCGGATTCTGCCGGTCATCTCAGCCAGTTCCATATAGTCTATCAGTTGCATCTGCCATTCTTCCATGTAATCCAGATTTATTTTTGAAGCTGACAATAGCCTCCCTGTATGTGTCTGTTTCCACCACTCTGCCAATGACAACCATCCAGCTCTGAGATAGCAGCAAAGGTGGAAGTAACCACAGGACAGGATAGGATACCATATTTGTATTGCCTAAATAACATGTCTGTTGAGGACATGGCAATTAACAGCTGCAATTTCCAGGCATTTCTGAGCTTGACTGAACATGGAAAGCCCTTAGCACAACATTTTTCAAAAAAATAATTTACTATAACACTTCCTTGACATGGGTCCCATGGCTGAGCTCCTCATAAATTTTCTCATTCAGTCATCAACCCTGCAAGATAAGCTCCTGTTATTTCTCCCGTATTACAGAAGGCAGGCTGACGCTAAGAGATAGAATTTTCCAAAAGCCACCCAGTGAGTTTCATGGCCAAAGGCCAACCTAGATGTGATGTTAAATGTGTCTTTGCATTAACATGCGGTATTTCTTTTTAACACAAATAAGAGATGCAGGGAGCAGGGAGGGTTCTGATAATTATCAGGACTGCAGCAGGTGCAAAGGGAAAGTTTAACCCTTTCATCCCCTACTGTAGTTTTGACGCAAATCACTCCCCCTGGCTCATCAGTACTGTACTCTGCTTTGTACAGGTTTGTAACTGAAATAACTTTCTGTGATTACCTATGTTGCACATAACGTTGAATTAAAATAATAACAACAGAAAAATACCATAAAAGGAGCTCTTTGCAATGGAAAGAAAGCAACTTTGGCCCTAAGTGGAGATATGACCTAGGAGATTTCCTTTCCACTTTTATTCATTCATGTGAACCAATCAACATACATCTATTAGCAGAGGTCAACAGAGTTTTGCTTCCAGTCTTATTATTCATATATCCAAGCAGGGCTCAGAATCTTTGAGAGATAAACCAGACCCTCCACCTGTCCCTATTTTCCAGAAACGTCCATGATTTAGAGAACCTTTCCTGGTTTCTGATCTGATCCTGGAATGTCCCACTTTTCCTTAGGAGGTCCCTATTTTCATGGAAGGAATGTTGGAGGGTATGGAGTTATCAGACCCCAGAACCATCTGAAGGCAGTCCTGTATAGAGATTTTTAAAAAGTGTTTAATGTTTTGTTATGTTTTTATAAATGTTGGAAGCTGCCCATAGTGGCTGGGGCAACCTAGTAAGATGTGTGGGGCATAAATAGTAAAATTATCATCATGGAATGGGACGTCCCTATTTTCATTGGAGAAATGTTGGATGGTATAGATAAACTATTGTGAGGACCATGCCTGTACACAAAAATCAACACATACTAAAATTCATTACATACTATGCCAACAAAACCTTCCCACAAAATAGAAAAGGAGGGAAAACGAGCAACGAGTTAAACAGACGATGAAGGGGTCTTTACATTGTCGTCCATAAATCTTTCCCTGGCTTTCATGGCCTTCATCACAAAAACCGCTACCACATGGGTAATGCGTGGGTTTGCATCAACTAGCAAAAATTTTCAGGACTGGTTATAGAGTTGGGTATAATTTGCAGCAATGCGTCTCTGAAGCCCGAGTAAATGGGGCAATAGAGGAAGTAATGTGTAAGATGTTCTACTGGGGTTTTTGTGTATCTACCGGTCAGATAAGCAGTTGGCAATGTTTGAAACCGTGCCATAGTGAAAGCTCTCCGAAGGGTGGGATCAGTGATCTCCACCAAGTAGTTGGCACAGATTTTGACTGCTTTTACTCGGGGGAACCAGTAGGAAAACCCAGAGTTTTTTATCTTAGCGGAGTCCAAAAAGGCGTCTTTTTCAAAGATCCATTCCCGAACTTTATCAGGGCTCCACAATTTGAGAGTATTAAACTCAGGTAGGTTGTATCTGGATAGAATGTCTAGTAGGCTTTTATGCCAAGTGGTATTATTTTGTAATGATACAAAGGCTTGTTTGGCCAATGAGGTGTTCGGGGCATCTATGAGGTTGGTGAAAAAACGCAGGAATCTTAAGTGGGCCCTGGCAGACACAGAAGGTAATCCTACTTCCACTCTTAGGAGAGCTGCCGGAGTACTCTGGGGGAGGCCTAGAATTCTTCTGAGATAAAAATTTTGGAAGATTTCAAGCCGTTCTAACAGCTTCTGATTCCATCCCCAGAGTTCTACTCCGTATAACATCTGGGGAATCACTTTTCCAACAAAAGTTTTTAGTGCCGGGGTCACCAGTTGCCCTCCCCTCGAATAAAAATATTGCATGGTTATCATGGAATTCAGGCCTTTGTGTATTGCCTTGGTATTTCTCTATTGATGCACGGAAAGTAATTAGGAGATTTTCTCCTAGTAAGGTAACAGCACCACAGTTTAATACATTTAATAGTATTCATTCTTAGGGAAGTGAGCCAAACGTTGAGTAGTGGCAAAACGCCCATCATTATGACAAACAGAAACATGTAGTCAGTGTATGCGCAGAATGCATATGCATTGAATGGTTGATGGAGAATGGATCACTCTGTGTCAAGAAGGTAGACAGCTGAAGCAGGAGATCCAATGCATAAGCACATATGTTCTCCTTTTGATGATTTTTCAGAAAAGGAGGCAACCCAGAATGAGGGAAATGCTTCCTGCTCTCACTCTGAATGGCTTTTGTGACCTCATAATGTAGTCAAAGCCCTATACTGCTAATTATGCTCTGCTCGCCCGGTCCTATAGGGGTAGTGTCCTGGTTTGGTCTAGTCTCCTCTCTGAAATCCCTTGTTTTATCAGAGAGTTTATCATCTAGGGGAGCAGAAATTAAGTCGGTACAAGTTTTAACTATTATTAGATTTTCCTTCCATGGGTATATCATCTTATTTATATGGCCCAAGGGGTCTTCTGTCCAGTCCGTATCGATAGCAGATTGGACTTCCAAATCATCAGCTAGAGATTCCCCGTTCGATAATGATGACTCCAGGTCAGGCATTGAGGAATGTGTCGAAATTTTGTTTATATTTGGCTGTTCTTTAGTAGGTATAACCATTTCAGCAGATGCAGAAAGAGCTGTATCCAGATTAACTAATAGGGGTGGCGAGACAATTGTCTGTATCGTTGTCTTGGCTTTTATGGACCTATTTTGGGGCTGTGGGCTGAATTTGAGAAGGTCCACTGAGCCTCCAATGGCCCTGTTGGTTTGAATTCCTTTGTTTCCTATTTTGCTTTTGGCCTGAGACATCTTCTCTCTTAATTTAGCTAATTTATTTATTATTTTTTCCTTTTCTTGTGACTGTAATTCGTCAAATGAATTCATAAGTGCGCTTTCATTGTTGGATATTCTGGATCCGCCCAAATTCATCCCGTTTATCCATCAGAATTAGGTCACAAAGCATTGTCCTCCCTCTAGATTGGCTTTGTAGTATTGGCTTCTTGGCATCATGATGTTCATACATATTCTCTGACTACCTGTATTCACCTTAGCATGGAATATTTTATCCCCTCAAGCCCCACCTTATAGTTGAACAGGAATGAATAGCAGTCACACACATATTAAAGGAACACAGAGGCAGGGTACAAAAACTTATCCCTGTCATCCCCAGTGATTAATAGTCGAGTCTGCTCTTGCTGCATGGCCTAATCTTAGGATCTGCATCTTATGCAAGAGTGTGCTGGAAAGTTGAGTGGGAGGTAATGTCAGGAGCTGGCTTTTATCTTAAATATATATTTGCAAATTGGGAGCCCATGGGGATTCGCAGCAAGAGACACACTTTTGATAAATCTTCCCTACATAATGTAGTTACATGAGATGGTTGAGTTTTGAGGCTAGATAGTTGGTTCCTGCACACCTAACTCTGAATAGTAGCACTTATAACATGAGTCCAAAACCTAGATAGTACATTCGTACAGTGGGAGATGGAGGTGGGAATACAGGTCAGAGGATGTATTCCTCGTGGTAGAGAGGCGCTTCAAATGACCATCATTTCATACTTGATTTTCAGTTATTTGAAGCTGCCAGAGTTTTGGCCCACTGCAGCTTTCAAAAGGCCAGAGAGGGGTGTTTAAATTAGCACCAGATGAAGCATTGTTCCACCTATTCCAATTAATTCCTTCCCAAAAGATGTCCTTACTTCAGAGTATCAGAGACCTTAAAGGCTTATATCATCTTGAACTGGAGGGGATATGATCAAGGGTTCCATACTTCCATTAACCCTAATTACACTGCCAGGATACAATAAGATGTCTGTATGGAAGGGCAGAACATCCTCTTTCCAAACCATATTATAAAGCTGTTCCATCCTGTTTCTCCATTAATCTCTCGCTGTGTGTTTGTATCAATATGAAAATTTGTATTCAAACAGATGTTTCATTCACACTTAATTTCATATTTTATCACTGTATATATATATTATACAGTATATATATATATATTGTACATATTTGTATTTTCTTAATGTACTTTATCCCAAAATACACATTTTTCAATGCATGTATTGAAGGAGGGAAAATTAAGGTCAGTTCTCTTAAAAAATAGGGACCAAACAAAACCCTCCTCGACCTCTAGTTGTTAAAGAGGTTGATCAAGCCAAAACTCCTGCCCAGCTGCCTCCAACAATCTTTACCTCCTGGAGTGCAATGACCCTTCTCAGCCCTTATCTGGCCTTTTCTTATTTAAAAACAAAACCTTTTTGCATACCTGGGATTGCATCCAGTGAATGTGCAAGCGGAAGACAGCTTGCAAAACCAACCTTTCCCTTCCTGTTCACCCTCTTGCTTCCCTCTGTATCCCCCACAAAAGTCTCTCTGGAGGGTTGCTGCCCTTCCAGAAGATCCTTCTGTCCTGTTTCAGGGGATTCCTTCCTTGCACTGCATTGTTCACGATGGAGGACCAACATGACCCTCTGGAAAGGCTTCGGGGGGGGGGGTCCTGCAGAGCGAGAAGAGTGGGGGAAGATTGGCCGGGCAAGCTGACTCTCACTTCTGCAACTGCTGGATACAATTGTATTTTTGCAACCCTTCGGTACAACAAGCAGAAGACCAACAAGAGACCCCTTGACGCAGAGATCACCTTGACCTGAGCCTCCTGTTTTAATTGCTCTTCTCTTTTAATGTGATTGTGTTATGTTATAGTTCTGTTATGAACACTTGTAATTTAAAGTTTAAATGGGGTTGTTGTATATCATATCGTAATTACAGTGCATTTTTAATTAGTATGCATTTTAATAATTGTTGTGCAATTGAGAGTTTTAATATATATATATATTGTAAACCACTTAGTCATCCACTAGGCATTAAGTGGTGTCTATATATAATAATCAATAATAAAAATTATTGCATAGCTCTTTTTTGCCATCCTGCTGGAAGGTACAGGGTGACCAAGTTGGCTATTAGGGATCATAACTTAGAACCCAACATATAATATGAATGCCCACTCCATCCTGCACTTTGCAAAAGAATGGGACATATTTCTTCATCAATAATTTATTTCAGTACACTCCGAAAAGTACTTACAGCTCTATTCTGCAGGGTTACCCTGTTGATATACTCCTCCTCCAGGCCAAGGGCCTCACATCTTTGTAAGTTGCAGAGTGGCTGTCAAACAAATTACAGCAAAGTGGTTCTTATCAGGCTCTTGGTGGATTTTAACAGGCAGGCAACACCATCTGACCCATCTGATTTCCTTTGAATTTAAAAACGGAGCTTATTCTTCTCGTGCCAAATGTAAATAATTTCGCTTCCATTTCCCATCCAGAGAATCTGACTAGTTCAAAAGCATTTCAACAAATCTTATCTGCCTCATATCCTGCTGACTGGCACAGTCCTGGACTTCAGCCTGAAAGCCAAAAATGTTTTGGCTCCAAGACGCAATAGGAAAGAAACAACAAAGAAAACTGGGAAAGTCTTAGTGACTTATAATGGAAGTGCTGAAAACTGTAGGGATTGTTATGTTTATATGGTTTTTCATTGAAGTATTGTGGGCTGCCATTTTCTATTATTTTTTCCCCACAAAATCTTTTTGGAGGATTGGAAGAAGTTCGTTCTTCTAAAAGTGTATTTATATCAGCCTCGTTCTTCTAAAAGTGTATATATATCGGCCTCTATTCAATTCTTCGTTCCTCCTTAATGAAGTGGTTTTCCAAGTTTTCTGCCCGGAGGGAAAACTTTCCACCCTGACACATCTGCCTGTTGGATCTCACTGCTGTCTTGTGTAAGCTGAAAGTGGGATCTAGAACTCATCCAACATTTGGAAGGAAAGATCAGTGACAGACATTCAAAAAGGCTTGTTCTCAGCTGTTGATCTTCTCTTTAAGGAACCTTTAATAAGCTTCTAAAAGTTGCCTAGAACATAATTTGAAAACACTGCCTCAATGCCAGAAGCTTTCTGGGCTGCAGAAGAATGTAGTTATTCTCCATAAGAGATGAAAGCCAGGGGAAAGTCAAGGATTTAGTATTCTCAAGCAGCTAAATGATCCAGCAGGAACAGTGCCGAGTTCATAAAATGTAGCACATTCTGGCTGTTATTGCTGGCCGGGAAGCTAATATGCTCATGTATAGCAAACAATGGCACAAAACAAAAAGTGTCTTTGATAGTACATTGATTCTTAAAGCAATACCTATGAATCATTGTATGAAGTCGGTGGAGGATATCCTGAATTTTAAAGAGTGCAAGCTTTATGGAAGGACGGAAAGGAAAACAAAATACCATAATTTGGAAAAGAAAAGCAGTCACTTACGGGTCACGTCCACACAATACATTTAAAGCACATGGCTTGTCCCAGAGACTCCAGGGAACTGTAGCTTAGCCCACACAGAGCTATAATTCTCAGCACCCTTAACAAACTGCAGTTCCCAAGATTCCTTGGAGAAAGCCATATGTTTTCATAAAGTTAAAGGACCCCTGACAGTTAAGTCCAGTCACGAACGACTCTGGGGTTGTGGTGCTCAAGTTGCTCTATAGGCCGAGGGAGCTGCTGTTTGTCCGCAGACAGCTTCCGGGTCACGTGGCCAGCAGGACTAAGCCGCTTCGGGCAAACCAGAGCAGCGCACGGAAACGCCGTTTACGTTCCCACCAGAGCGGTACCTATTTATCTACTTGAACTTTGACATGCTTTCGCACTGCTAGGTGGGCAGGAGCTGGGACAGAGCAACGGGAGCTCACCCCGTCACAGGGATTCAAACCTCTGACCTTCTGATTGGCAAGCTCTAGGCTCTGTGGTTTAGACCACAGCACCACCCATGTCCCTAACCCAACCAAACCCACCCTAATTCAGTGGTGAGTTTGCCATCCTAATCTGTAACCCTTCTTTCACCATGGCTTGGGCACTCTGATTATATTTATTAATATATAAATAAACTATACCCCACCTGAAAGATCCTAGGGAATATGGACAAGAAACATAAGAACAATATACAGTACACAGAAGCTAAAGGCATATATGCGCTTAAAAAAACTTGGCAGTAAATCATTAAGACAGAAGTAGAGACATTGGTGGTGAGGAGTATACCTCCTATTTGCCAAGTCACAAGAGCCTGGGTAAAGAAAAATGATTTCTTTGTTGAAACCAAAGAATGCAAGAGACACACACACCTCCAAGGAGCAATGATTCTGTGTGCCCCCTCATCCAGTTCCTAGTGGGGAACATGAGGACAGCCTGCCTCCCACCAATTTTAAGGAACCCACTGGTATTACAGGAGGAAATCCTTAAAATATCTGGGCCCTGGGCTATTTAGGGCTTTATAAACCATTGCTAGCAGGAACGCAGGTAGTGCTGTGGTCTAAACCACTGAGCCTCTTGGGCTTGCCAATCGGTTGACAGTTCAAATCCCTGTGATGGAGTGAGCTCCCGTTACTCGGTCCCTGCTCCTGCCAACCTAGCAATTCAAAAACACGCCCAAAAAGTGCAAATAGATAAATAGGTACCACTCCGGCGGGAAGGTAAATGGCGTTTCCGTGCGCTGCTCTAGTTTTGGTGTTCCATAGAGCCAGAAGCAGCTTAGTCATGCTGGCCATGACCCAGAAAAACTGTCTGCGGACAAACGCCGGCTCCCTCGACCTGTAAAGCAAGATGAGCGCAGCAACCCCAGAGTCGTCTACGACTGCACTTAACTTTCAGGGGTTCTTTACCTTTACCTTTACCTTTTTAAGCCATTGCTAAGAAACATCTTGAATTAAGTCTGGTAGTGCCCAGAAAGCCTGTAAAGAATATTCAAGGTAAGTACTACACAATCCCGTTTTGCTTCTGGTAGCCCCATTTTATGCTAGCTGCTGCTTCTAGACCATTATCGAGGGTAGTCCCACACAGAGCACATTACAAAAATCAACCATGGGTTACTGATAGCAGGCTATCCAAGCCTAGGAATAGCTGTAGCTGGAAATAGGCAATTGTTGACACCAAAGCCACCTGGGGCTCTAGTGTAAACTGTGAGTCAATTAGTATGTACCTGTTCTGTTGGGGAAGTGCTACCTCATCCAAAACAGCCCACCTTCCCAGTTCCCAGAAAAGCCCATCCGCTGCAGAAGTGGTGTTCCTTCTATATCTGAAACATGACTGAATGAAAAACGCATGCACAACATTTCCCCAGCATTCATATAACTCCTGAGTACAAGCTCATTCCCCACAGATAAGTCTATGACTATGGGTTATCTATGACCTTCAAATAAATATATATATACTTGTGGCAGTTCTCCAAGAGCAGTTCCTCCAATCCATGCTCTTCCTGGCATGCTGACTGCTGTTGTTTTTAGGGAGTCACAGAATTATTTCATTTTGTTTCAACAAACGTTCCCTATTATGCCTTTTCTAAATAAGCAGCTTCCTGTTACAGCCCTACAGTGCAGCATGCTTCCGACTATTTTGAAGAGCCTCAAAAGGAAAGGAAGTATGTAAGGCTCTGAAGCAAGTGCCCTGTATTACGGAATAGATTTGAACAGGAGGACAAATACCACGACTCTCAACAATTATGCTCTGCAATGCTGATGATAGCAAACTGAGCAACTTAGCTTTATAACTCCTCTAGTCATAAGACAAAAGTGCATGTGATTATTCAGGAATGATCTAATAAACATTATTGTTTGTATCGCTGTATTGTTTTTAACACTTGATTGGAAGCCGCCCAGAGTGGCTGGGGAAACTCAGCCAGATGGGTGGGGTATAAATAAATTATTATTATTATTATTATTATTATTATTATTATTATTATTATTATTATTATTGGATTTTGAGTGCATCGTTTCACAGATACACAAGGGAAGCATGAATGTTACCACCCTGGGCTTCTTTGGGAGAAAGGGCAGAATATGAATTCAGTAAATAATAATCAATAATACTATGGGAATTCTGGTTTCTAAAGACAGGTAACCATTTTCTGTGCATGCTCCCTTAAAAATACAACCCTCTCCAGGCATTCTTAATTTGTATGTTTGGAGTGATGGAGGCTACCTGTGCTCCTGACCTTCCAGTGTTGAGTGAGGAAGTCTAAAGGACTATACATGTTTGACTGAATGTGCTTACTATGCTTTGTGGCATAAGGAACCCCGATCCAGATTAACCATGCCCAAATGCCTGGCACAGGCCAAGTCCCCCCTCTCATTTTTCACCCAGAATACCTTCTTTCCACACTGAATCTCCCCCCCCCCCCAGGGTGGAATACATCATCCCAACCTTCGAAAGGAACTAAAAATTATCAGAAATAGTAGTAATTCACTGTTCTTGCCATTCACCATTTGATGATCTTCTCATACAATGATAGATGGGTACCCGCTCCTTGTGCTGAGACAGAAAATTGCCCCTTTACTTCTCATCCAAGAAGGGAGTCCATCCTTTGAAGGATTTTATTTCAAGAAAGTATGTTATAGGGAAAGAGAAGCCTGTGGGCACAGCGCCCTTCAAAACACAATAAACATAAACTCTTCAAGTGGGAATGTAAAATGTATTCTGCTGAAGCCTTTGGCCTTATCAACTGCAGCGTAGTATATAACAAGGTCATTAGTAACAAGCCCCACACAATGGAGAACATACATCAGCAGCAGAAAAGCAAACATTGGTCCAAAACATCACAATAACTTCCTGTACCTGTTCTTGTTTGCTTGCTGAGCTCTCAAACATTGTGAGTCTCTGAAATACATAAAAGCGTAACAGCTTGAGTCAATATTTGCTAACCAAAGTGAACGATTTTATTTAGCACGATGACTGGACCTACTGAACAAATACATTATCTTGTATGCCAGCATAACAAGCAGAGACCAGCCTGCAAAAACAACCGGCGTTGTTGAGCCATTTACGGCATATGGTTGTATCTGGGAAAAGCTATTGACTGTTGCAAACTTACACACACCAGGAAGAGATAGAAACTTAAGTGAATCGCCTTCTGCTTTTACCTATAGTTCTGTTAAAAGAGTGTGGGGTGCCTGGACCCCCCTTCTAATTCTGGGGTGACAGGCATTGAATTTAGCATGTTAAAATATAAACCATGTTGTTGTTTTAAAAAAAAGCCAGGCTTGCTTCCTGGTGAAGTAATTACCTCAAGAGACGCACCAGTAAAAGAGCTCAAAAGACGGAGTGATGGTCTGGCAAAGTTTCTCTGCCGGACACAGAGGGGTGGAGCTTTGCCCTGGGCTCTGGATAGTTAGCAAAAGACAATGCAGAGTTGGGAGGGAGCAGTTTCAGAATTGCAGTGGGCTGATGCAAGCGAGAGAGAAAGAGTTGTGTTTTTGCAAGCAGTTTACAAGCTGCAGGGAAGCAGAGTCAGAACACCATGGGGCCCGGCAATATTTGATCCAACACTGTAGCCATGAGAGAGATGAAACCTGCTTTGAACCCCTCCACAGGTTGTATAATTTCACACCGCTTGGAGCCTGGGTTGACGTGTAATAGTTTCTTCTATGATAAAGTCAACCTGATGCTATATTACTCTAGCAGGGTTGACATATGTCCTCTTTTTCCAGGACACGTCCTCTTTTTCATGGGTAGAGCCATCGTAGCGATTCATAGTTAAAAGTAAAAGTCGGCAAATGTGTCCTCTTTTTTGCTCTTCACAATATGGCAACCCTAGAAAGGATTGCCATTGGTATTGCTTGCTTTTAAGTCTGTACACACACTTTGGCCTTAAATTTTAAGCAATGCAACAATTGGAAGGCCCCGCTCATATAAAATCATCTTCTTAAGTTTCCATCATATGCAACAAGTGGTTCAGAATATGGATGATCCAAGTGATTCATAAAGAAAATAACTGCTTTTTGAACATAGCCGGATGGGAGAACGGGTTGATTTTAACAGAAAGAAAAATAATAACATGCAGGAAATCAATAAGGAGGCCCTGGAAAAGAGTAGCCATTCTTTTCCAGTGCAATTAAGTCTGATCGAGGGAGTCTTTTAACCCTCCGGTGTAGATTTTCAGGGGACACTGACTGCAGGAGGAAATTAGAAATTGCTCAAAATTCATCCATGTACTCTATAAGTAGAATTTAAAACAATGGTCATACCTGATCTTATCTAAATGGATGTGGTTGCAGAAAGATGGATTGATGCCAATGTGGTTTTAAAAATTTCCAAGCATTGTGTAAATATCAAGAAGATAAGCTTCCAGATGAAGGAGAACATTGGCGTATTTAATTTATGAATTCACAGTTCTAAATTTTGGCATGAGTACCAAAATTGTCAGTATTCTAACAGCCATTTCCAAAACAGAATCTTTCCCCGTAAAATTCATTGGGAAGAAGCAACAACAGGAATGCAACTTGAAACTGTTGCAGGAACCCCCCCCCCAATCATTCAGTTTGTACAAACACCACACACACACACACACACACACACGACATACGCGGCACTTCTGTTATAAATTCATAGAAAATCAGCAATACATCGGATCTGTACCGTTCAACTTTTATTTTAGACCATGAAGGAAGGACTATCAAAGGGGGGAGACTAGACAAGGCAGCCATAATCCCCAAGTGTACCGACACATTCGCAGCAAGCCCTACCCAGTTGGCATGCCAACCTTGATGGTCCTAGAAACAAGATCATTACACTCACAAAGGACCTGCATATGGAAGTGGATTCAGTACAGACTGAAACACAGGACAATGACCAGCCCTTCCCTCTGGGGGCAGGAAACAGTGAACTCCTCTTTGTCCTCAGGAATGTAATCATGGGGAGGGGAAAGGAGGAATCGGACAGGTGACAAGACACTCAGGTTACCACCACAACTCCTCCCTGAACCCCTCCTCTTTGTGATGTATCAATGATGTAGTCATGATGTAGTTATGATGTAGTCTTAGGGGTGTAGCATGGGCGATTAGTAGCTAATAAAAGTAGGGTCTTCTTTCGTTCAGGGATTCCATCTTGTTCCACCCTGTGGCAGGTGGGAGTCCTGTCGCGACAGTCTTCAATAAAGACCAAGCCTACTGGCTGCTGTTTTGCTCTGGTATTCCTGGCTGGTGTCCTTGTTTTTTTGTCCAAGGGAGCCCTCAGATTTTTCCGTTTACAAAACTACTGAATTACAATACATCAGGAGAGTCAATGTTGTGACTTGCAGATTGAACAAAGAATGCTTAGCACATTGTATGTGTCAACAATGATATAATGCCAACAGAGAAGTTGTCTAACTTCTCCCATCATCCATGACCACTGGTGACATGGGGCGCATGGGAGCCGTGTTACTTCCATGCTAGGTTCCTGATCTGAATTGCTCCCCCAAAACTGTCATTTACCCTTTAAAAGCTATTTACTCAACTAGCCATTGTGTGAAGGGTCAGCTTGTCTAGTCTGGCCCTACTCTTAGGCAAAATGAGGGGGGTGAAGTGCTGGAGTACGGAGCTATATGTGCTTCACAGCCTGCTATGTGCCATCTATGTAAGCCCGCTGTCCTCAGGCATGGCAGAGGTTTCTTTCCCACCACCAATTTTGAAGTGAGATTCAATTAGCCCTCTCTTGATTTCTCTTATCTTTATACCTTTATAAGTATAAAATTATGGGATAAGATAAAGAAGATGAGCTTGGGCACACAGCTGTCTCCAGTGGTAGCCAGTGACATGGTGTGACTTTCTCTTGCTGCTGCTGCTGCTGCTGCTTCTGCTTCTTCTTCTTCTTCTTCTTCTTCTTCTTCTTCTTCTTCTTCTTCTTCTTCTTCTTCTTCTTCTTTTTCTTCTTCTGTTTTTGTGGCCAGGGCTTTCCAGCCCACAACAAATATGGCTTAAGGTTTCAGCAACTTTCCAATGAAACTCAACAGTTCTGGATAGATATCCAGTAGTGACCTCCTGAGTCCTCTCTGCCTTGGCTTCAGTGCCTTTGTGAATTGCTCGACCATAGAGAACTTTAGGTGCCTGATGCAATACCAAGTCCTTTCACAAATGCTTTCTTTTCACACTTTAGATGACTTTCCTGGAGGAAAACTCAAAATACAATATTTTAACATACATTAGAGATTAAATATAGGGATCTTTAAAAAAAAACCAACACCTGTTTTGGAGACTCTTAAAATTTCATCAGTCAATAAGCATTTTAGCCATGCTTCCTGCAAAAGGTGTGCTACAGTTGCCCTTTTCTGCTTTGCAGCCAATCAAATAGGCAAAGCTAGCAAGAAATGAAGAACTATCCAAAGCACACAAATAACTTTCCTCATGAACAGCATTGCAGATTTATAGGACAATGTGGTCTAAGAACACCAATAGTAAATCGCAGGCAGACACTGGAAATAACTCCATTCTAAGAAATATTTTTTTGCAACCAATCATTCTCCTATATCTTGATAGCAACAATGTCCAATTAAGACTCTCTTTTGTGATATAGTAAGCTTTCCCTCTCTCTCTCTCTAAAAAAAAAAATATTTCTTGTCATCTGGCACTAGAAAGGGGTGTTTCAAAACCCCATGAAAAGAAAGATATTGAAAAAATTCCAGCTGAGTTTTTACAGACATAAACTTTGGACAATGTTCAAACAGCCCACAGAATGTCTTGCTTATGTGATCCTTTAATGTTTTTGACCCTTGTCTACTGTGAACCTTTATCTTCTCTGCCTCTTGGCTGCCGAGAGTTTTATCAAGCAATAAATCCAGAAAGCCTATACTTAGTTTCCACCAGTTTTGGAATGCAAGCCAGGTGAAGGTGGTAAAAAAGCGTCTGAGCAACAAGCCGAGGCAGGCGGGCAGGGGGAACCCTAAAATAGCACACGTTTTGTAATTCTGCCAGCGGGTCAGGGAGGAGATGGGACCGAATAGTGTGCCAGTTTTGCACTGTGAAGAAGAGGTGGGCCAGGAAGAAAAGAGAAAAGGTGGGCCTCAGGGGCAGGGTGGGAGAATCAGCAAAGCACAAATCTCACCTGAATGCTGCAGGAGGGAAACAGAAGAAGGAATAGGTGTGTAACTGGGAGCGAGGCAAGGAGCCCTTCAGTGCTTTATGATGTTCATGGCTAGTTGCCAACACTCTGGGGGGTTGTGGGTGGGGAGGCACTGTTGCTGTGTTTGCATAGACACATGCAGCATCTCAGTCATAAGTGTGAAGGCAATACATTAGTTATTGATTGGGAATTAACACCAAGTTGTGACTTTTCTCTGCTATTTCCTCACGATGCAGCCTTCTTTTGAATGTGGCCACAAAAAGCCACTTTGAGTCAAACTTTCCCCACCCTTGTCTCCACACGATTGCTCAGAGAAACTTTTTCATAGGCCAACTAGGAAACGTATTAAATAATAATAATAATCTAATGGTGTTTTTTTTAAAAAAAAAAAAACAACCTGCTGGTTTGAGATCACAAGGATATATTATGCCAGCTCACGCTCCGTAAAAGCAGAAGAGTGGAGACTAAGGCCAATACTTTAAGAAATGTGCCTTGCAATTAGGGATGTCTGGATCTCTCCATTTCTGTTTCCCCATTTCTCAGTTTTTCAATCCTAAATTCAATTCTCCACATTAGTGCAAATATCTCCTAATATATACACTTTTATGCAATTTTAGCCCAATAGGCATGTTTTTCGCAATACATTTTCCCTCCTATAATGCAATCTTTGTATGTTATCTTCATAAATATATGTGCTTTTCTGCACACTTTACCCTAGTATTTGCATTTTTGTATACACCACTTGGCTGACAGACAGTACTGCAAAAGTTGGAGAAGTGTGAATTTTGAAAGGTGGCTTTTTTCCAGTTCATGTATTGTTTGGGGGCATGAATTAGGTAGGTTTCGCCTTGAAATGAACTGAGTATCTTCTCCATCCTTACCTGCCATCAGCAGCAAGGTTGCGCAATGTCACAAACTGTGCTTGCTTACAATTTACCCTCCAAGCTCCCAGACTTTCCTTGGTCTTTCATTTTTTAAAAAAATAATATTTATTAAAGTTTTAAAGGTTACAGAATTAGAAAAGAGAAAACACCAAATTAAGCAAAAACAAAAAATCACATCACAATAAGAAAAAAGAGGAAAAAAGGGGGGAAAGAAAAAACAGAAAAATAAAAACAATTAAAAAACACATCAAACCTTCCCATAACTTATCTTTCATTTGCTTGTTTCCTTGACCTCCTCACACCTCCCTTTTTTGTATTCTAGTTCGGTTAGCTATTTCAGCAAATCCTTTCCATCTTTCCCAGTTTTTGTCCTATAATTTATCTTAATATAATATAGCTTTACATTCTCTCCTTTCGCCAATTAACAATCTATTTTTACTTAATCCTTTATAACATTTCTGCTAAAACCACATAACTTCATTCCAACATCCTTCTAACATTCCTTAATTTTACAATGTTTCTGTAGATAAATTTTAAATTTTTTCCAATCTTCTTCCACCAACTCTTCTCCCTAGTCTCGGATTCTGCCAGTCATTTCCGCCAGTTCCATGTAGTCCATCACCATCATCTCCCATTCTTCCCGGGTGGGTAGATCTTGTGTCTTCCAGTACTTTGCAATAAGTATTCTTGCTGCTGTTGTAGCATACATAAAGAAAGTTCTATCCTTCTTTGGCACCAATTGGCCGACCATGCCCAGGAGAAAGGCCTCTGGTTTCTTGGGAAAGGTATATTTAAATACCTTTTTCATTTCATTATAGATCATCTCCCAGAAAGTCTTAATCTTTGGGCACGTCCACCAAAGGTGAAAGAATGTACCTTCAGTCTCTTTACATTTCCAACATTTATTATCGGGCAAATGATAAATTTTTGCGAGCTTGACTGGTGTCATGTACCACCTGTAGATCATTTTCATTATATTCTCTCTTAAGGCATTACATGCCGTAAACTTCATACCTGTGGTCCATAATTGTTCCCAGTCAGCCATCATAATATTATGTCCAACATCCTGTGCCCATTTAATCATAGCTGATTTCACCGTTTCATCCTGAGTATTCCATTTCAACAGCAAGTTATACATTCTTGACAATTTCCTTGGTCTTTCAGGCCCAACCGCAGATGGAGATGATGAAGTACCTGGGACCAGCAAACATAGCTTACATTGTCTTGGGCCTGTATTGCCCCATGAAGCTGCTGAGCCTTTCTGTATTACTAAAGGAATCCACCTGTGCTTTGGCCCATTCATGTTTGCTGCTTACATCAGTAGCTGGCAAAATAGCTTCAGGAGTGGGAGATGTGAGACAACTCCAGTACCAGAGCCTTAATTCTTATCTTAAACCAACGGGTTTTTTGATCATTGAATTTCCTTGGCTTTTGCAAGGAAAATGTATTAAAATATTATGGTCTGTTAACCATGAAAGTCATTGTTTTGTATCTACTAATTTTGAATATAATTGCACGTTTCCAATTATATGTCCACTTCCATTCACACTCTGAACTCTACACTGCACCGCAGCCTGTTGTGAGGAATACATATAGCAGACTGAAATGCAATTAACAGTGTTACAGCATGAAGCTGAACAAAGCTTGGTCTGGAGCCTAACAATAATGTTTATTTTAAGCAGCTAACCATATGCCATTTCATATTTTTTTTAAAGTGAAAAAGGAAATGAAGATTTTAAATCCCTTTGTGTTCTGTAGCCTGACATAGACAAACTGGTTCAGTTCTGGGAGCCGCTTCCCCAACCAGGGCCAAGATTTGACAGAGGTACCAATGCCCTCAGGATCACCTGCACACTGCGTTTCACTCTCACTCTCTGCTAAAAATCAGGACACCCACCCCTCCAATTTATTTATTTGGAAAGGTGTATAAACCACTTAACCAGAGAGCTTTCCAAGTTATGTACAACTGCCCCCCTAAATCAGGTAAATCCATAAAAATACTTAACTAATTGACCAGTTGTGTCATAGATAACTCGACTCTGCCCCTCCCTAACATAATGCCTGCATCCCCCATAAATCCTGGCTACGCCCATGGTCAGGCATGTGGGTGTAATGGAGGGGGCGTTCCTGCCATCCCCACCACTCAACTAGAGTGACCACTGTATCCTTAGTTCACAAATATTACTGTTACAACCACCTACTAGCCCCAGGAGGGAGGGGAATTCATCCAGTCTGACTTGTGACATTCTACTCTATAGACCAATAAAGCCGCCTGAGTCAGGCAAAAGTGAGCTTCACCATGATTTGGAGTGGGGAGCAGGTTCATATTCATACTAAATAATACACATTTCACAAAAGCAGGCTTAGTCTTTCATTTTCCTTCTTAATATTGTCAATTTACTGTAAGCAGATGGACTCTTCTTTGCAAAGGCCCCAATAAATCTTCCTGCTACCAGATGAAAAGGAAGGATTTATTCTACTCTCGTCTTCTAAATTTTACTCACCACTCAAAGTATGTTATTCTTGCAGCTGGCATTTCAAATGTCTTAGAAGAATTTATCACTCAAAAGGCTTATGCAAGGACTAAATTATACTAATGAATTGACAATGAATTTGAAGCCTTACATGAGGCCAAATATTTTCTGGCTTCACTTCTGTATCTCAGCAAACGGCTTAATTTTCTCCCTAGTTATCCATTACTGCTAAATTTGCTCGCTATTATGATAGGAAATTGCAGCAAACATTGGCTTACCCTGGGCCCTAGGCTGAGAAAAGGCAGGGTGGAAGCCTGCCACAGCCCTGGCAAGGTAGGAACCAACCCTGTTTCCACTTTCTACTTTTGCCAAGCTGAATGATCAATTTTACTTTTCAACAGCAACAGAGTTGTTCTTATGAGCAGCACAACAAACACATTATTAGAAGGTAATGTTTAAAGATTTGCAGAAGAGTGTGCCATGCAGTCCCGGGCATGTCTGTTGAGAAATAAGCCCCATTCAGAAGCAAGCCCTATAGCCAGGTTAACTGGGTACCAAATTGCAGCCTAAATTACATCAATGAACTGCTTGCACATTAGGAGTGCAACAGAATGCCAAATACACCCAAGGTTTGTGTGCAACCATGTCAATGAAATCAAATTGCAAAAAAAAAAAAAAAAAAAAATTACTGGAGATATTCAAGACAATAAATAAATGGATCAATTGCAGGTGCCCTTCCAGTTCCCTGTTCAGACACGCAACTGCCAACCCCTCCCCCCACTTGGAATGAATTTTTGTGCATGAAAACACACACACACACAGTCCTGTATTTAATTTTCTTCTGGCAAATGTCATGACTGGAACATTTGCAACCAGTCACAAGGTTTTGAAATAATTGTTCTTGAAACATGTTTTTAAGTTAACTAACTAGTGCATAATACAGAACAAATGAACTCTGTTAGAGCTCTGTGGGTGTTTGCAGGAGCACCCAGCAGGGCTTGTCATGTTTCCTATATAGAAGTTTTGAAGTTTCCTCATTACATAATTGTTGAAAGCTTCTGAAGAAGTTGCTGCGTGCCATCATTTCTTGTAAGATGTTCCAGGTAGCATGTTTCCAACGATGGATCGAAGTCATCAATGACACTTGGAGTCACTAGGTGGAGAAAGCCTATATGTCAGTGGTGTAGCATGTCACTTCTATGCAAAGCTTCCAGATTCAGTCCCTGGCATCTCCGTCTGAAAAGGGTCGGGCAGCAGCTAATGGGAAAACCTGAGACCCTGGAGAACTGCTGACAGTCAAAGTAGACTATGCTGGGCTCAGATTAACGTCTGAGTTGGTTTCTTATTTTCCACAGAAAGGACTGTTTGGTGCCCCTGTTCTGAAATACAATCTTACACCCAGTGCTTTTTTTCTAAAAAAATATTTAGGGGTACTCTCATTTTCCTACTCATTTTGAAATACTGGCCCTCAATGAGGCCAAACTTAGATTCACAAAATGTTTAAGGTAAGGTTACCAGATTTTTTTCATTGAATCCAGCAACACTTTTCAACTTCAATGGATTTTGTATGGGGACTGATTTGTAAATTTGGGGATTGTCCCCGGGAAACAGGGGCTTCTGGTAACCTAAGTTTAGGGGTATGCGTCCCCCTGCGTCCCCCCAGAAAAAAGCACTGAGAATACTGAATGAATAGGGTTTCATCATTGGTCAAGTGGTGTGGTCAAGTAAAAAGAAGCTTAGACAAGACCAAAGTATTTTTAGTCAGCAATGGTGATCTGTCAATGAGAATACAATGTTTTGGGCAGGACTGCACTCCTATGATGCAGGGGCTTCTGGAAGCAGCTTTGCTCCTGAGTTTTCAGGATCAGCTGTGGTCTAGAGTGCCTTTGCCAGCTGTGACTGGTGTGCCAAGTGCCTGAAGGGACTTCAACACCCATGCAGAGTTCATGGCTGCCAAGGAAGGCTGTTCCAACTTGTCACCGGCCCAACACATGTAGCAGGCCACGCTCTGGACCTTGTATTCTCAACTGGGCAGGAAGAGGGTGAACCAGAAGTGGGGAATATTGACACCAGTCCCTTGTCCTGGTCAGATTACGTCCTGTTGAGATTTAGGCTTCAGCACCTTTTCCCCTCCGCAGAGGCAGGGGTTATATTAAGATGGTCCACTCTCGGAGACTGATGGATGCAGTAGGCTTCCAGGCAGCTCTGGGGTATTTTCTGGCTGATATAACTGGCACTCCTGCCAAAGCCCTGACTGATCTCTGGAACAACTGAATAGCTCGGGCCATTGACATGATAGCTCCTGAGCACCCTCTCACACTTTATGGAGCCTGTTTGGCTCCCTGGTATACTCCAGAGCTTAGGGTGAGCAAACAAGCTGGGAGACAGCTTGAACACATGTGGAAAGATCTGACTGAATGCAACCCAACACAGGCAAGGTGGCAGTGAAGGCAGCAAAGAAGGCATACAATTCCTCACTGTGCCATCCAGCAGAGATTTTCTGGGTAGTACGGGGCTTGTTACAGGAGGTGGCAGAACTGACAGCAGCTCCCTGTGACTTGTTTGCAAAGCATTTTGGAGATAAAATCATTGGCATCTCAAAGGGTTTCCAGAGCACAGCCTAGTCCTGTTATGTTGGATGAGTTTCAGTTGGTAAAGTTTGAGGATGCAGACAAGGTGTGTGGGTTGGTCAGGTCAACCACATGCACTCTGGAGCACAGAAAGATGCATTTTATTAGGAGAAATTATTTGTCTAAACTGCATACACAAACTTAGCGAGAACTGTTAAACCAGGAATGGGAACCTATGGCCCTCCAGTGGTTGCTGAACTACAGCTCCCATCATTCCTGATCCTTGGCTTTGCTGGCTGGGGATGATGGGAATTGGATGCCTCCTCAGCCCTGCTGTTAATAGTGGGTCTTTTAATGAGGGCTGAGAGTAGCTGTTTATTTAGGAGGGGGGAAGTCGGGGGTCATTTCCCAACATGCTGCTTACATTTCAAACATTAAATAAATGTAAAATTGTTTTAATCAGCTGAACAAATATTTAACATACACTCTCTTTTAAGAGCAGTGTTTGGAAAATCTTCTCTGCACCTCTAAGAAATCAGGAATGTATGGAAACTAGTGACCTGAAAGGTAAAACAAACATTTCAAAAAAGGAAAAAAAGGCAACACAAACATACCTGGGGGAGGAGGGGATCGCTGAGTCCTGTCTTGTCTGCCTCACACTAAACCTGACGTGAATGACATTGTTGATTTAGCCTGCTAGTGTTTAGCATTTTCTATTTCGAGGGCAACGAGGGATTGATTTCATAATTAAAAAATTCTTCAGCCTTCAAGAACTCATCCTTGTTGTTGAGGCAAGCGATTTGTTTCTAATAAACCGTCGTGGGGTCTGCAATGCTCCGCATGGCTTCATGGTGGAGTAAATGTTTGTTGACTCTCCACGTTCCAAACACTGAAGGTCATTCATGGCAGAAGTAGCCGTGCTTTCTGTCCACGGCTGTTTGAAAGGATTTGCACAAATATCTGACAGGAAATTGAAACTTCTTTGAAAAGTCATGTACCTGAATAGTTCTTGTGTAAATACCATAAAAGTGTCATGGGGGGGGGGGAGCCCACACATTTTTATAGGGATAATCCTTAAACACACACACACAAACTTGGCCTTCCCCTTGCCTTCCCAATTCCCACAATATTTTAAAGCCTCTCTTTGACCATTTTTTACAGAGAGTCTGTTTCAGCAGACAACTCAATTTTATTTAATGACAGAACAGTTTATGATCCCTTTGACATGGCAGTGGAGGCGCATTCACTAAGTGTTTTGTACTGGAAGAATGTCATTTAAATTGGTGGAAGACAAGGTTCTAATCAATAAATGCCTTCCTCATGCCAGGAGGAATGAAGGAATTAGCCAAATCCTTTCCCCTGGGGACTTGTCAAAATGGGGGCTTGAGCATCTTTCAGAAGCATTGTAAGGGCTTTCTGTTTGGGTCTGATTTTTGCCAGCAGACATAAGCCAGTCAGCAGGAATGATTTTTTATTGTGTATTTATTACACAGCGGGGGGGGGGTCTCCACCCCAGCATTCCAAGAGGCATAACCACAATTCAAGGACACATTCCAGCCAAGCAAAAGCACGCAAGGAGGAGGCAGAGCATATCTGGTGAGGGTTGTGTCCCAAGGAGATGATGTGGCCTGGGGGAATTCCTGAGTGACACAGAGAGAGGACCAGAGAGACCCAACGAACCCCCAGGCCATGGATTCCCTAACCCTGCAATACAAGATTGGAGCCTGGGAACTAGACCTTTTGTGAGATGGAAATCAGGAAGTCTGAGTGGGATTTCCTGGCATTCCAGATGGTGAGGATGTCATCTGTATATATCAAGTGGACCAGAGAAGCATAGAGATAGGAGCTGAGGAAGTGGTCTTCCAAATCAGTCATGGAAGCCATGCGTGTGCTGTTGAGCTAAATATATAAGCTAAAGGTAAAGGTACCCCTGCCCATACGGGCCAGTCGTGTCCGACTCTAGGGTTGTGCACCCATCTCACTTAAGATGCCAGGGGCCAGCGCTGTCCGGAGACACTTCCGGGTCACGTGGCCAGTGTGACAAAGCTGCATCTGGCGAGCCAGTGCAGCACACGGAAACGCCGTTTACCTTCCCGCCAGTAAGCAGTCCCTATTTATCTACTTGCACCGCGGGGTGCTTTTGAACTGCTAGGTTGGCAGGCGCATATAAGCTACCGTTATATTAAATAAATGTAGGTGAGAACAAAGTTTATCAGATAAATGCAATGTGACATCATCAGCCCTGTGTAAAAAACCTTGGTATGCAGTGCTCTCACATCCATGACTGGATTAGTAATGCAGGGTCCAGTGATAAAGTTTCCTGCCTATATAGCAGCCTTCCCCAAACTGGTGCCCCCCAGATGTTTTAGACCAACTCCCATCATCCCTGACCATAAGTTATGGTGGACTGGGTTAATGGAAGTTGTAGTTCAACAATATTTGGAAGGCACCAGGTTAGGAAAGGCAGTATATTAAGTAAGTAAGTAAGTAAGTAAGTAAGTAAAACTGATTGTTTCCTACATTTAGAGGGATAAGCTTTTCAGATTTCATCTTAGCTCTGCTCTTCAGTAGGTTCAGTGCAAACCTTAAAATACTTTCATTGGTTGGTGACAGAAGTTACAGTAATTATTGTTGCTGTTGTTTAAATCACCTAATATCATCAATAAGACCCTGGGAAAGGAAATCTCATGATGAGATTATTATGATAACCCAATAGGATAATCTTGATTTTTTAAAAAATATTATTCTGCTCCAGAAATTTCTCCTCTGGTGGTGTGAAGTCAGATTCAACAGGTACACACTGCCATCTAAAGGCCAATATTTGTGTTCTTGCTAGCAACATGGACTCCAGGCTTTCGTCAGATTCACTGGACCTCCTCGTACTCTCAGAGCTGAAGATCCAGTTGGAGTCTGAAACATAGCTAATCCTGTCTGCAAAAGAAGCAAGTGTCCTTCTCACTTTGTACAAATTGAGAGTGCGGGAGACTCCCACACAATCATGTCCATCTCAATGACAGGTTTGCAGGAGACATCCTAGACAAAAATGAATTCATTGACTATCAAGTACTCAACTAGACAGGTATCTCTTGTTAAGCTGCTTTAAAACAGGCCTGACTTATCAGCAGCTCAATTCCAGTGAAAGAAGAAGAAGAAGAAGAAGAAGAAGAAGAAGAAGAAGAAGAAGAAGAAGAAGAAGAAGAGGAGGAGGAGGAGGAGGAGGAGGAGGAGGAGGAGGAGGAGGAGGAGAGTTTGGACTTGATATCCCACCTTTCACTCCCCTTAAGGAGTCTCAAAGCGGCTAACATTCTCCTTTCCCTTCCTCCCCCACAACAAACACTCTGTGAGGGGAGTGAGGCTGAGAGACCAGAGAAGTGTGACTAGCCCAAGGTCACCCAGCAGCTCCATGTGGAGGAGCGGAGGCCCGAACCCAGTTCACCAGATTAAGAGTCCACCACTCCTAACCACTACACCATGCTGGCTCCCAGCCTCCAAAGTTTCTCCAAAGAACACTAGAAACCAGGGCTGTGTCTAGAGCAAGCAAAATATGACCCATGTGGACTCAAGATATGAAAAATGTGCTGCATACGTTGGATAACAGAATCAAACATCAAGGGTAGGAAAGAATGTGGAGGTCAACTAGGCCGACTTGATCCAGGAATCCATGGAGCACCCCTGGCCAAAGACCAACCAGCTCCTGCTTCAATACCTTCTGCGAAGAAGATGCCACAGAGGAAGTCTGCCCCACAGTTGAAGAACTCTGACTGCCAGACTGTTTCTCCTAATATTTATCTGAAAACTCAGATGGCTTTAAAAAACTTCACATTATTACAAAAACAGAAGATGTGTAATTATGCACCCTCTCATTCAGGGCCCTGTGGGGGGTGGGGGGACCACCAGCACCACCCTAATCCTGGTGCTGGATCCACCATGTTTTTTAATCTGCTTCCTGCAAATTCCACCTGTTGGTTCTCATCCTGTTATTTGAAGCATGAGAGAACGAGTTTACTCCAGTCTTAGAGTGTCCAAAGGGCTTCACATAACATTATCACAGTATTCCCAACAACAGGCTTGTAAATTAGGTCACAACAGGGCAGATTCAACTTACCTGCCATGCGCTCTACGCTCTACGTGGGGCTTCCTTTGAAGGTGACCTGGAAACTACAACTAATCCAGAATGCGGCAGCTAGACTGGTGACTGGGAGTGGCCGCTGGGACCACATAACACCAGTCTGAAATACCTACATTGGCTCCCAGTACGTTTCCAAGCACAATTCAAAGTGTTGGTGCTGACCTTTAAAGCCCTAAGTGGCCTTGGCCCAGTATACCCGATGGAGTGTCTCCACCCCCATTGTTCATGGACACTGAGGTCCAGCTCTGAGGGCCTTCTGGTGGTTCCCTCACTGCAAGAAGCAAGGTTGCAGGGAACCAGGCAGAGGACCTTCTCAGTAGTGGCACCAACCAGCAGCTCCAGGGAGCGGGGTGCTCAGGATTGCTCTGTTCATCAATACCATAAAATGTAACCACAAGCATTTGGGGTAACTGCTTTAAAAAATGGTAAATCCCACTCTATTTCTCACATATGTCTTTTTTTCCCCAACAAAGCACTATGTGGTTCATTCAAGGATATGTTAGGAAATCATAGAACAAGAATCAAAAGAGAGAAAACGCCTTTAGAAATAAAAGCATAAGTGATGGCTCATTGTCATTCTTTATTTTTAATCCATTCCTTTTCCTTGGTATGTGGTTTTTGGATGGGATGAAAATGAAGGAAGAGTTAAGGGAAAGCAGAAGTCATGCCTGGTTGCAAGAAACTAACCACTTCCACAATGTGCATTTCCTAAATCATCTACATCAGGTTGGCGACTTAATGAGCCAAAGCTTAACTATGTGTGAGCTGGAATTACTCAGGAGAGAGAGAAAGAGGAAGGATATTATTATTTGTATCCTGAATTGTTGTAACATTACATTTCCTCAAGTGTTTATGCAAAATAGGCCCAGATGATGTAGGCCAATATGAGGTTTTTATTATACCATTTCAAAATATAAACATAGTATATACATCACTAAATGGAAATGGTTACTAAAATGTCCTAAGGGCTTACATAGGCTTTTTTTTTTAGTATAAAATACATTGTTTCCATTGAGAATGCATGTACTTTGCCATTTTTAGAAGCAAAATACATGGAAATAGTGTGTGTTCTTATGCCTGCCATCACTACTGTTTATTTTCTGGGGAAAGCTACAGTTTAAAAGTGTGTGGGGCACATTAAATTGATTTTTATAGCCCCAAACAAAAAGTGAGCAATTACATTTCACAGAAATCTGAGGATTCAGAATCACAGTATTGGAAAGGTCTTGAATTCCCATGTGGGCAAATGGTCTTATTTTGCACTGGAGCTGGAGCAGAATCTAGTACAAGTGGTGCAGCAGCTCTCTCTGGGGAAAAATTGCAGCAAGACCAAAAGAAAGAAAAAACACCCTTAGAATGATAAGGCTTTATGGGGCACCAAAAGAGTTACTAAAAGAGTCTCATTCATGTCAGAAGCTCTGCAGAAAAAAATAAATAAATTAGCCACTATACATGGAAGCAAAAGCTTGTTGAAATGTTTACATCAGTATAGAAAAAGCAGAGGCACGAATGACACTACACAGTCCTAACTCCCAGTCTGAGGGAGCAATTTTTTCTGCCCCTCTGATGCCACTGATTTTGGTGGTGACAAAAGGGGGGGGGAGAGACACAGAGCTGTGTTGGCTGGATCCCAGATGCAGATTGCCTCCTCTTTCTTAATCAGATTGATGATTTGATGAGCAGAGAGGATGCAATAACTCCCCGTCCCTCTGAGAAGGGAGGTGCATGGGTATATGTCTGCCCCCCCCTCTCTCTCTCTCTCTCTCTGTGTGTGTGTGTAGATTGGGATGTGTTCACCAACAGTGACACACACACACACACCCCTGTTTTGCTAAAGTGTGAACATGTGGCCTCCTGGGAATGTGTCTAATCAGAAGTAGCTTGAGATTCTTTTAAGTGAATGTGAAATGACATTGTGCTGGATGTAGTTGCTTAGGTCTCCGTAAATCTCCACGCAATCACATCGCTCGGCAAGTGGGTGGGTCATGTGGTACAGCACTTTCCCCACAAGCATTTAATCCAAAGTGCTCACATCCAGTCTCCCAAGAATCCTTGAGTGCTTCCATCGGAAAACTAATTTGTATGATTAAGCCTGTGCTACTTGCCACCCACTTTCGTGCTCGCTCACAACAACATGCGCTCATAAGAGATCTCCAGATTTGTCTCTTCCCTTTGGATTGTCTCAGTGGTGAAAAGGCTGATGAAATCCTGACTGTCTTCTTTCAGCGTCTTCTTCCCATCAGATGCCGACTGTGCAGGAAGCCACAAGAAGCTCCTTCTCAATCACTTTTTAATTTATTCACACAGTAGACATGTAGAATTTGTGGAAACTATGCAATAGCAAGACCAGAAACATTCTGCTTCAGCACTCTAGCTTCTCAGCTGATGTAACAGTGGTGGACTTAGGGCAGGCATAGGCAAACTCCAGCCCTCCAGATGTTTGGGACTACAATTCCCATCATCCCTAGCTAACAGGACCAGTAGTCAGGGATGATGGGAATTGTAGTCCCAAACATCTGGAGTGCTGGAGTTTGCCTACGCCTGACTTAGAGCTTTAAAATTTTAGTGGCAAAATTCGACAAACACCCACACCCTGACCTGTCCTATTGTTCATCATTGATGCACCCCCCCCCCTGCAGCCCCCTCTCAGCTCAGCACCCAGTTGGGGTGAACCAGTAGCAGTCTCTAAAATTGTTTCTGGATAAAGTCTAATGTAAAGACTATATGCAATGGTTTAGTCATGCTACATATGGCCTTAATCTACTGTGGATGGAAATTGGGGTGGACAGAGTGAACAGAGTGTCCACTCTTCCTTGCTATCCTTTGAAGCAATCCTTGCATAGATTGGACATTTATTTCAGCCCCACTGTCCTCCATGAGTCAGAGGAACAGCTTCTGAAATGTAGGGTATTGTGTGGGCTTCCCCCAAGGTTTAGCATCGGCGGGGGGCATTCCTTGCAGGGAAGTCCTTCATGAATGAGCAGCAACCTGGACCTCACTGGACGAAATCTTCTGTTTCAGGGCCAGGGGCTTCAGGCAGGAGGATAATTCAGGTAGGCAAACCCACAACTTACATCCAGAGTCACCCATCCCCCACCCAACTCCTACCTTCTCCCAGGAAGATAAAGCTGGTTAGGTAGGTCTCTCTGCCTCTTTGCCATTTTCTCCTTTTCACTTCCCACTGCCAGCCTCTCCTTCTTGCCTGACAGCAGCCCTGGATGCTGTTGGGTCACTTGACCCACGTTAATCAAGAGCTATCTCAATCAGACTCCAGTGATGTCTGGATCCCCCTGAAATATCCTCAATTTGGTTTGGACACCATCTGCATTTGATGCACAGCAATATTAAATATCCATTTGTATTTTATCTTTCCTGATGAAGGTTACTGCTCTAGCTTTAATTCCACCCAGCTAATCTACAAAAGCCCACCAATATCATTGCTTTAAAAGAAAAAAAACACAACCACAAGCTCCTGCATTCATGTGTGAAATAAAAATCTTATAATGTACCTTGTTCCTTCTAGGTGGAATGTTGAAGGAGAGTTGCAAACATTTTATATTAGACATGTGTGCTTCCTTGAAAGATATAATATATACCCTCTAGGGAACAGACGTATTCACTGAATACCAACTTTCCAATAATCAAAGGGCATTTCTGAGCAGCAACCTTTATAACCCAGCATTTCTGAATCTGATGCACAGTTATTGATTCACTTCTTTGTCTTTTGATTTGAGATTTCTTTTAAAAAAGGTATAGTATTCGAGCATTTAAAAAATAAGTCTGTACAAATATAATTAACTCCCCAAATGGTTGGAAATGAACTTATTGTCATTGACCAAAATAAAATGGAAAGCAGGGCCGTAGTCAGATTATGGGACAAAAAAGGTGTGAAGCTTCTCTAATGAATAAATCCCTCCAGTTTAACCAAATCATGTCCCTGCCATTAAACCTCTGAAAGCAGTAGCTAAGGAAGCCACAAGCAAAAGTGAGATGGTTTGGGGCTCTCTGGCTCTCCTGTAATTCAAGCACTGAAGTGAGGGTGCTGACAGCTCAATGGTCCATTGTACGTTTCCCATATCAATGATTCCAGGTTCAACGCCCAGCACCTCCTGTTTATTATTACGCTTACTATTTACTACACTTGCAAATCACTCAATCACTGAAGTCCTCTGGATGGTTTACAACAGGGGTGGGGAACCTCAGGAGCCAAATAACTTAGTAGGCATGACATTGGATGTGAACACAGAGCACATACCAAGCTTAAGGTCTCCATGGTCATGGTGAAGCTGCACTTATATTTCTTAGTGTCTATTGGGGTGGGGAACCTCAGGCCACAGGGACAAAAGCAGCCCTCCATGCCTATCTGCCCCTTGGGATTCTCTTGAGTTTGCACCTGCTCCCCAGCTACCCATCCTCATCTCTGGCCACAGCCATCTCTGGCCCTGCTTCACATCCTCCTAGAGTGTTTCTGCTTGGCTGGAACATGTCTTTGAACTCTAATTGTACCTGTTGGTTGTCTGGATAGATGACAGAAAGGTTGTGCCTGAGTGTGTGTGGAAATCAGCCTACTGTACAAAAGCAAAATTTGCATTTCTTGCTCCACCCACTTTTGCCTCTGGCCCCTCCCACCACTGGCATGTGGTCCACAGAAGAGGGGAGGAAATGAGGCCTTCAGATTCTAGGGCCTGAGGTTCTCCATTCCTATCGTACAATCTAAGGCAGATTCCTATATGCCCTTAGAACCCCTAGATTTGGTCGGCGCAATGCCTGCGCATGGAGCACCATGCCCCCAAAAGGTCCTACTTAGCAAAACCTGTGCCTTCCAAGATGAGCTGTCCTGAGCCCTGTGAAATCTTAATGACTCCTTTCTCAAGACAGAGCAGAGGAAAGGTGCACGAAAGAAAAAGTATTGTTCCCTTTCTTTAAAAAGCCTTGAAATATGTTCAAAAATATTTTATGAGGTCACACTAAAAAAAAGAATAATTGGAAGAAAAATTCTGCTTGTCTAAGCGAAGAGCACATTTGTAGCGGTAGGGTAAATGTTTTATCGATTGAGAAACTGGGAAACTCGAGTCATTACTCACCATGGGCTAAAGAATAATTGCTAATGCTCTGGCGGAAAGATTAAAAACAGTTTCTGGAAGTATTTCTTACAATGATCAATGGTGTATCATCCCAGGCCATTGGATCTTCAATAACATTTTTCCCTTTTGGGATGCAATCAATTTTTATAATATGATTCATTTGCCAGTGGGCATGCTTTCTTCAGACGATGAAAAGGCACTTATGTGCCTTATATTGTTGAGAAGTAATCATATATTGCCAGGGCCAAGGCAGAGATAGAAAAGATCCACCTGCATTCATCTCTATTTTTTTATAAGTGGGTTTGGGAACTAGTTGTGGGGATGGCTGCTGGCTTTTTTATTGTTTCCCATTTCATTCCTTAGCCACTTACTCTGGTGTTCTCTCTAAATAAATGATAACCATGAGGTAAAGAGTTCAGCAGATCTTCAATTAGACCATCTTGCTGACCTCTGAGTATATAACATTTTCCGTCAGCTGCTGTGGTGGCACAACAAGGTCTGGATTCTAAAGCCTCTGGTTCTTCCCCATTTGCAGTCTATTGTGACAGAGATTAGATCTTGGTCTTTCTTTTGCAGTAACATAAGGGAGGAGAAAAAATTGAGTTTGGAAAACTTCCCAAAGAGATATCATGCACATAATTCAAATGAAAATTTAGCACATCACCACAGAGTAGTTAACTTAATAGATTCCCAGAGGCACTAATTGCATCCCAGAGTATCAGATTGCTCTTCTGTCACTGTGGGTGGGCAGGAGGACAGTCAATAGTCCACTATGCATAGGGAACGGGGAGATATGTGTTGCCTGTGGAGCTTAGCAACAGAAAGAGCGCTTGTGCAACAATATCCAATGCAGTAAGATCAACTTCAGGAACTGGTCAAGGGAGACCATGCCAGATGCAAAGCCTTTAAAAAGTTCACTGAAGTGATGGAGATGCCATTCTTGAGGTTCTCCATCCAATGACAGCATCTCCTGAAGTGCCCTCAACACCAATTGTCCACAGATGTCCAGCAGGTGGCAACAGCTCAGTTAATTCATAGCTCAATGCTTTCTTGTTGACATCTGAAGACTCTCCTTACTTCCTGTTCATGCCATCAAAGCCTCCTGAAGCAGCAAGAAGGAACCTCTGCTGAATAAACTCCTTGGGGGCAAGAGGGGCGAGTGTGAGTGTGTGCATAAAGTGCAGTGGGGATGTTGAAAGTGAGAGTTTGGAAGCCAGTATCAAGAGTGATAGTGCACATCACTGTCTTGTGCAACAGAGCTTCAATCCTCTCCCCTTCTCCCATGCACCCCCAAATTGGCTCAGGGTGTACATAATAGTGCAACATGAAATTTGACACTAAACTCCTGTGCCTTGAACAGCCGTTCCTCCAAAAGCAGAAATACTTGACTCCACATGGTAAGTGTGAGATTGTCTGGGACTGGACGAAGAGAAGCAACAATGGTTGCTGTTTGCATAATTCCATTCCCCCCGCCAGCAGCCATGTTGTGTAATGCAGGACAACCCACCTATGAGGCAAGGTGAAGCAACTGCCTTAGGTGGCAGGATCCACAGTGGCCGCAGACCCCCAATGTCAATGTTTCTCCCTCTGTCCTCCATTCCTGATGTGCACCCTCCCTCACCCCTTCTTCCCTGGCAGGGTGTGAGGAGCCATTTTTGGGTCTGCCTCAGATACTCAAATGTTTTGGGCCAGCCCTGGTGTTATGCCATGCCCCAACCTTCCATGGCAGTCATTTTGTGACTAGGGCCCGCAGCACTTAGAAAATATCCCTACTGATCCATCATGATTTTGCAAACTCCTCCTCTCTGATACCTTATATATCAGGATCTGTGGCTTCATACTGGAGCAAGTGCCTGCAGCCTAATTCTTCATAATCTAAAATCACTGCAGGGGGGAATCTGTTTATTAATTATTGAAATAACTGCTTTGGTCATGAAATAGCACTGGTGGTTTGTTTCATAACTGTTGTTTTTTAATGGCCTTGGATAATAGAATTGTTGGAAGGACCCCCAGAATCTTCAAGTTCAACCCCTTGCAATGCAAGAACCTCAGCTTGATCATACATGACAGATGGCCATCCAACCTCTGCTTAAAAACCTCCAAGGAAGGAGACTAATGTAAAAACGCAGCACAGTTTAGAGTAAAAAGGAAGCTTGCAATTCTGCTGAAACTGATGAAAGCAAAATACCACCTTGCATTCAGTATCTTCTGTAAAGGGCTTATTCTGTCAGGCTTTCAAGGATGCATTAGGTGACAGCATCCAAAATAAATAGCTAGGCAGAGTATCGAACAGACCATGTGTGCATCACTTCATCAGAAAATCTTGATATACGCTGCATGATTCATTACTTGGGTCAAAGAAAGGTGTAAATTTAGAGGCTGTGCGTTGTTGAGCCTATTTTTTTATCTTGAAGCTTTAACAACATAACTCTGATTTAAGATCTGTCCTTGAAAATCTATGTGCCCTTTGCTATACCACTGAACCATCAAAGAGTCCTGACCTAATAAATGAACCATGCACAGTTATGAAAATAACCAGGGCTTGTTAGATTTCTACTCTGAGCACAGTTAAAACTACTGTAAGAAAAGGAAATCTGAGGATGCAAACATTTTGTGTGACAGGACATCCCTTTCCAAACCTTTCAACAGGGGAACCAACCAAAACACATTCATCTGTCTTGAAGGCTGCCCCTGTCCCTCTGTCCCTAAGCGCAAATAATGTGTATGCACCAGTGCTCTGTGTCATGTTTTAATTCATTTACCAGAGCAATCCTATATATGTCTACTCAAAACAAAACATTTCATTAAATGGGACTTACTCCCAAGTAAGTGAGCTTAGGACTGCAGCATAGATGTTCTTCTGCTTTGTGCTATTACAGAGTTCTCATGAACTATGTGCTTTCTCCTCTACAATTTGTAAAGCTGGGATCCCCCCCTCCGAAAATGTAGCTGAATTTGCAGGTGCTTGCATACGTACATATGTATGCCAATAATGCTTATGTGTGTTTGCTTTGCATAATACAGATGATATATGAAACGAATTGGACCATAAAGAAGGCTGTTCGCTGAAGAATTGATGCTTTTGAATTATGGTGTTGGAGGAGACTCTTGAGAGTCCCATGGACTGCAAGAAGATCAAACCTATCCATTCTGAAGGGAATCAGCCCTGAGTGCTCACTGGAAGGAAAGATCCTGAAGTTGAGACTCCAATACTTTGGCCACCTCATGAAAAGAGAAGACTCCCTGGAAAAGACCCTGATGTTGGGAAAGATCAACAACAACAACATGAAATGAATTGATGTTTTTGCACATCATCTTTAAGTGTGTGTGTTTAATTATAACAACAATGAAGCATGCCAGGACAGAAAATGGATTAGGAGTGGACACTTCTTGTTGTTCTTTAGTCGTTTAGTTGTGTCCAACTCTTCGTGACCCCATGGACCAGAGCACGCCAGGCACTCCTGTCTTCCACTGCCTCCAACAGTTTGGTCAAACTCATGTCCGTAGCTTCGAGAACACTGTCCAACCATCTCGTCCTCTGTCGTCCCCTTCTCCTTGTGCCCCCAATCTTTCCCAACATCAGGGTCTTTTCCAGGGAGTCTTCTCTTCTCATGAAGTGGCCAAAGTATTGGAGCCTCAGCTTCAGGATCTGTCCATCCAGTGAGAACTCAGAGCTGATTTCCTTCAGAATGGATTGGTTTGATCTTCTTGCAGTCCATGGGACTCTCAAGAGTCTCCTCCAGCACCATAATTCAAAAGCATCAATTCTTCGGCGATCAGCCTTCTTTATGGTCCAGCTCTCACTTCCATACATCACTACTGAGAAAACTATAGCTTTAATTATACAGACCTTTGTCGGCAAGGTAATGTCTCTTTTAAGATGCTGTATAGTAGGAGTGGACATTGGTTACTTTAAAAGGTGGTCTTAAAATGGGGTGCAATTCTAACTCCTCATCTGTGTCTCTGGAGAGATTTGGGATTAGGCAGAGCTCCACTAGGCTCTGTTGGCCTCTGTTGGCAGAGGCAACTTCACTATGGTAGAAGCCCCTGTCGTATCCTGGAAGGTGGGACTCCACCACCAAGACGGGGACATGCCTAGAGCTGGAGGAGGAAAATACAGAGATAAAAACTCTCCTTGCACCTTCTGCCCTGGTTGTTGCCAAGCCAGTTGGCAAGGCTTTGGATGCAGTGGTAGATTCATCACTGCACTGCTTCCTGAACAGAGTTTGGAATTCTCTTCCTTTCTATCAATGGGTGCTACCACTGCTATTTTTCTAGAAAAATAGGTGCCGGAACTTACAATGAACACCTCCCTCATTCTTTAAGAATGGCAGTGGCACCCACCTGAAAGGTGCCGAAACTGAGTTCCAGTGAGTTCTGGCTGAAAAAGAGCCCTGGGTGCATTTAGAACCTTCAGGATCAGTGACAGGACGCTATTGGATATCTTCTGCTGGGGAGCCCCAAGAGGGGAAGGCTATTGCATCAGTGACCCACTTGTGGGATTCCAAGAAGTACCGTAATTTTTGCTGTATAAGACTCACTTTTCCCCTCCTAAAATGTAAGGAATGTGTGTGCGTCATATGGAGCGAATGCAGGCTGCACAGCTATCCCAGAAGCCAGAACAGCAAGAGGGATTGCCGCTTTCACTGCGCAGCGATCCCTCTTGCTGTTCTGGCTTCTGAGATTCAGATTTTTTTTTCTTGTTTTCCTCCTCCAAAAACTAGGTGTGTCTTATGGTCTGGTGCGTCTTATAGAGCGAAAAATACGGTATATGATTTGCCACCATGGGAAACAGGATGCCGGACAAGATTGTCCTTTGTCTCGTAGATGGCATTAACTTTCACACAATGCAGTCAGGAAGCAGGGAGCTCACAGTCAATGTGAAGATAGAGAAGGAGACATAGACAGCTTATCACTCTATTTTCCATGACAGATCACATAAAACGAGCTAGTGAATCGATATGTCAATAAACTAGGTACAAGCAATGGTACTGCATTGGGCCCTTATGCATAGAGCATGGCCAGGCTGGCGATCTGTGGGGCCGGCGGATGCTACATAGTGTTGCAGCATCAATCATTCACTGCGTACGTCTTTGTTAAACAGTCAGTAGACTCCATAGTCTCCAGAGTCTGTTAAACATTAATGAGTGCTTTGTGTATGTTGGGAATTATAATATATGAATCCATGCTCCAATTTTGAAACTATTTATGCAAGAGCAATTCCACCATGGTGTAACATAAACATTACTTATGGCACTTATTACCAGGAAAAAATACCTTTTCTACCCAATGTAATGCCATTAATTTTTGTTTTTTATGTTGTTCAGAATTGTACTCTGTTGTTTGCTTTGTTGACAACAGCAGTTGAAGATTTAAAGTATCTGGTTTAATCTCTACACTGTCAATGGTGGCTTAAGATTTACAATAGCTATTCCCCCATCCCTAACTCTTGTTATATAGCATCTTTTTTTTTATTTACCATTTTTCATTGATATGACACAATTTAGTAAAGGTAGTAATTTTTCTGAAAGCTTGCTTGTGAGTTCCCTATTTAACTTATACAGCACATGTGACTCATCTTTAGATTTGTTCTGCAAAGGGTATGGGGAATCACATACTGCACTTGCATAAATTCAGAGGCAAGTTTCACATTAGATGCACAACCGAAGCCTAAAATCTTTGGTTTGTGATTCACCAGTTGCACAGCCAATCCCCCACCTAACTATGTGATCTGCACTGCAGATCACCACAATCACGGTTCTGTCATGGTCAATGCCTTTCTTTTGTCAGTGCCGCATCATTCATCTCTGGACAGACTTGTTCTTTTATGGAATGCTTGTCTTGCAGGAGTGTACACAACCTTAGTCATCAGTTTGTGCTAGACTCTCACAATGGAGTTTCCTTTAAAGTAGAATTTAATGGTGGAGCCATCATACTAAGCTGCACCATCCACTGTCAAATACAAGGAGCTGTAACTCATAAACACAAAAAGAAACTATCAGAAGCTTAGACAATTTAATCCCGTAGCCAATATCTCTTTTTGCTCTCCTTGAACAACCAAAACAAAGGGAGGACTGTCCACAAGGGTTGTGTAACCTTTCCTTTTAATAACGTTGCTTATCTGTTTATTTTGTATTCCAGCTCCCTTACCAGTAAATATAAGAAGTTCCATTAGTTGATATAACAATATGGTAAGCATGGCATTTCAGCTTTTGTCCATTCTAAATCAATACATCCACAAGGTAGAAGATGACATTGAACAGGCTGCCTTCTTGAAATCCAAAGAGTTTCAAGGAGTATAGAGGAGGTAGGATGTTCTTCTCTTCAATAATTCTAGAACTTGAGGTCCCCTCGCAGGTCTGATTGACTGGAAGTTCAAGCGAGCAAAAAGAAACTCTTCACACAATGCATCATTAACTTATGGAAGTTGCTAGCACAAACTATGGTGATAATCAGCTGCTGAGATGGCTTTAAAAGGGCTTAAAGCAGAGGTAAGGAACTTGTGCCCCTCTAGAGCTTGTTGGACTATCATATTGGATAGCTGAGGTTGATAGGAACTGACTTCTAATAGTTTGTAGGGGCACAGGTTTGTCACTGTTGTCTAAAGAAGAAGAAGAGTTTGGATTTGATATCCCGCCTTTCACTCCCCTTCAGGAGTCTGAAAGCGGCTAACAGTCTCCTTTCCCTTCCTCCCCCACAACAAACACTCTGTGAGGTGAGTGGGGCTGAGAGACTTCACAGAAGTGTGACTGGCCCAAGGTCACCCAGCAGCTGCATGTGGAGGAGCGGAGACGCGAACCCGGTTCCCCAGATTAGGAGACTAGCGCTCTTAACCACTACACCACACTGGCTAGAGGATGTGGATAGATCTACCAAAGGATAGATCTACCAACGGATCTCAGTCATAATGGACATGTCAGACAGTATAAGTATTGGTACCTGCCACAGGTCGTGTGTTAACCTCCTACTTGCAAGCTTCCACCTGGTTGGCTGCTTAAAGAAAATGACTGTATGTTGCCACATGTACCATAGTCAAAACGTAACACTGAAGTATGGTTTAGCATTATTGCAACAAACCTAGCCTCTCCCTGGACTTGCATGCTCCCTCTTTCCTTTCATCCTGTCAGGGATGCAAGAAACAGATGATGTCCACTTCCATTTTAGATCAACCACAGTGTAGCATGCTGTCCAAATCCTCAATCACAGTAGAGGCAAATTTAGGGCAGTGTGACTGGTTCCACTACACTGGGTGTCAAGCCTGGGGGGCGCTGCAACTATGACATAGTGAATTGAGAGGTGGGAGCGCCAAATTTTGGCCTTGCACAGGGCACCGCTGAAATTTGAAAGACCGAAGTTCACCCCTGATCTTTACTTTAAAGTTTAGTTAGTAAAAAGAACCCAGCTCCATAAACTATGGATTGAAGTTTGCTTACTTTGACCAATCTTAGTTACGATCTGGCAAGATGTAGTGAATCAAAAACAGAACATGAAAGCTTCTAAATTTCTTTCAGCAATGCTAAAGGGGTAGCACAAGTTCAGTGCTGATCCATCTTATTCTTGTAATACTAAGCTGTGGTTTAACATCAGTTTTTAGAATATTGGCCTAGATGCATTGTTGCTGCGATACAGCAGGTTGGTAACACTTTTGTGTTAGCTTTTTAAGAAGGCTATGAACAACATAAAGGCCAGAGTGCACACTGCTTTTTAAGGAAATATTAGCCAGTGTCATACTATTTAGGAATCATTCATTTGAGAGGGAATTTTAATACCAGGCTGATATTAGTCATTCTTTATGCAACTTATTCCTGCTAGTGCTGTTGATGTTATAAAATGTTTACGATGGATTACTTCCAGGCCTGCGTAAACTAGATCAGAGTTGCCTGTTGACATTTAAAGTGTGACTTGGAATGCTTAACCATAGCATCTGACATGAATTCAAGAATGTATCCAACAGCAAAAGCGGGAGACACCATCCTATAGCTAGTAATTTACTCTTATTAAAAATTCTGTGGGTTGTTGTTGTTTTTACAGTTTTTTCAATACCCCCCTAAACATGTTGTAGGATTGCCACTTTAAATTCAAGGACAATATAAGCCATGGGTGGAGAACCCTTGGCTTGTAGGCCAGATTTGGCCTTCAACCTTATCTCATCTAGCCTGCTGCACCTGCAAGCAGCTGAGGTTTCTCTTAGCCTGCCTACTTTTGTTTCATAGAGGAACTGGCTTGTTGTTGTTTTTTGGCAGCAGTGGTAGCTGCACATCACTGGGACTAGTTGGGGAAAGGAGGCAAGACCACAGTTGTCATCACCAGCACCACTGTTCCTGCTGTTATAGCCAGTTGCCTGATTTTCTGCCCATGGTGGCTCTCTGGAACCAGGGGGTTGTACTGATCATCAATGCAGGCTGCACTCACAAAATCACCAGCCCCGCCCCAATGCACACAATTCAGCACAGGCAAAGCGTAAGCATTGGTGTTTGCCGTTGTCAGCTTTTGTGAAGACCCAGCACAAAGCTTTACCTCTTTCTTCTTCTTTTTTTTCAATTTCTGGTGAAGCAGAGAGGCTCTTGAATAGGATAACTATTTTAAATCTCTACTCATTCTACGAATGGTCATGTGCTCCAGAACTGAATTATGTCACAATGAAGACTTAGCAGCTCCTCAAAACCTGTGCTTTTGGGACTGATGTCTCTGCATGATAATAAACTAAAGCTGACTTGCTGATACTGTAATATCAGTCCCAGAATTATCATCCTCGGGAGACGATAGATACTCTACCTGCATTCATCCATCTCTCCTTTGTGGGGAGAAAACAAGCTTGAGTCATGTAATGAATGAAAAAGTGATTGAGAGACTAATTTTCAGACATGAGCACCAATAGATAATGTGCAGTCCCTGCGTTCAAGTGCTCAGAGAGGCTTTAGGCATATAAATGCCCTTTTTAAAGTGATACTTTGTTCACTGAAAGACGTAGATCTGCTGTACTGGAAGAAATATAATACTAGGAGCTAGTAGGCCAAGATTCTCTCTTCAGCTATCATCTAGACTTCTGATATCACCCAAAATATATTAAGTAAAATATTCAAGGAATGGAAGAGGTATGGCATACTGATGGGTCCACTGCTTTTCTTGGTCAATGGACCTATATTCTTAGCACTGATGCCGAGAAAGATTTACGTCTTTACAGACAGCCTGTTTACACAATCAAGAGTCCAAGACGGTTAACTTCAGCTTGTTATTTCTTCACGAGTAGCCTGTCAGGTAGATCTACTGGTAGATCACGGGGTGTTCCTGGTAGATCCTGATAGATCTCTGGCCCCTCTGTGATCTCCTTCCAACCAACTATGGCATTTATAAAAGAAGCTCAGCAACTCTGACTTCCTAAAGAAAAGCTCAACAACTTTCCCATCCAATGACAATGGGCAGATCACTGCCAGTTTTCTTATCCTACTCACAGTCTATTGGTAGTTGGATGTCCCTGGTATAGAGGCTTCTGATGCATCTACCTTGGGATGGATCAAGACATGCAAGTCATTTAGGGCTTTAAAAACTATTGTGAACACCTTAAATTGGGCTCATGAGGAGTGCAGCTGCTTCAGACAACCAGCCCAGCTGCTTCAAAACAGGTATTACATATGTCTTCTTGCAGCTGCCCCCAGCAAGAACTTGGCTGCTGCATTCTTCACCATCCACAACTTCCAAACCATTTTCAAACGTAGAATGCATTGCAATAGTGTAGGTTTAGACTATATTTATTTCTTTGCTTAGAAAAAGTGCAGATCCCTTTATCCTGCCAAGAATTTTGCTGACTCTTTCTGTGCACTTGAACTGATGATTCACCCCTTAAACACAGGAAGGATTTTGACTTTGAAAGGAGTTCAAGGGCAACAGTTCCACAATCCATTAACCTGTTTTTAGGCTATGCTGTCTTCCATTGGGGACACAACTCTAATATTCCACTAGAAAATTACAGCTGAAGAACAAGTTTAAAAAGCTTTAAATAAGCCAACAATGGATTTATATGCCATAATTTAAACCCTGTAGTAGCTGCTTTTTGAAAGGCAGAGGATGAGGTCTTGCATTCTTCATGAAGCTAACCTTGAATCCCATTTAGAGGTTTTAGCTACTGTAGAAAGAGATGACCCACTTACTGATGGAGGTAGGTTTCTGGAAGTATCTTAGGACTAATCTACTATGAGAGGATGTGATGCATCACTCCTGGGACCCAGCACCTTAAGAATGCAAATGAAAGCTTCTCCTGTATGAAAACATAAATACTTTGTCAAGGATAAGAGTGACAACAATGCCATCTCCCTAGAATGATAGTTTTTTACATGTGTTATTAAATGTGAAGGAGCTTGGAAAAAATGTGACCCCAGCCTGCATTTTGGATTCTGAAGTAGTATAGTCCTACAAGCACTGTGCCACATACATTTTCTAAGAGATGGGTTTGCAAATGCATTGTTCCAGTGTCTGTTCAGACTTCTTATGGACTTCAAGGCATAAGCCAAGGTTCTGAAGTTGATTTACAAGTCCTTGCACGCCTTGGGACCTACAGACCTGAAAGACGGGCTGCCATTATATAGGCTTCCACAGTTCTGTTTACCACATTCACCTTGGGGTGAATAATAATAATACTATCTAGAGCATTTTAGAGCGGGTGGGGTGTTTTAATGTGTTTCCCCCCCTGGTTTTAATGGGTATGTGTTTGAGCTAAAAATTATCAGAAGAGAAATTTCTGAGAACGTTACCATTTAGGTCTCCACACACCTAATTGATTCAAGATAAACACATATACACAGCTCCAACTCAGGCATTCTAATCTTGGTTAAACAAAGCATATGAGAAGGAAGCGTGCCCTTGCTGTGGCAACCGCATGTACAAAGCCTTGGAGGGCAGGATCCTTCTCATGCGCAGGCATCCATGCAATCTAGAACCCTGAACAATTTGTGTTCCAGATCACCAGGAGGCCTGTATCCACCAAGGTTCCCGTCCTACAGCAGGGGACAGGCTAAAAGAGATTAATAGAAGCTCCATTTCACCGTTACTTGAAAGAAGGTTAATAGCAAGCAAATTCTTCATGGTTGGTGGTGGTAATAGAAAGACGTCTAGCACAATGGAGAGACGGCAGGAAGCAAAACTCCCCCTCTGCCCAGTCTCACAAGTGTGTGAAGTTCACCTCTCAGGCTTGCTGTTCATTAACACCGGGGGTGGGGGAGGGAGTAAAAGGTCCACTTGAAAGACTGTTAATAAAGACCAAGGGGAAAAAATCCATTGAAAGTCATGCTGCTTAGAGGGCCACAACTCCCGACTGCTTGAAGCACTGGAGCAAGCCAAAGTGAGCTGGAAGTACAATGTAGCTTTCAGAATGCAATCGATGCATCATAATCTCATTCTGAATAGGATTTGTGTGTACATCTCTCTCGTTTGTATTGAAGCCAAGAACAGAGTGTCAAAGAGACTTAGAGAAGAGCCGAGGGGGAAGGGAGCGAGTTGAGTGAGCATCAAAAGAAGACTTTTAAGTGATTTCTTTTCCTTGAGCATCAAGGAAATCAAAGAGGAGAGGGGGGAAATGTGGACTGAGCATGAATAAAACACTTTTAAGTGCTTTATTTCTACTGCATCAGAGTAACTAAAAGAAAGGATTGTGAAGTATAAATTGAGGATCTCCGTCAAAGCCCCTTTCCTTGTAAGATTCCTTTAAAAAAATTCCTCCCCCAGAAATATGACTTGGGGCAGGGAGGGATACAGAGATGTAGAAAAGATAAAGCAGCTGTTTTCACCATCATCATATATACTAATAATAATCTCTATTTTCTGACTGCCAGTCCTTAGGTACCCAAAGCAGTACCATCCACAGACAAAATGGAGGTAGCAGCAGATTTAGGGGGACTTCAGAATTTGTGGCAGTACAAGGGAAAGCCCTCAGGGTTCATTGGCCATGGAGAAATAATGGATTGTTGGGGTGAGGGGCAGAGAGAAGGAAAACCAGGGACAGGGGCAAAGGAATGCAGCAGTTTGAACCTTCAACAGCAGCATCCCTGCAAGGCAACATTTTGATGTAGGCCCCATGTTTCCTGAATGGCAAAATGGCAACAGCCAAGCACAAGAGGGAGCTATCAGCATACTCAGAGGGACCCCAAAGTCGGGAGACGTACAAAACATCTTGAGGGAAGAGCTCTTGGGAAGGAGCAAATCCCAAAAAGGTTGTGTATGCTTAGCAGGCATAGAGTGCTGACTGACAAGACATGGACAGGCAGGAAACCAGGGAAGGAGACATCATGGAATGGAGTGGCTGGAACCCTGAATGACTGCGTTCCACACTGAATCATTTTATTGCAAGTTCTGCATGTGTTTTCATCATCAAAGACTTGCTTCGCATACCCTCCAAGTGTCCTGATTTTCCAGGGGCAGTCCCAGAAGTTTGAAAGCCATCCAGGCTTCTGATCTGATCCCAGAATTTGATCCTTGCTAGTGCTGCTGCTGCTGAGTTCAGGGAGGAGGTGCTGAGGAGGGTGGCAGGGAGTGAGAAATATCCCTGTTTCCATCTAAGGAATGTTGGAGAATATGGCTTTGATTTCATCTGACATTAGCCCAGCAATGCAGATCTGTAGTGTATATGAAATTTCAGTTTCCAATGTGCGTCATCATTAAAGTGCCTTTGAAATATTTGGATGGGAGGTTATAAATAAATGATCTGTACTTTGTATTGCTATTAGTCTCTAGCCTATAGAATCAGGGAAGATTATCAAGTTACTAATAGCCCATTGCCACTGAGATTGTTTATTATACAGGATTCTTTCAGGGCTAGATAAGGGAGGGTATTTGCTGGCCTTTGCAAAAGTCTTGGATCTCAACCATTTTGTTCTGGATTAAGGAGCAGCGATCTCACTAAATTCCACTCTTGGACTTGAAATAATAAACAAAAACAATGTAGAGTCTGAAAGAAAAAAAAATATGTGAACTTGCCCTGAGCATATTATAGTATCCATAAGAAACTGATGTGTTTGCCACCAGGAGTTTCCACAGGGAGAGCCTGGGATTTTGCCTTTTCCTAATGTTCTCCTTTCCCCCGCATGCTACATAACTGTCCTATTTTGAGCGGAACTTCCCAAATTTCCATACAATTATAAGGACCATTGCAGCTCAGCAACCCCACACCAACATGCATTTTCTTCCCACCCACCGCTGAAGAGGTGATTTCTCTCTGTGTGTAGGCTCAGCCCAGGATTTAGAAACCTGTGCAATCAGGGTTCTAAGCCATGGGACGTGTCTATGCACATAGTGCAAGTTCACAACTTCACATCTTACCATGTGAATGTTACATAGAGGAGTGGTTAGATGGGTAGGACAGACAGCAGCATACAGGGGCAATGTACAGGGGAATCATCAGTCATAGAAATGTTTCACCAAATGTAGGCATCTGATTTTCAATGTGTTGTTCTGGCTGGAGAAAGAGTAAAACTAATAATAGGCATGGAGTGGGGGCAGGAGAGAAGGGAATAACACAGAAATAATAATTGGCTGATTCTGCAATTAATGGCAAAATCGCTCAATCCTTTTAGAACTGAAAATGAAACTGATGGAGGGCGGAACCGGAGGGGTGTGGTGGCGAATAAGTGTGTTCTGATAATAGGGGAGACCTTCCTTGCACTGCGTACCACGGTTTCTTTCCTAAGGTTAACAAACTACATTAACCATTCGCTCATCTGTAGCTCATAATTAATCACTTGTTGAAAATTACATTGTATAATAAATGAGAACAGACATGATTCATTAAAACTTCTAATTAATTCTATTTAATACTATTTCATAGTTCATTGGTAAGTGCTGAGAGAAGGATTACAGTGTAGGATATTCGAGGCATTGTTGCTGAAGAAGTAAATAGGGCAAACATGATCTGGAGTGAAACCCAGACACAGAAGCAAATGAAAATGTCAGCTGTTTATCTCCGCAGTGCCTGCTCGCACCATAGCATTGTACTTAAGGGCCAGTTAGAGCTTTTACTGTCATTTCCTATTTCTAATGGCTTATAAACCAAATGAGCCTGAGCTCAGATTTGACATTTGGTTCAGAGCAGGTGGGGCTTGGTTTTGTTCTGTTTGGAAACAACTTTCAGTGCATATCAAAGCAAATGCTTCAAGCTTTTATTTCACTATAGCTGGAGGAACAAGGGCTTCTTTTAATTTATTTGCCAGCAATTCTGCAACCTTTTCTTGCAGGGGAAAAGGGGTATAGGAACAGCTAGGGGTGAGGTAAAGTAATAATAATAATAATAATAATAATAATAATAATAATAATAATAATTTATTATTTGTACCCCACCCATCTGGCTGGGTTTCCCCAGCCACTCTGGGCGGCTTCCAACAGAAATGAAGAATACACTAAAATGTCACATATTAAAAACTTCCCTGATGTCTTCTGAATGTCAGGTAGTTGTCCATCGCCTTGACATCCGGTGGGAGGGCATTCCACAGGGCGGGCGCCACCACCGAGAAGGCCCTCTGCCTGGTTCCCTGCAACTTGGCCTCTCGCAGGGAGGGAACCGCCAGAAGGCCCTCGGAGCTGGACCTCAGTGTCCGGGCAGAACGATGGGGGAGGAGACGCTCCTTCAGATATACTGGACCGAGGCCATTTAGGGCTTTAAAGGTCAGCACCAACACTTTGAATTGTGCTCGGAAACGTACTGGGAGCCCTGGACAATGTAAGTTCAGTCAAAGGTGACTATGGGGTTGCGGCGCTCATCTCACTTCAGGCCAAGGGCACTGGCGTTTGTCCACAGACAGCTTTCCGGGTCATATGGCCAGAAGAACTAAACCACTACTGGTGCACAGAGGACCGTGACAAGTGCCAAAGTGCAAGAAATGCTGTTTACCTTCCCACTGCAGTAGTACCTATTTGTCTACTTGCACTGGCGTGCTTTCAAACTGCTAGATTGGCAGAAGTTGGGACAGAGCAATGGGAGCTCACCCCATCATGTGGATTCAAACCACTGACCTTCCGATCAGCAAGCCCAAGAGGCTCAGTAGTTTAGACCTCAGCGCCACTCGCATCCCTACAGCTAGGGATTTGTCAGCTTTGGTTTCTCTCAGTCTCTCATTTCTCCAATCTCAGGTTCGGTTCTCCACATACTGTATCTACATCAGTTTCCATTTTTTAAAGTCCTCATGATGTTTCATCAGCATTGCAGTGCAAATTTCTCCTAATGTTCACGCAAATGTATGCAGTTTTGCCTAATGTACATATTTTGCAAAGCAATTTCCCCTAATATTTGCATTTTTAGACACACTTTCTCCTACTCTATGCATTTTTATAGGTGTTACATGGCTGGAGAACTGCTTCTCGAAATTTAGAGAAGTTCAAATTTCAATGAATAATTGCAATCCGGTTCATGTATCATTTCAGAAAGTGTGAATTAGGTAGGTAAACATTTAAAGGTGGACTGAATTGAAATTCTCCCCAACACCAAGGAACGGCTTTCTTCTACCAAGTCAGAACATTGGTCCATCTCATTCAAAACTTGCAGTGGCTCAACAGGGTTTCAAAGAGGGTTTCCTCTCCACCCCACCCTCCTGCCGCTGCCAGCTTAGAGATGGCAGGGATTGGTTTATGCAGGGCATGTGCTCTGCCACTGCACTAGAGCCCTTAGCCAACATTTTAAGGCCTGTTGTTTTTCAGTGTAAGACTTAAAGAATGATCTTATGCTCTTGGAGGGCAGTCATAGGATGCAGCAGAGCTCCTCCACCAGTGGAAAGGGAGGTCCACCAGCAGACTAGTAATAGCTTAAAGGTCCCGGGCCCTAAGGAATCCAGACTATCCTCCACCAGGACCAGGGCTTGTTCAGTGATGGCTCCGACCTGGTGGAATGCTCTGTCCCACAAGACTGGGGCCCTGCAGGACTTGATCTCCTTCCACAGGGCCTGTAAGACAGAACTATTCCACCTGGCCTTCAATTTGAATTACCGTAGCCTGATCCTCTATTCCCTTTTCCCCTTTCCTCTTCCATAAAGAAACCCTTTTGGGACCCCACATTTAAATTCTTCTCTGGTCTCCTTGCTGGCCCTAGTAGGACCAACTTGGCCTGGTGATCATTTGATATCTACTGACTGGGGTTTCCCCCGCCCCCCCCCAAAAAAATGACCCCTGAATTTTTGAATTTTATTGAGATTGATGCTGCATTTTATGTTGTATTTTATGCTGTTTTGTGCTGTTTTTAAGTCGCATTTTAATCAATGTTTTATATTTGCTGTTAGCCACCCTGAGCATGGTTTTTAAACTGGGAAGGGCGAGGTATAAATATTATTATTATTATTATTATTATTATTATTATTATTATTATTATTCTACCACCAAATGTCCCTCTAGTGCCATCACTGCTTTGCCGGCAGTGTCACACTGCCAGTATTTCACCAGAGCTGGGGCACAAATTTGGGCATTTCAGAGGATGCCTAGATCTTCAGGACAGTAAGCCACCTTGTTCCTTTAATAGACTCTGAAACTGCCAGCAAAATAAGCCACAGCGGCATTAAGTGAGAGGGTGAGAGCCACGTTCCACCTTGGTCCAACCACCTTTGGGTGTTACAATTGCTCTGCCTCATCCCGGGTGACACTCAGTGATACCATCTCAGTTTCTTGAAGTCCCATCATTCTCCATCCACAAAGTACCAACTCTGTGCTCCTCCCCAGATATTCCATTAACTACACTTGGACCTCCCGCCACATTTTTTTAAGCCTTTCATCTGCTCTGTTGTGTCATTTTGAGTTCATACAGAAACACTGCAATGAAAGTAAAGCAAAGTGAGTTGTAATCTTGTAATATTTCAACACTGGTCAATAGTTCTGTCACTCACTGTATGAATAACAAATTTTGCAGGCCCTTCAGAGGGAAAATAGAGAGAAGATCATTTCTAGTTTCATAAATCACACTCAGCCAGTACTTTACCTTCTATTCCCAAATACAAATAAGATTAAGTCAAAATTAAACCACCCAAGGTAAAGTTATTTGTAATGATCCATACACTAGTTTGGGGCTTCCATGCAGCAGAACTGACACTTCTCTGTATCTCCATTGTGCACATTAATCTGGACACTTACCCTTTTTAATTCAGTTATGACTAAAATTGTCTCAGATGGTAATGGTGAACCCACAGACTTCCAGATGTTGTTGGACTATAGCTCCCCTCATCTCTGATCATTGGCTATGCTGACTGGGTTCTAGTCAACATCTGGGCATCCACAGGTTCCCCAGCCCTGGTCTAGATTATGATCATGTTGTTATTAATACTATTATTATTAGCATGTACCGTATTTTTTGCTCTATAAGACTCACTTTTTCCCTCCTAAAAAGTAAGGGGAAATCTATGTGCGTCTTATGGAGCGAATGCAGGCTGCACAGCTATCCCAGAAGCCAGAACAGCAAGAGGGATCGCTGCTTTCACTGCGTAGCGATCCCTCTTGCTGTTCTGGCTTCTAAGATTCAGAATATTTTATTTCTTATTTTCCTCCTCCAAAGACTAGGTGCGTCTTGTGGTCTGGTGCGTCTTATAGAGCGAAAAATACGATATATACTAATTTTTTAACTTAGATATTTAGAGACAGAGGGTGGCATTGGCAAGGAAAAGCTGGATATGGTTAGGGCAGGTGATTTGGGATGATTGCTGGAAGTCAAGAAGATACTGAGGTGAAGAAGATAAAATAACAATGCCCCATGATTTGTTGATCTTCAAGGGTGGAACCATGGCCCCTAGAGTTCATAGACTGCCACTATACTTACTACTGTACACTGTCACCACCCAATTGTGGGCATTTGTACATGTTGCTGGTTGCAAATGATTCCTAACTAGTGTTTAAACAGCCTCATTATGGCTACTGAATCCTACATTTGCTGCATGTGGCAATGTGCTCAGTCTGGGATTAAACTTTCCCTGGTCCCTCTGGAGGCAAATATGCCTCCCTTCACCCCATTAGGCAGGCAAGTCTCACTTGGTAAATATTTTAATCGCTGCCCCTTCCAAGTTATAATCTGTTAACTAAGATTGTTACAGCCATTTCCATTTATTTATGAGACCATCAAATATATGAGCAAAAACAGAAATTCATAATCAAAAATTAAGAATACTGAAATCTTTTCCCACAAAAATAGTAATAATGTGGAAATTTATTTTATACATCAACTGTCTTTATCTTTAGTTTGTTCAGTTGATTTTGAACAATATATGACATCCTCATATATTGGCTCTTTAATTATTGTAAACTAAAAGACTGATAAGGCATCCTATCCTGTCTGCTAATTGTATTTCTGATGCTATTGCCCATTATTTTAATACTGTTCTGTATGGTGGCCTTGCCAGTTAGCCACCTAATTAAGCAAAATGACTCATCTGATCAATTTAATCCTGTTAATGACTACCAGATGCCCACAAATGGCACTTGGGATTATTATGAGTAATGGTCATTTTTGAAATGTTATTAACCATTTCACAGCAGGACATACCTTTATCTGTGAAGCATACTAGGCTGACAGTTAAAAAACTGAAGAGAGAACATCTTTATCTTCCTTTCCTAGGAAACGATATCATTATCTATATACTCTATATACTCTATATACTCTAAATCATTAGATGATAGATGATAGATAGATATAGATAGATAGATAGATGATAGATAGATAGATGATAGATAGATAGATAGATAGATAGATAGATAGATAGATAGATAGATGATAGATAGATAGATAGATAGATGATTGATAGATGATAGATAGATAGATATAGATAGATAGATAGATAGATAGATGATAGATAGATAGATAGATAGATGATAGAGATAGATGATAGATGATAGATAGATAGATAGATAGATAGATAGATAGATAGATAGATAGATAGATAGATGATAGATAGATGATAGATAGATAGATGATAGATAGATAGATAGATAGATAGATAGATAGATAGATAGATAGATGATAGATAGATAGATGATAGATAGATAGATGATAGATAGATAGATGATAGATAGATGATAGATGATATAGACAGTCTCCCAATATTTTTCTTTATCACCTGACATCATGGTGACACCAAGTGAATGACAGGTGAGTGACCTGCAGGGGATCTGAGGATCCAGATCACTGAGGATCCTGTTTCCTACTTTGATACTGTTGAATTTTGTAATGCCAGAAAATAACACCTTGTATTTCCCCTAACCCAGGTGCACATTGCATGTTGAAAAATTCACATGCATGAATTGTAATATCTCCCCAGTTTCAGAGATATCTATACTACAGATTTATGTATGTTTTATTTTATACCAGGAACAGCTGCATATTTCATAATCTGTCCCACCTTCTCCCTCCATCTTAAAGTCAACTCCCTGTTATCCCTTAAGTCTGCTATACTTGGTACAAATCCCACTTACTGGAATTGATCCAGTCTTCCTTCTTTCTCTGCCTCATCCCTGTTTCCTTCCTTCCCAGTTCCCTTCACTATAAAATTTGATTTCCCAGTATAGGTTACATTTAAAAGTTGAAAGAAACATGTCAAATGAAGTATAAGTAGCGAAAAGGGCTGTTTTCCATGTTGCAGGCAATATTAACTGTATCCAGAATCGCGACTTTCTTTTGTACCTTTGTCTCCATTCTCTTTCAGTTCATGAATAGTCAATCCGTCAAAGTTATCATATGGAAACTAGCTGAGAAAAGTCACTATCATCATGATATGCATCTGGAACAATGTTACTGTATGCTATCTTGAACTGTGATAAATCCATAGGTATTGGTAAAGAGACTTGCCAAGCCATTTAGGAAATAATAAATCAGTTTTAAGTTATACAGTTTTAAATTAGCTATTCTCCTGTGGCTCGATGAGGTAGATAATATGCATGTCGCTTCCATTAAGACTAATAGGTGTTAATACGTGTACATCTTCAGTGTTTTGAGATAAGGATGTGCATTTTAAGGATCTCTTAATGTCAGTCAAGTAGCATATCGTTTATCAAACATGTAGCTACTTAAAAAATAGTGAATAGATTTAGAATGAATACATTACCATGGTACGCCTCTTTCACTTGCCCAGTAGGGTAGAGCCCCAATGCTAGCTTTTTGTCACTGCAGTTTACCAGGAGGGAGAGGAGGAGTTCAAAGATGATGGAGAGGTCAGAATTGTGCAGGTACACAATGGAGTCCAATTCAGCAATTCTGCCAGTGCAACCACTGAGTCCTGGCCTCCCCATTGCCTTGCCCCTCCTCCTCCTCTCCCTCCCATTGAGCCACAGCACTGCTGCCACCAAGAAACTAGTGCTGTGACTCCCTTGAGATTAATATTATGGATTGACATCTTTCAGATGTTTATCACTCTGAGAAAAATAAAATAAACATTGGACCGATTAGCTGCTTGTTGAATGGCATCCACTATCTCTGAGACATTGATCTATGATAATAATCTCATTGATGCAGAATATTTCTTTTAGATGCTCTCTGCCCATTTGGTGGTTCCTCTTCATCGAGCAAGAGGAATCTTATTAGTTTCACATGCACACGAGAGGCATTGTGGAAAGTGAGGAGCTTGAAGGAAGCAGCTTGGTTTGTTATGTTCATTTTAGATTCAGATATACCGTGTTTGGGCATTAGCATTCCTGTCTGGTGCTGAATCCTTATATTTCCTTCTCAGCCAGCACTAGCCAGCTACGCTAATGCCAAACAGGGTCCATCAGAACCTAACAAAAATAGGGCAATCTAAGTTCCTTCTTCCAAGCTACATGTTCCCTCATCACATAGGCAGTAAATATCACTTGACACACACACCCCTCCAGGGATCCTATGTGAAAACCATATCCATGTTTGTTGTTGTTTTACTGTTTAGTCATTTTGTTGTGTCCGACTCTTCGTGACCCCATGGACCAGAGCACGCCAGGCACTCCCCTCTCCCACTGCCTCCTGCAGTTTGGTCAAACTCATGCTGGTAGCTTCGAGAACACTATCTGTAATGGGAAAAGGGGGCTGCTCGTGCGTAAGCGTTTAAAGCCTCCAAGCTTTACCATCAGTTCCTAAACTTTCCCAGTCCGAGGAGCCATGGACGCGTGGCTACCTCAATCGCTGGCAGAATCCGTCAGTGGGCGTTTCCGGAATTTACTCCAACATAAGAGTTCTTTGACAGAGACTCTTCTTCTAGATTCTCTACGTGACAGCTTCCTCCGCGGAGTGGGCGTCCCCAGCGGAGGTCCTGAGCCCTCCCCGCTATTCTCACTGGAAACATCTTGGAGCCCTTCCTCCGATTGAGTTTCTGCAGGAACTCTCCCTCTCCCCCTACTGGTTCCTTCCTCCGCATCTGAGGCTCTCCTAACCTCCTTGAGCCCTTCCAACACCTGACTCTCCGATGGCAGTTCCCTGACACTATCCAACCATCTCATCCTCTGTTGTCCCCTTCTCCTTGTGCCCTCCATCTTTCCCAACATCAGGGTCTTTTCCAGGGATTCTTCTCTTCTCATGAGGTGGCCAAAGTCTTGGAGCCTCAGCTTCAGGATCTGTCCTTCCAGTGAGCACTTCCATGTTTATTCATTTTATATAGACCCCTGTCTTCATATAACCACAACTTCAGAGAAAAGGGGAAAACCGCATCTGCTCATTTGGCTGTTACTGTATTATCTAAAAAGCACAGCGGAAACAATCCAGATGCATTAAGTTGTGCTTACTTTCTGTTGAAATCAGTAGGCCATATGTTAACTATACTTTTCAATTGTCTTACTGATTTTAGAAGGTCTTGAGCATGCTGAGGCTTCTGTAGGTCAAGCTAAATGTGACTCTGGGTGTGCAAAATTGCAAATTTAGAGCCTTTATTGAGTAAAATATATAAAATGTTATGACTGGAGTGACAGAAATGGCAAAGCATGCTGGGCTGGACTTTCAGTTTGGATCTGTCCATTCAGCCATGTTGAAATGCATGAAGTCTCAAGCAGAAAATGAAAGGTGGGGGAAGAGGCTATTATAGTGAAGCACTATGGGCCTTATCCCTACTTCTTGTGGCCAAAAGTAAAATGAACTGAGGGCACCAGCTCCCGAAGTAGCTGCATGAGCCATAGCCAATAAGCAGCTATCTTATCCTTAAAAGACATCTGAAGGCAGCCCTGTTTAGGGAAGTTTTTAATATTTAATGCTGTATTGTTTTTAACACTCAATTGGGAGCCGCCCAGAGTGGCTGGGAAAACTCAGACAGATGGGCGGGGTATAAATAAAATTATTATTATTATTATTATTATTATTATTATTATTATTATTATTATGTCATTAGCTAGTTGTGCCTATGGACCATTCAGGAAAGTGAAATGGTGCTTTCTGAGGTTCCACCTTATGTCCTTCTCATGAATACACACACACACACACAGACACACACAGACACAGACACACACCGGCATCCCATTGAATGAGAGATGTATTTCTGGTAGAGATAAGATTATTTGCTCCAAATGCATTTTTAGAAAAGAAAGCTTATGAACACTCCACGCTCCCCAATTTCCTCACCTCCCTCCAGAAGTGGATGGCAAGCAGGTAGAGTAACATGTACTTAACCTCCTGGTCGCAGTCTTGCTGATACTTATTGGGAGGGTGAGGGATGAGACAGATTGCCAGTGCAGCCTCACAGCAGCAACCTCCAAGCCGCTTCACCCCTCTCTGTCCTAGTAAGCAGTGACAATGCCACTTCCAGGAGGTCAAGTGCACGCCGTCCCCACACCCTGCCAGCTTCTCCTTTTTGCCTCACTTAATGAAAGATAACCACTTCGTTTTGCAGAATTTTCTTCTACCATTTTTGTGGTGTTGACTATTTCCCTTCCATAATTCTCCAGAAGAACTCGTGCTTTGGATCATTATGGAGCCAAGCAAAATGGCAGCCAACTACCAATAGAGACGCTGATGCTGTCTCACCACCAGAACAACAACAATGAAAACTTTAGGAAACAAAGAAACTGCTACAGCCACTACTGATCATGTCCTCCAGCACTGAGAGGTCTTCAGAATTCGTTCTGCCCATAGGGGGGGAAATCAGTGATTCCCCCTAATTTTTCTGCCCACAAATAGGGTGGAGAAATTTCAAGAGGCCATTGGCACCTCTCTAATTCTGGTGCCTGTCTCTGTGGAGTTCTCAGGTGCATGGCAGTCACAGTTTTGAGTCAGTCTGTGTTGACTGCCAGCGATGAGACCCACCCTGTGCAGCTGGTTGCAAATTTTAAAATAGTCTTTGTTTTTAAAGGCTTTGAAATGCTGTCTGTCAGGCTTCTGGTTCTGCTCTGCCTTAATGGAGGCAGCCCCCACGACAGCGGGAGATCATTGGCGAAGGAAAAACAAGGATGATTGAGGGTAATTGCAAGTCCCCCCCCCCCAACCGGGACAGGAGGGAACGGCTTCACTCACAGTTCGTCTCAGTACCCGGCTCTCACTCCAGCATGGATTGCAGGAGGCAGGGAGGCAATGAGTGCAAAAGCACTTCACCTGCCGAAAACCCTCCTACGCTGCCATTAAAAAGCAGAGGTTCTTCTGTTAATTAAAGCTTAATTTGAACTAAAGTAAGGCGCATTGTAGAAGAGATGAGATCACAAACTGCAGACAGAACCAGCTGTAAGGTTGTTAAGGTTTGAGCTTCAGAGAAGACTTCATCCAGTGTAAAAGACGGTGTGGGGGGAGGGGAGCCTACGGTTTCTTTATTTAAAGTTTTCTTCTCTACATTTATGATTTGGCACTTTGAATGTTAGTTCAAATTATATTTGTACAAGCAAGGAGGGAAGAAATTGGATTATAGATATGGAATATAACATTAAACAGAACTGTGTGTGTAAAAAGGGGGGAAAGGGAGGGAAGCTTTATTTTGCAAAAGGTTTACAATGGAAACTTAGAGCTGACTCTTCCCCATCCTTTATTATTTACGGAATGAACCGAATAATGCTAAAAGGACTTGGAATTTAATTGAGTTGAATTGAAAGTATAATCGCTCATTTATCTTCCGTTGGATGGAAGGATGAAAGGAGTCTGTGAAATGCCAAGGAACTGATAGGGTTCAGTATTGAATCATCTGCAGTTCGACAGACCACTCCTCTTCCCAGGCTGAGAGGAAAAATGGTGAAAACAGGTTATTTATTGTGACAGAGTGACTTTTGCAGCTGTTGTTAGAGTTGCAAAAGAACGAAGCATGGGACAGAGTGAGGGAGAAATAGCTGGAACAAAAATGCGACATCAGTTCCTCCCAAGGCATGATGGGTAACAGCAGCAACTGGGAAAAGAGAGACATAGCATTTTACTAGGACAGGAAGAAACACCACGGACAGAATAATTGCCACACGCAGGAAGAACAAGGATGTAGTTTGAGTGCCTCACTTGCAGTTTTATAAATCATTTAATGTGTCAACACAAATAGAAGTTATTAATATTGCAGTTGTTGTATAAGGGATTATTATTATTATGACCGGAATATAATTGAAATTAATAAGATTTTGGAAAGCAGAAATAAAGAAAATCATCAAACCACAAATTCTAGCATGCGGGGAGACACCTTATCTAAATTATATAATTCGATATTTCAGCGATTGGTATTAGTAACTGTATTATAAATTGGCATTGTTATAATGAGGCTATTATTGGATTGTAATTGAAAACTAATAAAAATTATTATTTTTAAAAAATGAAATGCTCTCTGTCAGTCAAGCCAATCTTTTCCATTCAGTCTAATCCTGAACTTTGATTTAGTAGTAATGCTGGAAAATACACACATATAAAAAATAATAACAATAATCATGCTTAAAGAAGAAGAGGAAGAAGACAAAAATGGGTGGGAAACTATGTGATGGAAGTAAATAATTGCTTGACAGAAAGTTTGCGGCGGGAGAGAGCTGACACTGTATAGCACATATTTCATGAATAATGAGAAGAGTTTCAGCAATGTGCAATCACTGCCTATTGGGTCAGAAATTTCACATTAGTGGATCCATCAGAGCAGATCGGTGTCACTTTCCTGTGAAGTAACCCTACCTTTTCCTTTGATGAATTCCCATCTCTTACTTGTACAGGTGCAGGCAGAAGAGAGAGTGCACCTTTCTTACAAAGTTATCTTCTAGAACAATGGGAATGAGTTGGGGGGGGGCTCTTATTCATCAAAGCAACTATATTATTATGCATTAGGTGGCAGAGCGGATGTTGTTGTGCTGGACAGAACTAATGGGAGTCAGTAGCACCTGGGAGCCACAGGCTTCCCATTCCTGATGCTGACAGTAACTTAACTGGATCAGGGTTCCACCATCTCTGATGAGGAAGGGCCAAAGGGCCAAAGATCTCAAGATCATTCCCTGGAACCTTCAAGTAGGACTGGAAAAGACTCCCTTACTAAAATCCTGGAGAGCAACCATGAACCAGGGCTGGATGGATCATTGATCAGACCCAGGATAAGGCAGCTTCCGGTGTTCATACAGTTACTGTCCTTGACACCTGCAGCCAATCTGCAAGTTTAATTAATGTCCGTATCTTTTTATCCAAACTAAGAATATCTGGAAACGTTTCTGGGGTTTGTAATGCTTCGTATCTGCATGTAACCTTTCAGATCAAGGTGAAGAGGAATGTTCTAAGAAAGTGCTGAGAAGGTGAATGTTTAAATGGCATGAGGCTGATCCACATGCTGCATTCCTTTAGTATTATTATTATTATTCTCATTTTTGCCATAAGACTCCGTGGTGGGATACAGCAACTAAAAATATAGTATATATAATATTAATATTATATCTACTTTAATATATAATATACTTTAATATTAAAACAAATTACAGATATGAAAATAGAGTGTGTCCTGAAAATATAGCTCACACAGGGTAAAGAGGAACTTCTTTAACATACAAAGGAATCTACATAATGAAAGTGCCCAATACACCTCTAGTGGTGTGTGTGTGTGTGTGTGTGTGTGTAATTCCACAAATTTGGGGCTGCCACAGAGAAGGCCAACTCTCAGGGCACCCCCCCCCCAAGGCTCTGAGGGCATTTGAGAGGGTCTGTACGGAAGGAGATGATCTTTCAGGTATTTGGGGCCTAAGTCATTTAGGGCTTTAAACACTAATATGGACACCTTCAGTTCATCCCAAAAACGTAACAGGCAACTAGTGCAGCTATTTTAAAATGGAAGCTATGTGAGATCTAAATGAAAAACCCCAGCCATTAATCTGGCAGAGAGGTGAATTTAGGGCAGTGTGAGATGGGCACGCAGCAGAGATGGGCACTCTCTCAAAGCCCCATATGTGCTTATCCAGTTTTGGGAAGGAGATGTGAGGGCTCTGACAAGGTCCTAGAGTCCTCCTGCCTCTTTGTCCAGGCTGGGCAAGTGCTCACTGGACTTTGGGAAGGAGACGGGAGGGCTTCAGGACTCTGCCAGAGCCTTGTGCTGTCAAAGCCCTACTGGGGGGAGGGCATCAAATGGCCTCTCACAGGGCGGCATATTACCAAAATCCACCCTGTCTGGCAGTTGCATTTTGGACCATTTTGACTTCAAAGGCAGCTCCTCTTATAGAACCTTGTAATAATCCAGTAGAGAAGTTGCCACAGCAAGTCAATTTCTTGGTTGCTGAACCCAGGACACCTCCATAAATCCATCCACAACTCACCATGTGGGAGGAGCTCTACCTGATTAATGCCCCATGGTTCAGGTGGGTTTTGACCACACTGGCGATGCAGAGTTGCATAGGTGTGGTTCTGATCTGCCTCAAATGCAGATATGGGGAGAGCTGCTCATAGGAATGGCTCCTAAAAGGATGTAGCTGTGTGGGCAAAGTGTGCTCAAGGTTGCAAGCCCTACGCACATTTACTATGGGAGTGAATCCTATTGAATTTGGGACCTGATTCTACATGTACGGTAATTAGGATTAGGCTGCAGGGAGTACCTGTTGCTTTTTCTCAAGAGCTTTGAGAACAGTTTACCCTCTGGCACTAAATATAAACAACTGGTGCACTCCTCTGATGTAATATATATGAATAGATGATGACTATCCCAGGGTACCATTAATTTACCACCCTAGATTCTTCTTATTTGTTTTGCAGGAGGTGGGGTACAAGTCTTCTACTACAAGCAACATATGAGATTAGCAAACTGCTCTTTGTGATGCAGTAAAAAAAAACCCAATTCCCTTGTTGTCTTCTTCCTCCCTCCCTGTTAAGCCATCCCAGTGCAGCGCTGACTGAAAGCCCCGCCTGTGATGGAGAGGCCTGAATTATTCATCCCCGTGCTAATGGCAGGTGATGAGATCTTTTCACACGATGGCCCTGTCAGGAGGTGTTTATCACTCTGTTTCCCCGGCAGCTCTGCCATTACTGCAGGGCCAAAAGACACCCCCTCCTCACACAAGGCCTGACATGTATCAGTAGACGTAGCACTTTAAAGATGCCTCTCTCTTTTTGCCTGAGAGGTCAACTGAAGGTTATTATGAACAAATTATTTCTTCATTTCCGCTGACTGAGTAGATAGCCTTAATGATCTGTCACTTAGCAATAGGCTGCCTGTTCAAACATAAAGCATGGCACACTGATGGGCTTCTAACTAGAATCGGTTCGTTTTAGCTATTCTCTTGTCAAGCATGTTTCCAAGATACATATACTATTTACATATTCATGAGCCTCGACAGACACTGGTGCCATGAGAAGGCCTGTCTGATAATGGGATACAAGTTTGTACTGTGTCCTAAGGCACTCAAAGTCTATTAAGCGAATAAACTTGATTCTGTTCTGTCCTGCCTAGGTGGTACTTTTCAGTCTCTATGGCAGCTCGAGCCAATATTTGTCTTGGTTCCCCCCACCTCAGCACCTCTCTCCCTGTCTTCCACATCAAAGAGTTAATTCCATTGTAGAAAATGGATATTTTAAAAAGAAAGGGATGGTAAACAATGGCATAACAAAATTTGGGAAATAGCTTTCCTAACAAAGCTTACAGTACTTACTACAGAGAATAGCAAGAAAAGCAAGTCTCTAATAAATTTATAGAATGGCAAAGCATTTTTGTTAACCATTGCAATACTCCATTTCAAGACAACACCTGGCCTTGTACTTTGTTCTCACTTATATGACTGTAAACAATCTCACCTGTTTATATAATTCCTTGGCTTATTCACTAAAACTACAAATATGCATGGAACCGTAGAGCGGTAGAGTTGGAGGGGACCATGAGCACCATCTAGTCCAGCCCCTGCAATTCAGGAATCTTTGGTTCAATGTGGGGCTTGAGCTTATGATCCAGAGGTTAAGAGTCTCATGCTCTACTGATGGAGCTATCCCTCAGCATCCCTGTAAGGAAACAATAATATTTAAGGTTAATTACTTTTTTCTATTCTTTTCATTCCTTTTTTTTTAAAAAAAAAGACTTTTAAAATCTCTCTGTGTGTGTATGTGTGTGTACACACAAAACAAATCTGGGTAGATTAGATATTTATGTGTTAGTTTTTTTTCTCTATTTGTAAGTACAGTGGTACCTCGGGTTACAGGCGCTTCAGGTTACAGACACTGCTAACCCAGAAATAGTACCTCGGGTGAAGAACTTTGCTTCAGGATGAGACAGTGGCATAGCGTGGGGGGTGCAGGGGGGGCCGGCCGCACCGGGCGCAACATCTGGGGGTTAGGGGGTGAAAATCCATGGGTTAGAGGGCACAAATTACTTGCCTTGCCCCGGGTGCTGACAACCCACGCTACGCCACTGGGATGAGAACAGAAATCACGTGGTGGTGGTGCGGCAGCAGCGGGAGGCCCCATTAGCTAAAGTGGTACCTCAGGTTAAGAACAGTTTCAGGTTAAGAACGGACCTCCGGAATGAATTAAGTTCTTAACCCAAGGTTAACACCCCTTGGGAAGGGACTAACTCAGGGGTCAGCAAATGTTTTCAGCAGGGGGCTGGTCCACTGTCCCTCAGAACTTGATGGGGGGCGGACTATATGTTGGGGGGGGGGGAATGAACAAATTCGTATGCCCCACAAATAACCCAGAGATGCATTTTAAATAAAAGGACACATTCTACTTATGTAAAAAAACGCTGATTCCCAGACCGTCTGCAGGCCGGATTTAGAAGGCGATTTGGCTGGATCCGGCCCCCGGGCCTTAGGTTGCCTACCCATGGACTAACTCTATTTAGCTGTATCTTGATATGCCATCAAACTGTTAACTTTTTTCACCCATAAGGGCCAAAGATAGACATGCTCTCATTTAAATTCCAAATGGATGGATCTGGAGACTGCTGCTCAGGCAAAACAAAAGAGGAATGATAAGGAAAGCTAAAATAGTTGCAATGAGAATAATGAAATAATGAAATTTCATATCCACAGGTCTTCAGACACCAAAGTCAAATAAATCAGTCTGCTGTCGAGAGCCCTTGAAACCTTCTGTTTTAAATTATATTGCCTGTTTGAAGTCAAATTGTCTGTATAAGAAAGGCTTGGCTACTTAATATAAGAGGTCTTTTTGGCTGCTCCTTCTTGGGTGTTCCCCATCATGGGAGTTAGGAGAGGGAGGATGTGCTTAAGGCTCTGCTGTCTCCGTTGAATTCCCAATGACTTGATTTCACAGGGGTCTGTATGCAGTGGGACTGAATAGCTGTAGCAGGAGGCCCACGATACATGGAGAGGCTCTTCACATGATTTAGAACCCTGCTGCAGATCAAAGGCCATGGGGCGGGGCCTCTTTGGACATCACAGAATGGGACATCACCACCATTATGGTGGTGGAGTGTCACCTGAAAAGAGCTTTTGGGTGCTTGCTGTTCTGGGAATAGCAGAAAGCAGTTTCCGGTTAGTTTAAGTTTTCTGCAAAAAAAAAAAGGGAGCTTTTTGAAGGTGATATGGTTACTGATTATGATGTTTCACCTTTTCCGAAGTCTGTTTGTTGACGTCATTTCCCCTGTCTGCTGCTTCTCTATGATTTCTTCCTTAGGGCTAGCTTTTGACCATCCAAGACAACCAGGTATTAGGTAGTGAAGGGTGATGACATCACAGCTCTGTGTAGGCAATCCAAATTGTCTACATACTCATGCTGCTAAGAGCAAATGAAGTTGATTAAGAGTGGCAAGAAGACCTTTCAGACTGGAACACCCTAGCTAACTGCCAGGATGCCACCAAGCTTAAAAGCCTTTTCGGGGCAATGTTCCCAAATATGCAACCATTCCCTTTCACAGAAAAAATAGCTGCAGTGGGGGAATTGCCTACACTGGTGAAAACACTTGTGAGAATTGCCGCCCCTGTTCCGCACAGCCTCAGCTAACACATTTTGAATGAATTCCTTCTCAGATGGCACTCATATATCTATAATGACCGCTCCCCGCTTAAAACGGGGGGCGCCCTTTGTGTGGACGCGTGCAGCCCCTAGATCTGGAGCGGCTCCAACAGCATAGGCTTGGCTTTGCCTTCCCTCAGGTGGGATACCTGGAGGTCTCCGCCTACCTCAGTCAGTTGTCCAATCCCACCTGGGGGAAGCGTTGCCAAGGAGACCAGGCCAGGTAGGGGAGGGATTACCTGCCCACACAAAGGAGGGAGGATCTTACCTGGGAATTCTCACTTGGCTCCAGAGCTTCTCCCACCCTACCCACCCTCAGTTAATGTCTTATTTTGCAGGTTAATTTTTCCTCACAGGTTTTGCAGGTTAACTTTTCTTCACAGGTATGCAGGCGCTGCTACGTTAAGGTCACTGTTAAAGGGCCGGAAAGGAATTTCCCTGCATTGGCAGGTTTCGCCTTTCCCGTAGCAAAACGTCACAACTTTGGCGGTATCAGGCCTTGGGCGGAATCCCTTTGTCCATCTTCCTCTTTGCGGCAGCGATACCAGGGTTCCCCGTTAAAGGGGTTTTCTGAAGGGAGGCTTTGACCGTACGCCGAGAGGTCGTCATTGCTCTCCCCTGCGGCAGCGGCGTTACGGGGGCGGCTATCTCTGCTTGAACATATGTTCTCCAGAGCCGGCCCATCCCCCCCACACACACACATTGGATAACCCTGATGCTCCCTAGGTCCCCGGCTGGGGACTGGGGAGGGACAACACCCAATGCCTGAGCCAAGGTCTACCCACATTTGAAATTTAATAAAGTTGTGGCTAATTTAATCCCATAGCACGTTGTCTTGAGTCGTTATTCCACATGACGGGGGGACCGCGCGGGATCTGGGGACTCCGCCTGTCCACGCAATGGAAGGAAACTGGCTTATGTTCATTCATCAAGATTAACACAGGGGTTACATCCACACAGGTTAGCTTTCATTTAATGCACATGGCTTACACACACACACACACCAACATGTGCACAGCCCTTTTTTACAAAGATGAAATCCTGAAAATTGACTGAGCTAACCAGCCCCTCTTCTCTCAGTCCCTCTTCCTCTTCAAAAAGCTGACTCTTTATGCTCAGCCCCCAGCAGCTCTGCACATGCTCTGTTGGGTTTAGCATCATAATGAATAATATATTACCCCAGTTACTATAGTAGACTGAATATTCATTTTCATAAATAAGGTTATATGTATCTTTGATAAATAGATTACCATTTAAATAAGTATCAGTGTGATTATCATGCTAGCAATTAGATAATGTTAAATTGAGCAAAGTATTGTTTTTGTTAATTATATCTATTTGTTTAAACAAAACCGCAGAGGACACAAGGAGAGTACAAAAGCTATTAAACACAAAATAAATAAATAAATAAATCCACCAGTGTTTAATTGTAGGTCTGTGTTAATAGCAGTAGTAGCTAAGTGGGGACCACATATACAATTCTTGTTTTTCAAACTAATTCTGATGACTTCTATTAAAAGTGTACAGAAAACTTTCAAAATGAAACAAAAACCTTATATAAAGGTTGTAATACGAATGAAAGTGTTATTAACATTGCAGGAAATTTTAAATAAATTGGAATTAAAAGTTTAAATGCAGGTACTTTAGAGAAAGTAATTTCTGATGGTTTGACAGAAGAATAAACTACCTCAGAAGGTGGCGGACTTCTTGGTGGGTTAGATGGCCATCTGTCAGGGATTATATAGTTGTGATTTGTGCATTGTCAGGGGGTTGGACTAGAGGATCCTTAGGTACCCTTCCAACTCTACAATTCTATGATTCTAAGTAGACATAGACTGAGGAATAATAGATCAGATGTACCTAGTTAGATCATGGGTTACAAGAGGATATGGATGCGACACATTTAAACCAAATCCAATGTCACTAGTTTCTCTGGCCTTGATTACAACTGTAGCAAAAATGTAATATTGCCAGGAAATGTACATCCAGATTAATAGTGCAATCCTATACATGTTTAGCCAGAAGTCAGCCCCACTGATTTCAGTTTTGGTGAACATTGATATATGGATTTCTTATGTACTCCTTGTTTAAAATGAATTGTTGAGAATGGATGTTCTTTGAACTAATTTAAAAGTTGGTTATGACATCATGTAAAGCCTCTTTCCAAAAAAAATATATATATAATGAAGCATAAAGTTCTCTGGAGTGATAATTGAAAGCATATTTGGCTTCTTAAAAACTAGATTTAGTTGCCTGAATAAATCTGATGACACATGCTTTCTTGGAACATTTTATGTTGCCCACTTAACCTTTTCTGGTGATAAAACATACTTTACTTTTAGTGGAGGAAGCAAAGTAATGAATCAGAACAAATTATTGAAATAAATGAACCAACAAATTGTTGGCAAGGTACTATACAACTTATAAGTATAGAACCTGAATGTTCAGGAAATGGCAATGACAACATCAGACTGATATTTTTAATTTGCACTCCAAATCTAGGGATTGTAGGCAGTTTTCCATTAACCTCAAGGTAATCTATCAAACCCTAATTTGAAAAAATTACATGTTTAAATGTTTCTCTTAATAAGCATCTATGAAATTACATACTGAAATAAGAGTGGATGTAATTCCAAGTTACCTTTCAATGTTATCATTATTTTCAGGCCGAGATCCAAAAAGCCTGCTTTGCGAGTGAGAGGAAATGGCACTATAAATGTATACTCGGAAGTAACCCACAATGAGTTCAATGGAGTTTACTCCCACAAAAATGTGTGGAGGATATCAGTCTAGAAGTTGACTTCTCTCTCTCTCTCATTCTCATGCAATTGAGATTTCTCACGAATGCATTCCTGTGTGGCAAAATGCATGTTTTATTATGTTTAGTGAAACTTTTCGTTTTAGCCATTTTTGAGAACATTGGTAAAATGACTTCTATCAGAAAGTGGAAGAGGGAAGATACCCCCAAATGCAAAGCTACATAGTGAATGGAAAATCCAGAACAATGATATCTGAGTTATGTTGTGCAGGTAAGTGAGCTGGTGTTTGTCCGCAGACACCTTTCCAGGTCTTGTGGCCAGCATGACTAAACCGCTTCTGGTGCAATGGAAATGCTGTTTACCTTCCTGGCACAGCTTTACCTATTTATCTACTCTTATTGGTATGCTTTCGAACTGCTAGGTTGCCAGGAGCTGGAACAGAGCAACAGGAGCTCACCCCGTCATCTGGATTCGAACTGCTGATCAGCAAGCCCAAGGGGCTTGGTGGTTTAAACCACAGCACCACCCACTCGCTACCATAAGTGTGTAGCATTGAAATGTAACATGGGTTGAGGCAAAGACTGTGTGCAATGTATCTGGAAGTAAGCCACCAAGTCTCTCCCCTTCCCCTGCCTCTAGTGCATTTCCTTGAAAGTCCTCCCCTCTCCGCCCCCCAAAAACCCCTCTGCCTGAGGTTTAATATTTTCCATGTGTGTGTTTTAACAAAAAAGTTGTTGGTGGTGATGATGATGAAATTGGGGGTGACACACACCTCATGCATATGCATGAGAGCATCCTGCTCCTATATGGGCCTCTCCAGATTTAAGCCAGTACTCCCACACACCCAAAATAATCAGAATCGCCTCAAAAGGCAGAAAGGAATTACATTCCAGACGAAACGTGCTCTGAAATTCCATATCTGTATAATAGCATTCTGAAAAGTTCACATGTGTCCGCAAGACAAAGTAATATACACTTCAGTGGGTATAGGGTGCATAGCGGCGGTTCCCAAAATATGCTGTGAGAGAACTCCCTGAGTGAGAAATAAAGTAATTAAATAATTAAAGGTCCCAATGAGTCCAAAGAACATCTTCACAAAGGAGGCTGCCTGCTCTTTCGCTGCGTGATCCCGTGCTCTGATCTCGCCTCCTCCCAACGAGCCTCTATGCTGGGTCAATTCAGTCACAATGGGAAGAAGAAGAAGGACCATCACTCATTCTCATTGCAGCTCTGCTGATTAAGGCCAAACCTATATTGGTTGTGATCAGCCTCTTTGTGCTTGTCCCCCACCCCTCCTAGATGGCCGCGTGTGTAGATCTGGGTCAGGAATGTGGCATGAGGAAGGAGGGCTTTAATTATTTGCCTTCCCTGCACCCTGACCCTAGATCTGGGTCCATCCCCTGTGGTTGCCAATGAAAGCTTCCCTGCCAGAGCTAACAGCAGCTCACAGAAGATTTCCATCAGAGTCACAGCGGGAGAGAAGAGTTAGCTTCTTGTGTGTCACCATCCCAATCCTATCACATTCCCAATGGCTGCTTTTTAGTAAAGGGGGGGGGGGACAAGCACTCAAAGGCACACACTGTGCAAAAGGCAAATTCCATGCTAGATCATTAGGGAAAGGGATTGAAAATTAAACTGGCAACACCATAATGCATAATTTGGATTACTGAGCACAGTTCTAGATGCCTCACCTCAAAAAAGGATGTTGTAGATTTGGAAAAGGTTCAGAAGAGGGCTAATCAAATGATCAAGGGCACGGGTAGGCAAACTAAGGCCCGGGGGCCGGATCCAGCCAAATCGCCTTCTCAATACGGCCCGCGGACAGTCCAGGAATCAGCGTGTTTTTACATGAGTAGAATGTATCCTTTTATTTAACATGCATCTCTGGGTTATTTGTGGGGCCTGCTTAGTGTTTTTACATGAGTAGAATGTGCACTTTTATTTAAAATGCATCTCTGGGTTATTTGTGGGGCCTAGGAATTCGTTCATGGTTTTCCCCCCAAAATATAGTCTGGCCCCCCACAAGGTCTGAGGAACAGTGGACCGGCCCCCTGCTGAAAAAGTTTGCTGACCCCTGATTAAGGGGATGGAGCGATGCTCCTATTGAAAAAAAGGTTGCTGCATTTGGGACTTCTTATCTTAGAGAAAAGGTGACTAAGAGGCCACATGAGAGACCGCTCTAAACAGACAGACAGGTAGTGGACAAGATTTATCTAAGGAGCTGAAGAGAGAAATACTTCCAAAAACTGTAAGGAAGAGCAGATCATCTCTTCCATTTACAGTCTTGCCTACTAAAACTTTAATCAATACTCAACTAATGGGTGCTGTGGCTCCATGCGCTGAGTATCTCTGGAACAAAACATTTGTTCTTCCTTGAACCAAATGCACAGTGACCTGACATGTTTATTTTGGGACTCAAATCTCCTTAACTTCAGCATATTTCCCCCCCAAGATTATACCCATTACTATTTATTGGTGGCATTCAAATGAAGTCACCCACATAGCCAGAATTTAAGTTTTCAGTTAAGAGGCTGATGGAAAATTTACTTTGTTATCCTGGGTGGACATTTAATGTTACAGCGTATTTACAGTTTATAACTTTATGAACTCATTTTAACTTACTTTTCTAGGTCTTTTTTACTGCATTTATATCCAGAATTCAAAAGAAATATGCCATGGTCCTTGGAAGCTTTGCTATCTAATGCTTTCCTTTTTATCACAGTAAGTAGATGCCTGAATAAAACATTCCTATGCATGCATACCTAAGTAGCACCATTTTCTTTTTGAAAGTATGCCCTACAGTGCAATCTTATATATGTCTACTCAAAAGTCAGTCCTGTTGAGTTCAATGAAGCTTACTTTCCAGTAAGTGGCTATAGGGTTGCTACCTTAAATACAACACAGAAATAGGTTGTGATTTACCACTCTTAGGTCTACACTAAGACTGGAAAAGTTTGCTTTGATTTCTGAGTAGAATGATAATATATTTGCTTATTTAGATTTGTATATTAAGAATGCATATATGTTTTAAAAAATGTGTTTTTTACCTTGTAAACAGAATAAAAATGGTTAGATCATAATTTAAAGTGCATGCAATTTAACAAAGTAGTTTCCAGAGGTACCGATCTTGCAATCACAAAATTACTCAAAAAGTTGCAGAAAGTGGTCATATCTTGTGAAACCTTTTTTACTAAGATGTTGAAATTCTGTACACGGAGTTTCAACACACTTTGATTCCCTGCCACGACTTTATTGCTTACTGCGAGTGTTTGGTAGTTAATGTGATAAGCCAGTGTAAGGATAGGAAAATGCAATATTCACATTTCAGTACATAGAGTTTGGCGCTTTAATGAAGACATGAAGATAGATTTCTGCATTTCTCCAAGTGCACTGTGTTTACTTAAAATATTATACTGCATTTGGGGTAAGAGAAGAGAGAATAAATGGAGGCCTATTTCATACTAAAACTGCCATGGCTAAAAAAAGTCCTCTTAATTATAAGACGGCCAGAAATGAAGAAATGCACCCCCAAAAAAGAAGACACATTTGCATAACATTTGCATAGGCTAATTCATACGTATAGATGCAAGTTTAGAAACAATTGCAAACATTTAAGTGGAAACATAATTCATCTCACCATAGTGAGGACGGCTGTGAGTCGGTGCCTGTAGGCCTGCTATGCTGTTCAGGTGCTCACTGTTAGTGGATGACTTCCAGGCCCCTGCTTTCCCTTCTTGGGTTTCTTTTATTTTTAAACTAGACTTGGACCAGACATCCCTTCAAATAAAGGACTCCTTAAAAGAGAAGACTATTCTCTGTAAAGTAGCACACATGGCTACCCTACTTATTTATAAGAACTGCATTGAAATGTACTTCCCAGTTCTGCAAGATCAAAACACGATGAACCTCCAGTCTGCATATTACACAGAATGAGTTAGCTTACTGCACTAGCCTAGATCAAAAGCACAGGGAGCCACACACATATGCACATAAATGTTCCCCTAAGTCAAAAAGGCTGGTCCTTGCAACATGACAGGAAGTGTTGGGGTGCACATAGCTACATGAAATCCAATGAGCTCTATCCCAGAATCCTCAGTCACCAGGGATACTGGGATGCAACTCTCAGGTTGCATGGTGCTTAGAACAGCAGACTCCCATAGCCAGACTTGCTTGTCACAGAAGAGGGCTCAAAAAGTTATTTACTTTCCGACTACTTCTCTGCTTTACAAACTCAAAAAAATCCTAAGGTACCCACGTTGTCCCTGATAAATCCTATAGGTACCCACTTTGTCCCTGATAAATGCCATAGGTACCCACTTTGTCCCTGATAAATCCTAGGGTACCCACTTAGTCCCTGATAAGTGGGTATAAGACTGCAGCCTAAGGGAACAAAACCAACTCATTAACTACATAAGGTGGGGGGACTGTCTACAGTGGCAGAGGAAGCCACTCAGGTGCCTGGGGTGGTGCACCCAGGGGTGAGGGTGGGGTGAGCCGCCCATAGGGGCGGGGCACACCGCAGGTCCTGCGGAGTCTGTCTGCCTCCTCCCATTCAGCCACCCTATAGCTGGGAGGGAAGCAGTGTATGGACCGTTTGGGCAGCGTGGAGCCGGTGTGCACCCAAGCCACTATGTCTCTCCCAGGAGAGACATGTGGCTCAGGCATGCTTCAGGCCCTGCAGTGAGTTCCGTTGGGTGTTTTGTCACCCCCTCAGTGGTGACAACCAGCGTGGCCTACACCCACCGCACCCCCCTTCCTCCGCTCCTGACTGTCTATCCAGGATGGTTGGCATGCTGAATACTAGCATGAATAATATTATTATTAATTCCTCATAAGGAAGTGCTTAAGTGAACTCATCTAAGTGAGCCATCTAACCACTTGTGTGATCTGATTAGATGAAGTGAAATTCTATGGAAACATTCAACAAATAGTTTCATATCCATTGCCTCCATAATAATTTATTTGGGTATAGGTATGCTGGACATATGGGGTTGTGCCCAGTTAAATCACTGGGTCCCCTGTATTGTCCCTGAATCTTCCCCAGAGGGTTAGGTGAACTCCCTGAGGAGGTGGGACCTAAAGGGGGAGGAGTGGAAAAGGAAGTTGCACTGGGTGCACAGAACTTCATACATGCAATGATTTAGTTGGATACAACCCATGACATTATTGACAGAGAAAACCCTATCAGGAAACTGTCTTCCTCAATCAGACTTGGTGGCTATGGAAGGTCCCTCAAAATAATGGCGGAAGAAGCTAATGTGCTCATGTTTCCAAACCTTGTGAGAACAGTGAGCATATCTGGGGGATCCTACCAGGGATGTGGGGGAAAATTTGTTCAGTTCACATTTTAATATGAAGATACTTGGCATGCAAAAACACATTCTGTTGGAGAAAATTACTTGGAAAAATGTGTGTGTTAGGAGAAATGAGTATGGAATTTCATGCAGACTTTTAATTTTTTTTAAAAAAATCACAAACTGATATGAAAATGGAACAAACGGAATTTGAGATTGGAAAAATGACAACTGGAAACAAATGAAATTGAAAGATTAACGCAGCCATAGATCCAACATGATGTCTATGCCCTTTCTGTCATTCAGAGGTCACACACGAGACCCACATTTCTCTTCACACTAGACCTGCACTTTTCATTCATAGAACATCTGGTCAGCAGCAGCTGGCCAGATTCCTAAAAACACATAAGCTTGGCATGATGGTGGTGGCTTCTTGTGTTCCCCAACACTTGTATGTAGGGTGATACATACTGGTGCTGCTGGTTTAGAGGCTCCTTGGACTGTGGGGTCCCAGACCTGTACCCATTGGTCTGACCGTAGTGATGCCACTAATCTGAATCAAATGGCAATGGTCCACACAAACCATGCCTATCCAAAACTTCTCAAGATTATCTCTTTTTTGTACTCCATGTTCTTAATTCTCAGTATCACTCAATGTTTCCTAATTTAGTTATTGCATGTGTTGCTGCTGACTGAAGCACATTCATATTCATACTGATGGTGTGTGTTTAAAAACAAATTAATAAAGAAGCAAAGGGAGGGGCGATACATTGTTGCTCTATATTTTGGACGCACAAAGGTTGTTGCATGGCCTGATCAGCAGCATGTGTACCTGGCAAATGTCAGCAAGAAAAGATTGCAAGTGTTGTGACTCAGGAAGCGAGTGGACTGCTAAGCCTTGCACAATGACAACACTTCATTCTCTCTGTACTTATTACACACAAACCCGAAGGCACCAGCATGTTGCATCTGTTGCATCTGTGTTCACTTACAAAGGTGATGTGGCTGCTCCGGTGACTGGACATCTGAACAATGTGAAATTAGAGAAGTGAATTGAATCAATAGTTGGTCCAGGAGGCAATGGGGATGCTCTATCCTTTGAGCTGTTAGTAGGTGTGCTGAGTGCATACAGATAAACTGATAAATGGCCAATTCAATAGACTGGTAGCAAACACATGCTTTTCCAGAGATGACTTTTTAAGTCTCCATACATCAAACAGACAGTGTCAGCCTTTGAGGATAAACCTGTGATGACTTGTTGTGTTCTTTGAACTGCCTCTGAGGCCCAGAATGCCTGAATGTTCCTCCGAATCTGTTGGGAGGATTGAAAGCTTCAAAGAGGAACACTATCACATCCGAGGGGGAATGCATTGATTGAAGGAACCAGTGTGAAATAGTCTTTAATAATTACCAGAAAGCTGGAATCGACTGGTGTTTTGCTGAGCTATATTTTATCTTTATTGGATTAACTGTGACACAGTAGGTTATGTCAAAGGGAATCTGCATGAATATTAAAAGTAAATGTGGTGTGAATAATAGATAACTTACATTAGATGCACCAGCATGCAGTAATTTTTAATCACCTATGTAATTAGATTAAAACAAATCTGCTGAATAAAACACATTGTCTTATAATCTGAACGCAAAACACCCCAAAAGTTATGGTTTACAGTGGTGTTTGGCAGCCCTTAACAAAAGTATTGATATCTGGGCACCTATAGATATGTGGATTTCTGAAATGTATTTTGCAAAAGGTTCCTGGAAGCTGGGAGAAGCAATAATAGGCATCCCTTATCTAATTTAGACTGAAGTCAATAAGAAATAGTCCTAAAAACCACAAAGAAGAACCTTGAATTGTGTAATCATTGTACTCTCAAAATGAACAGAAATGTTGAGAGATAGTAGCACAAAAAGAAATCACGAGAGAAATGAACGTATTGCTAAATTAACTCCTACAAGGCTCAGGACATGCTACAGTAGATATCCTGCAAAGCAAAGGGGAATTGAGATTTCTTGCCATTGCTTTTTATATAAGCTTGCAAGGAAAAATGTGATTTGATCTTGCAAAGGAATGGAGAAAGCACAGTAACAGAGTTTGCAAGGTAGATATTTGTAAACACATAGACAAGTTTCCCAAAACCAGGAACACCCACACAACAAAGAATGCAGACAACACAATAAACACACGCAACTGAAGTGAGATGGCACAGTAGTAGACTAGAGATTGGCAATGGAGGACCCTTGAGACAGACTGGTTCAATTGTGAGGTGTTTCCTGCTCCTGTTGCCAGTCTAGGGATAAAAGCAATGTGTGGAGACAGGTGCATTGACAGACCGCTGGGTCGACGTGGCTTCGGCACACTCCCAAGCGCTTCTCAAAATGGCCTTCTGGCAAACCCTGTTTCTGCTCAGGGGTCTTCACTGAATCCTGTGGTGCAGCTATTGTGCCCATGTTTGCATGGTGGGGATGGGGCAGATTCGATTCCATTTGCATTTGCATTTAAAGGCAACAACAGCAGCAAAGATACTCGTTCCCAAGTACTGGAAAATACAAGATTTGCCCACGCTGGAAGAATGGCAGATGCAACTGATGGACTATATGGAACTAGCAGAAATGACCGGCAGAATCCGAGACCTGGGAGAGGAAGCAGTGGAAGAGGATTGGAAGAAATTTAAGGACTATTTACAAAAACATTGTAAATTGTATGAGTGCTAAGAAGGATGCGAGATTGAAAATATCATGGCACCATTAAGCTAGTTGAAAAGAATATGAGAATGAGTGAAGTTTAAGAGAAAGATAAATTTTGAATAAATATCATGCTTAAATCAGGGATTTAAGACTTAGATAAAAGTATTCAAAGTTAGGGACACAATATTGGAAATTTATAGAATAAGAATTGAAACAAGGTGATAAATTGCTGGTTAAAATTGTATAAATTTGGAACGCAGGAGCGAGAGATGTGAGGAAGTCCAAAAAGCGAAGAAAATATGGTTACTAAAAGATGTTAATTCTATTTTCTTTTTTCTTGTTCTGTTTTCTGTTTTTTCTGTTATCTTTTCTATTGTATTTATAAAATCTTTAATAAAAATTTTTTCTAAACAGCCAAAAAATAAAATAAAATAAAGGCAAACCTACCTAAATTGTACTTCTTGAACCAATACGTGAACCGTGTCTTGTTGTTGCTGCTGTAAGGTTTAGATTGCTTTTATGGTTGTGTTTTGTTATTGGTTTGCACTTTATGTTTTACTTTTTCTATTGTATATTGAAACCACTTTGTCATTTTTAAATAAAAGGTGGTACATCAATGAATAAACTATGTTAAGAGACGACAGGTGACCAGAGATGAGAAGACTTCAGTAGTCTGGGAGAAGGATGTCCAGGGTGTGGACTGGAGTAATTGCTGAGGGTATAAAGAGGAAATTGCAAGTCTACTCATGTGCAGAATGTGGCCATGACAGGATCTATATAGAATTAATTCGTTAACCCTTCTCATCAGTAAAACAAAAAAAACCTCCTTAGTCATTTTTATAAATTGGCAGTAATACAGCTTTCTCCCCTTGGAACAATGCAAAAAGTCTTACCAAAACTATAAGAAGTAAATGTTCATTTCTCATTTTCCCTCGTTTGTGGTTTGTTTAGACCGATTAAGTAATCCATACCTTCCAGCATCTGAGAGAGGAAGATGAGAACACGTTTTCAATTTGAGTGAGGAAAGGCTTTATCGGAGCATGGTAGGGAGAAAACCATTTCCACTCTGTCCATTAGCATGCCCTTCCAAGGACCTTTTGAAATATTAATTGTAAAACAAACATTTCCCTAAAGTGCAGAACTCTTTTGGTATCATAGAGATCAGTTTGGGGTAATATAACATCGCAAGTCTGGTTTAGTTTAGTTAGCTTAGTTTACTGCATTTATTCATTGCTTCCAGCAACCAAAGGAAGTCCCAAAGCGACTTACAGAAAGAAAAACAAAGCACTAGCATGCCATCTATAACAATGTCTCTAGTAAAACAATACAAATACACTATAATCACTTAAGCCACCTAAAAACAAAGCTATCCATTACCCTCAAGACAAACATGAGCACCAACATGCAGCCACTGAAAGCTGACCTCTGTTGTGCAAATGGCTTGGGCAGGGGCAGGAATTCTGAAAATATGACAGTGTTGGCACCAAGCAAATCTTCCTAGGGAAGTATTCCACAAATTTGGTGGGGTGGGGCTTACAATAGAAAAAGCCCTTTCTCTTCTCCCTCTCCAATCATCTCTCCACAGGGCACACAGAGAAAGGCCTTATTAGTTAATATAAGGAAATGCTGACCTTGATGTTCTGGGGGGCCCAGCAAAGCATAGCAGCCCAGAACTAGGACATAGCATTGGGTGAGGAAACAAATTGATGAACATTGTACTCAAGCAAAATCCCAAATCCGGTTTTAATAGTCTAGCCACTGAATTTTGCGCTAGTTGCAGCTACCAAATCATCTTCAAAGACGGCCCAATGTACAACACATTGCAGTAGTATAAGCTGAAGCTTGCCAAAGGGCTCAGCTATATTGATACAGAAAAAAAGTTTTATATGCATTGTATATGCGATATAACACAGTGACACCAGATGACACTGTAGAGTCCTGTCTTTCCCTACTGGATTTCCCTGTATAAGTTTATGACATGTTTAACTGAATCACTTATTTGTCATGTCTAGATCCAGCCATAGTGTAGACCATCAAAGCCAGGGTATCCCTATCCAAACAGGATTGCAGAAGGGTGATCAGGCGAAACCAGTGGAAGGCGCTCCACACCCCAGACGCAACATGCCTCAGTGATAGTAACGAATCCAAGAATTCACCTCCTGCAAGATCTGTACCTACTCCATAAGGAGTATGAGCCCTTCTAGAATTGGTTGCGCCTCTCCTATGCAGACTGAGAAAGTGCTGTTTTATCTGGATTGAGGTTCTGTTGGTTGGCCTTCAGCCAGTCCTGATAATGGCCAGGCTTTGGTTCAGCACATCAGCAGCCACGCTGCTTAAGAGAAAAAAACTGCAAAGTCTACACTGGAGGGCCAAACAATACTCCCCAGGGGCCACCTTCTGGAGAAGGACAAGCAAGTAAGAATAGAACATGCCCCCCTCACCCAACTCACCAGTGGCATGACCTCCAGCCAGGGTACGGGGAAAGCCCAATACCATTAGCCCACCTGCTGGAAGCATCTCTAGCTAGTACTTTCTGTGTCTACCTGTACTCTTTAGTCATGCAAAGACAGGGCTAGAGAACCTCCAGGCTACAAGCCTAATTGAGTGTACTAGGCCTCAGAACTATCAGGCCATTTTGGGAAAACCACACCCACATTTCCCATGCAGGTAAAGGTAAAGGTAAAGGGACCCCTGACCATTAGGTCCAGTCGTGACTGACTCTGGGGTTGTGGCGCTCATCTCGCTTTATTGGCCGAGAGAGCCAGCGTACAGCTTCTGAGTCATGTGGCCAGCATGACTAAGCCGCTTCTGGTGAACCAGAGCAGCACACGGAAACGCCGTTTACCTTCCCGCCGGAGCAGTACCTATTTATCTACTTGTACTTTGACATGCTTTTGAACTGCTAGGTTGGCAGAAGCAGGGACCGAGCAATGGGAGTTCACCCCGTCGCAGGGATTCAAACCGCCAACCTTCTGATCGGCAAGTCCTAGGCTCCGTGGTTTAACCCACAGCGCCACCCGCGTACCCATGCAGGTACAGAATTCCAAATTCCTCCCTTGAAATGGATTTGGTGCTATCCTCAAAGCTAGGCCTCCTCCCCACTGCAGTAGCCCCCCATTTCCCTTCACAGTCACTTGCCATGTACCAGGAATACTATCGTCAGGAAAATGTAGTTTCTAAGGACTTGGGAGCCTTGGAAATCTACATTTCCCCAGGCATCCCTGACATCAGGATATTGTTACATCAGTATTCTCAGACAGACAGTAAGCTCTAGAACCAGTCTTCCTTACTGTGAACCGTGATCATGCTACCAATGGCTGCCATTACCATTTTTTGTGGAAAGAGCAGAGGGCAGGAGGAGGCCTGAGAGGCCCAAAAAGGTCCAGGATTTGTGGGACTGTGGGGCATGTGGGCCTTGCTCACAGTGATACTGTGGTGTGGTGCTGGGCCCAAACTTCAAAATGCACTTGGATATAAGTAATTCTCCTTTTGGAGACAGAGAACTATTTGTTTTATTTGAGCCCCTTCCAAACCAAGGCAGGAGTCTTATCCATCCTTAGTAAGGATGGCTTATCTGAACACAAGACTATCCGAGGTAGAGAGAGAAAATGGTGCCAACACAAACAAAATAAATCCTATTGATGTTCAGTTGTCCAAATGTGAAATGATATTTATTTACTCTTGAAGCAAAGAGTTATCTTATTATTGGTCCACCTCTGGTTTCTTGTGTTGGAAGAAACATGTTCCTCATATTGTATTAGTGGTCTATAAGTGTATTTTTCATTCCAGGTACACACATTAGAAAGATGATAGGCACAGCAATTACCTAAAACGATACTTATTCAAACTATTTGCTCATGCTGTAGATACCCACATAGTATCACTGTGTTGTCGGGGGAGGGGGAGGGGAAGAAGAAGAAGAAGAAGAAGAAGAAGAAGAAGAAGAAGAAGAAGAAGAAGAAGAAGAAGAAGAAGAAGAAGAAAGCAGCACGTGAAGCAATCCCAATTCTACTTAAAGCATTTTCAGTTCCAGATGCTGGAATTGGCAAACCATAAATTCCAGAATATTATAGTTAATGAGGCTATTCCAAACATGTTTGATGAATGAAGCCTCTATTGCACTTCAACCAGTGAAATTTCAACCTTGGCCAGGCTGGAGGAAAAGTCCAGAGGAAAATGACATCCCATCTTAATAAAGTTTCAACTCAGAGTACACACACACGCATGCACACACACACTATAACCCCTTGAAAAATACCACATTTCAAATTGAAATGCTGACACAACCTTAACTATAGCATTGTGAATGGTGATGCTATAATTAAGCTTCGATCTCTTTTGGAGGGGGGGAAGAGAGAGAGAGAGAAGTAGGAGGTTATTGTTCAATGAACTGTTCTGTCATTTGCTGCAGCGATTCTTAATTGTGTCTCATTACAGCAAGATGATCATTACTCTACTTGTCTGTCTGATTTAGAGACCACTAAAAGTGTCTTGTAACAAGCAGCCGTCTCCTATGCAACAGTCCTTTGGCTCTCACCCTCATTACTCAGAATCTGTCCAATTATTTGTCATTAAAGTAATAAAAAGGACTTCAGCAGAAAATGTGGGAGGTAATTGTTGGAGGTCTGCCGAGGAAAAAATGAAAACTGTTTTCAAGGCACTGGGAAGGTGACATCGTTAATTAAGTGTTAGAGAATATGCAAATCAGTCGCCATCTCAAGAGACTGTAATAAAACAGGGAAAACATTATTATCGCTCGAGGTAAAAGCAGGCAGAGTAACCCAGGTGCTGTGTGGTTCCCATCATAGTTACTAATGTTACCTGAACTGGCACAGGGTGCCAGGAAGAGGAAGAAACAAGGCGGCACAGTGCAATTCACTCTTGTGCTCCTCAGAACCAGAGCAATCACAGTGAGGAGCATTTACCAGATGTGAGATTACCAGATCTGCATGATTAATCTCCTTCATTCTCCAGCTACGGCAGTAATCAGTGACCAGGCATAGGCTCAATAGCAGAGCAAATGCTTTGCAAAGGGAAGACCCCGGATTTAGACTTTTGGATTTCAAACAACACAACTCCTTCACGGCCTCACATGCACAGTTGGACTGGGCACAGACAGCATCCATACCTGGGGTTCCTAATGGGAAAAAACCAGTAGAATCATTTAGGCTTATGCCTGCACATTAAGGTTTGCAGAATTCCATGGCACACATGTATACCCTATTGTGGACCCCCTTGCAGTGACCCCCACCACAGGGAACAAAGGCCTGGACAATGATAGGTGCAAAATAATTGCACGAGACAACATTCTAGGATTTAAAATTGGCCACAACTTTTATTGATTCCACTGAATGAATGGATGGAACTTTATTTGCATCAGCTGTTGGCCATAGCAACAAAAAAAAAATTGTGATATACACAGAACAAAATAAAAAGTCGATTATATAAAACACAGTTTAGGTCCTGAATCAGCAGTCAAATAGTAGACCTTATTCTGATTGCCCCAGCTAGAAACCTTGCAACCTTTGCAGTCATCTGCTCCTCTTGATCTGCCAGGAGAAACGACACTGTGGGAGTGGTTGGGCCACCTGGAATGGTCAATAAAAGAGGTGTAATAATCTCATTCCTCAGGTCTTTATAAAGAGTGCACGTGAGGAGGGCATGCGCAACTGATTTGGTGCTACCATCTCCGCAGGGACATAAGCGTTTTCCGTATGGAATCTGTTGGAATCGTCCCTCAAGTACAGCCGAGGGCAGTACATTCAGTCTTGCGAGGGTGAAGGCACGTCTATATTTTGGAATTGCTAGATTATACAGATAGGGTGCCAGAGAGTCAAAGTGGGAGGATGGAAAATGGTCATACCATGGGCAAAATTTCCTTATTGTGGCCAAGTTGCTCTGACGCTCAATATCATTTAGGCGTTGGCAAATTGGATTGTTTGCTTTACTATAACCCCACAGTGAGTAGCTGCTGTGGGGATCAACCACAAGAGTGAAGTTTTTGATTGACAATTTTAGACCAGGCACTCTTGTTGCACTAGACCGGGGGGTATTTTGTGTTTAGGCGGAGCCAGAAGTTGAATGTCCTGCACAAGATCTGTATTTCTACTGAGGGGAGATTGGCCTCTAGGTTCAATTATGCGTTTGGGACACAGGGTGGTAAAGAAAAATTGATTACACTTGTTGATAGGCTTTGGCTCAGACATTAGGAGTATATCCATTCTCAGCCTCCAGGTGGAGGGCTGACACTTGAGCAGGTTCATGTCTGGGATTAGGGGACTTTCTCAAGACATGGGTCTACCTAGATGGCCCCCAAGGCTGCTGCCAGAAGCTATGTGGCCCGTCTGCCCCACGCTTGGCTTCTCGTTATGGATAGGTGTGATTCACCACTTCACCCCAACCTGATATTAGACTCAGGGTGCCACCCAATGCCTTATCCCTCTAAAGTTGTGACCATTTGCTCTGAGGAAGGCAAAAGCTCCAAAATAGAAATATTGAAATAGAAATACTTTATTGTCACTTGTACACCTTGTATACAGTGAGATTACACGAGCACCCCCCCCCACTCAGATCTCTTAGTCTTAATTCCCCTCGTTTACTGACGCACACCCACAAAACCCAAAATACAGTTGCCCTGTTGTTATCTTTTCATTCAGCAGCCTAACAGCCCACGGATAGAAGCTGTTCTTTACCCTGTTGGTGCGACTAATCATGCTTCTATATCTTCTGTCTGAGGGCAGGAGATCAAGAAAATGCCGGCCAGGGTGTGAATCATCCCTGAGAATTTTCCTCACTCTCCTGAGGCAACATTCTTCCGCTATTTCATCCAGCGGATTCACGGGACAGCCCATAATATCTTGTGCTGTATTCACCACCCTCTGTAGGCACTTCCTATCAGTTGATGTCAAACCAGCGTACCACACCGTGATGCAATATGAAAGGACACTTTCTATTGTTGACCGGTAGAAGGAGATCATCAAATGTTGATTGACATCATTCTTTCACAATATTCTGAGGAGATAGAGTCTCTGTTGGGCTTTCTGAACCACCTGGGTTGTATTTATTTTCCAAGTAAGGTCTTCACTGAGATAAACTCCTAGGAATTTAAAGGAAGAGACTCTCTCCACACAGCCCTCCCCGATGTACAGTGGGGCTAGTTCTCCTCTCTTCCTCCAAAAGTCCAACACCATCTCCTTTGTTTTGCTGATATTAATGTGCAAGTTGTTCCCTAGGCACCATGTATATACTTTTTGGACCTCCCCTCTAATACACTGATTCGTCTCCACCTGTTATTAAACCCATTATGGTGGTGTCATCTACAAACTTAATAATTGCAGTAGACAGGTCTACTACTACAAGTCTACTACAAATCTGTTTGCAGGAAATTTCCTCCCTGGCTCTGAATATGGCAGCGGAGACTTTTTAAGAATGCTTTTAAAATGAGAAGCCTTCGCTGCCACCCGCCAGCATTTTAAGATCGCCCCGGACAGCGGAAAAGTCTCCGCTGTCCCGGGGGCTTTTAAAATGCTGGCGGGCGGCAGCGAAGCCTTCGCTGCCGCCCGCCAGCATTTTAAGATCGCCCCGGACAGCGGAAAAGTCTCCGCTGTCCCGGGAAGGCAGGCGGGGGGGAAGCAAAGACTTTCGCCCCCGCCAGCCTTCAGAAGAGGTCGGGGGACAGACTGTCCCCAGACCTGGTCTGAAGGCGGTTCGGTTTCCATAGGAACGCATTAATTGATTTTTAATGCATTCCTATGGGAAACCGTGGTTCGCAAGACGAAAAACTCGCAAGACGAAAAGACTTGCGGAACGAATTAATTTCGTCTTGCGAGGCACCACTGTACAGTCAAAGCAGGGCCGGATTTACATATAAGCTAAACAAGCTATAGCTTAGGGCCCCACTCTCTTGGGAGCCCTCAAAAAAAAATTAAAGGGAAAAAACCACTGGATGTACATTTCCAAAAAATAAGATTAAAAACAAATGAAATAAAACCTACATACAACAACAGTGCTTTGTGTTGTGTTGTGCTCCTATTTTGTTATGTGCAAATGGCTTGAGATACCTATTAGGTCCATAAATTACCATATAGCATACAGTGGTACCTCTGGTTACATACGCTTCAGGTTACATACGCTTCAGGTTACAGACTCCGCTAACCCAGAAATAGTGCTTGAGGTTAAGAACTTTGCTTCAGGATGAGAACAGAAATCGTGGTCTGGCGGCGGAGCAGCAGTAGGAGGCCCCATTAGCTAAAGTGGTGTTTCAGGTTAAGAACAGTTTCAGGTTAAGTACGGACCTCTGGAATGAATTAAGTACTTAACTCGAGGTACCACTGTATATTCAACACAAAAAACAGTGACAATTTGTTGTTGACAAAGGACAGATGGACATATAAAGGGCCCCATTACCTTCAGTAGCTTAGGGCCTCATCAAACCTAAATCCGGTCCTGAGTCAAAGTTTCAGTTTTCAAAAGTCTCAGCTACCTATTGTTTTGGAAGCCAAACACTGAAAACTCAGAAGTGAATTTTTGAACAAGCCTCAGAAGTCAAATGGCTTCCAAGGTGCGTTTTCTTTTCTTTTTTTCCCATTGAACTTGCTGACAGCCCTTTGATCCTTGATTTTCAAACGTTTCGTAAGTCAAACGGACTTCTGGAATGGATTACATTCGAAAACCGAGGTTCCACTGTATAAACAAGTGTCTCTTCAATAGCTGGTGGAATGCCAGTACAGATGGGGCCTCTGATAACCATTAGGCTGTGGCATGACTCATTCATTGATCTTAATGCCCTTGCTTGGCAACGGAACAAAACGATCTTTCAGGCAACCTGGTCCAGACTTCCTAATTTCAGTAGGCTTTCTAGATTGCCAATCTAGAAAGTATTTTCCCTTTAAAACCACCAAAACATGGAGCAGGAATTTAAGTAGTAAGAAGCCACTGCCATCATCACCAGTGGGGATAAGGAGGCCCACATCCTTACTGAAGGGAAACACAAAGCAACAACCAAGATTGCCATCATGCCATGTCAATATTAATTTTGTGCTCTGCATTTCCTGATCCATGCTTCACTGGTTCCATCAGTGTCTTTTGTACTAGAAGGAAAGGTAAAAGGATTCTCCAAATTGCCAATCTGGCAACCTTGATTTCAACTCTAGTACAACTGTTATAATGTACTCAGCTGTTTGGAATTGTTTATTATTACTTTTATCATCCACCTTTCCCTCAAGGAGCTCGGGGTAGGTTTGTGGTTTTCTTCCATCCCATTTTATCCTACCCAGTTAGCTTCGTAGCTGAGCAGGGTATTGAACCTGTGTTTTTCCCAGGCCCTAAGCCAGGACTGGTCCAAGACATTTTGGCCCCTGAGATGGGCCACAAAATAGCAGGAGGCCCCACCAGAGAAGATGGGGTGAGTGAAGAGTTACATCAGGCATAACAGAGGGACTAAAGATCTACATCAGGCTCTGCTGCCCTTGCGGCTCCTGCCGCCTGAGGTCACCTCACCTTGCCTCACAGGTGAACCGGCATGCGCCAGACTAATACTCTACCCATTATACCACACTGGTGTAATCCAGAAATCCAAATACTGTTTCAAATGAGGTTGGGCTGGCATGGTTGTGTTGGCACAAATAAGGCCTGGTTCTTGGAATGGGGCAGCATCTACTAGCAGTGCTCATCCCACCCACATGACCAACTCTTTTTTCACATGATTTCAAAGCCTTCTTGGACTCAAACTTTAGGCTTTTCTTCAAATGCCTTGAAAGACCAAACAGTCAGGGATGGTTGAAGCCAGAAGCTTATGAAGACTGAGTGATGAGTCGACAATAATATTGTATGCTGCATATGCTGCTTACTGCTTTTTGCCCTTTTGGGTTTTCAAATTAAGAATATAATTAGTTTCACTATATTTTTGCTACAGCGATAGGGAAATCTGCACAAAGAAATCAATAAGTACCTGCTTTATTGGAGACTGGGAGGGATTCTCTATTTGCATCAGCTGAAGCTGTTATAGTGCCTAAGATGCTATCACAACCTTTCTTCCTTTAATCGAGGAAGCTTCACGCTTTATCTGTTGATCCCATGCGAAGAATCTTTCCAAGAGTTCAACAGGATAAGACCTGCAAGGTCTTTAGGGAGAGATATCAGAAACAAGGGAGTGGCTAATATTTAGGGGAAATTATTTATTGTATTTTATTCAATTTGAATGAGAATTCCTCTAACAGAAAATTCCTTTGTACTTTCATTCACAAATACATTTGAAAATGAACGGTGATATTTGGAAAATGAAGGGTAAGACAATTTCATGTTTATTCATGATGTTTGTACACTCTTAATTTTAAGGAGAGCAGAACAGCAAATACGAGGTTCTTGAAAGGTATCCATCCAGACAGTGGACATTAGACCTATTACGGTACATTTCAGAGTAGAATTTAGGTAATTCTCTGGTCTCAGCAATGGCAGAACGATGAGAACAGTAAAGGGAAGGAACCTCGGACTCAGTCCACAAGTAACAGTGAGCCAACCCATGACTTAGCATGAACAAATAAATGTCCAGGTTCCCAGAATGAAGTTTGGAGCTACAGCATGTCTTCTCTAGTCCTGCTGCTGCCATACTGCTCAGGACTAAGCCATGACTTGACTTAGCATTACATCCCAACTCAGGCGTATGGTTTGTCTTGGTCCAGATAACCAAGAGCTGTAACCAAGGTCTGTTCTTGGCTTACCACTTGAGTTTCTCTCAGGGAGACGAACCACAAGCCTGGATACAGGTGTAATTCTATGTCAAATTATGGCTTAGCTCCATGCACTACAGCAGTAGGATCTGTGGAAGGGTGCGGAACCCATAGTATCTGCTCTAGGAGCCGGCATGTCTGCTTGGTTGCACCAAACCATGGTTTGACTTAGTGTTTCATATGACCCTGGTCTCTATTTTCCATCAAGGGATGACTACCTGCCTCGTCCCACTCTAGGAGCCTTAGAACTGTGAAGTGGGTTTATCACAAATTGGTATAAAATGTTCAGGGGAAGGTTTGAAATATATTTTTGCCATCAGCCCTTGGGGGCTACTTCAGGGTGTAAAATGTTGATTTGTCTATTGAAAGACTTTATGCTCACTTTTATATATTGTTTAAATGAATGGTTAATAATTTAATTATTAGTGTTACGTTGCAGTATTATACTACTGTATTATAAATATGTACTATTATTGTAGACTGTTTATTGCTTTGTACAGAAGTGTATTTGTGAAACAAGTGGTATATAAATGACAACTGTGGCTTCACTGCATTAAGACAGTATATTTTTAATTACAATGCAAACACTACCACATTGCAACTTTCAAAATAATTTGGCAAATCTGGACTTCAACCTACATGAAATTTCTAGTGTATCGTCACTGGATCTTAATAGCGTCTAACCACATTTTTTAAAGAACTTAAATGTGAAGTCACTGAAATTCTAATAAAAGCATGCAATGTCTCTGAAATTACCAGAGAATTGAAAAGCAACCAACATAATGCAGATATTTCCTCTTTTTTTTTTCTTTCATTTTTAATAGGATATGGAGAATCTAGGAAATAACAAACTGATCCAAGAAAACCAATGGATACTTTATTAGGACAAAATTATACAGAATAGAGTCGGTTTTCCTGCCCCGCTCCAACTTTTTGTAGTTAATTGAGTGTGTGTAGACAGGAGTGACTATGTGGAAATATTGGAATTCCAAAAATATCTTGAGTAAATCCCTATCCACAGGATGCTGAATAAATGTAGCATGAGATAAGAGAACTGGTTCTTTTCCTGTGGACTAGTGCAGGGGACAGCAACCTAAGGCCCATGGGCCAGAAGCAGCCCGTGGAGGTTGTTTGACTGGACCACAAGCCACCCCCGAACCAAGCCACCCACTCGCGCGCTGCACTAAAGCGACGCAGTGCGGCGCGGGGACTCACTTCCGCAGCGCTGGAAATCACGTCTGTGCAGACGCAGAAAATCACGGGCGTGGGCGCTTATGCACGCACGAGATCCAGCCCACGGAGGGATCTCAGCGGGACTGATCCAGTCCAGGCAAGATAAACCTTGCTGACCCCTGGACTAGTAACTGCTTAAGCAGCAGGAAGCAGAGAGTGGGGTAATATGAGAATTCTCACAAGGAAGGTAAGTAAAACTGGACCCTCCAAGGATTTACATGGTCGCTGGAAGGGGCAGCGGTGCTTTGTGCATCAACCCTGCTCCAAATGTCCCCATCTCTGTCAGACCCTCACAGACTGTGCTTGCAGTGTGGAAGAGAAACCTAGAAGTGTCCAGTTGAGTAACCATAAACCCTAAGTCTGGGGGCGGAGCCAGCAGAGCCAGGGATGTAAGGCTTGATGAGATATCTGCCACTGAATACCAGCTCCTAGGGAGGTGACAAGGGCCCACAGGGAGCCAGAGCCAACAACAGGCAGAGTCAAATAAATCTAGTTTTGCCCCCACCCTCCTCCCCACAAGGGGCAACACAGAAACGAAGGAGGAGGTTGCTGACAGACAATGCCACTCCCTGGACCGGATGTAAGTAAGAAGGCAGGCCGGTGGAGACTAGCTGAGGTCAAAGTGAGGTGGTCGGGGCAGGTGCCCCATTCACCCCAGTAAGCTAGTCTTCACTGCTCACTGTGCCTATCTGCATTTTTCTTTAACATATGCCTGGAAGAGCATATCCTCCTTTATGTGCCAGCCAGGATGTTATGGCTTACAGGACAAATTCTGTTTGTAGCGGCATTTCCCTTGGAGGTGCAAGGGGTGATATCCCATGGGACAGCCTTCTCTGTAATGGCGTTGATAAAGAGGCAACAAGTGTTGTCTCTTTACATCTGGTGCTCACTGGAGATGCCTCTCTTCTCCTTGGCTTGAACTATTAGTGTTCCCCTATGCACCACCCAGATTGTTGTGTTGTATTGTGTTGTGTTGTGTTGTAAAGGTAAAGGTACCCCTGATCATTAAGTCCAATCATGGATGACTCTAGGGTTGTGGTGCTCATCTCGTTTTACTGGCCGAGGGAGCCGGCATTTGTCCGCAGACAGCTGCTTCTGGCGCAACAAAAACAGAGCAGCGCACGGAGACGCCATTTACCTTCCCGCCGGAGCGGTACCTATTTATCTACTTGCACTTTGACGTGCTTTTGAACTGCTAGGTAGGCAGGAGCTGGGACCGAGCAACAGGAGCTCACCCCTTCGCGGGGATTCGAACCACTGACCTTCCGATCGGCAAGCCCAAGGCTTAGTGGTTTACACCACAGCGCCACCCACATCCCTTTGTATTGTATTGTACTGTATTTGGGAGTGTGCTTGTTTTATTTGTTTCATTATATTTTGTGGGGGGTAGATGTAACCCTACCCCAAAACCTTACAGCAGAGGGTGAGTTGTTGATGTTCAGGTGACAATGGAGGGATGACAGTTTGAGATCTTTTACCCAAAGTTGTTGCCTCCCTGGGGCAAGATTGCACCTTACCTTGCTTGCCTTAATTTCTTGGGGAATTAGCAGAAACCACTGAATCCCACCTTCAGCTCGAAGTACAACTGTTTCCTTATTTACAGTGCCAAAATGCTGTTTCAATGTAAAATGGATTTGTGGCTTAATTACCAAATGCAATGTCTGCAGAACAGGAAAAATTATTAGTTAGAATATGACTCCAGTCAAAATAGAGGTCTAGGTGCCCCTAGGGAATGCTCAAATGCAAATGTCAGCATGAACAGAAAGATAGCAAGATTTAGGAAATGGGGAGATGGAAATACAAGGAATGAAACACTAATGATTGCCCATTCCAAAGAGGAGAATGAAAGCAGCAGGTTTCCTAGGGTCAGGAGCAGCCCATCCTGTTTTGCCGCCTGAGGCAAAACAGGAAGATATCACCCGCCCCCAGCACTGAGCCTCACTTACCAGGGCTCTGCAGTGGCAGCTTCCAGCAAGAGCTTACGAGAATTCATGAGATCTTGCCAGAAGCTGCTACTGCAGCCATGCAAACTCAGCAGCGATGGTCGGGTGGGGTGCTTGCAGGGTGCTGCCCCACAGGATTCTACCACCCAGTGTGACTCCTTCAGTCCCCTTAATGAGTCGGCTGGTCTTGTTTTCGTTGGGGTTGAGTAGTAGATTCCTCAAAGTGACAGAGCATAGGGTGTTAGTGTTAGGGGTGTGGTCTGTTTGTTTTGTAATATCTCACACTGCAAAGAAAGTTTTGCGTGTCAAAACCCCTCCCACCAGAAAGAAAGACACAGGACACGATGTTTAAGTTTAATGGGCATGAAATGGCCACAACTTTATTGATTAGAGAATTGAAGGTATTGGCCCTAGGCATTGGCTCCTACCCAGCATGATGTCCGGGAAGGGTTAACACAAACCGTGGGAGGCCCCTGTTGAAGTACGCCAACTAGGATCCCACGGGTGTCACCGCTTGGGGCGTGCCGGGGGCCCTTACCTAGCTAGGTTTCGGACAAGACAACGCCCCTCGGAGTCCTGTACCGGACTACCCCATTTCCTGGGGGAAGGTGATGGCGTTCCTTCCCCCCCATCCATTTGCATAACAATAGAACCCCAGCCAATGCCTAACCGCCAATACAGGGAAAGTTGTGACGTTTGCTATGAGGTAGGCGAAAAAACCAACTGGCCGAAGATCGCCAACTTGGAAAAATTCCTACCAGGCCCCTTGCGGCGACCAACCGAAGTCCATAGCAAGGTCAAGACGACCTACGGCTGCCTAAGCGTCTAAGGGTGGGTGGGATGGGAAAACCTCTCAGCTGGTCGAGAGTGAAGAGGGCGGACCCTGGGCGTGCCCGGCTTAAAATACCTTAAGCCACGCCTCCCCCCGGCCCGCCGATAGGCGGGCAGGGTCGCAAGCACGCCCAGGGATTCCCCCAATTCTCGCGGGGGCCAAGGTCAGCCCCTGCGCTTGGGTGGGGAGGGGCTAGACCGCAACCCCCTCTCCTCCCCAGAGTCGGAAATGGCTTTGCGTGTCAAAACCCCTCCCACCAGAAAGAAAGACACAGGACACGATGTTTAAGTTTAATGGGCATGAAATGGCCACAACTTTATTGATTAGAGAATTGAAGGTATTGGCCCTAGGCATTGGCTCCTATCCGCTACCCGGCATGATGTCCGGGAAGGGTTAACACAAACCGTGGGAGGCCCCTGTTGAAGTACGCCAACTAGGATCCCACGGATGTCACCGCTTGGGGCGTGCCGGGGGCCCTTACCTAGCTAGGTTTCGGACAAGACAACGCCCCTCGGAGTCCTGTACCGGACTACCCCATTTCCTGGGGGAAGGTGATGGCGTTCCTTCCCCCCCATCCATTTGCATAACAATAGAACCCCAGCCAATGCCTAACCGCCACTCGAGCAAAGCTCGCCGCCAATACCTTCAAAGCTGTAACCAACTCCTATGCCCTGCTATGGAAACCCCTGAACCCAGGACCTAATCCCTGCGATGATATCACCCAACCATAAGTCGTTCCCTGCATCAGACAGATGCACGCCATCCCTTCTGTAGAGGGCCTCGTTGCTGAACTGGATGCTCGGGTGTCTGATGACGAACCCGCCCAGAGCTGCCACTCTACGTTCCACCGCTCGTTCTAAAACCTTTCTCGCCTTGTTGACTCCTACTGGGCTCACGCAATCTCTCCATGTCCTCCTCTCAAGCAACGTGGACCAAATTATTGTGACATGTGGGTATGCAATTACCAACTCGGTCAGATCGTCAAAAATGTGCCACCTCAGATCGATCGCCTTGCGATAAGCGAGATCATTTTCTCCCAATTGAATCACTAGGGCATCAGGCGGACCCTCAGCCGCAGCCCTGGCCATCACGACTGGTTTGAATTCACTCCAGCGCATCCCTCTACGCGCTATCCAAACCAGCTCCACCCTGGGATGTAAACTCAGGTTGCCGCCCAGTCCAGTTCTCAAGGCATGAAACTTGGCCCAGTGCACGATGCTGTGGCCCACCAACCAAATGCGCAGTCTCGTGGGTTCTGAAAAGCAAATAGAAAAGTGGGCGGAGGTCAGGGGTGTAACACGCAGTCACAAATTGCTTCTCACTTAGGCCTTGTACGCGTTAGATTTCTACCTCCCCAAGTCTTTAATCCTCTCAGTGGGGAGCCCCATATGTACTGCAGTGGTGGCTGCGCCAATACGGAAGGAGTGAGCAGCAAATTCGGATGCCGGGAAACCACAAGCTGACAATGCCGACCGCATAACCCTAGTGAATTGGTGTCTAGTAAGGCGGGATCCGTCCGCATGTATCAGAAGCGGACCAGGGCCGCTAGGCCTTAGGTAAAGAAAATGCCTCGTGTCCCGAACCGGACAAGGGCCCTTCCCGTGAGCTGCCGGCAGCCGGAGCAGGGCCCCCTTGCCTTGCTGATCTGTCTTTGAGTTCCGCACCCGCACTATGAGATCAGTTCTAGAAAGGGTCAGGTCGCTCATCAAAATTCCCCTCTGAGACTGGGTGGCATCCCCTTCGCATACTACCTCGCCTACGCGTAGGGCGCCAAAGAAAGCAATGGAAAACGCTGCCGAGAATAAACGCGCTTCGTGCTTTGACCAGCAAATTTCACGAAGAACTTTGTGAATCTTAAACAGTATTTCATAAGTTACAGGCCGCCTCCTGTCCACACAAGGGGGTTGCTGCCTGCGCCATCCCTCCAGAGTTTTGCGCACAATGAAGGCTGCGCAGGGGTCCTTTTCGAAAAATGTTTTACAGAAGTACGAGATCCCTGCTGAGTGAATATTGAGTGTCTTAGGAGCCAGGCCTAACTCCCTTGTGTGTGCCAAGTAGCGGAGGACCTCCCTGGTTGAGGGAGTGGTGTGGCTACTCGAGCCAGGGATGCGTGCGCGAAATCTTAAAAAATCGACCCAAGCCTTCTTATACGATCTCATTGTGGACGGGGCCACTGCACCAAATACTCCCTTCATTATATCTCGCTCCCAATCCTCCAGAGATGCTCCGGGAAAGGCATCGATGATTGGTCCGCTTCTGGCGCTAACGAGCGGAAGCGCTCCATCTGAAAACGAGATAGAGCGTCCGCGATATCATTATTAATGCCAGGCACGAATTTGGCCGAAAAGTAAATATTCTGTTCTAAACACAGAAGGACAAAAGCACGCAATAGGTTTCCCACTCTGGTGGACCGCGCAGACTGTCTAGCGAGGACCGCTACGACTGCTTGATTGTCAGTGTTGAAACACACCCTGTGATTACGAAATTGATCCGCCCACAAATGCACAGCTACAACAATCGGGAAGAACTCCAAGAAGGTAAGGTCCCTGGTAATGGGCTGACCTTGCCACTCCGAGGGCCACCTTTTGGCACACCACTGACCGCGAAAATAAACACCGAAACCTAAGGACCCGGCTGCATCTGATTGAGAGTGAAGAGGGCGGACCCTGGGTGTGCCTGGCTTAAAATACCTTAAGCCACGCCTCCCCCCGGCCCGCCGATAGGCGGGCAGGGTTGCAAGCACGCCCAGGGATTCCCCCAATTCTCGCGGGGGCCAAGGTCAGCCCCCGCGCTTGGGTGGGGAGGGGCTAGACCGCAACCCCCTCTCCTCCCCAGAGTCGGAAATGGCTTTATTGGACTTTGTGTAAAGCATGAATGCATGAATGTAAGATTCTTCTGCATTGATGCTATCAAATTTCCAGCTGTGAGGATTTCCTGTCACGCAGTGTGTAGGCTTCTAAATGTCATGGAAGCTCCAGGTGGTCTCAGAGAGTGTCTTCCAAGTTCAACATCCTTGCAGACCCTCCAAGTGTCCCTATTTTCCCGGTACAGTCCCAGATTTACAGGACCCAAAAGGTCTAAAGTGGCTGAGAGGCTCTAGGAGAATACACTGGGGAAATGTCTCTGCCCAGTTCCCCTTGAATGTCTTTCTTTAATATTCTCACTTATGGCTTATAGCGGGGTGGGGAGCAATAGTTCTTGACATAAAGGATGCAATTTGCTGTGTATGCATCTCTCTAAATAGCCCTTTCCTATACATTCCAGGGGCCACATTACTGTGCTTTAAATAAGGGTCTGTTTGTAGCAAGTTGTTATTAATGGCAAGGTAGTGGCCGTGCAGGACAGCCTCTAACAGTCACATATGATCAGTATATATAGATCTGTGTCTGATTTTCATGGTTAGCAAAGAAAGGATGTAAATTGATTTTATGAAGCCTTCCTTCCTACATGGAAAATGGATAAGTCTACCAGAAGTGCAAACTAGAAAAGGCTTGTAAGAGCAAATGCACCTCACACACTCAAATTCTTCATGATTTCTGTAGTAAAGAGCCAAGAGACTGTCCCCTTAGCTTGTTGGAACAGCTCTGATGCCCTCATGTGGGAAGAAACATTTTAACACCTGCCAAGAGAACTGCAAAGTCTGTACATGAGATAAAAGGCAAACAAAACATGGAAGCATCATTTTTAGAGCCTTTTCGTTCTTGTAGCAAGACAACCACCAAACCAGGACATCCAAACAATAAAATAAAGCCCAAGCAAAATTATTTATTTATTCATTTCATTTTTAAACCATTTCTTCACCCCAAGGGGTCCCAGGGCAGTTTACGGAACATTCAAATGGAATAGAATAGCTAGCAACAAACACAGCTATAAAATACACATTGTGAATAATGTGTCAGTGGCTCTGGGTGAAGGATTTCAGTTTGCAGGGAACCAAGGGCCACATTTCTTCAGGGTAGTCTTCCAAGGGCCATATACTAGGGTGGATAGAAACAGGCAAAAGGGAGTAGAACAATTAATATATATATATTACCTTAGTACAACAGGGACGCGGGTGGTGCTGTGGTGTAAACCACAGAGCCTAGGGCTTTCAGATTGGAAGGTCGGTGGTTCGAATCCCCGTGACGGGGTGAGCTCCCATTGCTCGGTCCCTGCTCCTGCCAACCTAGCAGTTCGAAAGCATGTCAAGTGCAAGTAGATAAATAGGTACCACTCCGGCGGGAAGGTAAATGGCGTTTCCGTGCCCTGCTCTGGTTCATCAGAGGTGGCTTAGTCATGCTGGCCACATGACCCAGAAGCTGTCTGCAGACAAATGCCAGCTCCCTTGGCCTATAGAGCAAGATGAGCGCTGCAACCCCAGAGTCGTCCGCAACTGGACCTAATGGTCAGGGATACCTTTATCTTTACCTTTGTACAACAGGTTAGTTTCTACTAAGAGAGAATGAGAGAGCACCCCAGTCAGGGCAGAGAGGTGTCAGAGTTCAAGGGCACATTCCAGCAGGCAGATACATCTAAGGAGGGTGTGAAATGGGGCCATCAAGCAACGTGGCCTGGGAAGAGTTTTGAAGGCAAGACAGGGAGATGTAGAGTGCTGCATTCACCTGCTGGCCTAAGGTTCACCACCAATGTTACAAAAGGAACTTGAGTTACTTGTGTTCACGGTCTTCAAAGCGTCTGTTCTGAGAATGAGATGATGGCCATCCATGGCTACTAGCTGTGAGAAATGGATGCTGGACCAGATGGGCCATTGGCCTGATGCAGCACATTATTCTTAAGTTCTTATCTAATGACTCACACAGGATATCACTCATATTCTCTGTTTTACTTCCATTTTGATGTTGCAACTCACATGCTCTAAAACCTCACTTAAGCTTTGTTTAGAAAGACTCTTCCTTTGCACCTCCAACTTTTGAATTCGGCACTGTGCTGCTCATGTTGCCCTGTGTATCAGACATTGAACACTTGGCTCCTTCACTCGGTGAGTTTTTGTTTGAAAAACAGCACAGAACATAATTTCACACTATTGCCAGAGTAAAGGAAGAAGGAGAAGCCAGTTTGTAAGATTTATAAAGATGGTCTCAGGTGTTTTTTATATACAGAAAGAAACCTGTAAAATAGTAAGTGGCTGAAATTTGGGGGCATTGTTTGCTGCTGCACAGGTGACAGGTAATTAGAGAGCATACATTACAGGTGCATTTCTGTGAAAATTTCTTCATTGAAAAGTGTACCCCAAAATTGCTTTTAACCATGGTTTTCAATTGAATGATCACTCATATGCAGAAGACCATTCTACTTTCTGAGACAGAGAAGAACCTTTGCAAGAAATGCCACTCTATTTGTAATGCTGCTGAACATTACTTTGTGGACAAATACATTTTAGGAACAGGTAATTATGGACTTTGGCAATCTCACTAGTGACAGGACAAAAAGAGCAGACTGTGAAGAAACCGCACAGCCTCCCGCTATTTTGTTGACCTCTCCATTTTATTTGGAGAATAAAGGATTATATATTTCAGCAAAGAGTGTGGAAAATCAGACATGCACACAGTTATTAATGGGAGATATTAGCTACATGGCTGCGCACCACTCTATAAATTAACTTCAGGGCTGACAAAATTTAGTGCTTTAGAGACTAGACCAAGGAGTCATTAAAATTGCCTTGTTCAGGCACCCCCCAAAAAGGAATGTCTGGTGAAATCACATCAATAAAACCTTCCTTCAGAAGATCTAGTTGAAGTGGAAAATAATTTTGCTCATATTCCATTATGTTTAAGGCACTCATATATATTTTTAATTCTACTTTTCCTTTAAAAAACACTACTTTTTGAAAGTCTGTATCTTCTGACCAAGAAGATCAGTATCAATCCCAAACAAGCATTTAGATATGCCTTTTTGTTTTCCTTACACTACCCTTCTCTCTTTTCAGGCAGGCAATAAATACTGAAGACTGCATAAACTGCCACTAGTTACAAATAAAACAAGCTCTTGGTGTTCTTTTGTGGGGGATGGAGATAGACATTTTAATTTATTTAAAATTATGAGTGTTTTTTTGTCCTCACCGTAACACGTGCTGCACCAGCAAGGAACTGAGGACAAAGGTATATTGACCACTGTACATACTGGTGTGCTTATTTACTTATTTACAACTGTGGTTTTAAATTGATGTTCTCAATGGACTATCTATTGGGTGCAGATCCAAATACAAGTTCCTATCAGCAGAGGATCCTGCTGGTGTACACCCCAAAGCTTATAAACTCTGATACATCAGTTCCATTTTTTGCAGGACATTGATTGTTCAGCTGGAGCCTGTGTACACTGGGGTGTTGTCACACAAGCCCCTCAGCCAACAGTGTCTTAGCAGCACAGCAAGCTGCCACTGTACACCTGCATCAGCACAACTGGACACCTCCATCTGCCCCAGCTGCAACAAAGCATGTCTCTCCCATATTGGTCTCTACAGCCACAGCAGGCGCTGTAACTCCCCAACAGTTTGACTTCAGCCCCGAAAGTGCAGTCTTCCATTGTCTCAGGAGACAGACAGATGCCAACCAATCACCAGTGGCGTAGCATGGGGGGTGCAGGGGGGCCGGCCGCACCGGGCGCAACATCTGAGGGTTAGGGTTAGGGGGCACAAATCCACGGGTTAGGGGGTGCAAATCCACAGGTTAGGGGGTGGAAATTACTTGCCTTGCCCCGGGTGCTGACAACCCACACTACGCCACTGCCAATCACACAGATTAAATGCCTACAGAAGGCTTTAATTTCAGCAGTTTGTCATTCTGAATGCGCACAGAGAGACAAACACAGTTTTCATGGTGGAGTGAATTTCTCTATCCCTTTCTCATGGGCACAGTGAGATGAAATCATCCAGACTGAAATTTTTAATATTATAAGGTTTTGCCATGGACCTTTCAACAGGGTTTTGTGGCTAAATAAATTAGATCTCAGAAGTTCTGAAGGTGTGGTGTTGTTCTGACAACATGTGGCAAACGGTTCTGGGTTTGACAGAACATTATTTGTATAGCTTAGACTTAAAAAAAATGGAGGGACGCGGGTGGTGCTGAGGGTAAAAGCCTCAGCGCCTAGGACTTGCCGATCGAAAGGTCGGCGGTTCAAATCCCCACGGCGGGGTGCGCTCCCGTCGCTCGGTCCCAGCGCCTGCCAACCTAGCAGTTTGAAAGCACCCCCGGGTGCAAGTAGATAAATAGGGACCGCTTACTGGCGGGAAGGTAAACGGCATTTCCGTGTGCTGCTCTGGTGCCGGTTCGCCAGAGCAGCTTTGTCACGCTGGCCACGTGACCCGGAAGTGTCTGCGGACAGTGCTGGCTCCCGGCCTCTTAAGTGAGATGAGCGCGCAACCCTAGAGTTGGACACGACTGGCCCGTACGGGCAGGGGTACCTTTACCTTTACCTAGACTTAAAAATACAGAGCCTTGAGTGAGCCATTATTTAACTGCACTTCTGTTTTTACCATTTAATTTTTTATTCAGTTTCTTCACATGGCAACATATAGGAAATCATTTAACCCTCCCTGAAACTTCTAACTTGGACTGTGCTATTTGTAGCCAATAAAATATATACCTTCATATAAATAACTTCTGTTCACGGGGTTTGCCATTATATTATTCAGATTAAACTATAGTCTTCATACCGTGGCAACAATAATAAGAGTTTAGGCTCCATCTAAGGTCAAATTTGTATTTTCAAATTATCTAGGGCATTAATTATTTCCTACAGTAAAACCTTCCGTTGATCCATTGGGTTCCTTTTGTTGACGATGCTCCCTGTTTTCTTTCCCAGTACTTCTATTCATAACCCATAATCTTTTACTAATAGCTCATATGGTTTTTGTTTGAATTAAAACATAATCACACTGCTGTTCAGTTAATTGCTCTGAGATCAGCAAAACTGTTGGGTCCGTGTGATATTCCCAGTAAGTAAAGATTCCGCTCCTAAGCTTGAAATACTTTCATACAACAATGTCAAGCCTTTGAAAACTACATGCACAGACACAAGCATCCAGACTGCGTTGCCTGAGATCATTTTCCCAGACATTTTGGCATTCTGTCTACCTACCATCTGAAGAGCTTCTTGGCTGGATGTGCTTAAAGCTCACAAACTCTCCTTAGCTATCCTGCACCAAAGGCTTATGCAACTCTTCATATATAGGGTTGGATCCTCTGAACAGCTGATAGAAGGGATTTTTCTCCCACTCACTGCAGCACCCAACATATGCACACATCCCACCACCAAAAAAAGCTCTTCCTGAAGATGGATAGTGCCTCTAGGAGAAGAGAAGACAGATTCCAGACTTGTGGGATCTGCTTTGCATTTGCACCATTCATGAACTGCACCCAGAAGCAAAAGACATGCTTTTTGTTGTATCACAATTAAGTGTTTTAAATTTGTTGTTAGCCGCCCTGAGCCTGGTTTTCTGAACCGGGAAGAGCGGGGTATAAATAAAAAATTATTATTATTATTATTATTATTATTATTATTATTAGGGAAGTTTTTAATCTGTGATATTTTAGTGTATTTTTGGTTTCTATGGAAGCCGCCCAGAGTGGCTGGGGAAACCCGGCCAGATGGGCGGGGTACAAATAATAAATTATTATTATTATTATTATTATTAGAACATGTGTCTCTGAGCAGCTGCTGACCACAGGGCTTTCCTGTAAGTACTAGAACTGAGCTCACAGTCTTTCCATACTATTCCACCTATTCTAGCTCCCCAAGCTTTCTACATTTCAGCAATCAAATTGAGGGAGCAGGGGTTCATTTTGTTGTTGCTGTTGTAAAACAATTGGGAGTCAGAAATCCTTGCTGATCTACTGGAAGATCACCCATAGATCTGCCAGTAGATCCTGATCTATGTTCAGAGTTAAAGCTACATTTTCATTCAATGTGCCTCCTCCATACTGTTGTCTTATTTCTGTGTGGGGCCCGTGTGTGTGTGTTTTGTCTGTTGTTGCTGTTGTAGTAGTCAAGAGTTTCTTAATATTTCAGGTTGTTGTGATCAAATGCATTTTAACTGAAAGTTGTTTGTTTGTTGGATTTGTACGCAGCCTTTCTGCCAAGGCATCCAAGGTGGGTTATATTTTTAAAGAATTCTAAACCAAATAAATTTAAGTCGTTTCTCTTCTTCTTTCTCACAAGGTACATGGTTTCCACTGGCCTTGTGGGCAGAGGGAACAGTCTGACTGGAGGAAGCCCAGACTGCTTCCATCGCCCTCTATTCCCCTCCCCTCACTCATAATGTAAACTTATAAATTCATTCATAATTTAACTCACGTAGCCCCATGTTGAAGTTGAAACTTTTTGATTGAGACAGAGGCTGCTTACACACAATACTGTAGATTTAAAACACATATTCACCCCTACTCCAAATCCTGGAAATTGTGCTTACCGCTCAGAAAGCTACAATTCCCAGCAAGCTTAAACTCCAATTCCCGAAGCACAGGGAATGAGCTTTCAATGTATGCAATCGGTGCAGCCCCCCTTCTGTTCAACGCCCTTCTGGTTCCTTGGCCCTCTGGTGTGTTTGCTACCCTGCCCAATTTCTTTTTTGCCCATCTAACGCATACTTGGAAAGGGAATCAAGTCAGCCTCTTAGTCTACTCACTTTTCCTCAAAAGGATCAATTCTAATTGCTTCTAAGGCAACCCTGATATCCTTGCAGCAGCATCTCTGACCTGCAGTCCACGCAAAACATCTCTCGTTCCCACTGAAAAGGCACTTTTCTTAGAGCATACACAGCTGATTCTAATGTTCTTCTGCAGCTTTCATTCCTCTTCCACCTCCCAAATTAAGCCTTTCCCTTTAATGAAACGAAGGTGTCTCTTTCGCATACACACAGCTGTAAGTGTTGATGTTGTGGTTAAAGTTCCCCCAGACAACATATATTTAAATAATTTAATATTTATTGGGAATTCCCCCCTCCTCATTGTATTATATCAGCTTTCAGATTTCCTTCCTTGTGCTCAGAATAGATATCACAATGTTAGCGCTAGGTCCAGTATCAACCAACCCTGAACCATCAGACATGAACCCTTGTTGGTGGAGCGACCACTGGAGCCACAGTTGACTGGGGTCCCATGACAGGACTTTTTCGGTGGCAGTTCCCCATTTATGGACTGCCCTCCCGGTGAGGTGTGTCTGTCTCCCTCTTTATTGACTTTCAGGAGGAATTTGGAAACATTTCTGTTGCACCAATCGTGGCAACCCTGAGATCACTGGATGAGAGAATGTTTTTAATTATTATTGGAATGTATTTTTTCAAATTGTGTTATTATGGATGTGTTTGCCACCCTGGGCTCCTTCAGGAGTAAGGGTAGCATATCAATTGAATTAATAGTGTTTTTTTTAATGTGCATATTCTGCGTAAATTTGTGGAACGCCTGATTAAAGGTAAAATTATCAAGCACAGCAAAGAATAATCAAGATGGCTTAAGCAAAAGATAAATGCTACCCAACAAGCTGTTTTAGAGTTCTTAGAGGGTGTCAACAAACATGTAGCTAGGGGTGGTTCAGTAGACACTGTGTTCTTGGACTTAGAGGAATTTTTGATAAGGTTTTTCACCAAGGACTCCTGAGTAAACTTATCAGCAGTGTTCGCAGGGAAACTGCGACGACAACAGCAACATTGCTTCAGTTATTGGCACAGTTGTTGTGACCATGATATAGCAGCCTTCGGGCATTGTATAGAACAGAAGTGGCCAACACACTTGAAGAAGGAGCAAACCTTGTATCTGTTTAAAACAGAAAAAAATTAAGGAAACCCTCCACGACTCCAAAATAAGTGCCTAGCTTTGTCCCCCCCCCCCCCACTTTCCTCTTATTCCCCTTCCACTTTGTTTCATGTGTTTAGATCAGGCATGGGCAAACTCGGCCCGCCAAATGTTTTGGGGCTACAACCCCATCATCCTTGACCACTGGTCCTGTTAGCTAGGGATGATGGGAGTTGTAGTCCCAAAACATCTGGAGGGCTGAATTTGCCTATGCCTGGTTTAGATCATAAACTTGAGGTCAAGGGCTATCTTCTACTTATTGGTCAAAAGCCAATTGTTTTGGGAGCCTTTTTCTTTAAAAGAAATACATACTTTCATATGTGTGCACATTTGCTTTTCTGACCAAGACAAACAACAGCTTCAAAATAGTGCATGGGTAAAGAGATAAACTCCCTACACACACACACACACACACACACACACACACATTCTGATTTGGATTCCCGCCCCCCCTTCCAGCAACTGCTAAATGCACAAAACTTCAAAGTGATGGAGAAGCATTCACTCATCTTTGTTGTTGGGTCTAGCTTGGCCCTCGGGGTCTGGATCAGACCATCTAAGTCTCTACAGTATAGAGCTTGCAGTTTTGATATTAGAAAACTATCTAATCAGCAGAGAAATGCTGAGAAGGAGAAAAAGACTTTTTAGTCTCTGTATACAAGGTCATCTATGCTTGATTGCATAGTTAAGGCAGGCTAATTAAAATGGTTTCCTCTCATTATCGCAAGTGAGAGGCCCTCTTAAAACTAGTATCTTGACTATTGAGCAGCCTAGTAATCAATTCCAAAGCATGAGCTCATCAGGATGAATTATTTTTACATTCACAGAATATATTTTGCCTCACAGATCCTTTTGGCTGCACATATTTACATACTATATTCAACCAGAGACACTTAGAAAAGTTATCACTTTAGATTGAATTGTTTCCGCTGGCACTTTAGAAAACTAGTACTTTAGGGGAAGGCAACCCAGAAATGGAACAGCTCAGCAAGAATTTTTATAAAGCACATGACTGGACTAAAGTTGAAAGGTCCCTAACACTTTCCCCCCAACATCCCAAAGAGACTTCCAGAGACTCTTAGTGACCTGGAGAGATGATGGATATATTTGTTTCCTAATCTAGGAAGGTTTAACAGCACTTGCAATTTAGTGACCTGGGGAAAATGCTATTTCAGCCCTGGCAAACATATTATTTCAAAGCCTTTCCAGAAACTGGACTTAAATGTTCTTTTTAAAACAGAAGAATTGTAGTTCACCCAATACTCAATGAAGAAATTTTTTTTGGTAACAATATTTTGAAAACTTCATGATTCCTGGCAATCAACCATCAAGGCAGGGCCTATTATAATTAAGACAGTGATGAGTCCAGAACTAGGCCAGCATGCAGACCTTCAACGTTGTTGAACCTGCGATAATACAACTTAGACTCTGGCAAACGTTTTACCTCTAACTATGTTTATTCCTTGAATCGAGATCTATTGGTACTTTGTCTTCTTGGAATGGGCCATATGGCATCTCACAGGGATCCATTTCGTCAGTTTCCTTTTTGCTGAGCAGACTCCCCTATCCTTTTTTTCTCTCTCACACAGTTCCTTTCATCCCAGATCTTCCAGTTTTATGGATCTTGCAACTGGAAATGTCAAGCAGATTTAAGATGAATTATGGCAAGGTATAAAGATCATAGGGACGTAATCCCATCCAGTGTGGGATGTAAAACTGCAGTCAAGTACAACATTCCTACAATGGACATGTTAGGGGATGTTTTGTTCCACTCAGGAGAAGACTTCCTGTTTCCTCCTAAGCTGGGAAAGACTTCCACTACATGTGACTTGAAGAGGGGGTGGTCTGTTGTACTAGCATGGAGGAGCACATGGCCTCCGTGGTCTGATCAGTGTGTGTTCTCCATTTTGTATGTTGCTGTATGTTTGGAAAAGTGACTGCTTAGTCGCAATCACTTAAGACTAACTTCTTTATGGAACAGTAGTAGTTGTTGTGGAATAGTACTAGTTGGGGACGCGGGTGGCGCTGTGGGTTAAACCACAGAGCCTAGGGCTTGCCGATCAGAAGGTCAGCGGTTCGAATCCCCGCAACGGGGTGAGCTCCCATTGCTTGGTCCCTGCTCCTGCCAACCTAGCAGTTTGAAAGCACATCAAAGTGCAAGTAGATAAATAGGTACCGCTCCGGTGGGAAGGTAAAACGGCATTTCTGTGCGCTGCTCTGGTTCGCCAGAAGCAGCTTACTCATGCTGGCCACATGACCCGGAAGCTGTACGTCGGCTCCCTCAGCCAATAAAGCGAGATGAGCACAGCAACCCTAGAGTCGTCCACGACTGGTCCTAATGGTCAGGGGTCCCTTTACCTTTACTAGTTGTTATGTAACCTAAGCCTGCCCTTGAGATATACTGTATGTCTGTGAACCTGAATGAATCTGTCAGTAAACTACTTTTATATTAACATTAATAAGATTCTTGTGTTTTTAAGAGGGATTAGAAAGGATTTTACCAGGAAGGAATCTTTAATAGTAAGAGTCAGCTGAGTCAGCAACAAGCTGCTTGCTGCGTAATTTAAAAAGGGGTATGTTTGGAACTCTGCTAGAAATGGAACTTGCTAGCACAAGTTAGGAAGGATATCATTAAATAATATATCCTCTCCTGCCTCCCTAATCATCTCCACCAAAAGAGGGTTTTAAAGTGGCAAATTCATGAAGGATAAGGCTATCTCTAGCTACTAAACATGATGGCTATGTTCTCCCTTCGCTGTCAGAGGCAGTGCTGGAAACCCTGGAGGGAAGAGGGGTGTTGCTGTTGAGAAGGACGCTGAACTTGATGGGCTACTGGCCTGATCTAAGAAACTTTTCTTATATTCTTAGAGTGTCTGTGCTAATTTTTGTTTAAATATTGAGCCAAGTCTTATGACTTTATGCACAGAATCTTAGCATGAACACTTTTTTGTAGTACTTGAAGTACTGTGCAAACAAGCATATTTCAAATATTACTTACATCAAAGCTGTACATATTTTGTTCTTATTTGCTTTAGATAACAACACATTTCAGGATTTTGAAATCTATAGAAGACATCTGAAGGAAGTCCTGTATAAGGAAGTTTTTGAATGTTTAATGTTTTATTGTTTTTATATATGTTGGAATCTATCCTGAGTGGCTGGGGCAGCCTAGTCAGATGGACAGGATATAAATAATAAAATTGTTTTTGTTGTTGTTGTTGAATAGGATGTCCCTATTTTCACCAGAGAAATGTTGGAGGCTATGCAGTCTCCAACCATCTTTCTCCTGGTGTCACTCATCAGTATCCAGTCACTGCTCCTCAGTGTCCATCCAGCCCCTGACACCTTGAGACTTACATAATGAGTTCTATACAGTTCTGATGTTGACATGTATTTGGGGTCTCCTGTTGATGGAATGGTTACTATGGAAAATGCTTGCTACCTAAGGAGGCACCAAGCCAGACAGATTCATATGTATGAAACTGTTTCTTTGGATATCGTTTCCTACATATTATACCCAAACAACAAGAACAGAGAAGCAACCTCGATATTTTCCATACACCCTGGAATGCTGATATGACACAGTTAATAGGTTGAGCAGTGAGCCTCAGCATTCTTAATTCACACATCTGACCCATAACAGGCCATCCTCCTCCCTGAACTCGGTGCTAGCATGCTTGCTACCAAGATGACGGATTGTGCATAGTGCTTCTTGCCTTCTGCAAAAGATCCCACCCAGCATCCAATCAGAGATGAACTGGCATTTGCTCTTCCCTGGCTCCACATCTGAAAGGTGCAGACAGGAGGCCTTGACATTGCCATCAGAACCTGAAGCAGGCCAGTTGGCAGGGTAAGCCATGAAAAGTTGTTTTGGGTCATCCTTTTTGCATCATTCTGATGCCTCAGGGTGCAGTCCCCAGTGTCCCTAATGTGTCTCCAACCCATATTGAACCTGCCAGTTATAATTCAGCCTAAGGCGAATGAAGCCAATTCTTGAGCCCAGCCAATGTGATAGTGGGGAAGAATCAAAAACAAAACAATCTCTTATTGTGACTAATTTAGGGTGTGAGCCAATCATTCCTGCTCGGCCCTGTCTGGCTAATCCCACCTCTGGAGAGATGGAAACAACAGTTGGAAGGCGGTACAACCATCCCTCCCCTAATTGGTCAGACTGCTGAAACAGTCTAGCCTCTTTCTCATATGCCATTCCTTCTAAGGGATGGAAGTAAAATTGCTCCTGCTGCATGAATTGACTGTAAATTGCAGACTTGGAATCTTTTTCTTCTCTCGCTCTCTCCTGCTCTTTCCCTCTCTCTTCTTTTGCTTCATTATCCTAGGTCTCCCCCTCCTTCTGCTCTGCAATGACTGCACCGCATGCGCCCAGGCGCACACGCACACACACACACACACTGACTTGGTCTCTCTGCTTTTAGCAATAATTTGCACATAATGGAACAGCCAGAGGGGGGTTTGATCAATGACCTCTGTCTCAGAGATGCTGTTCCAAGGGAAACACATCTGCCAACATAAAGTATTGGAGCAATCATAGCTCAGTGAGCGTCGTAATAAGCAACTGTTACACTAGAGCCATCAGTCACGTTCAGTTACAGACCTGAAAGGATACAGCACCTCAGGGAGCAATGTCCTTCTATAAATTTGGGCAGCAATGAAGAATGATTTGCAATCAAGTAATAAAAGGCCTAAAAAAGGTCCACCATGCATACTAACATCCAGTACAGCTGACAAAGGAAATAAAAAACCTTGGCATTGTTTGCTCGTTATGTAAACTACACAGCTGTCCAAGCAATTAAGATATGATTTTGGGAATTCTCTCGTAAAAATTTGCTAACAGAGCTTCCACTTGTGAAAGTGACATTCTTCTTTATCAGTAAAGTGCATTTCATTACGGTAATGCAATTTCATCTAGCTTAATAGTAGGAACTGCTTTAACCTTATGGCGAGAGTACATAAACATCATAAAATTAATGTCACCCCCATGCATTGTGGGAATAAATCTGCACCGTTTGACAGCAGTGATCAAGGGATGAAGAATCTGAACTGCACCTCCCACTTTGATATTTCAGAGATTGGGTCACAATCAGCTATGTGAGCATGTTGGCTTCCTAGTGGACTCACAGTTAAGATGTTAAAGGCAACAACAGCACAATTCAATTTTCCAACGTCATAGCCAATGGAAATATCGCTCCATTTTAAGCGGCGTTGGAAGTTAAGCATCAGACCAAAGAAATCTCCAAGGATGAATGAAGAAAGTGATGCAAACCCTTCCTGGTAGATGCTATTTTTATCTTGTGGATCATACAGAATCGCTGGGCATTTTCATAAATGCAATTTAAAACTTTGTTAGCTGAACTCACGAAAGCCCAAGTTGTTGCTTGCGCCATCATAGTAGTCTATGAATATTCACTAGGATTTAACAAAGTACATGAGACATGCCTGGTGGATTGGGCCAATGGCCCATCTAGTCCAGCATCCTTTTCTCAGGGGCCACCCAGATGCCTTTGGGAAACCCACAACCTGACTAGAGCCCTCTCACTTCCTGTGGGTGCCAGCAACTGGTACGCAGAAATGTTACTGCCTCCAGCTGTGGAGATAGAACAACTGGAGGGGATTATTCAATTAGGCATTACACTAGGTGGAACATTAGCAAACTGGCAGAACCAGGGCGAGGAAACTGTGGCACTCCAGAGGCTGCTGGACTACAAATCATATCCTCCTTTAGCACTGACCATGCTGGCTGGGAATGATGAAGTTGGAGGGCCACAGTTTACACAGCCCTGTAGTATCCTTACCCACTACAGCCACAATGTGGGGCTACAACCTCAATCATCTTGAATTAGATTATTTATACCGTCCACCTTTTATCAAGAGTTTTATTTTATTTCTTAAAACGTACACACTGCTTGAGTGCAAAAACATCAAAGCTGTTTACAAAAAAAGTTCCCAGTTGCAGGGATGATTCTAAGTGAACTGCCACATTCTCAAAGTCCCCTGTGCATTTGCCCTTAATGTCTGAAGAGGAATTTTTGCCTTCCGGAAGAGTCAGCCTCAGTACTGCCGGTTCATCTTCTTGAACTTCTCATAGTGATAGTCATCGGTTGCCTTCTCATCTGGGGGGGCATTTGCAATTCAGTGGGAACCTCTCAGGTTCTGGTTTCTCAGTGTCTCCCACCTTGAAATGATGTTTTTGATCTTAGCTTCAATTCCGAGGTCCACCTCTAGGATGCTGCTCAGCATCTGATTGGACAGCATCTCCTCAGTCTTCTTAGCTGAAGAGACCTGAATTGTTAAGTTGTGGGTGAACATATCAGACGACACAGCGATTCTTCAAACAGCTCTTGCTTATTCACAAACCAGGACAGAACTGAACTGAAGGGTTCAGTCAACCTGCTTATATAGAGCTCCAGTACAACGTTACTGTAACAACTTTCTAAAACTATCCAATCACTGAATGTCACTTTTGATCCCTTATTTGCATAACTATCTACAGTATCCTCCTGCTGGCCCAGGGTGAGAACTTCAGTACATAACACGAATGTTCTCAGGCAGCTCATACAGACAGTCCCCTGGGTTCTTCTGCTTCACTTTCTGATCCTCATTTTCCACAATTCCCTTCCTTCTCTTCAGCTCGGTTTCAATGTACTTCATCATATCAGCATCTTCATCCCTCCTGTTGGTCTCTGCAGCAAAATACGGTAAGTCCCGAGGTTGAGGTCCTCTTCTTCACTGATCCTGGCCTTGCCCCGTTCTTTCAGTTTCTTCATGTCCACCTTTCCACCGGTCTTTATTTTAAGGGGATCATCCACCAGAGTCATTTCTTCTTGTAGTTTCTCCACCCATGAGCAGAGCAGCAGCACTCACTCCATTTGGCCTCCTTCTTAGACCCTGCACTTCTTTTGCTTCCTCTAGTTTTAGCCAGACCTCCTCAGTGACCTGTGCATCTTCATCATCATCCTCAGAGTCCACCTTCCTCCGACGGAAAGCCTTTCCCGCATGCATGTCCCCGATTGCGTTGGCAGCGGACCCTTTCCCCCCCCCCATCGCTTGTGGGAGGAACAACAGAAGCAGAATCAAATTCCTTTCCCTGTTAGACAAAAGAGCAACAAAAGATTACAACCACTAGTCCACTAATAATATATTGTTTGCCATTCCCTAATTTTCTGGTGATTGCCCAAATGGGAAGATTTAGAAATTTAAGGTTCAGTCTGAAATTGGCCCAATTAACATTGTTAACTTACAGCAAACTATAGGTGACATTAAGCGCATGACTGATTCATGCATGCATGCTTTTTCTTGATTAAATAGCAGCCAATGGCAGCTTCTCTCCCAGGGCAAATCCAGCCACAGAGGCCCTGAGGCACACTGGGACCATGGCAGGAGTTAAGGGTAAACACACCCTTGGTCCAGGTTGAGGTGGTGGCGGCTAGGAAAGGCTGTGCTTTAGTATAGAAAGAACAAGCATGCTAGGGCCAGTTGCTGGAATAACATCACATCTAGCTTGACCCTTTTCTGGCAGTTTTGTGCATGTTAGCAAGTATTGTGGTGGTTAAATGTGTGCCCAGACTGTGACACAATGAGACCAAAAATATGGGTTGAGCCAGCTGTCCTGTGTCATGGTCAGTCAAAGTACATGCATATCCATGTGAAGTGTCAACTCCTGTTGACTTCATCCAGGTAAAACCAAATGGGATGTGAAATGAGATTCTTACTAAGGAACTGAGAGAGGAGCCCCTGTATTTTCAGTTTCTTCACTGCATGGTGGTCATGATGAGGGCTGTCCGAAAACATTTTGCTAACCGATATACGGAACCCCTTGTGTGTCCCCCAGAAGCCAGCTGGACTAGAAGTTAAGGTTTATTTCAATAGTGGCAATGGGCTTCCCCAACAGCACTAGGGGTCAGCAGGCTAGTCTAGTGGGAAGAGACGGCTATGTGGCACACAGAGCTCGACCCTCCAACAGAGGGGAACAGCTAAGGGACTCCGGATAAATGGCGGGGCAATGTCATCATCCCACCCCCCATACAGACCAGCATCTACTGTCTGATGTGGCTGCCTCACTCAGTCCAAGTGTCAGTGCTGCCACCGGTGATTGCTATATTCAACCAGTTCACATGCAAATATGGCTGCTGTGTGCTGAGGTCATCTCAGAGTACGGTGATATCTGGGGGAAAAAGGGGGCTAGAGATGTTGCTGCCACACTATGAGATTGAAAGAAGCCATGGTGTCCTCCTGTGATGTCTGAATCTTCCCTGGTCATCTGGCCAGCACAGCAGAATTAAAATGGTGGAGCCTTTATTCTGAAGCAAGCCCTTCTGCATTCTGTGACTTATGGCCTCTCGTGACCAAAGAAAGCTGTGCTTTTGAGTTCACCTCTAAGAGAAATTTCTGCCATTTGCTTTCAGTCATAGCACACTGTCAAAGCTATATTTCAGCATCAACCAGTTATACAAGGTATCAGTCTGCCTCTTCTCCAATAAATCTACACAAAACATTTTTCTGTCATTAGAAGAAGAAATGAAGGACCACTTAATGTTTCGGGCTGACAAGATAGTGCCAGGAATTTTCCCAAAGGGTTTGACAATGCTCTGTTAAGTGTCATCTTAAAATTCACTGAGGAAATATTGTGCAATTTCCAATTCTCCACAGTAACATTTTCTTTATGCATTTTTCACAACTACTTTCCCAATGCATAAAAAGATAAGTGTCCAAAATTACTCAATTTAAAGTCTTTACGCAGGTAGAAAACTGTCCTCAACAAATGTCCTATCCTGTTTATTGTTTTATTAAAAATGGAGGAAAGACGACTGTAAGAGTGGGTGGATACGAGAGAGAATTTCACAAAATGGTTGGGCATTCCTGCTGGGAAGGCAGAGCCTTGGCAATGGCTACCCCTTTACAGTGGTACCTCTGGTTATGAACTTAATTCATTCCGGAGGTCCGTTCTTAAACTGAAACCATCCTTATCCTGAGGCGCACTTTCGCTAATGGGGCCTCCCACTGCACGCGCACCTCTGGCACGTGATTTCCATTCACATCCTGGGGCAAAGTTCACAACCAGGAGCAGCTACTTCCGGGTTAGCGGAGCTCGTAACCTGAAGCATCCGTAACCAGAAGCGTTCGTAACCAGAGGTACCATTGTATAGTGTTTTGAGGGAGTGATACAAGTGTTCCCTTTTCTCCCCCTTTCCCCTTGAGTGGGGTTAGCAGGAGAGCATTCTGGGATACGTCTCCCAGAGCATCAACATAGCATTCCAGATCACAACAGGTGCAGGAGGAAAAACGTGCTTTCTCCGGAACAAAATGTTGCTGAGTTCCCTGACAATCCCATTTCTCACAGCATCAGCACAGTCTCTAGGCCTGGGATCAGCAAACCTTTTCAGCAGGGGGCAGCAGCACTGTCCCTCAAACCTTGTTGGGGGGCGGACTATATTTTGAAGGGGGGGAAATCAATGAATTCCTATGCCCCACAAATAATCCAGAGAGGCATTTTAAATAAAAGCACACATTCTACTCATGTAAAAACATGCTGATTCCTGGCCCGTCCGTGGGCCGAATCCAGCCCCTGGGCCTTAGGTTGCCTACCCATGCTTTAGGCAAATAGATCTAACCCTTGCAACGACTTACTCATCCCAACTCTGCACCGGTACTACATATTATGAGTAGATGAAACCAGTAGGTTTATTGTACCAGAAAACTTTTGTGCATTGCTGCTTACATACTCCAAATTACAATTGTTAATACTTATTACTGTTTATATTTATGCTGTTTAAAAAACCTCAAAGTGACTTGCAAAACAAATCTTACTGCAAAGACATGATGATCAGCCAGCACAAACATCAAGCACAAACACTATGGGCTGGATCCAAAGATGTTCTTTGATGATGGGACTGCAGTCCAGTAGAGGCTCCAGTAGAGTGTAGCCAACTTTTCCACCATCTTCCTGCAGCTTTGAACCCCACGTCCTGCACTCTTCTAGGTGGTTTACCAACACAGGAGCTGCAATGGAAAGTAAAATCAGCAAGAGCCATTTCCTCCCACTTCCTCCAGTTGGGATGTCCTATGACAGGCATAGGCAAACTCGGCCCTCCAGAAGGTTTGAGACTACAATTCCCATCATCCCTGACCACTGGTCCTCTTAGCTAGGGAATTGATGGGAATTGTAGTCCCAAAACATCTGGAGGGCCAAGTTTGCCTATGCCTGTCTTATGAGCTACCTCCACTCATGGGAACTCTAGATCCAAGCCCACGAAAGGCATTAGTTTAAGGATTTGGGGCAGGGGCAGGTTCCACATAGGATTTGGGGTCAGTTAACCTTAGACAATCAGGAGGCAGATGAGTGTGAAGAAATGCAGCAGAATATACCTGTAGCACCTGCCAAAATAGCCAATGTAAGTAAGCCAAGCCACATGCCAACTTATTTCCAACTGTCTATAATATAACTAAAGCACGGCATCCCCCTTCTTTATAATAGTGATGCTCAGAAACAGTGTACTATCACCCGATCACCAGTTTTTTGGGCCACCTATGCCAAATCACATCTTTACATTCTGCATTAAACCAGAATAATACGATCATTTCCAGGACCATTCAATGACTTTTTTTTCTTCTTCCTAGGATGGAAAAGCAAATGGTCACCCCACCCCATTTCAGCCTAGGAATGCAAAGTTATTTTGGTACCTGGGGCACAAAATCCAGCAAGCACCCGCCCACTTCCCAGAGGCAAAAGAAGTACAACAACAACAACAATAATAATAAATAAATTAATTGCTGCACTTCCCTGACACGCAAAGTCAGCTGCCTGAGGTGTCCAACTCACACTGCCTACTGGAAGGACTGATCCTATCAGAACAGTTCATATACAAAATTATGAATAGATATTGGAATCTCCAATTCACAAAACAGCGGGAAGAGTCTTGATAGCACAAGGATGGAAGAATGAGGAAATCCCAACGAAAGAACAGTGGCAAGAAAAACTGATGAGTTACGCAGAGTTGGCTAAATTGACATATAAATTGCGAGACAAGGACAACTGTGACTTTAAGGAAGAATGGGAGCTTTTTACAAATTATCTAAAAAGACAACAAAATGAACTGGACTCCTTGGCAGGTTTTGAATAAACATACACAAATTTATTGGTTGGTAACATGTTAGATAGATAATGTAAGGGTATGTACAATTTTATAACATGCAGAGAATAATATGTGCTGAGAAATCAGAGAGAGGAGCTGAGGGAAGTCCCTGGGGGGGAGGATGGAAGGGAGGGGGGAAATTAATGTAAGCGATTATGTGGTTTGATAATTTCTTATGTCGAAACTGCTAATAAAAATATTTTAAAAATAAATAAATCTCCAACTCACCCATTTGAACGCATGTGGTTTTTAAATCCACACTTTTTATCATTCTACTTGGAAGTACCAGAAGGTTAATAGATAGCCTAGTTAAAACAAAAGGAAAAGCAAAGGCCACGTGCTTTGTTTTAAAAAAAGGCTTTGTGGTTGAGTTTCCTCAGACTTCCTCAACTAGTTTCTTTCTGGAAACACTTGTGATGAAAAACCTTAATTGTTTTCCTTCCCATACCTCAGAAGGTCACACACGGGCAAGAAGCAGGGACATGCCCCGGATTTCTATCAACTCCAGCATTAGAGTGCTGGGGAGAATCCCAGGTTGTTGCTTTCAACTCTCTAATGGAGCCACAGAAGGGAGGAGGCAGGGGGGGAAACAATTAATACATCAGAACTCTCTGCCAGGCTTTTATGGCATTACAGGCTTTTTCCGCTATAAAGGAACATATTGAATCTTTAGAGCACAGCCCATTCTTCACTGTTTCAGTTGTCTCCTTTTGTTTACATGTCCCTGCCATCCTTCTTTGTGAATTGAATGCTAAACTATCTCTAGGGAGATGTTAGATTGCTTACAGAATGCCTCAGCAGATGGTGGTTCCTGTTGCAACAGAAGGCTGTGATTACACCTGAACTCTGCAAGAACTCGAAACTTAAACAGAAAAACAAGATAAATGAGGAATCCTTAAAGTTCTCTTTCCTCTCCACGGCGCCTGCAGCAGGGGAGAAAAATAATCCACAGGGTTTATAATAATAATTTTGAAAAGGGACAAGATCCCATCCTTCAGAGTTTGTTCATTACATTACAGGGCTCTCATTATAGAATTGCATTAGTGGTGCATTTCACCATTGGACCTTCTGTTATCAGCAATGTTGGGTAGCTCTTCATCAAGACAGTGAAAGGGACTCCCTCGGGAGGTGGTGGTCTCCCCTTCCTTGGAGATTTTTAAGCAGAGGTTGGATGGCCATCTGTCAGGGATGCTTTAGCTGAGATTCCTGCATTCTAGGGGATTGGACTAGATTACCCTCAGGATCCCTTCCAATTGTACGATTCTACAATTCTATTATTTATTCAAGATCCAGGAGTATTTACTGCACAGAATGATTCTACCACCTCCAAATAAACGTTTTCTGGCTCTGTATGTTCTGGTTTTGTCAAGCACACTTCATCTGACACTACAGACACAAAAACATTCCTAGGGCCTGAAATCTCCCCAAATAGACATTAGAAATCTCACTGGAGTAGTAAAAACACACACAAAAACCTGTTAGTGTAATTTTTTTGGTTAAGATTGAATGGAGGTTAAAGTGCAACAACATTCTTTATTGTTTATGAATTTCATCATTCATAAACAATAATAGGAAAAACAAATTAAACTTCCTGTCCCCTAAATACTTCTCTGTGTTCCTCTAAAGCATCTCTTGGGAGTTGTATCCTGTAACAACAACAAAATTCCTGGACACTTTCGCCATTTGGGGAGGCATAAATCAAAGGCACAGACGCGCCCTCCCTATTCATACGTCAGCTGGCAGCGGATGTTTTATTGTATAGCCCAAGAGGACTGAAAATAGGTAGATCCAATATGGATTTAACATTTCTTGCACTTTGCAGTAACTAGATCTATAAATTAAGAGGGGGGAAAGTGCAAGACAAAGCACTATAGCTGAACACACTCCATTACTCAACTTTGGTAGAAGCACTGAGCTCAGGTTGTTCTCAGCCTATCAAAAAGGAGCCTGTATTTGAAAAGAGAATTGTCCAGGATGACATCATGTGGCTGGTCCAGAAACAAGAAGAAACATCTTTTCCCCTCTGGCTCTTAACACAATTTCATAGCAGAGAGTTATGGGCAAAGCATTACATCCGCTGGAACGTTTGTTGCTTCCCATGGCAAAAGTGCATGAAAAACAATACTAATAAATGACACAGGAATAGAACTTCCTGAAGTTCTTTAAAACAGATGGTTATTATTTGCTTTGTCCATGTAGCCCCTTAAACCCATGTTGCTGTAGTTAAAAATATGGGATGTAAAACTGCAGTCAAGTACAACATTCCTACAGTGGACATGTTAGGGGATGTTTTGTTCCACTCAGAAGACTTCCTGTTTCCTCCTAAGCTGGGAAAGACTTCTACTACATGTGACTTGAAGAGGGGGTGGTCTGTTGTACTAGCATGGAGGAGCACATGGCCTCCATGGTCTGATCAGTGTGTTCTCCATTTTGTATGTTGCTGTATGTTTGGAGAAGTGACTGCTTAGTCGCAATCACTTAAGACTAACTTCTTTATGGAACAGTAGTAGTTGTTGTGGAATAGTACTAGTTGGGGACGCAGGTGGCACTGTGGGTTAAACCACAGAGCCTAGGGCTTGCCGATCAGAAGGTCAGCGGTTCGAATCCCCGCAATGGGGTGAGCTTCCGTTGCTCGGTCCCAGCTCCTGCCAACCTAGCAGTTTGAAAGCACGTCAAAGTGCAAGTAGATAAATAGGTACCGCTCCGGCGGGAAGGTAAAACGGCATTTCTGTGCACTGCTCTGGTTCGCCAGAAGCGGCTTACTCATGCTGGCCACATGACCCGGAAGCTGTACGCTGGCTCCCTCGGCCAATAAAGCGAGATGAGCACAGCAACCCTAGAGTCGTCCACGACTGGACCTAATGGTCAGGGGTCCCTTTGCCTTTACTAGTTGTTATGTAACCTAAGCCTGCCTTCAGGTATACTGTATGTCTGTGAACCTGAATGCATCTGTCAGTAAACTACTTTTATATTAACGCTAATAAGATTCTTGTGTTTTTAAGAGGGATTAGAAGGGATTTTATCAGGAAGGAATCTTTAATAGTAAGACTCAGATTAGTCAGCAACAAGCTGCTCGCTGCGTAATTTAAAAGGGGGGGGATGTTTGGAACTCTGCTAGAATATGGAACTTGCTAGCACAAGTTAGGAAGGATATCATTAAATAATATATCCTCTCCTGCCTCCCTAATCATCCCCACAAAAAGAGGATTTTAAAGTCGCAAATTCATGAAGGATAAGACTATCTCTAGCTACTAAACATTTCTGTCAGAGGCAGTGCTGGAAACCCTGGAAGGAAGAGTGCTGTTGCTGTTGAGAAGGACGCTGGACTTGATGGGCTATTGGCCTGATCTAATAAACTTTTCTTATATTCTTAGAGTGTCTGTGCTAATTTTTGTTTAAATATTGAGCCAAGTCTTTATCCGCAGAATCTTAGCATGAACACACATTTTTTTTGTAGTACTTGAAGTACTGTGCAAACAAGCATATTTCAAATATTACTTACATCAAAGCTGTACATATTTTGTTCTTATTTGCTTTAGATAATAACACATTTCAGGATTTCAAAAGGGAGAAAAAGCACAGGCAACACCAGACCACCATTCAAGATATAAGGTATTATTCCGGGAATCCTTGTCTCAAGTTCTTTCGTCTGATACCTGCATACAGCAACTGCTTACTACAACTATACTTTGCAAAGGCATATGTGGAACATTACAAAGAACAAGTCCATTTTCTGCAAGTACTGCTTCTTCTTTTTTCTTTTTTAAAATAATTTTTATTAACAGGCCAATCAAATCACATTAATTCCAAATCACATTAATTCCAAATTATACAGCCAATTTTTTTTAAAAAAATTGGGGGGTACCCATACTTCAAGCTCCGAAAGGGGTCCAAACATCACTCTTCCTGCTGCTTTGATTAAACAGTTCTATCCAGTTCTGTTCAGATAGTCTTTTTGTTATTTTCTTCATCTTCTTGTTATTATCATATCTTCCTTTCTTTGTGATCTCTGATAATCTTCACAAGCTGGTGAAAGACAAACATCTCCTGTGTGGGTTTTACACTCTCCAAAAACCATATCACATAAATTACAGACGCCATTTCCACACCTCCATTAAAAACATTCCCACAGTCCGTCCGTTGATTTACAGGCTTGCCAATCTATATCTCAGAGGGCCCTGCCAGGTCAAGATAACGTTCCAATAACCATACATTCACATTCCAATGACCCTGGTCCTCCTCCCTCTCGTCCTCCTTAGGCAAGCCTGTCTTCACGAGATTCCATTTATTGCTGCGTCATAAAACTTTCCTTCCATTCCCCGATGTTTCCACCAGTTCTCTCTTTAATCAGTAATTCATTCCCACACAGTTCTTAGTCTCCTGCTTGTGATTAATAATTGCAACAATTCTTCTCTCTGGAGGGGAGGGTTATTGGTACTCACATAAGGCAAAAAAAGAAAAGTTTTTTCCTCCCCCCCCCTTTCCGTTTCACTCCAACATACCAGTCTTTTAATGATGATTCTTCACTTGATTTATTTTTCCAGCCCGTCGCTCCGCTCCCAGAGATCCCATTAATCAGCAGTCTTTACTCCCAATCTTCACTTTATGTATGTGCATTAGCTTCTTTCCAATTATATATTTCCAATTATATATTTCGAGCTAATGTGGACCAGTGCGCTGATTGGAGACAGCGTCAGGGAGAGCCGATCTCACTCGAGGGCTTTGTGCCAAGTGTCTGCACCCCCTTCTTTCGAATCCAGGGGTGAATTATGGACACAGCTGGCAAGGCAGTCCCCCCATCCCCTTGGGGGGCAAGGGAGGCTACATACTCCCATAGCAGCCTCTTAATTACCTTGTGTGGGTCGGAGAGATGTTATTGTCAGCCATCTTCCAATGTGCCCCCTGGTGGCCCCCTGCAAGTACTGCTTCTTAAGGTTGTCGCGTCTGTCACTTGTATTCGCAAAGACATACGTGGAACACAAAAAAGCTTCTATTTGGACATTACGTATACTGATCTATTTGTATTTCCTGTTCAAAATGTTGGTCTTTAATTGCTTCTACTTAATTTGATAATGTGAAAAGAGGTGTGTTTATAGGATGTATAAAGAATTCATATAGTTAACCAGGGGAAAGAGACAGTGGAAGAAGATTGGAAGAAATTTAAAATATATCTGAAAAATTGTTGTAAAATTGAGGAGTGTTAAGATGTCAAGGGGTAAGAAGTAGAGAATTACAGCTGTAACTAATAAATTTAAGGAAATTTAATGAAAGGGAACTAATAGACAAATTGACTAAAGGGTTGCTAAAGAATTGTAAAATAAGGATGCAGCGAAAGGGAGGTATGGGGAAGTCGGAGGAAAGAAGGTGCATGAAAGTAAGATTATGAAATTATACGTGTTTAAATGTTTTGTATGTTTTTGTTTTGTGTTTTGTTTGTTCTTTATTGTGTGTTTGAAAATGAATAAAAATTATTTTTTTAAAAAAAAAGAATTCATATAGTTAAACAAGTTAAACACAGCCAGTTACATTGTGGGTGTTATTGTTAGTTGGATTTACGTAACTAAAGGTTTGATAGTGTTGTGCATGAGTTCTTCTGGCATATATTATGGCAAGAATGCTTTTGTGTGCTGTTGAGGGACCATAGTTTGTGTGTAACTTTCTCATTTGCTAATATGCAATGAGAGCTACTTTTCCGTTTCTGGAGCTATCTGAAAAGAAGAACATGCAAGAACACATGAAGAGCATGCTGGATTAGGCCAATGGCCCTCTAGTTCAGCCTCCTATTCTCACAGTAGCCAACCAGATGCCAGCGGAAAACCTGTAAGCAGAGCCTAGGCCTTGCTGATCAGAAGGTTGGCGGTTTGAATCCCCGTGACAGGGTGAGCTCCCGTTGCTCGGTCCCAGCTCCTGCCAACCTAGCAGTTCGAAAGCCCGTCAAAGTGCAAGTAGATAAATAGGTACCACTCCAGCGGGAAGGTAAACAGTGTTTCCATGCACTGTTCTGGTTCGCCAGAAGTGGCTTAGTCATGCTGGCCACATGACCCGGAAGCTGTACGTCGGCTCCCTCAGCCAATTAAGCGAGATGAGCGCCGCAACCCCAAAGTCGTCCGTGACTGGACCTAATGGTCAGGGGTCCCTTTACCTTTTATTCTGTTCACACAGCAACCAGAGTACCTTAACCACAAAAGAGAACTACCATCATGGTGCTAAGGCTATTGTTACATCAGCGCAAGGATATACATTTGTACCACAGAACATTGTCCCCTCATGCACTCCCTAAATCTGTTCCAGGGGCTCCCTCTGGAGCAGATTTGAGGAGGGGGGCAAGAAAGGGAGGCTCCATTACATACGTACATGGAAATTCTTGTGCAAATGGGAGAAGATAGTTGAAGTCTGCCCTAATTTTTTGTATTGCAAAAAAATGCAAACAATTAAGAGCATCAGTCACTTAGAAGTCAAATAAAAACCAGCAGCAGAGTGAAACTTTAAAAGGAGGGCCTGGACAAGACCTGCCAAGGAAAATAAAGAATCTATTTATGTATGCTACAACAGCGGCAAGAGTCTTGATAGCACAAGGATGGAAGAATGAGGAAACCCCGACAAAAGAACAGTGGCAAGAGAAATTGATGAACTATGCGGAACTGGCTAAACTGGCATGCAAATTGTGAGATAAGGACAACTGTGACTTTAAAGAAGAATGGGAACCTTTTACAAACTATTTAAAAAGACAACAAAATGAACTGGACTCCTTGGCAGGTTTTGAATAAACATACACAAATTTATTGGGTTAATATAGTGAATAGATAATATAAGGATGTATACAATTTTACAATATGCAGAGAACAATATGAGTTGAGAAATCAGGGAGAGGAGCTGAGAGAAGTCTTGGGGGGAAGGGGGAGGGTTTGTTGGGGAGGTGGGAGGGAAAAAAGGGGAATAATGAATATGATGTGTTTTGATAATTTTTTATGTTGAAATTGTTAATATTTTTTTTAAAAAAAAATTCTTTAAAAGGCGGGCCAGCCCTAATATTAGACAGAATGAGGCAGTCGCCTCAGGTGGGAGATCCTGGGGGTGAGCAACAACTATGAGCTGTTTGAGAACAGAGCTGTGTGCTTTACTGCCTCCCCTGCACCATTAAGCAACGCTGCTGCCCAGAAGATGCTGTTCTGTCAGCAGTGCTGAAATAAGGTTTAGCTACCAGTCGAGTTGGCTCTGAAACACGGAGTCGAGAGGGTGTCATCTTGGCCTTCGTCAATGGAAGCAAAACTTCTTGGGCTGGCCCTGATGAAGAGCCTGAGGAAATAAAAGCATTCTCCATTTATTTCTAACAGATAGTAAAGAGCAAGGCTGATGAATCTCCACAGGGAGAGTATACCAGAACTTCAGTGCCTTCAGCAAAAACACTTGGCAAATATTTTACTGCAGATTTCAGGATTGGAAAGGAACAAAGTATCTTTCAAGTGTTCAAATTCAAAATGACCTCAATGGATCAAGAAAGGAACTATATCTTGTTTTTAACTCCACATTTTAGGATATGTGAAAGAAGATTTTATTTTTTAAAATTCAGGAATCTATCTTAGGATATGATGTTGCATTAGTAGAAGCGATGTAACCTGATCCTGTTATAATAAATCTATCTTACATTTAGTGCCACCAGTACACTGTGGCACTACACAATACCATCTCACCCAGTCACACAGCATGTTCACCTTTAAAGGACTAGTTGCAGAAAACAGAAAATGCTGGATTTCAGGACATTGGTAGAACAGCTGGACACGGCACACATTAACCGGAAGAACCATGGGACATTCTTCCTGGAAGTCTGCATTTTCAAGCAGGAAGAGAAAGATTGTAAAACAGTTGTCATGTGTGGCAACAAACAACAACTCATATTAAATCTGAGAACAAACAGAAAAGCAGAGCTGCAAAAGTAAAAATGCAGGAATGAAGCTGTGTGTAAATAAAGATATTGCTTATTACCATCACATCCATTTTCCTGCTTAACCACATAGACTAGGGGTCAGCAACCTTCAGCCTTAGAGCCATATGCAGCCCTTGGCCTAATTAGATGCAGCTGGCAAGGAGAGGGGAAAGGGAGAGGGAGGGGAGTGCCAGAAAGAGAGAAAAGGGTGACAGCCAGGAGAGAGAAGGGGGTGATCCCTTTGGGTCTGAGCACCACCCAATTTGGGAGTCCTAACACCCCCCCACACACACTTTTGACTCCAGGCCTGCCTACTTTTGATTCCAGTCCCAGTATTCAGCCTCTAAGGTACTGCAGCATTCAACTTTTTTTAAAAAAAAAAATTTAAACGATATTTATTAAGATTTCAGAAAAAAGGTTACAAAAGTAATAAAAAGAGAAGAAAAAGAAAAGAAAAAAAACCAAAGATACAAAATACAGAAAAAATGAAGACAAAAATTAAATCCCTCTTTCTATGTCTTACTTTTCATTTACTTGTTTCCTGACCTCCTCACACCTCCCTTTTTTGTATTCCAGTTCTAAAGGTTAATTCAGCAAATCCTTTCCCTCTTTGTTTTTATCTTATTTCTTTATCTTAACATATTATAGCCTTATTTTTTCATCTATTATCAATCCATTTTTACATATTCCTTTTTAACATTATTGCTAAAACTGCTTCATTTCATTCCAACATCGTTTTAACACTCATTAATTTTACAATGTTTCTGTAGATAGTCTTTAAATTTCTTCCAATCTTCTTCCACCAACTCTTCTCCCTGGTCTCGGATTCTGCCAGTCATTTCCGCCAATTCCATATAGTCCATCACTTTCATCTGCCATTCTTCCAGAGTGGGTAGATCTTGTGTCTTCCAATACTTCGCAATGAGTATTCTTGCTGCTGTTGTAGCTTACATAAAGAAAGTTCTATCCTTCTTTGGCACCAATTGGCCGACCATGCCCAGGAGAAAGGCCTCTGGTTTCTTCAGGAAGGTATATTTAAATACCTTTTTCAATTCATTATAGATCATCTCCCAGAAGGCCTTAATCCTTGGGCACGTCCACCAAAGGTGAAAGAATGTACCTTCTTTTCTTTTCTTTTAAGGCTGCCCACCCCTGATATAAGCAATGCGGGTTTCAAATTCAGAATTGCCTGGGCTCATTAAAACTGTAACAATATATTTCAGTGGGGATGGATTTCAATCTAGCCCAAGTAAATTTATTTTTGTGTATTCAAGAGAGGGTTGCATTCAAGCAGCAATTTGGTTTTCTCCCACTAAGTTAAAAAAATAATAATGGAAACTGTTAATTACGGAAATAGAAGAGATTTGAGAAGAAGATAGAAAAAAGCTCTCCTTGTTACACCATAGAGCCTGCTAATAGCTCCTTTAGTGACACCTAGTGCAGTCGGTGGAGATGAGGCACTATTAAACGCTGTGGCTGAGACACACTGCCTTGTTAATGTTACTTTGATTTCCAATAAAATGAGCTAACTCAATAGTGCTGAAAGGCAACCATTTCTTTTAGGCTCCAATTTGCATGCATATTCTAATTCACATTTGAATCTTTGAAAGAAAAAAAGGCAGCTAAGCTTATGGACCATACTGTCTGCTCAGTTCGTCACTTAACTGTTAGAACCGCTGGGTCATTAATATCAATAATGAGAGAGAACTGCAATTAGGATCCAAATGAAATATGCCATGCCTCAGTTGATTTATTAGAATGTTTGTCAGTACAAAATGCCGTGGCACAGTAGACAAGGCTGCTGTGCTTGGATTGCTGCCTTCTCTCTAAATAGGAATCAAGAAAAATATTCACAGGGGCGATCATTCCATTACTGAATGGGAATTCAGAATATAAAGCTGAAATTTCTTTTTTTTAAAAAAAGTGCAGTGCCTTGCTAACTCATATTAATGTTGGGAGGCGTATTACCAATTATCGAGTGTTGTCAATTAGCGAGTAATTATTTTCTTGCTGCTGATCTGACCCTTTCACTCTTTCCATTGAACACCTCCCATTGGCTCCTCTTTGCACGGTTAATCAAATCTAAACTACTTGCCATTATTTTCAAGGGCTGGTGGTACTCAATCTCTGACTTACATTTCAGATGGTTTCCCTAATTCCATTTCCTCAAGCAGACTCTTTGCCAGGGAGGATGGACTCATCCATCCATTTAGTTAGAAATTATAGCTAGTGGGTGGGGGAGTCAAAATGGCTGGCAGGAACAAATTTTATACCCAAGGTAATTGGAACAAACTACTGAGGGAAGTGGTGTGTTTTTCCCTGCATGCAGCTTTCATATCAAGGTCCACCCCCACCCCCACCCCCAGCAGGTATGACACATCAGGCAGCCAAATCACTTTAAAGTCACATCCATTTCAGAAAGGAAGAGATAAACACATGCTTATCCAATCCAGTCTACTGTATGGTAGTGGAATATCTGATGCAAGATCTATTTATTTATTCATCTTTATTACATTTTGCGTGGACAGGCGGAGACCCCCCCCCCGAACCCCCCGAACCCGACAATGTTTCCCAGCACAATTCAAAGTGTTGGTGCTGACACTTAAAGCCCTAAATGGCCTCGGTCCAGTATACTTGAAGGAGCGTCTCCACCCCCATCGTTCTGCCCGGATGCTGAGGTCCAACGCCAAGGGCCTTCTGGCGGTTCCCTCGCTACGAGAAGCCAAGTTACAGGGAACCAGGCAGAGGGCCTTCTCAGTAGTGGCACCCGCCCTGTGGAACACCCTCCCACCAGATGTCAAAGAGAAAAACAACTACCTGACTTTTAGAAGACATCTGAAGGTAGCCCTGTTTAGGGAAGCTTTTAATGTTTAATAGATTATTGTATTTTTATATTCTGTTGGAAGCCACCCAGAGTGGCTGGGGAAACCCAGCCAGATGGGCAGGGTATAAATAATAATAAATTATTATTATTATTATTATTATTATTATTATTATTATTATTAGATTAAAATTGGCCACAACTTTATTAAACATTCAGATGTAGGAAAACCATGGCTTAGGCATTGGGCGTTTATCCCTTCCAGTCCCCAGGTGGGGATCTGGGGAACATCAGGGTTATCCGAAGTGTGTGGGGATTGGGCTGGCTCTGGAGAACGTCTGTTCAAGCAAAGAGTCCGCCCCCCATTTTGCCGCGTCGTAGAGGAGAACACTGACAACCCATTGGCATATGGCCAATGCCTCCCCTCAAAATACCCCTTTAACGGGGAACCCTGGGATTGCTGCCGCAGGGAGGGCGTGGGTCACCGCTTCATGCCCCCCCCAACTGAAGGACGATAAACTAAAGGATTCTGCCCAAGGCCTAAAAACGTCCAAAGTAGTGACATTTTGCTATGGGGAATGCCAAACCAGCCAATGCAAGAAAATTCCTTCCTGGTCCCTCAATAGCATCCATCAAAGACCGCAGCAGCGCCCGCATAGCTGTAAAGAAGAAGGTTAAACTGCAAAAGAAGGCATGAACTGAGGGAGGGCAGGGTGGGGGAAGTTCTGGAGCCGGCTGAGGACTAACAGGTAAGTTACACCCCCTATTATAAGTGTGGGGCGGTCCTGACTCTACCTGGCCAACACCCTTGGCAACGCCCGCCCCCCCAAGCCGGGATTAGCTAATTGTCAAGGCTAGGCGGGAACGCCCAGGTACCCAGCTTGCAGGGGGGGGGGGAGCCAGCTAACTTACCAGGAGTTTTGGAGTCCCTGTGGGCTGCGCGTGACCACACAAAAGCTGCCGCCCAGTTAATGTGGGGAGCGGTCATTATTACCTTTCTCCAAGGAGCTCAAGGTGGTTCTTCTCCCCATTTTATTCTCACAACAACCCTGTGAGGCTAAGAGACACTGACTGCCCAAAGGTCATTCATTGCTGAATGGAAACTAGAACTCAGGTCACCCAGATCTTAGTCTAACAACCTACCGGCTGTGAGTGCTGAAGGCCACTTCCTGCGATGCCTTTTCCATCTGGCCTGGGGGGCAGGGCCCAGGCTCACCCTGCCCTACTTCAGTGACTGCTTTTAAATGTTTTAAAATGTTTTCAAATAGTTTTAATTTGTGGTGTTTTAGATTTTGGTTTATGGTTTGGCTGGGGATTAGTTTAATTTTTAATATAACTGAATTGCTTTTTGTTTTGCTTTTAATTAGTTTATATTGCTTTATATAGTTGGTATTTGGTTTTTAAGGGGAGAGGGTCAGGGCTGCCTGGGAGTGGGCCAACAGAATGGCTGGGGCAGGTTCCACGGGGGGGATGCACTGGGACACCCGATCTCAGTGATCACAGGTAGGAGGAGGAGTTGTGCTATGGTGAAGAGGTAAAATACAGGAGAACTTAAGAACAAACTAAGAGGGGGGAAATAAAAAGCATAATTTCATTACTTTTGACTTTAATTTGTTGTTATTCCTTGTAACCTGCATAACAATCTAAATCCAAACTAGAGTTATACATAAATGGAGATTTTACATTACAAACTTTGAATTTGATCATAGGGGGGGGGGGGTTAAAATAGATATTCTTTAAATGTGTTGGCAGTTTCATATCTGTTTATTTATTGTTGTCAAGTGTAAATTACCAAATGCCTTAAACTCCCACTTATTAAATATTGTCAGAGTTCCAATAATGCTTGTCAAATACTAAATCCATTCAATGTCAGCTATAAAATGCCATACTGCATGTCAGCTATCAATTTCTGTCAGTTAGAGCTGCAAACTTAAATCATTTTAAGCAGTAGATTAATTATCTAAAACTTTAGCCTCTAATCCTACACACATTTATCAGGGAATCACTGTTGAATTAAAGGGGATTTGCTTCTGAGTAGACATGGATGGAATTTCACTCTTAGTTGATTAATCAGGTGGGCCCGATGAAGGCCAATTTTAATTAAAAGGGCCAACAGCTTGAAGTGTGCTTGTTGTTGTTGTTTTTGGCATTATTTTGACTGTGGTATTAATTTGACTGTGGTATGTTATTGTAACAAAGAATGGAAGACAAAATATTTAAAATGATGTTACTTTCTGACAATACAAAACTGTGCAAAAAAATATATGGTTTACTGGGCAATATAAAATGCCAAGTGTAAATTAAATAAATTAATTAATAGTAGCTTTGTGTATTAAATAGCAAATTATCTCACTCTGCCATTACTGTCTCAGAAAGGTGAATATACTGGGGTTATGGCAATAGGAATTTTTATTTAAGAGATTAATCAGGGGAAATATTCTATGCATAACTGACAATTCTACAAATATTCAAGACTGGATTCCAACATAAAAAATCATTTGATTTCAAATACTGATGCCAAATAGAAGGTTGACTAATCAGACACATGAGTAAATCTTATCTTTCATGCCTTCTTAGGTATCCACAATAGTCCGTCATGTGCAAATCCCCATGTATCATTTTTTTCATAAGACAGCCAACAAATAATAATAAAAAAAGAACAATACCATCAGCTACTTTTGCAATACATTCCAAACAGAGAACAATTTTCAAATATTTCATCTAGATCCAATCCTTTGTATTGTAACCTATAAATTAATTTGGCTGATTTAACAGGCAACACTGTTGAGGAATTATTTGGGTTGAAACCAAATCAGGGATATCGGTCCATAACATATATGTCATTCCTCTACTGCAAGGTATGCAATGTGAAGAAAGAGTCGTCAGCTATGTTGTACATGAATGTCATGGTTTGCCTCTGGCTTCTTGCCATTTACCCTCAGTGATTTTCTACTCGGAAAGGTCAAAATATCTCAGGTGCTATTCTATGGCCACTGGATAATTCATACGGAGAGGGTGTTTTTATGCTTCGTCTTGTATATTCAGTGTTTATATTTAAAATCAACATTGCATAATGGCCTCCACCACTAGCTGTGTTAGAAGAACCATCAACGTTGGCCAGACAGATCTGAGCATTCTTTTCATGTAACCACCAGGAATGTTCTGCTGCTTATCAAGTTATATTCATTTTTAAAAGTGGTAACCTAGGCTTTGTTTTAAAGCATTTCTGCTTGGGACAGCCTCTGAGACATGTTGTAAAGGAGCATAACAATTCAGTCGATAGTTACCATATGTAATGTGAGTTATTTTAGCACTAGGAGTATTGCTATGTCCTTAAAAAACTCAAAGCAGAGGCGCATGACAGAATTTTCCACAGAACTTCCATACACTATTATTGTTACTATTATTTGTTGTAAAAGCATACATTATAAAATTTCAATATAAATTGAAAAAAAATTGAAGGATATGAATTGGCTGAAAGTGCTCATCCTGCAATGACATATAAAGGACAAATCCTACCTGACTTCTGTGTGCTATTTGGGGGGTTCTGCTGTCCCCTCAGAGTAGATTTGGGGGGCACAGGTGAGGAGAGCAGAGAAATCCCCATTGCACTAGCAGGACTATTTGTGCTGGCTTCCACTAGAGCAACTCTTAAAATGAATAATGCCCATAATTTGGCTATATTTTATCACTTTGTTATCTAAAAATGGTATATTATGTTTTGTAATAATAATAGCAACTAATACCTAGTAAAGCACTGACTTAATATGAAAACAATTTATCACAAAGCTTAGCTCTATCAGCCATACTACAGTTGTGGGTAATCTCTAATAGGTAGGTATTAACAGATATTAATTCTAAATTAATTAGGTACTAATGGATACTAATGAAGGGGTTTACATGCAATCTCAAGCCCCTTCCAGGAAAAGCAACATTGAAATTTATGGATATCGAAATCTTAGTAACATCCTCTTCCCTAGTCATATTTTCCTCTAACTTTGGTAGAAAAGTGTTATGAATGGAAAACCTCTTATATGTATTTGTTATCACAATAAATTATTGTGTTATTGCTACTGCTATGGTTGTTATATGCTGCCTTTTTCCCTGACAGGGACTCAAGGCAGCTTGCAGATAAAATAAAAAGAACTAAAAAGGAGAACTACAATGCCATTAATGATTACTTTGACATTTGAGGGCTTGTAAGTTTCAATAATGTATTGCTTATTTCCATTTAAAGCCATTTTATATAAAATCTGCAGGCAACATTATTGAGCAAAGGTGGTTGTTTTTGGTTTGTTTGTTTGTTTGTTTGTTTTTTTAAAAAGCTAAACAATGTTTGAAATCATTAACTGGGCAGGAGTGAGGTCTGATATGAGTAACAAATGTCTTCAAGCTGGCTTTGGAATCAAGATTGGTAGGAAGGAAAATAAGGGAGAAATACTGTACGGCCAAACCTCACCCTGAATGTGGAGGGCTTCTGAATATTTCAAGTATGTGATTAATTCTTTTGAAGACTAACTCTTGAAGATGGGGGGGGGGGCATATTTTCCTTGGTTCTTCCTAGTCAATAGCAGCTACACACCGTCTGTTAATGTGGGCCGCATGATGTTAACCAAGCAGAGAATTCTATTCTGGGGCTAAATCGAAAAATTGTAGCCATAGAAGGCCTTTTTGATCAGAGTTAGCAAAACATTGTGCCTTCTCCATTCCCCCACTGTCCCTCCCTTCCCTTCTTTCTCAGAGACTCTGCCAAGCATGTCAGATCATTCATGTTAAATTATTCTTGATGGCATTGAGATGTGCAGTACTGTCATCCAAAGACTGGCTTGTGCAGCTGTCACATCCGTTTTCTTCCCGAATCTTGTGCAAGAACCCAGCCATGTTCCAAGCTAGGCTTATCTGCTAATTTATCACGAAAACCCAAACAGACAGGCCTGACAAAGCAAAACAAAAAGAGTCAGAATCAAGGGTTGGAGAGGGAAGGATATTAACCCAAGCTTCCCATCGACAATGTCTCAGTGCTGTCTAGTGACCTATTGGTGAACCTGTCCACTGAAATAATTTGCCCAGCTTTAGGTTCTTCCTGTGAACAGCCCCAGCCCCATTGGTATAATCTCCATTATTGCATGCATATTAGTGTCATGACCCCCTGGCCTCAGGCGGCCTGAAGTGATGCGGCTCAGGAAGAAGCTGCTTTGGGAACTCCCAGACCCTCCAAGCTCATTGAAACCAGTCGGACGGGGAATAGCCTACACAGCTCCTGAAACAGAAGGCCTCTCTTTGACCCTGAGTCAAATGAGCTGGACCTGGCTAACCCACAGTCTGCACGCTCTTTTCATCTCGGTGCACAAACACGCTTGGCTTCTTCCTTCCCCTGTTAGGCTCTGCTTGATTTGGCATGCAGGAGCCACATGGTAGCATCAAAGTTCAAGGCTCCAAGTCAAGAGGTTGCCTCTTTAAGACCCTATCAGCTGAAGTACTGGCTGGGCAGGCCTATATCAAGATTTATGGAAAGGCTGCAGAACTCCAACTCCCTTCACCCTGGACCATTAACTATGCTGGCTAGAGCTGATGGGAACTGGAGTCCAGCAACCAACGGAGGCCAATTTGTTTTCTGTTCCATAGTCTGGCCACCCTCTGATACAATGCCTATGTGTTGCCAGCGCGGCACCTATGGGAACACAGGCACTGGGAGGAGCCCTCCCTGATGCCTACAGGGTCTCAATCTCTGGATGATTAAATCAGGCTTTAAAAAATAGAATGACCACTATAATTGAGGACTGGGGTGGGGGGAGGACAAGTGAGTGCAGTTGCATGTGTGCATAATTGCAGTGTGCATGCTGCCCACCATAGTTGTCAACGTTTCCCTTTTTTTAAGGGAAATTCCCTTATTCTGAATAGGATTTCTCGCAAGAAAAGGGGAAAGGTGACAGCTATGGTGCCCACAACAGCTTATCCAGTTTCCAAATGGTCAATCCTTCTGAAGAGCTGTCCCGGGTGCTGAAGAGCGTTTCTCTGGCTTCACTGCTAGACTGTCATGGGCTAATTACTACCTCGCTCAGCACTGCAAAGGTCAAGAATCCGCCTAAAACATGGGTGGCTAACCTTTTTTTGGCCTGAGGGTTGCCAATGCCCTTAGCCAACATGCCAGGTGTGTGTATGGCAAAAAGTGGGTGTGGTCACCCCCTGCTTTCTCTCTCACGCTCTTGTACAGGCACAGGGTGCGGACACATATGCGGTTGCACTGCCTCCCCAGCTGATTGGTGCAGATCACCTGAGGAAGAGGGTTAAATGATCAGTCTCATGACTAGGGAAGGAGCAGTTTGCATGCTCATTACAGCACTAGACTCCACTCCTCCCAGTGTTGTGTCTTTCCTTTTCCCCCACCACTGGGGAACCTTTGGAGAGACAGAAAAATGCTTGCGGGTGAAGCAGATCAGGCCCCTGAACTAGGTCTGTGTGTGTGTGTATTAGAACAGGGCAATTCTGCTTTGCCACACTTTTGGTACTTTTTAATTTATGTATACAAGGAAATATGTTGACAATTGGCATTTGTTTCCGTCTGTTTTCCACTCTCTACATCATACTAAAACAACCAAGAGTGAACCAGTCATTGATGCCTGCTCAGGAGTAAGTCCCATTGTTCTCAAAATGTGCATAGAACTGCAGCCTAACCCTTGTAATAAAGAGATAGTGTTTATTTCAAGTTAATTAATCCCCTGCAGTTCAGGACTTACTTGGATATCACCCATCCCTTTGTCTTTCTGGAATAAATACATAAATACAAGCATACAAATGGATAGATATCCACACACACATTAAAAGCTTTATAGCTATTTGTGTAAATCCTCTCCTGAATCAGTGCTAACTCTTTTCCCTCCGACTTGCCACTCAGTCCAATCCGCACACAGATGGAATGGAATTCCATTTCCAGGTTTTCCCTTGCTCCCGTCCCCTCCGCCCATCCTTTGACCGGCAGGCAAATGAAGCCATTCAAATATTTGCCTATCTTGTCATCTGTTCTCATCAGACCTTGCAATTCCTGTCATGCCCCACATGTCATTTTAAAGCATAACGTCATTAATACCTAGAGTGCACTAATGGATGCTTCACACATGAACGCATTAATGAAATGTGTTATTGTTTTCCCTCACAGGACATTAACAATCTCACGCACGTCGAGCCCCCAAAGCCCCGCAGTGCTGCTGAAAACCACTAGCTATCAAATGAACCCTCAGTTACACCTCAGTAAGTTTAAGTTCAAGTTTATCACTGAAGCGTCACTCATGTGAAGAGAGGATACAAGCCTCTGAGGGCTTTTGGGTCCAACTTCAATTACCATAAAGAGAAACAGGAGGCAATAGCCAGGGGTGGGAGGGAGAAAAGCAACACGGCAGAAACAAAATCCTGTCAAGATAAAATAGGAAAGATCTGGGTGTCACTGTAGTGATTTGTTTCTTTGTTTCTCCCCTTTGTCTATGGGCTGATGGTTTGAATAATGAAGAGAGGATTGGTTTTCTCTTGTAGTATACAAACATGGGTGGTCTCGTTTTCTGCTAGCATAGCTGACATATTAAGCAAGATTAAAGATTCTCCGGCAAGGCAGCATTTGAATTGGGTTTCTTAAACCTAAAGAAATGTATATGCACAGGCAGAATTGTAAAATGAACCCCCTGGCCAAAAGTAATATAAAATTGCAGTCCTCTCAGGACAGGTAGGGCTTTGATAAATTGGCAGCCCTTTGTATTTGGTGTTTCAGGATGCTGGTGGCTTGGCTGAAAGGGAAATAGGATCCCAGTTGTTGTTTTTTTTATTTTTTAAAAAAGCTTTCTTTAATGACTTGAGCTGAAGTTACCTCTCCTGTATTGCAAGAAAAAGATGCATCAAGGCTATTGCTACTTTGTGGGTGGGTATCAATTGCATAAGGGACGCAGGTGGCGCTGTGGGTTAAAGCCTCAGCGCCTAGGACTTGCCGATCGAAAGGTCGGCGGTTCGAATCCCTGCAACGGGGTGCGCTCCCGCTGCTCGGTCCCAGCGCCTGCCAACCTAGCAGTTCGAAAGCACCTCCGGGTGCAAGTAGATAAATAGGGACCGCTTACCAGCGGGAAGGTAAACGGCATTTCCGTGTGCGGCTCTGGCTCGCCAGAGCAGCGATGTCACGCTGGCCACGTGACCCGGAAGTGTCTCCGGACAGCGCTGGCCCCTGGCCTCTTAAGTGAGATGGGCGCACAACCCCAGAGTCTGTCAAGACTGGCCCGTACGGGCAGGGGTACCTTTACCTTTACCTTTATCAATTGCATAGTGGCAAATTCAGGTTGTGTGATGAAGGTGAATTTAGCACTCATGCACAATAAACATGCTTTAAAAAAACAAGTTTCTGGTGGTTAAGAAAGTTATGGGGAGCTGCACTGGGAAGTATAGAATGACAGTTGCTTGATGCAACATTGTCTTCTCTCCCCACAAACAAATATTCAATAAACAGTGGACACTGCATAACACACACACATCCCTGAAATGTTGTGCAAATAAATCCAGATGAATTTTGAGTAATCCTTCAGGAGTCTCCATTTTGTCCTACGCTTTTTATTCCTGGTAATGCATCCACAGGTCACTTTGGGGACAAAAAAGTATCCAAAGTCCCTTCGAGTCCAGCATCCTATTCTCACAGTGACCAATGAGATACCTAAGGGAAGTCCACCATACACAGGGCATGAAGGCAATGTCCTCTTCAGAACTGGCATTCAGAGGTGCTGACACCTGAGGTAGTATGTATCCATCATGACTACTAGCCTTTGGTAGGTTTATTAATGTATTCAGATACATTAACGTATCTGAACCCATTTTAAAGTCATCCAAATTCATGGCCATCAATACATCTCATAAATTGGTGCCAACACATAAATCCTTCCTTCCTCTTACAGGCTCAGTTGTTCTAGAACAGGCATAGGCAAACTCGGCCCTCCAGATGTTTTGGGACTACAACTCCCATTTGTTACGATAATGAAGCAATGCAGCTGCAAAGTCCTAGCTTGAAGTGTAAACATGATGGGAATGTTGGGACTGCTGTGGGAACAGAGGGGCAGTCATTTCACAGTGCGCAGCACCGGAATTACCTCACAGTGTAATATGAGCTGTACAGGATGTACAGGAAGTTTTTGTTACAACACTGGTGGAGTATGGAGAGAGCAGTCATGTTTTTTGTAACGCTGCAAAGACAGAAATAAAAGCATGTAAATACGTTTCTGTCTATCTCTTTCCCCTGCCTGGGGGGAGGGGGAGGCAGGAAAGAGGGGTGTGTTCTTCTCACGTTTGAGAAGAATCGCCGATAGAGACCTTGCCTGCGTCTGCTGGGGAATGCAGCCAGGGAGGTCAACAGGAAATCAAGCCAGGTGCCAGGACTGCTGCCAGCTTCTCGTGAGAAAGGCTTGAATTTCCAACACCATCAATCCTGACCACTGGTCCTGTTATCAATGGACGATGGGAGTTGTAGTCCCAAAATATCTGCAGCACCGAGTTTGCCTATGCCTGTTCTAGAAACTGATCCTTCTCAAGAACTTGCAAATTGGCAGTGGAACACAGTTCTTTCTGGTTCAGGTAGCCAACTCTTTTCTGCAACATCATGAACTTTGCCTTTCCTTGCTATTAGCTAATCAATACAGACCATAAACCTGTGACTACCTTCTGCTATTACATGAGTTCCTCCAACATAATTTCTTCATGTTTCCAGCCAAGAGTTTTTCATCACTTAGCCCTTTCTATCTCTTCTGAATTAATGGCAGTGTCAGCAGCATGGAGCTACATTTGCCAAAAAAAAATCACCTTAAATTGGCATGTCTTCTCCATCTCTATTTCTTCCTAAGGACATGTATATATAGACTTTTTAAGGGATTGTGTGGGCTTTGTCAGCACTCTGAATTTTTACATTATGAGAGCAAAGGAAGCTGCTATCATGCCACACACAAACACACCCCGTTCTATCAGGATCTGGCATGTTTTGGCAGCCGCAGTTGAACGTGGAGGAAGGAGAAGAAGCTGGGAGGGCTGGGAAAGCCATCTGCTTGTCTCCTTGGAGACCCACTGCCAGTCAGGGTGAACAACACCAGGTTTTGTGGACAAATTAACTGAGTTTGGATCAGGCAGTTTCATTCATACGGTGAAATATGATGCATGAGACACAATTTATGAGGTGCCACTCATCCCAAACATAACCTATATAACATGCATACTTTTTCAGACCCACAGCTCTGTGGCCTATTGCATTGGGCTATGCCTTTTCTAATGTCTTCTACAAATGCTTCTTCTGTTCCACTGCCAAACAGGAACTGAAAAGCTCTTTTTTGTGACTGTTACATTTTATATTTAATACCTGAAAATGACTACCAGCCCAAATTTAGGAACAGTTCTGAGATGTACACAACTGCTTCCAGCATTCCTGCTTGATTAGCAACTCCATGCCACAAAATACAGCTCTTGGGTTCCACCCCCCCCCTCCCAATCTCCAAATTTATGAGCAACTTCACACTTTTACAATTCTCTTTTCCCTTTGGAAGGGGAATGCCGTTCTTTTCTGCAGCAGTGGCCTGAAGCTATTCCATTCACAATGTCTTTAGCCAGAGCAGCAGCATCTAGCCAACGTTTTCATTGGAACAATGCCCAGTTGTGCCTCATTTATTCAGGAAACTATCTTTTGCTAGAGAGCATTTAGAGATTATTACCCATGAACCCTGCAGTGCAATATATATTGCTCAAAACGTACCACGTTTCGGCTGATTATGGCTTTACATCACTGACACTGGAGCTGTGAAGCCAGAATTCTTTTTACTAGCCAAGAGAGATTCAAGAGGGCAGGCACTTTTTGGTTTCCAAAGGGTATAACAACATCTAGTCATGCTCTTAAGACTGTCATTTGCAAATGTTTTAACTATGTTCAATGGATACAAAGATGTCAGGAGGACAAAGCAGGTCAACTGGGGACTTGGAACCATTTGCTTCTCCAGAGCCCTGCTTCTTGCTCTGGAACTAAAGTTGTGCATCTGGGGAAACAAAACCACAGCATCCCACACATGCACATGTACATAGGACCTCTCCTCACACATGCAAATCAGTTCACCCAATAGCCTAAGTGTACTTGTAGCAGAAAACAGCACTTGCATTCCACTTCAAATTCTATAGGCCCCATCTATAGCAAAGGCTTAAACTGGCTTGATAGGCATTGCATCTTCTGAAAGAACACAGGGCCAATAATGTCTAAGGGAACCAGGCAGAGGGCCTTCTCGGTGGTGGCACCCGCCCTGTGGAACACCCTCCCATCGGATGTCAAAGAGATAAACAACTACCTGACATTTAGAAGACATCTGAAGGCAGCCCTGCTTAGGGAAGTTTTTAATGTATTTTGATGTATTTTTAATCTTTGTTGGAAGCCGCCCAGAGCGGCTGGGGCAACTCAGCCAGATGGGCAGGGTACAAATAATAAATAGTTGTTGTTGTTGTTGTTGTTGTTGTTGTTGTTGGAAATAAATACTCAGCACTCTCAACAAATGACAGTTCTCAATATTAACTTCCAAGAGAGTGGTCTTATGCTGTTACATAATGGTTACGTATGGTTTTATACCATAGATAAGGCCACAGAATAAACATTTCATCTATCTCATTTTATCTCCAGCCCAAGCTACACATTACACAGGAGATCCATGACTGGATCTCCCAGGGATTTAATTTTTACTTGAAAGATGGAAGTATACATCGCAGTGGGATGAAGAGTCTTCATGTGCCCAAAGAAATGCAGACAAACAATCCAGAGTAGTGTGTTTTTTTTTTAAAACTTGTAGTACCAATACAAATAATAATAACTATTATTATTATTATTATTATTATTATTATTATTATTATTATTACCCCACCCATCTGGCTTGGTTTCCCCAGCCACTCTGGGTGATTTCCAACAAAATATTAAAATACAATAGTCCTTCAGATATTAAAAGCTTCCCTAAACAGGGCTGCCTTCAGATGTCCTCTAAAAGTCTGGTAGTTGTTTTTCTCTTTGACATCTGGTGGGAGGGCATTCCACAGGGCGGGCGCCACTACCGAGAAGGCCCTCTGCCTACTGTAATCGTGTGCAGAAAGGGAAAATCTGAAGTAAAACCTGGGCTGGAACCACATCAGACTCTTGTAAGTTGGAACCATTAGAAAAACCGGTGGCATTCCAAACATTTCAGGGGGCTTCAAAAATGAGGCCCTAAAGAAAGGGGCGTTTAACCCCTTTCCCCCTGTGCCACTTCCCTGACCTAAACCATATCCTCAGATAGGAGGAAATACAGCTGAAGCAAAAGGGCTAAACACACCATGAGATTCACTCACAAGTCTTCAATGTAACATATATTTAGGTTCTTGGAATTCAAAATAACCTATTACCTGTGCTGTGGCCCTCTTAGGCATTCTAACAACTTTACACCAAGGAGATGACTTCCAGTGAACTTCTGATCACACATCTGAAATTCTCACAACATCCTTCTCCTCTGCCAGGTTTAAGATGCGCAACATGTATTACTCACTCCAATAATTCCTCTGCTGTTATCTGAGAAAGAACGAGTCTCCCTGGGATCAGGATCATAATTACAAATAGCTAGAAGGATCCGTTCTAAGAAAATGAGATATTTTCTTCAGGTAGGACAATCAAAAATCAATTAGGGCTTAAACACAAGGCAGCATTGCCAGGCCCTGGAGGTGTAATAAGTAGCACTTGGCTTGCCTCTTCATTACCAAGATAATCAAGAATGACACTGCTTAATTATTTGCAATGATCCTACATAATTTGTTTCTGAAGTGTTATGCTGAGTTAGGTCGCCTTGGTATGCAGCCACCAACACTTCCATTTCCACACTGTTTCTTCGAATAATAAACTAGAAGCATAAATCACATCTTTTGAAAGTTTCCAAACAATCCTGCCAAGAGGCAAAACGGACAATTCAAGGCATTGGGTTTCTTTGTTTTCCTGTCTGAATGAAACTTTGCCAGGGTGCATTCTAGTACAGTGGTACCTTGGGTTAAGAACTTAATTCGTTCTGGAGGGCCGTTCTTAACCTGAAACTGTTCTTAACCTGAGGTACCACTTTAGCTAATGGGGCCTCCGGCCGCCGCCACACGATTTCTGTTCTCACCCTGAAGCAAAGTTCTTAACCCGAGGTACTATTTCTGGGTTAGCGGAGTCTGTAACCTGAAGCGTCTGTAACCTGAAGCATGTGAAACCCGAGGTACCACTGTATCTGCAGGAACCCAAAGATCTCCAAGACTCTTAGAGACCAAGAACCATAAGATTTGTAAGAATGCCTTATTCTATATTGACCAGCCCCTCCTTTAAGAACGGTAAGAAAAGCCTCCTTTCTGCGGTAGCTCCTCACATATTGAATCCACTCCCTCCTAAGGTGCATTTGGCCTCATCTCATTACAATATTCTGGGAGGCTTTTCATTAAACAAATATATGAGTTGCTGCTACAATTAGTAATTTCTCTTTAGTGATTTGTTATGAGTTGTGCTGTTATTTTTAAGGATTGTACCTTTTTATGGATTTTTATGTAGGCTTTTGGCTGCCCTTTGCAGTGTTCAGTGAGCCCTTTAGGTCCAATGGATGCTGGCCGAACACCACGTCTTGCCGACAGGGAAAAGCTGTCACTCAATGACAGAGCACCATTCCTGACTTGAACTGACCAACTGGCCATTAACATGAGGATGCAATACAAGAAAACCTCCATTTTATGTCCACAATGCTAAAGAGAGAGATGTTGTGCAAATGTTTTTAAGCCATCCCTAGTGATTAAGGCTGTGTACACAACTGGGCCGTTAAAGCACATTTGAAGCTCTTTCTTTCCCTCAAATAATTTTGAGCACTGTAGTTTACACCTCACAGAGTTACAATTTCCAGCAACCCTTAATAAACTTCATAATATCTTATATCTATGCTCCTGGGACAGGTTCAAGGTTCTTGTGTGAATTCAAAAAGCCCCAGACGACTTGGGCCTAACGTACCTGATTCCTTATGCTGCACCTCAATCACTGTGATCTTTTCATTGGCCCCTAAGGCTCAGTCTGCCCCCACCAGGGGCCAAGCCATTAGTGCAACAGGTCCTGCCCTGTGGAACTCCTTGCCAATTGAAGTCTGGCAGGAGTCATCCCTGCTTTCTTTTAGATGTCTTTTAAAAGTGCACTTTTCGGACAGACTTTGGAATGTGATTTTTAAAAAAAACCAAAAAAACCACCTGTATTTACCAAGGCTTTTTGTTGAGGTGATATATCACCTTGTTTTATTTGTGATGAATATGCAGTTTCTAAATATTAAAATAAATAAAATAAATAACTCTATCTAGTTCCCCCTGTTGCAGGCAGATAGTTGCTGATTGTCCAGTCATCAGGCCTACTCATGTCTAGCCCCAATATCTGGCCTTCCCATTCTGAATTGGGTTAATTCTATTCTTATTCAGTGATCTCAATTTTAAAAAAAACTCCATTTATGATGCAAGCAGTAAACTTTATGATAACGGTTTATTAATACTTGACTGCATACTCCCCCAATTACAAATTTTGGAGTTGTTTTTAACAGCGCTAAAGCCAGCATTATCTGTATAATGCATTTGTTTATTTACCATGAATATTTATACACAGTAAAGTCTCAATAAATCGGCAGTGTTAACGTCAGCACCAACTGTAAATCGCTACATAGAAATTTACGGTTAATTTGCTAGAATCTGATGCACAGGCAAATGCAGTAAATTAAATGTTATATTCTAAACTAGGTTTATGACTTGCAGTCTTCTAATAGATGTATTTTTAGAATGGAGATTCTTGTGGGGAGGCCGACGAAGAACACAAAGTCCATAAATAAAAGCATTGGACGCAAAAGGGGGCGGGGGGAGAAACAGAGAGGAAATCAAGAGGATTAAAATTAAGGCCAGTGGGGCTAATGGCAGGAACACAGTGCTAAGTTTGGAGGAGGAGATTGCAGTAATTAGTTAATTACTCTGAAGTGCTTTGAACATGAAAAGTGCCGTATAAATGCTAAGTGTCATTAATAATCAGTTTTATGATTTCCCTGCAGTGTCAACAATATTTTCAAACTCATTCGTGATTCAAGATCTCTTCCCCTTTCTCGACTTCTGCGAAAGGAGGGTGTCTAATTGCCGTATCGAGTACATTTCTCAGATTCTGCGGTCTGTCATTATTTCAGTCGCTGTTTCCCTAACTGGCCTCCAGAAAGGGCAACAAAAACACTGCAATGCTTCAGTCTGCACTTGCCCTCAGAATTGCCGTTCTGACCCGGCCGGCCCAGGTCTATGTCTCCAACAGTGACTGGCAAGATAGCCCTGCTAGAGCATTTGCAAACAGAGCAAGGGAGTGATTACCATCTCAGCTGTTTGCCCCAGCGCCTGACAAATAAATAGAAGCAGGCCAACTGACTACTGTATTAGGGCTGTGTCCCAGTAGTGATGTATGGAAGTGAGAGCTGGACCATAAAGAAGGCTGATCGCCGAAGAATTGATGCTTTTGAATTATGGTTCTGGAGGAGACTCTTGAGAGTCCCATGGACTGCAAGAAGATCAAACCTATCCATTCTGAAGGAAATCAGCCCATGAGTGCTCACTGGAAGGACAGATCCTGAAGCTGAGGCTCCAATACTTTGGCCACCTCATGAGAAGAGAAGACTCCCTGGAAAGGACCCTGATTTTGGGGGAAATGGAGGAGAAGGGGATGACAGAGGACGAGATGGTTGGACAGTGTTCTCAAGGCTACCAGTGTGAGTTTGACCAAACTGCGGGAGGCAGTGGAGGATAGGAGTGCCTGGCGTGCTCTGGTCTATGGGGTCACGAAGAGTCCGACACAACAAAAAGACTAAACAACAACAACAGGAGCCACCCCTCCCAATCCACCCTGAGCTAGCAGTCTCCAGTCAGGCTGACCCAACCTAGGGCAACCCAGGGACCACCTACTGCACCCTTGCTTGCAAAGGAGAGCTCTGCCTCCACTGAGACGGTCATTGATCCTGATTGGTGATGCTTCAAGGATAGGCCTGAAGCAGGAAGAGAGAGCCAGTAGCCAGCTCCTCTCAAGAAGATGCAGCCAGCAGTCAGGGGAGATCTTGGCCTTTTGACAGGCTCTCCTGCTAGATATTTGTCTCACCAGAGTGGTACATGCTCTAGTTATCTCTCACTTGGATTACTGTAATGCGCTCTATGTGGGGCTACCTTTGAAGGTGACCCGGAAACTACAGCTAATCCAGAATGCAGCAACATAACACCCGTCTTGAAGGACCTACACTGGCTCCCAGTACGTTTCCGAGCACAATTCAAAGTTTTGGTGTTGACCTTTAAAGCCCTAAACGGCCTCAGTCCAGTATACCTGAAGGAGCATCTCCACCCCCATCGTTCAGCCCAGACACTGAGGTCCAGCACCGAGGGCCTTCTGGTGGTTCCTTCACTGCGAGAAGCCAAGTTACAGGGAACCAGACAGAGGGCCTTCTCAGTAGTGGCACCCGCCCTGTGGAACACCCTCCCACCAGATGTCAAAGAGAACAACAACTACCAGACTTTTAGAAGACATCTGAAGGCAGCCCTGTTTAGGGAAGCTTTTAATGTTTAATAGACTATTGTATTTTAGTGTTCTGTTGGGGGCCGCCCAGAGTGGCCGGGGATGATGATGATGATGATGATGATGATGATGATGATGTTTGGCTCTTCTACCACCCTGACAGCCATAGATTGCTCCTGGCCATCCAGCCCAACTTTGGATGGTTCGTGGCTGTCCATCCCTGACTCTGATTCCCAAGTCCCAAGAATGGCAAAACAAACTCTGAGTTTGTAGAAATGGCAAAATTGACGGCAATTATTAGCGGCCACTCAAATCAGAGAATAATTAGAGAGTGGGATGGAGCAAAGGAATACATGAAAAAACACGATTCAGGAATTGAAATATTAATAGAGAATGTGTAAAACGTGCAGGGGTGAGCAAGAAAATAATAATAGAATCAATTGAATAATAATTAAATTATAACAACACAACAAAGTGGAAGAAGTAAAATATTGAGATCACACATGGGTGAAGGGGAGTGGGGGGGTATATGGAAACCTATAATATCATTTATAATGTAATTTGTTAATTGTGTTGTATTTACATATAGCAAAGGGAAGCCTAGAGCAATTAGATATATTTTAATTTAGGTAATCTATGTAATAGGCTTATGTCAGAAAATGAATATGGATTTTGAATTTGATGTTTATAATTTTTTTTTTGGTTTTGAAATAATATTTTTAATAAATAAATAAATAAGGTCCCATTTGGCTCAGAGCTCAGATGAATCTGTGGCTCAGAGCTCAGCTGAATCTGGGGCACCACTCTACTTACTGTGGAAGCTCCAGTCCTAGGTCACCATGTCTAGCTGATTAGGAAATCAGCTTGTGTTGAGCAGGGGTGGGAAACCTGAGGCCATCGCAATATTACAGGGACTCCCAGCTCCCATCAGCTCCAGCTACTATGGCCAGTGGTCAGGAATGATGGACATTGGGGGCCAGCAACATCTCAAGGGCCACAGGTTCCCGCAACCCCTATGCCAGAGCCTTACTTTTTGCCCTCTGGCAACTTCTGCCATCCAAATGTGAACAGTTACCCTTTGCCTGTTTGATCCAGCCCTGTGGAATCTTTTCAAGGTGCCGGCAAAGTTATACATAGAATTAGCAATCCAGAGGCCAAATCTTGCCACTGAAATTAACACTCTTTTTTGTGAATGCTTTCAAAGCAAAAAGGCATCATTATTGAATTTTTCTCCATCTTTGTTTGCCAATAATTCGCGTTTCAAACACATGACGACGTTTCCACGTAAACAAGATGGTTCAGACTCATATAATTTTATACATTAAAGTGAAAGCCTAATTAGCCTCCAAGTCAAGCCGATTATGTCTTGTTTGCTGTAATATTCATCCAGATACATAAACTATACTAAGCAGTGTTCCATCTGAATCCTATCAAGCAAAGTTACTGAAGCATGAGGCCTGTGCAGGCAGTGAGGCAGAAGACCATGCTATTACATGGATAAATGCTCCAGAGTTACTGAAGCAATGCAAAAACAATCACAGAACATGGCTTTTTGAGGTCTCCCATGCAACTCATTTTTTAAAAATAGAGAAACAGGAAAAAGCCATTCACTACCCAGAGGCCTCCGACTGCCCCCACGGCTAAAGAGGAAAAAGCAATTTCCCTTCTTTAAAAATTAAAAAATAATAATCAAGAAGAAGAGCGACAATTAGAAACAAAAGATGCACAGGGATTTTTCTTTGGTCCAGACCAATCGTTCATGGCATACGGTAATAAACCAAGCCCAGACTATGTGCCGAAAAGCAAGCGCAAAACCCGAGGGCGTGCAAATGAAGCTGAAAAATGAATCATTAATTTCAGCTGACGTTTCCGCTTGCCAGCACATTCAGGCATTTTCGCAAACAATAGAATGGTCTATAGCCTCTCAACCACAATGTAGGAGATGTTAAATTCTATTGAGGGCTTGGCAGGCAGTGCCTAATCCTACAGGGGCCTTCCTGCTGAGTGTAGCTCAGTGTTTGATGCAGGGTCTTCTTGGTGTCAGCACCAGTATTAAGTGTGTCACTGACAGGGATCCACCAGCTACTTCCATGAGGTATTTTAGTAGAGGCCTTCCCAACCACTCTTAAGTGAATTATTGGCAAGGCTGCTGATCCATTTTCAATAATTGCTGCTTGCTGTTTGGCTGTTCCATTTGTTGATTCAGCTGTTGCTTTTCAACCTATTGATGTTATTTTCAAGTTGCAGTCCATTTTGGGTCATATATATTAAAAATAATAATAACAACTGGTCTGTACTTTTTATCAGTCAACAAAGCTTAATATTTGCAATTAATGCAAATAATGTATTTGTGCAGTTGATGCTTGAGAGGTGCCTATGAATGAAAACCTTAGTCATCTTTTACTTAAAGACACCACAAAACAAAGCACAACTGCTATAACAAGGTTGGCCAACAGATCAGCTCATCATACAACTATTGTCTGATCATTATAAAAGATATACAAACACACACACACAACCCTCACACACTGCTATACACAGTGCAAAAATGATACTTGTAATCAGTGCCATTTTTCTAGAAAAAGAGGTGCCAAAACGCATGATGAACTCCTCCCTTGTTTTTTTAATAATTGCAATGGCACCCACCTGAGTTCCTGCTGAAAAAAAGCCCTGCTTTTAACAGAAAATAAGTGGGAATAGTGACCCCTGGTGGCAAGGAGTTGGGCTCTGCTTTGAGTAGCAAAATGCTTTGGCAGTGCAATCATCAAAACAGATGCAGAGAATTTGTGCAGATGACTTTCCAGTAATTCATGAAAATACCCTAAAGGTTGATCATTTCAGTTCTCAGTGCTCTACATGCAATTAAAATGAAAAGCAGCCGAGCAGCAGAGATTGGTCAGTTGCGCTACAAGTGACCAGATTTAATTAAAGCAACCTATCAACACTGCCACAATAAGGGTTTTGTTATTATTATTAACAGGAATGATTTAACTAAGAAGCCATTACCACATATTACCGACAAGCTACCGTTACTGGGCAATGTGCTTGCAATGTGGAGGCACAGTCAACCACAAGTTGGATCACAGCAGTATTTTTCCTCCAGGGTTCCTCCAGATTCATTGCACATTCGTCCTTGAGAGGCTAGGCAAGGTTTGTTGTTTAATGAGCATTCATTCTGATTTGTCTGCAGGGAGGTTAGACGACGTGTCAAAACAAGGGCATTATCCCGCATTTTCCAGTGCACCTTCCTGTCACTTTACCTAAAGCAAAAAGTGGATTTGTTGCTCAAGGCCTGCCAATAAACTTTGCAACCTGATTTTTTGGGGACGTGGTTGAATGCCACCCCAAAATAATGAAAGTCTGGAAGTGCCCCCAGCTTCATTAGCGATTCATCTTCTCACCCCAATATTCAAATGGCTGAACAACAACCAGTATTTACAACAGCAGTCTGTCCACAGTGTTTTTAAAGCAAAACATGAAAATGCACATTCGATTTCTCTATTCACCCAAGCAACCTGATCAAACAGGGTTACAATAACTACTCTAAGGTTAATATATTATGTGCCAGGCTTTGCCTAGAGCAAAATATAATTTTTATTTTTAATGTCAAATGGTTAAACAAAAATATCCTCCAGAAGGAGAGGGAGTGCCTGACAAGACTTTTAGCTTGAAGCATTCCTCTGCAATAACCTAGGTTTTTTAAAAAAAAAAACATATATTTTTAATGATTATTTTCCTTTATGCCTATCTGTCCTGAGGTATTATCTTTGTTGGAAAAGAAGGGGTTCAGTTGGGCAATGCTGCCCTCATGTGGTAGCATTTTTATATACTATATTTAAAAATACACACGCTTTTATTCCATTGAAATTCCTTGGTTGTCATTTGCAGAATTCAGTTCTTTTGGACCACAGGACAACTTCTCTATATCTAAAATTTGAAGGGAGTTTTAGCTTCTATGAGTTTTAAAGGAAGCAAAATCTGCAAATCTGACTAAACCCATGGCAGCAATGTGAAACCAGAGTAAGTGAGCGACACTGCAAGTTGGTCTGTATTATACAGAATGATGCTAGGAGCTCCTTGTAGGAGCCAAAAGCCTGCCTGCCTCTCTCTCTCTCTCTCTCCCCTCTCTCTCTCTCTCTCTCTCTCTCTCTCTCTCTCTCTCTCTCTCTCTCTGCATGGCTATTTTCATTACAAGCCCTGCAAGGTGAGATTTGAAAGGTTTGATGTGCTGCCTGCATCGCAATGACAGAAAATCATTCTGAATTGATTGCTCTGAAAGGCTGAATTACTCCATGTGGTCTCATATTTGATTGTAAAAGGAGAAAAGAGTTTGTCGCAGGGTGGGGCGAGCAACACACCGCCCTGCACAGAAGAAATTGTGTGGCTGAAGACAGCTAGAGATTCGCAAAGCATCTGAGTCGAAAAGAAATTATTTAAGAAAGCATGGAGGGTTGCAAAGACAAACGGGGAAGTGGGAGAATCTGCAAATATCAGTGGCCTGGGCCGGCCCACCCATGAGGCAGGATGAGGCAGGATTCACAGCTGCAGCAGCTGGACTGACAACGACACTCCATGGAGTGTCCACCTTCTCTGCAGTCCCCACCCCCAATTCTTCTTCTCCAGGGGCTTCTCGGTAAATAAGAGGCACTGCTGTTTTCCTCCCATCCCTAGAGAGGAAATGGTTGGGGCAGCCCTCTGGGGTCTCCTGGACTTTGCACCCACCCACTGTGATTCTGACGGCAGCCTTTGATTGTGAGCCGAGGCCCCGCTCCGCGCTTTGTGATGAAATAAGACACATGGACACAAGTATTTTAGGTTAATGGGCTAAAAAGGGCCACAGCTTTACAGTGGTGCCTCGCAAGACAAAATTAATCCGTTCCGCGAGTCTCTTCGTCTTGCGTTTTTTTCGTCTTGCAAAGCACAGCTATTAGCGGCTTAGCGGCTATTAATGGCTATTAACGGCTTAGCGGCTTTAAGAAAAAGGAAACAAACTCGCAGGAACTCAATAGGGAAGCAAGCCCATAGGGAAATTCGTCTTGCAGAACGACTGAAAAAACGGAAAACTCTTTCGTCTTGCGCATTTTTCATCTTGCGAGGCATTCGTCTTGTGAGGTACCACTGTATTGGTTACAGAATGTGAGTGGTATTGGCTTAGGTACTGGATCCGAACAGACTATACTTAACTCCTGCCCGCTCTGCAGGGAGTCACACAAGGGTTAACAACCTGTAGGGGGAGCTTGTTGGTGCAAATCAACTGGAAGCTTTCCCCTAGAGTCACCAGAGGGTCTTGCCATGGCCCTAGCCACCACCTGGGCATCGGACAGTAACCACAACCGCTGGATTCCTTTAACGGAATAGCCTTCAAAGGGAGGGGTAGGTGATGGTCACATCCTCTCCTCCGACACACAACGCATTTTCCAATGCCTAACCACCAAACCTTACAAAGTTGTGGTGATTTGCTACGAGGTAGGCGAAAAACCGGGACACGGGTGGCGCTGTGGGTTAAACCATAGAGCCTAGGACTTGCCAATCAGAAGGTCAGTGGTTCAAGTCCCCGCAACAGGGTGAGCTCCCGTAGCTCAGTCCCTGCTCCTGCCAACCTAGCAGTTCGAAAGCACGTCAAAATGCAAGTAGATAAATAGGTACCACTCTGGCGGGAAGGTAAACAGCGTTTCCGTGTGCTGCTCTGGTTCACCAGAAGCGGCTTAGTCATGCTGGCCACATGACCCAGAAGCTGTACGCCAGCTCCCTCAGCTAATAAAGCGAGATGAGCACCGCAACCCTAGAGTCGGTCACGATTGGACCTAATGGGCAGGGATCCCTTTACCTTTAGGCAAAAAAACAAGTGGCTGGAGCCAATCTGTCAAGTGGAACAAATTCGTACCAGGCCCCTTGGGCAACTAAGGCGACCAACCGAGGTCCATAGCAAGGTCAGGTGCTGAAGCAAAGCCTAAAGGGCGGGTGGGTGATCTGAGGAAGCCGGGAACAAGGAGTAGCTTGTAGGGCCTGCGACCGTTTTGAATGGCTAAACCATGCCCACCAGCCCGCCGGATTGGCTTGCTGGAGTGCGTGATACGGGCCCAGGACTTCAGTGATGCAGGGCAGGCGGCCACCCCACCCCCACCCCCGCAGACATGGGAAGCGATTCCCACTCACAACACCTCCCCTCAGGGAAGAGGCTTTCCCACAAACCATTGATTTGCCCCCTTGTTCCCGGTGTAGGTCTTCACCCACTTATCCCTTCTTTCCTGGCTGGCTGGGGGCGCCATTTTGTGGTTCGTCTCAGCTGCCAAAATGTCTTGAGCAGGCCCTGCCAATGAACGAAGGGTCCATATTGGATTGGGCATTGAAAGATGAAAAAGAGCAAAGGATTGCCGGTTGGGCATCAGGGTAAAAACAGCTACTGCAGTACCTGAACTTTTTATGAATATGCAAGTTCTTCGGCTGCAACTTATTTCACATCTGAATTTATCATTGATGCATCTGTATTTTGAAAGGAGTGGCACCTCTGTGTGCAGTGTGTGTATTTGGGTAAGGAAAGAGCCTTCATGAGGAAGGGAAAAAAACCTGTCCATTTATTTCCCACTCCACCCCGCAAAAAAAAGTGCACTGCATAGTACTGGAGAGGACAAAATGCAGTTTAAAAATGAAAAACTGCCATTTTAAAAACTTTTTTCCTGCTCTGAAACATGAAGTCATTTAGATTCAGAATTATGTCTGTATTGATGATTTTAGTAGGGATTGAAAAATTGCAAGGAGAGAAAAATTGGGAACAGCCCTGCCTCTAGTTTCTTTGTTCACCCCAGTAAGATTGCCAATTGGTATTTTGTAGTGATTGCTATCTACCATCTAATATGTTTTTTAAAGAACATATGCAAGAGGAGAGAGGGATAGGACCACAGGCAAGTTAAATCTGCATTTACTGTAGATCAAAATGCCAATCCTCACTCACACATTCGGGTGCACACCCCAACCCACCCAGGGTGTGTTTGTATGTGTGTGTATGTACATTATACATGGGATGAGATAGAGGAAAGGTAATTGCCCTCTTTCTCTCACACACCTCCATCCATCCAGCTGTGCGCACATTGTGAACGGATGAGCAGGACATGTGGAAATATGGTTTGTGGAGGGTGAACCGATTCACAGGGACTCCTCCACCTCCAATCCATCCACACAGCTGAGCAGTGAGGAAACAGCTGAGTGTTGGGGAAGGAGGGCTGTCGCATATTCATGTTATGGCGCAGAGGGGTGGGGAGCTGCTGCACTCAAGCGGGACTGCAGAGAGGAACCAAGCCACCTGCCAGGTGCCGGCAAAGCTTCTTCAGATGTGTAATAGAGGGAGACCCTCCGCCATCTTATACTTAAAGAAACAAGCACCCTCCTAATTCTCTTGCCCACCCCTCTCAGAAGTCACTGAATATCCATACACAGAGATACAACTTTGTCGGGGGAGGGGGGGAAATATACGGTCCTGTAAAAGTGAAATGAATCCTAATTCATTATTTAAATGAATGAATGAATAAGTGCAAAGACATACACTTAGAATGAAATAATTTTTAGCTCAGGAATTTGTTCTGAGCACCAGAAGTAGACTGAACTCACAGTCCTATACCAAATAAATAAATAAATAAATAAATAAATTCCTGATTAATATCCTCCAGCTTCTTCTTCTTCTTCTTCTTCTTCTTCTTCTTCTTCTTCTTCTTCTTCTTCGGTGGGGAGGTCATCTGTTGTCATCATGGTTAAACAATTAGGAGCCAGAAACCAATGCCAATCTACTTCAAATCACCTAGAGGCCCACCAGGAAATCCTAGTTGAGATTCTGCTCACCTCTGACTTACAGAACAGAGTTCAGTTTCACATGGTTTAATTAGACATGCTTACTAAGATGGCAATCCTAGACTATCTTATTTGGGAGTAAGTCCCACTGAACGCTTAACTTCTGAGTGGACAAAAACATAGGATTGCAATGTTTGCAACTACCTAACAGAACCATAGGGACACAGGTGGCGCTGTGGGTTAAAGCCTCAGCGCCTAGGACTTGCTGATCGAAAGGTCGGCGGTTCGAATCCCTGCTGCGGGGTGCGCTCCCGCTGCTCGGTCCCAGCGCCTGCCAACCTAGCAGTTCGAAAGCACCTCCGGGTGCAAGTAGATAAATAGGGACCGCTTACCAGCGGGAAGGTAAACGGCGTTTCCGTGTGCATCTCTGGCTCGCCAGAGCAGCGATGTCACGCTGGCCACGTGACCCGGAAGTGTCTCCGGACAGCGCTGGCCCCTGGCCTCTTAAGTGAGATGGGCGCACAACCCCAGAGTCTGTCAAGACTGGCCCGTACGGGCAGGGGTACCTTTACCTTTACCTTTAACAGAACCATATTAGAAAGATTTCAAAAATGACATTTTCAATAAAGAGAGTGCTCATTCATGTTTTATAGAGCATTTTAATTCTAAGACATTTTGGTGCGGCACATTTTGGCTCATAAAAACTATTGGCATGTGTTTAAAGGCCAGCTACCAAAGCGCTTTGCTAGCAGATCAATTATCTAAGGCGGCCAAAACACAAAGATCATTGGCTTTAAAAACAGCATGGTATGTGTTAACATTTCAGAAGCTAAAGACAGTAAGTGACAGACAATGGTATTTAAGAGCTAAATGCATAAAAATAAATCTTATGTACATAATTTATGAGAAACAAAATCATATAAAGATTTTCCATCGAAAATAAATATACATGTATATGGTAACATGGTCACTAAATAAATAAAGGCTACTTTTGCAGTTAAGACTACATACGCTACAAGTACTCAATAAATCAAGAAAATTAGCTGTACAAAGTGGCTGAGCTCTGCTAACCAAACATATGGGCACAAACCTATTCAGGACTGACATGTCCCAGTCCAGTGTCCCACATTGTGCAATGAGTTGCTGTGAGTGGAGGAGAAAGGAAAAGACCTCCTTGCACTCCAGCAGGGATGGGGGAACCCGCGGTCCTCTGGTGTTATTGGACTCCAACTCCCATCGGCCCCAGCCAGCAAGGGCAACAGTCAGGGATGGAAAGAGTGGTAGACCAGCAACATCTGGAGGAACACAAGTTCCCCAATCCTGTACTACATTTCATGGCATGAATGGAACCGCTCTTTCCATTGAAATAGACAGGGACTTCTTGGCACGTGGCAGGATTCGTATTTGCACCACTCCAATCTATAAAGGATGATTTGCTAGGAAGTTGGCAACTTCAGAAATAGAAACTAAAGTTGCAAAAGTGCAATCATGCTGGTTTAAACTGCTGGCTGTTGTCGAGGTAACAAAACCAGTACTTGGGTTTGGCGGCCCCTGTTACTGCAAAGGCATTTCAAAGACTTGCATAAGCCTTGATGCTGAGTAGTTTGTACTTATTTTAACACTTCAATTTTTGTTTGCATATCAGACTTGTAACCCATAACCATGAATGCTTCGAGATTACTGCCACTGGTGCTTTAAAATAACACCTAGAAATCTTTAAAATAAATCAACCTGCGAAAACTGGAAATTCTGGGCTAGATTGTTAGGATTTGAGTATAAATGTATGTATAAAAGGAGAATATGCAAATCACTTACGGTGCCCTACTCAGCACAGATTTGCATCCGAGTTGGCTGAATTACAAACATTTGTATTTCCATTTCACCCCAATTTTAAACATTTCCACTGATACATCTGCTTTGAAATATAAGAGTTTTGGTAGTATTTAAGTGTCCCCAATTCTCTGTTTGCAGTTTTTCCTTGGATACATTGCTTAAACCGAGATGGAGCCCCTGTAGCCCTCCAAAGGTTACTGGCTGTGGCTGAAGGGAACAGAAGTCCAACAGCATCCCAAGGACCACAGGTTAGCTAACCAGTGCACCCACCCACCCCTCACAACCCAGGCAGTTCTATTGAGACTTGCAGAATTTAGACTAGTTTTCTAGGTTGCTGCAAGTTTCACAGACATGAACAGCTAACAAATGCTTCAAATGCAAACACTTTCCTCACTATGATAAAGCATGGGAAAGCAAAATAAAATCTATACATCTATAAAAATAGACTAGTTTTTATAAATTAGTTATAAGGAAAAAGATATGAACCTATAAATGCAGTAAAATATTTAACATGTATATAAAAGAGCCCAAGTTTCTTAGCTCAGTCAACAAACATTTGCATGTACAAATCTCCACCAACTTCCCATTCCACAGGTCAGAAAAAAGCCCTCTCTCCAGGTAGTAGTTATCAGTAACAGAGGTCAGAATCAACCTTCTAATTTTGTATGTAAGAGCTTTTGTTCTACATTGTTTTATCTGTTGGGGGCCTTTCCCTTTCTTTCCCTTTAGATTGTTTGAACTCAGGCCCACTGCAAAGTTAACCATTTCCAGAAGAGATGCAGAGGCTTGGATCAGCTGTTTGCCTAAGCTAAGTACAGACTACTTAGGGTGCAGCCTGTGAAAGCTGCTGATCTAAATCAGTTAGCATTAGAGCTCATTATTTTGAAGGTGGGAAGAAAACACCCATATTTAACTCCACTGCATTATGAGAATACTGGCATGTGGGGAGCAGGTCTTTCAACAAAGGGCACATGACAGACAGTTCTCACCAGGGTCATGAGCCTGTGCTTGGGCTATACCTCTTGAGATGTGGGATGCACACAAATTAACTCTCTTCAATAACAAAAATTGGACTATATCCATTGTTAGTCCTCACAGTAGTCATTGAAACTGACAGGCATGACTAACTTCCACCCATGAATTTCAGTGGCTCCACTCTGAGTAGAATTTAGTTGGATTTTCTCCACCCAGAAAACAAGATGCCTGAGGGGGAAAGAGGTTCTAGCTTAGCCTTCTTCAAAACCTGCTTAATTTACATTTTACACACACATCCCCTGCAACTGGGAGCACTCCAAAGCTGTACAGCCCAGACATGGGTTTATCACCACAGTGACAGCCAAGACACATTTCATTTATCCTGGTCAACTGACATGTATGGCTTCCAAAAGGAGAAGCAAGCCTGAATGGTTAATTCTTCCCCAAAGTTCCTAAATGACGTCAGGGATGCATGATTAGTTTAGCTTTTGACACAGCCACGTTTTCCTTTCCAATGCAGGTTCATTTGCCTAGAGGTTGACTGCCGCCATGTTTCCTTGAGAACCCGATGCAGCACAGAATGCAGGGGGGAGTTAAGAACTGCAGAACTCCACTCAAGATAGACATGGGGCAAGTTTCAGGTCGGGGATGAAATTGCACGAACAGCAGCAAATGTCTCCCAGGAGGTCAGAGAATGAGCTTACATGTATATTTCGAGTAAGGAGATGCCTTGCTTCAACATTTCTTGGGCAGGTTGTCTTTAAAAGGCACAGGCGGTTTGCAGCTGGTTCTTGCACACAGGAACCGATGTCTCAGGAGTGTCTGGCTCTGCTTCTGGAATGAAGGTCCCAGACTCCCTGGCTTGGTTTTGCTCAACAGGCTCCCAAAGAATCTGAAGCTGCTGAATGGATGTGGCAACTCAAGAGTAATGGTTCTCAGGTTCTTCTCTACAGAACACTCTATGCCTAAATCCTTCATTACTCCCTTTTCTGCCCCAGCCACAGAAATCTGTTTCTTTGAGGCAAAAAGAGAGCTGGATTGTCTCTAAACACCACAGCAGTTTTTGGTGAGAGACGGCTTCTTTAATGATGTCCCAGTCAGGTTTGTCACAGACTTGTCCTCCTCTTTGTCACTCCTTTTCCGCACTTCTCTGAAAAATAATAATTTGGTATGATTACTAGTAGATCTGACTACAACCCAAAATCTGCATACTCAACCGAGCCAAGTTTGAGTTTGCTAGCTGCCTTTCACATGCCATGGATTCACTATCAGCCAGGATTTTCTCTTCGCCTCTCTCCCCTTGTTGTTTACTATCTAGCCTCATAAAAAGTTCTGGAAAACTCCAACACTTGCACACTATTTTGTGACATTCTGGTTGGCCTAATACAAGGTACTGCTCTAACATGTAGTTGGGTTACCTTTACTTTCTGCAGTCCTGTGAATGGCTTGCTATATTGGGTCTACTTGCTCTTGGTAATGTAGGAAGCAGGCTTACACCAGGTCAGACTATTTATCCATCTAGTCTGGCAATGTTTGCTCCAGGAATAGGGAAACCCTTTACCCCTGATCATTGGCCATGTCCTGCAACATCTGGAGGAACCACAAATGCCCCATTCATTCCCTGTTCAGCTCTCACGGTCTCAGAGAAAGATGAGCCTCTCTCAATACCTGCTACCTGAGATACTTTCAACAAGAGAACTCAAAAGATTGAATCTGGGACATTACATGTACAACGGCCCTTGCCGCAGATCTATGGTCCTTCACCATGTAAAAGTAGAGAAATTAAAATGCAGTGTTATAATCTACATGCTCAAGAGGTTGTGGCAGAGGTAACCAATGTTGTGTCTCACAGATCTTGCTGGTACAGTGGTACCTCGGGTTAAGTACTTAATTCATTCCAGAGGTCTGTTCTTAATCTGAAACTGTTCTTAACCTGAAGCACCACTTTAGCTAATGGGGCCTCCTGCTGCCGCTGCGCCGCTGGAGCCCAATTTCTGTTCTCATCCTGAAGCAAAGTTCTTAACCCGAGGTACTATTTCTGGGTTAGCGGAGTTTATAACCTGAAGCGTATGTAACCTGAAGCGTATGTAACCCGAGGTACCACTGTATTCCAATTCTAATCATGGCTGACATTGGCCATGCTGACTGGAGCCGATGGGAGTTGCTCCAACAATATCTGGAGGAGTCCTCCTCGGCTTCCCCTGGAAACATTATTGGAGCAAGCAAATTATTTTCTTCAGTTTGGAAGCAGTCAGGAAAGATCACCACTAAAGCACCTCTAGAGTTTTGGAGTATGTTTGTTCATGGTCCGCAACCTCTCTCAGATATAACCCCTAGAAAACAGGTTTCCCACTCTAGGATGAACAAAATGGTTAAAATCTCCATTTTGTCATAAAGAGGAGAACATTTCAGGTCTCGAATAATTCATTTAGTAGTCTGAAAATTAGAACTAAGAGGTCTGTTTTCCATCAACTGTTTGGGTTCTATAATTGCTCTGTACTTGCTCCCTGGAAATCTCTAATGCACTGCGCTATTTAAAGGGTAGCGCCTGAAAATTCCTGGAAATGAATCATACCACAAGGCAACAATTAACTTTGAATTGATACTTCCAGATAAGTGGATTGTTACACCTCTGCTGCACCTGTTGCCATTGGAAGATAAGGGTTTTTTCTCTGTACTCCGAATGAACAATCAGCTTTGCCTCTTTCCAGGAATCCCATACTTATTTTTATTTATTCAAGAAGGGCTTTTGAAAACAAAACAGCTTGCCATAAAATGTAGAAAAATGATTCCAGAAATCCCCTAATTTTTTCATATGAAAGGCCATATATTTCAAGCAGCATAGGGACAAATAATTTATGTTTGGGTACTGAAACAAACAGCATTTGTTACCATTTGGAAGACAATTATTAAGAGGCTTAGGGTACAGTGTGTTCCTTTGCTTAAGGTTTCAAAAGCCTTTTGAGGCTGCTTCCTAAGTTACAAAGTTCCTGCACAGAAAGCAATTCCACACAGGAATGCATGAGAAAACAGTGTATCGCTCAGCACATGAAACAAGAGCACACAGGTATTTCGCACTTGACGTCCTCCTGGGAAGCAGCTCTCCGGGAGACGCCATCGCATGGAATGCAAGGTTCATGTTCATTTTACACAGAAAGAACATCTGTGCAGATTTTTTTTTTTTTTAGACATGAAATGCCATTTAGCAGATCTGACTCCCCTCGCCCAAAAAGAGAAACAGTGTAAATGGGGTTAAGAAAAAGTAATTCATATCTTTCAACCTACCGAGCAAGATGAAGTACTGCCTCCACAATATTAGATCCATCTTTAGCACTTGTTTCACAGAACAATGCACTGTAGGTCTGGGTGGAAAAACAAAAACAGAAGAGGCTTATGCACATATGCATGGAAGTTTTCCTTCCAATAAATTCATTAAAAGACATGAGAACACCGGGGAAGAAGCTAACCTACAGGAGGTCCAGTTCACTAGCCACAGTTGTTTCTGCGTGCTTTGAGGTACCTATCTGAATAAAGGCTGCCAAAACATCAGCCAGCGACAAACCATAAATTTTCAGCAAGTTTCAAACTAAGCACTTATTAAGTGTCATCCAATACCAATGTTTTTAAGGGAATTACAATCTCAGTTCTTTATGACTTGACTCTCATAAATCCAAGATCTGACACTATCATTTTAATGCATTCATCCAATCCTCCACTTCCTACTGCCAAGTCTTTTTCGATTGTGAGCGATGGGTTCTGTAGTTCTTACCATAGCCAGCTTCTCTCCATAGTTTATTGGCACACACTTCTGTCCTTGCTCAGCAAGCACCTGGCGAAGATCGGCTTTGTTTCCTACCATCATGATTGGAATGTTTTCATGAGTTGCATCCTGCAAGAACACAGTTTGTTTTCGGTTTTAGGGGTGGCTGGAGCTTGAGACACCAAGCTCCAATTAAACATTTAAACTTCTGCTGTCAAAAAGTACAAGGTCAAATTTCAATGGACGTCAGTTAGATTATACAGGCACATTTATCAAGCTATACTGAATACGGTAACCACACTGAAATGGAATTATTTGATTATAACATTTAAAAACAAAGGGAGTTTCCATTTTAAAAAACAGAAAAGAACATCCCACCTTGAACCCTCCGGGTCAATGTTTTATTTAGCCTTTATTAATGAAAGCAAGTGCTTGCCCTACATTGGTCAAGTCAATACATGAACTGGCTGTTTATCCACGGAAGCAAAAGACATTTCCTGTGACTCACAGTGGCTCAGAGCAATGCTTGCAGTTACCTGTGTACCAAATCCCTCTTACAACCTAAACCAGTGGTGAGGAACCATGCCCACTTGTCCCACTCCTGATGTCAGGTGTGATTTGAGGTGGGAGCAGGTGTGGCCACAGCTGTGAAGGAACTGATGGGCACTGACAGGGATCCCCACTAGGGAGTTGCCAGCTGAGAAGTGCAATTGATCATGTTTGCTTTCTCCATTTGGGAGAAGCAGTTTGAATCCCAACCACTTGCTCTACAAAGGAGCTTTTCCCCCCTCTGCAGACATCTGCAGAGGAGAAAATATTGCATCTGGAGAAAGTAGTTTGAATCATAGCTACTTCTTCCAGACTTCAAAGGGGCTCCCTGTAATTGCCAATCAGCTTATTGGCTGTTCCAGTGACCTCCTTTGAATTTGGTCAGGTGTCAAGTCTCACAAATAAAAACAGCACTCCAGAATAAGCTCACTGGATTTAAGTGGGAATCATTATGTACACCGAGTTGGAAGCATGCTCCATAGGTTTCACATGGGCAAAATCCTTACCGCAATCATATCCACCCATTCTCGTACATTCAGGAAACTCTTCTCACAGGTAACGTCGTATAGCAGAAGTACCCCATCTGCTCTTCTGAAGTACGATTTAGCAATACTTCGGAACCTTTTAAGAGAAAGTTACATTTAAAGCCACACTTGGTTTTACCACACTAATAATAACTCTTTTGTTGTTATTTTTTCCAGTCTGATCTGCACACAAGTTCAATGAACTCAGTAGACCAGACCCAGAGACCTGAATCCATTTGTTGTGCAGGCAGGAGAAATATTGGCAAGTGGGAGGCACCCGCTAGTCCAATCTGTGGCCAAGTCTTCTAAGATAATAATTTGCCTCCAAGGAAACAGAAAGCAAAGCATCCCAGTGTCTGGACCCCTGAATGCTGATGGGTAGCAAGAATTCGGTTTGGATACTATTAGCATCACCATTACTGACCTAGTGCAAGATGTACAAACTTTTGTGCTAACTTTTAAACTTAAGGAACGAGGCACCTCATTTTTTAAAAAATGTAGATTGTATAAGCTGCAGTCATAGGCATTGAAAGTAATGGCACAATTCAAACACTGTTGATGGGGAGCCCAGGACCAACTGGACTTTAAAGGCTAATATGCCAGAATTATCCTTAAATTGTACAGATAAAAAAAACTGAATGGGAAATATATGTGCCCATTTATATTTTTATATTGTTAAGGCTATACTGAAAGCTTCGTGAGTTGGTGCAGAGATGGCATCCTGTCTAAAGATGACTTAGTTATTAATACACCTCCACGGAGTCATATGTGTGATTAATTTGGGGGTCTCTTTCCCTCCCTGAAACATGCCACCACTCATGTTTTATGTATAAATGTATTGCATTGAATGAATATCCTGCGTTGTAGGAAATAGTTTTAATATAATGGAAAAGGAAAATTGATGAAAACCACGGTATGTTGCCTCAAGGCATTCAGCATCCAAGGCTGAAGGATTTCAATATAAATGTACAATGATGCACTAGGAAGCCTTTCTGTACATAACTTTCGAGAAATATGGTAGGAATGGCAAAAAAAGGAAAAAGGAAATTTGCAAAAAATATAATGAATTATATTGATCTTATTGGTTTCCCACCCCCAGATCCTCATAGTAATACACAAGTGGGAAAATGTTTATAGAAAAGTTGCAATCTCCCTGACCATACTGCTAAATTAATAAGAATCCCAATTCATTACAGCTTACCTACTAATGCATTTTTCATATTGCATGGATATCTTCAACCAGATTCACTGCACAGCAGCAAACTCAATCCACTTTTATGCAAGTACAGGTCAAGACGGAGGCTTGCGTTTTCACAGATTTGAGCTTAATTATTGCTTCTCCCTTTGAAATTTGGTATGAGATCTAACCCCAAGGCACAACCCCAGGTCATACTAACCTCTCTTGTCCTGCCGTGTCCCACAGCTGCAGCACTGTAGGTTCCCCATCAACAATGAGCCTCTTCATTTGAAAGTCAACACCTTTAAAAAAATACAGAATCCATTATATCCTTTAACAGAGTAGAAGTAAAGGAAGGCAGAGGAATAACTTAGTGCAGCTTTCCCCAACCTCCAAATATTGTTGAACTCCCAAGTCCCCATCATCCTTGACCGCAGGCCATGCCATCTTGGAGTCTAATAATATCTAGAAGACACTCTGACATAACTCTATGACAATTGTGATGTCAATATTTAATTTAAGTTGAGGTGAGCATCATGGTGTCCTCCAGGTGCTGCTTAACTACAATTCCCATCACCTCCCTGTCCATGGATCATGTTGTCTGAGTCTGATGGAGTCTACAACAGCTGGAGAGGCCCATGTTGGCTACACCTGATTACTTTCCCATTAATAAATATTAAAAGATATACAGAAATAATTATATTAACTACATTTTTCAATACTTGGCACAGGTATGACACCATTTCCATATATTGATGGTACTTATATTTAACATAACCTTTAAGAGAAAGAAACATACAAAAAGCCACTGGCATTTTCAGATTGCATAGATCAGGCACGTCCAACTCCCAAGAGACTGTGATCTACTCACAGTATAAAAAGACTGCAGTGATCTACCTATTTATTTATTTATTTAGCTGGCTAGCTCCAAAGATCAACCAGGAGCACCCCACGATTGACCAGTAGGTTGCAATCGACCTGTTGGACATGCCTGGCATAGATTAAAAACTGCATCACTGATGCAATTACAAGTGAATGATAGTAAGGTGGTTTTAGCAAAGTCAATGTTAAGTGCCCCACCCAGACACTTAGTGATTGACAGGAATGCTGTCTTCCAGCAGTGACTCAAATGAGATTCTCCATTAACGGACCGTAAGTGCATTTGATCATTGCACATTTTATCATCTTTACAAAATCCACGTGCACAGAATACAGATAACAGAGTAGAAATGCACACCACTTGCAGCAGTTAAAGAAGGACCGGAGTACAGTGGTACCTCTGGTTAAGAACTTAATTCATTCTGGAGATGCGTTCTTAACCTGAAACTGTTCTTAACCTGAGGTACCACTTTAGCTAATGGGGCCTCCCGTGCCTCACGATTTCTGTTCTCATCCTGAAGCAAAGTTCTTAACCCGAGGTACTATTTCTGGGTTAGCGGAGTCTCTATCCAAGTGTCTGTAACCTGAAGCGTCTATAACCCGAGGTACCACTGTATATAAATGGTGCCTTTCCCCTTCACAATACAATTAGCCCACAGGGCTGAGAGTGGGGAAGCCTTTATTCATGCAGAAGTCTCACAATATTTGTCTAATGGCAAGTTACTGGGAGGCTTCATTCCCCATCCCCATTCCAACCACGGTTTCTTCAAGTGGTTGTTGCCTCCTGGATGACTGCCATTTTCCTCCTCTATCTCTGCTATAGGACAAAGGGTCCAAAGTGTGCCTCTTCCTTTCACAATAATGGCACTGTATAGCAGGCGAAATAAAAATACTCTCACTGTATAGCAGGCGAAATAAAAATAAAAAATTGTCCAGTAGCACCTTATAGACCAAGTAAGTTTGTTCTGGTATAAGCTTTCGTGTGCAAGCACACTTCTTCAGATATATATATATCAGGCAGCTGTGTACATCAGAAATAGGCAAACTCGGCCCTCTAGATGTTTTGGGACTCCCATCATCCTTAGCTAACAGGACCAGTGGTCAGGGATGATGGGAACTGTAGTCCCAAAACATCTGGAGGGCCGAGTTTGCCTATGCCTGGTGTACATTGTTCTTCCTTAACTGGTGCAGCAGAGCCTGATTCCCTAACATATGTAGCAGGCAGCTACGTTGTACCTTGTTTTTTCTTAACTAACTGAAGGGACAGGGAGCCCAATTTTCACTATGAAGGCAGCATGTCAGGAAGAGAAATTATTTACAGAGTCGAACTCCCTGCCAGTGATTAGAATGGAGGTTGCCATTCTAAGATAGGGAGCTGCCTGCTACATATTACACACATATCTACTGTCTCTATCGGGAACAGAACACACCCACTGCTGCTTATATTTTAAACCTAGGGTTTTGGCTCAAGCCTCCTTCAAAAGTGATACAATATCACTCCAGTCTGTTGTGACCAGGCTGCTGACACCCCAGAAGGGGAAAGTCCGACGAACATACCTAGAGTTGCGCTGGTGTTCCCTCGAAATTCATTTTTGCAAAGCCTCATAAGGAAGCTAGATTTTCCAACAGCTGCATCCCCAGCAAGAACTATCTTGTAAGCTTTCTCTGAGCTTGGGTATCTGGAGCTGCAGTCTGGAGAGTCCGACTAAGGGCAAACAAGCACACGTAAGATTGACATTCATGAAGTGTACAAACCGCCTCTCGTCTACAGTCAACAATCTCATTCCTACGGCGCCTTGCATCCTCAATAGACAGAAGCATATGTCTATCCCAAACCATCCAATGGAGTGTCAGACTTGTCTTTCTTAAACAGCTGCCCTTCATGTCACCTGGCAAATGTCTTTAGAAACCGAGCATGAGTTTTTAAATTTCATGAGGTAGCAGCGTGACAGGAAGGAAACCTGCCATTTAAAGGAATACTAGTCAAATATTACACTGTTCAAGCCCTTAAAGGTAAAGGGACCCCTGACCATTAGGTCCAGTCGTGGCCGACTCTGGGGTTGCGGCGCTCATCTCGCTTTATTGGCCAAGGGAGCCGGTGTACAGCTTCCGGGTCATGTGGCTAGCATGACTAAGCCGCTTCCAGCGAACCAGAGCAGCGCACAGAAACGCTGTTTACCTTCCCGCTGGAGCGGTACCTATTTATCTACTTGCACTGCGTGCTTTCGAACTGCTAGGTAGGCAGGAACAGGGACTGAACAACGGGAGCTCACCCCGTTGCGGGGATTTGAACCGCTGACCTTCTGATTGGCAAGCCCTAAGCTCTGTAGTTTAACCCACAGAGCCACCCACACCCCATGTTCAAGCCCTTAGATATGTCTAAAGCTGAAAGGGGGGTCCTCAGGCTAAAAATTTCTCCACCCCAGGTCGAAAGTATCTGTTGGATCCCAGTCAATACGGCTTTCAGGTGAAACCTGTGGAGACATACCTGTGGAGACATGACAGGGAGACATTTCCTTATTGAAGCTCCAGAGCTGCTTCGACTGACTGGGTGGGTGGGCTTCCAGTCCAAGACGGTGCCGACGTCATCAGGACTATATACCTCTTCATCCCGGATATCTGGGACCTGCAGAGACCAGCAAGTATTACCAACTTCCTCAATGACCTCAAATTAGCCTTAGGAAGGGCAGAGGTGGATCAAAGCATACAGCAGTGTCTCTTTTTTGGAAATAACTTCACATTGCATTTTCAACAGAGACAGGAAATAAACATGGCAGCATTTTGAAACCAGTGGGGCAAGCCGCACCAGGGGAAGAATAGCAAGATTTCAGGCAGGGGGTAGTGTGTGAGAGAGGGTTTCCCCCAAAATATGTACAATGTAAGTAGCAATAATTAAGAGTCACACTATTTCAATCATTTTGAAAATCCAAATGAAACAATTAGGGGAGCCAGGTTCTAAGGGGTCATGGAATTTTTGTTGGCTAAAAGGGGGCAAGGGTTAAAAAAAGACTGAGAAACAGTGACACAGAGGTAAAATATTAGCAGAGCAGGGAAGGCTATTTTCTCCCTGCCCTCTGATGTCCAGGGTTTGCAACTTATGCATGGCCTTTCCTGCTCAATATAAAATAATAATAATAATAATAATAATAATAATAATAATAATAATAATAATAATAATTTATTATTTATACCCCACACTCCCTGGCCAGAGCCGGGCTCAGGGCAGCTAACACCAATAAAATTACAATAAAACAAAATGGGGGGAAACAAAGAAACAAAAACCAGTTTATTAAAATACGTGTTAAAATACAATTTAAAATGCAGCCAATGTGGTGCAGTGGTTAAGAGTGGTAGACTCGTGATCTGGTGAACTGGGTTCGCTTCCCCGCTCCTCCACCTGCAGCTGCTGGGTGACCTTGGGCCAGTCACACTTCTTTGAAGTCTCTCAGCCCCACTCACCTCACAGAGTGTTTGTTGTGGGGGAGGAAGGGAAAGGCGAATGTTAGCCGCTTTGAGACTCCTGAAGGGGAGTGAAAGGCGGGATATCAAATCCAAACTCTTCTAATAGAAGCCCATAAATCAAAACCATAAGGGGAGGGAAACATAAGGGTCAGACTGAGTCCAAACCAAAGGCCAGGCGGAACAGCTCTGTCTTGCAGGCCCTGCGGAAAGATGTCAAGTCCCGCAGGGCCCTAGTCTCTTGTGACAGAGCATTCCACCAAGTCAGGGCCAGTACTGAAAAGTACTGGTCAAACAACCATACTCAGTGAATGGAGATGAGGGGAGGGCGAGAGACACAGGCCAAGGAGCTACCTGATCTATGGGATGGGGCACAGTACAGCCCCCTTCCATATGGTGTATCCTTCAAACATATGAAGAAGGCTTGCATAATACCTAAGAAGTGGCTTCCACAATCTTGATTTTTGGGTGTCTTTGCGAATTACCATAGATGGTTATCATTCTCTCTGAGATGTGGGCCTTGAGTAGATCACTGCTATATCAAACATGCTGCCCTTTGTGGATTAGCATACATTTCATTCATGAATTTTATTTTATTTTAATCAGGTCTCTACAAAAACCATTCTGTGTGCTCACAAATCAGACGTGTGTGAGCAAGCATTCCACAAAATAAACTTCACAGCCACCTTATACATATTGATTCCTCCCCCTTCTGGTCTGTGCATACACAGTAATAACTCAGACCCAGGGCTTTATTTCTTACTTATATGAAACTGTTGGGTTCGCTCAACAGGTAGCAAGTAGTAATTTTGTCTCTTTTTAAAATGCAGCTAAGTCTGGAGCTTACATCTGTGTCAGAAGCGTCACCCGTAAAGCTTTCACGCAGACCCTGTGGCCTCTGAGAAATCCTTTGGTGTTTTGATTCCACTTCTGAATCATAATCATTTGAATCTCTCAAGGTAGACAATCCACTGTCAAAGCAGCTTTCGGGCAGGCTGTCAACCTCGCAGTTTGTCCTCTGCATAGGGTCACAAAGGGCCAGGGAATCATAGTCTTCATCCATATAGGACGAATGGTATGACCTGAATGGAGAAACAACATTCCATAACATTGGCTGACAAAGTTCCTTATCTACAGCCAAATAATACTGGTGTGCACAAGACACACACTGCATGCCATTTTTCTGCCTTTCCAGAACAGCCCAACTGCAAGTCCTGCTTCCATTTCCCCCACTAATCCTACTCAGGCACACACACACATGATCACTCAAGCTGGGCCACTGTTTCGAGTTCTCACTCTGCTACCTTGGAGTCTCTGCTACCACCACCCTCTCATTTTCCTTTCCTCATCACCTCTTCGCTCAAATCTAATGCACATGGTTAATCGTCTCCTAATTTTGAATTGCAGAATTGTAGAGTTGGAAGATCGTATCCAAATTCCCTGAGATACACTTTGCTAAGGAAACATTAAAGAAAGAATAATGGTAAACCACTGGAGGACTGATTAATGTTTTGGCTTTCTGCAGATATGAAAAAGTGATTCCAGTTCTTCACTGAATAGGGAACAATGCACGTTCAAGAAAAGAATGTTGCAAGGACCTTGCTCTGAAGTTCAATGAACATTTACTGTCCTTGAAGCTGCTGCATGATATTCTAGAAACTCTTGCGGTGCCAACCCCAAGTTTGCAAAATTACTCATCCGGGTAGAAATGCTGAGAACAGATAGTGTATGAGAAGTGCTAACTTTACTCTGGATGAAATCCAAACGAGTTGTTCCTAATAGTCAGCTGGCAGAACCATGTCCCTTGTTGCTCGCTGATCATTAACTCCACTAGAGAGCAGCATGGGGTAAGGCAGCCAATCAATGCGTCTGGATCTACCAGCAACTTTAATCACTTAAAACAGAAGATTAGGGATGTGAGTCTGTGCTCTTTACATGTCTCAGAAAGGCATTAAGCATTCCCAGTCCTCCTAGATTTAAATAGGGCAAGTTCCAATGAACAGTGGCTTCCCCCATCACACACAAACACAGAATTGATACAGAGGGAAGACGCTTAGCTCTAACTTTTTTCCAACTGTGATGCTTTGCTGGCACTGCAGGCCTCGAAACACAGTAGCTTAGAACCAAGTCACATCAATTTCAGCGAAAAGTATTTTCAGAAAGTGCATGTGTTTAAAGGATGACTGCCTGAAAGGTCTCCTTTAAATTGCTAAGATCTGAAAAAATAAAGTAACACCTGGATCAGTTCTACCTGTCATATCGTGGATTTTGGGGAGATTGGCCGCCGCTGCATTTGGGACTGCTTCTGGCGAGAGTATTCCCTGGAGAAGTGTTTGTCAGACGCTGAAAAACATAGGTAAAGAAAGCTTTTCAGAACACCTGGTATATAACATACAGTGGTACCTTGGTTTAAGAACAGCTTAGTTTATGAACAACTTGGATTAACGCTGAAAACCAGGAGGTAGGTGTTTTGGTTTGTGAACTTTGCCTTGGAATATGAATATGTTTCACTTCCTGTTGAGTGTGTTCCATTTGTAAATTGAGTCCCCCGCTGCTGTGGGAAAGCAAGCCTTGGTTTAAGAACGCTTTGGTTTAAGAACAGACTTCTGGAACAGATTAAGTTTGTAAACCAAGGTACCACTGTACTCTTTAGCTAACAAATGGTAGTCCTGATTCTGGACATTTATTTTTTTGTTATTTTGGAATGTTCAAAGCCAAAGGGTAGTATTCAACATTGGGCAGGTAGGGCAACAATCTCCCCCACCCCGAAACTGATTTTGAGGCTGCACAGAGGGCTGTGGGGTGAAGAGAAGAAGGTAATGTCCTGCTTTGCAAGCAGAAGTCTGGTCCACTTTGACACTAGATAAAACGCAAAGCAAGAGCTACACTAGCTGAACAGCCGTCAGCCCCTTTTCTGTGGTCCAATCAGGGGCAAAATAGTGTAAATGAAGGATTTCCATGTGAGGGGCTTTTGTTTGTTTTTTGCCCACCTGTTTTTCCTTATGTGACTGAAACATAATTTAACCTATATGGAGAAAAGTTCCAGTACATTAGCTTTGCAGAAGAGAACAACGTATACTCTCTGGTGGCAACCATAATTCCTAATTTACCAGGGAGTAAGCTTCATTTAAGGGACACGGGTGGCGCTGTGGGTTAAACCACAGAGCCTAGGACTTGCCGATCAGAAGGTCGGCAGTTCGAATCCCCACGACGGGGCGAGCTTCCATTGCTCAGTCCCTGCTCCTGCCATCCTAGCAGTTCGAAAGCACATCAAAGTGCAAGTAGATAAATAGGTACTACTTCAGCAGGAAGGTAAACAGTGTCTCCGCGCGCTGCTCTGGTTCGCCAGAAGCGGCTTAGTCATGCTGGCCACATGACCCGGAAGCTGTACGCCGGCTCCCTCGGCCAATAAAGCGAGATGAGCGCCGCAACCCCAGAGTAGGCCACGACTGGACCTAATGGTCAGGGGTCCCTTTACCTTTTTAAGCTTCATTTAACTTGATGGGACTTGCTTTTGAGTAAAAGTGCACAAGATCACACTGTGAGTTACTTTGGCATCAAACCAGAATGACTACATTATTTCCATCACTATCTTACGGCTTATATTGGTATAACCAAGAGCAAATATTTATATTACTGCACAATTATTTAAACATATTGCTTATGCAATGTCACTGCCTACCAGCGATCTGTTGTACATGCTCCAGCTATTCTCTAATGCGCTTCTTAAGCCATCGTTGCTGTCGTGAAGTTTCCTGTTGGCTGACCTAAAAAACAAGCCAGGACAAACAAAATTATTCACATTCAGAAGGTATCAGAATTAGATTGTAGAGTTTCAATCATCTGGCATTTTGAAAGCCAACAGATAGCAGGGCATTTAATAAGGTGACCTTGACTTTTGTGATAGTGGCACAATGGATCAGTATAAATCATTGCATCAAAGACAGCATAAGGAATCACATTAATGCCATTTAGACTCTTACAGTAACCCCAAAGTAGGGGAGGAGATTTTCCTATATCACGTAATGCTCCCTGAATGGTCCTACAATGGGCAGGGGGGGTTGACTGTTCTGTTATTTTTCTGGGTCTAGCTTGTCCTTTTTAACTTTGCAAGTTCCTTTGGCAGGTGATGCAGCAGCTGATATAAAGGCATTAACCTGTCAGCAATTCGCTAAATTCAAAGCCAAAGCTGATTTCGAGTTGAAAGCAAAAAGGCATAATTAAGATACTGCAGGTCTGAGAGACCCCATAAATGTAAAAAAAACCCCACTAAATAACTAACTAATTCAATGATTTCTTGATATGTGAGCAAACAGCCTTCAAGGAATGCAGTCCAAAGGCTTAACCGTCTGGCCATAATATTTAATATATCAAATGGGAGGGCAGAAATGCAGGTTAGGGAACCAGCAAAACTTTTCATTACAGCCAAGTACATCTGCTTTTCTCTCATTTTATTATGGGTGCCCAAGTTTTAAGTATAAAAGGTCATAAATAAAAAGTGATTTATTGGCAGCTTACTGTAGAATGTCTATCTGCCTCTCCAGACTATCTCTGTCTTCCGTATATTCTCTGATCATTTCTAGTTCTCTGCAAAACAAAAATTTGCACAATTACTTTTCTTTACTGACCAGAGTATACACAGGGAACTAAATAACCAATTTTCTACAAATATGACTACTGAAGACCCTTACCTTTCTGAACTCAAGCTCTGATCTGCAAGATCGCTTTTCAAAGTATCTAACTCGCTCTGAAGGAAAGCGATATTTGTCTGTGCTTCCATAAGATCTTTCTTAAGTTTCTGGTTTTCCTGAAAATAAACCAGGGGAAAACAATGTTACTAATTAAAAATCACTTGTTACATATGTAATTCACGTTCAAAAATACCTAAAAATAAAATATTCACTGCTACTAACTACGAAATGATAATATGAAAATGCTTGATGTGCAAACTCATAGCCCATTTAAAGTGCATAAATGCCTCAAGGCCAGTCTACATGTTACAGTCCTACATGGAGACTCCTCCACAAACATCTGTAGAGAAGACATACCATATAATGCCACTAAGACATGAAAATGTCTTCAGTCACTGCTGTAAATTCCCATGTCTGCTAATGGTGATGGCAGCATGGAAATTTCATGAAATGAAAAGTAAACACAACATGTACTTTCCAATTAGGTTTCCAATATGAAGAGGTGACTACACAGAAGTTATTCTAGCCGGCCCCAGATCAGTTAATATTAACCCAACCTCACTTAAAGAGCTTGAGGCAATATTTGTTAAGAAACTGGGTCCACAGAACAGAACTGGCCAAAAATATTTTCCATGAGAAAGTTATTCTTACTTTGAAAAGCCAGAGTCCTGTAATACCTATACATTCTCCATTGCTAATGTGTGAAAATGACACCCAAGCATGATATACGCAGCTTAAACAGTATAATTTCTTCCCCCTCTGAAATGCCAGTCATCCTTCTTTACAACCTCAACAATTTTCAAGAAAATGCCATCGCCCAACAAGCTACTTAAATATGATGGGTGGTAAAGATACCGATCATATCGAAACGCGACAGGCGCAATGATCACCCCGAGTAGGAAAATTATAATGCAGCTCATACCAAGGTCAGATCATGTATCCTGTTCTTTAATGCCACCAAATCTTCTTTGTGATGAATGTTTTTAGATTGCTCTTCAAGCTGAAACAGTAAAGACAGTGTGATTGATGTAACAAAATAACTTTGATGGACACATTAGAATGCATGAAGAGCAGTAGAAAGGGATCAAGCAATACAGTGAGGGTTTTAAAAAAACAAAAACAGACAAATTACAAAGCATTTCAGTACAGCCTTGAAAATAAGACAAAAACGACTATCACAAAAACAGTTCCTTGCCTGATTGCCTGCTCTTAGCAACTTTAGCCCAATTGTGGAACATGGGAAGCTGCCTTCTACTGAGTCAAACCACTGGCCTACCTACCTCATTAGTGTCTACACAGACTGGCAGCTGTTCCCCAAATTTTCAGGACAGGGGACATTCCCAGAACTACCTGGAGATACTGGGGAATGAACCTGGAATCTTCTGCATGCGAAGCTGATACTCTGCCTCTGAGCTACAGTGGTGTGCCAATAACCTACAAAGGCAAGGAACTGACTGCTTTTCCATTTATGAAAGGAACGTCTCCCCATCTGATTAGCTAAAGAGGATTCACACCCATCACAAGCAATAGGTGGGTGGCTATTTAAAGTCTGCTTTTGTAACTGTGAACATTAATAATTTTATGTATTTATTTCGATAATATAAAACAGTAATTCTCAAACAGTTCTCCACACACACACACACACACACACACGCACGCACGCACGTGCTACAGATGCAGTCTTGATTGAAGTGAAACCCTTACTGAGACCTGACATCATCGTTTATGAAAGCACTCTGAAAGCAACTGGTTCCTTCCTTTCTCAGAAGGCATGGCTTTGCAGCCCTTCTTCTCCTTCAATTCATAGACTTCAATCTTACAAACAACCTTCCAGCAAGATGAAGTTCCAGGCTCATCCTCTGAAGTGTGATATGCCCTTAATTACTTCAAAGATAGCAGTGAACGTATCAGAGGATCGACTCCCAATAAATTTGTCACAAACACCAGACCGCAAAAGTCTGTGCAACTTACCATTTTAAGTTTTTTTATCGTCACTTGGAGCTCATCCACTTCAGCTTCGTATTGGCGCTTGAGGTCATTCAGAGCCTCTTCTGTTTTCCGCTTCTCCTACAAGCACGATATATTTGTTAAATTACAAATGGCAGACTTAAGCAATGTGCTTTTACACCATCATGTGTCCGGGAGGCATCTCTTCTCATTACAGTGCAACAAAAATATTTTGGGCTACCCTTAATGTTTCTACACTTGGCTATGAATGTGTGAGAGTTGGACATATGCTTATGGATACATGTTGTGCAACCCAAAATATGAAAATAAGTGCAGGGAAATCCCATGGCACTGACAAGCAAGCACACAAAATACAAGGTGACTGTGTCATAAGTCAGCCCTGCATCAGTAATAACTGTGTACATGGTTACCATTAAAATTTATAGTTCGGTACTAACCCACAAAGTAAATATCACCGAAGGAGTGAATTTACATTTGGGGTGTCATACTTCTTAAAACTGCGAGCAGCAGTGAATGAAGGACAGAGTAAAGAATGATAAGTGAAATAAGTCATCACCAGGCCAGCCTTGCTATTTCTATCTAGGTGGTAAATTGACTGATACTTGGCAAGATGCTTATCAACTCAGACATTCCATTGTGTGTGTGTGTGCGCTTAGGGAAATACTGATACATTTATAAGGTGGGTTCAAAGTCCATGGTAAGGCCAGTGCTCAGAGATCTGTGGGATCAGCTGTGAATTACCATCTGCGGTCTGGACTTCACAAAGAACAGCCTCCACCCCACTGCCCCCCCCCCACACTAATTCAAATGCTTCAGAGCCTCAGGGACATTTTAGAAGTCACATGTGGTCAGGTGTGCAGCCCTGCCATTCCATCGCTGCACACACACAAGCTCTTAGGGCAGGCCTGCACAACTTGCGATGTCTTCTACACTACACACATCACAAGAGAAAGGTAGTCTGCTACTCAGGTAGTGGCCCCCAACTAGATGCTTAACAAGCCCCCCATGTGAAGTTCCTGGAAGACAGCAAAAGGAGGAGGTTTATCAACACCTTGGTATGCATGGCCGGTGGGGTCAATCGCCTAAGCGAGTCACAACTTGGGCCAGCTTGCCTTAGGCTTGGGGTAGGGAACCTGTGGCCCACCATGTGTTGCTGGACTTCAACGCCCCTCATCCCTGACTACTGGTCATACAGATGGGAACTGGAGCCAAGCAGTAACTGAAGAGCCCAATGTTCATCACCTGTGCCTTAGGTGCAACTGAGAAAGCCCTCTCAATTGTGGACACAACCTTTGACAACTCAGAGGCTCCTTCAATGAGTAACTAAGCAATCGAAATGGGTGGGAGGAAGAGTCGCTTGCATGCAGTTTAAAGAACCTGTGCTCTGTTGAATGTGCAGTCTGGAGGTACCATATTTTTCGCTCTATAAGATGCACTTTTTCTCTCCTGAAAAGTAAGGAGAAATGTGTGTGCGTCTTATGGAGCGAATGCAGGCTGCGCAGCTATCCCAGAAGCCAGAACAGCAAGAGGGATCGCTGCTTTCGCTGTGCAGCGATCCCTCTTGCTGTTCTGGCTTCTGGGATTCAGAATATTTTTTTTCTTGTTTTCCTCCTCCAAAAACTAGATGCATCTTATGGTCTGGTGCATCTTATAAAGCGAAAAATATGGTACTTAGGAATGAAACACAGAAATGCAGCAGCTTAAAACTTCTATATTACTACTAGTCAGAAAACAATTAGTTCTAATTCTTCTATTAGGGCCAGTTTTAGAGCCACCACATTCAAGGGATCTGTATGCTGACTGCTGCCACACAGCAGGCAAGTTGCTTGCCCCTCATGTGGATCAGGCAATTTCTCAAAAACGTCACACACACAAAAGCTGAGCTAAAAGAAAACCCCTGGTATAGATACAACCAGTAGTTAAAAATGTGCATTTAAGAAAAGAAAAGTTCCAATTAAAATGCATATCAGCCTCTATCTTGCCTAAAAAAAAGTTTCTCACAGGCACTGAAAACAGCACCACCCCAGGCACCCTTTCCTTATTAATGCTCCCCACCCAAAAACTGAGGTGGAGAAAGCGCTGACCTTCATACCTTTCACATCCATGGTAAATTGGGAGGAGAAAGAATGCAGAGAAAGGTTTCATGTATGAAGCCTCAGGCACAGAAGCCAGAATCTCTTCACTAATTTTCTTAAGCAGAGAAGCCAGTTCTAAAAGAAATATTAGGGCTATAAACATCAACTATTCACCTCCTTCTTGATTTTATGCTCTGCAGCCTGTATTCTCTGGTCCATCTCCTCTTCTAGTTCACCAAGCTGCATCGCTGCTTTATCTTGTGCTCTAAAATGTAAGCATTCACACAAGGCCATCTTGAGAAACGTCAAAGAAAATTGAGAATACATGGTTTGTTCCATCCCTAACCTGAATTGCAAGTCAGGCATCTGGGGAAAGGTGAGCAAAGACCTTGGTCTCATCTGCAATGCAGCATCATTCCACTTTAAACAATAACGGCTCCCCCCAATGAATTCTGGGGACTGTAGTTCGTAAAAAGTGCTTGAAGTTTGAGATCCCTATGCCAGTAACAGAGCTACAATCTACAGCAGTGGAGTCCAAACTTTCTTCAAAGAGGGCCAGATTCGATGAAGTGAAGGGCCGTGAGGGCTGACCAAAGGGATAACCAAAGTTTATAACCAAAGCTTTTTTAGGGTTGAAGTTGCTGAGGGTTTTTTAGGATTTTACCCCAGGAAATAAACTGCCACAAGGGCTGAAACGGACTTTGGACGTGCCTGATCTACAGAGTAGTTCATCAGACAGTCCCTCTTCCCAGGAAACTCTGGGAATCGCAGCAGTTTGGGAGGAACAAAAGGTTTCTTAACAACTCCCAGCACCTCTTGCGAATTGCAGTTCTCAGGCAGGAAGCCGTGGCTGTTTAAAGTGGTATGATTCTGCTTTAAATGTATAGTGCAGATCGACAACTCCAAATTAAAATCACCTGATTCTCATTACTGACATTAAAAGCAACCCAATTCTCTTAGCATGGTACATGCTACACGGATATCCCAAGCATTGTAACTGCTTAGGACGTCCAATTTCCAAGGCTTATACTGCAAATGATGTGCAGAACTGTATGTGAAGTGGTTTTCCACACACCATTCTGAACATCTTCCAACGGCAGCACAAAGAAGGCAGCTTCATTTTCCACTTCCCTTTCTGCTGCCAACTTCCTATGATGTGTTACCACAAAAAGGTGGATCAGCTGGGACCTAAAACTGTTGCTTCTCATGGATATACACCATCAGCAACCAAAAGTTCAAACACATTTCACCAGTCATATCGGCCTGGATGTCATACTGCTTGAACAATCTATAATTGATAACTATTTCCTTTTTACATATGTGTGTTCAAAGGTATAACTTTAAAGTAAAGCAGACTTCTGAGAGGACATTTTTTTAAAAAGTTACAATCCTGATTCCATAACGAAGGAGTTTTGGTTGTGTCCAGCCACGTTATACTCACTGAAATGAATGAACAAGTTGGTTGTGTCTATTAATTTCAGTGGGTCTGCTCTGAGGATATAACCCCATGATTGCAAGGAAAAAACATAGCATGAAAAAGAAAGATATTAGCCTTTGGATCTTAAGCATTTCATTCAGCTTCTCAGAGACTCCAGGATAACCAATGCTAATTTTGACTTCTCACACCCACCAGCCTCGTCCAACTCACAGTGAAATTTTGGCAGTTGAATGCTGCCATTAACATTATCATGTGACTTTAAACAACACCATGTACTGCAGACAAAAATGGTAATTGTTTCACTGTGAAGTACAAAACATTTGACTCTTACCTTTTTACAGCTATGGCTAAGTTTTCCATCTCTGCACTCTGAAGCTTGATCTCTCGAATAAAGTTCTTAATAACATGCTCATAAGGTTGAATTAATCGTGGTTCCACGATATTGATGTTCTGATACAGAACACTGACCTGTTCTTGCCTGGAAGAGGAAAAAAATTACTAATTAAAGCAAATGCAGATTTTCTCACAAATAATAGGTTTATATCTCATGCAGAGATGGCTGTTGAAATGGCGAAGGAAAAAGCACTCCTATTTTTCGCGGGTTAGGCTTTTGTTCCACGAATCAATTATATTTAACCCTTACAAAATTGTTAGCATTTCTTTGGTTAATGGCATCAACTCAGAAGAGATTTGGATATCTTCAAAACAATATTACAAAATGTTTTGTAAACAGTGTAATTGCCCAATAATTAATGCTCTTACTGTGGGGACAGAGGCAACTTCTGCACAACTTTCTGAGGGTCACATGCCAGTGGGAAGGTGAGGTCAGAAGCAAAGGTAGGTGGAGCAACTTAGGCTAGTTTCTACTCAGACGCATCTCTATCTTCCATCCAGATAAGCAAGAGGTCTAATGGGAGTTCAAAGGCAAATTGCAGCCAGACAAACACTCTTTGGGGTGCAAAGCAGGGCCTGTGAGTGGTGTGGCCTGGGAAGAGTTTGGAGGGCCAAACAGAAAGGCCTGGAGGGCCACATCTGGCTCCCGAGGCCTGAGGTTCCTCACCACTGGCTTATGTAAACTTGGTAGAAAAAGGTTTGCTCCATGTAAATGCCAACTATGATACTGGTTTTGTGCCCAGGCATGTGCTGGGATAGCTTAGTTCAGGGGTCGGCAAGGTTTACCTCGCCTGGGCTGGTTGACTCCAGCAGAGATCCCTCCGTGGTCTGGATTGTGCGCGCGCAATTGCCGGCGTCTGCGCATGCACAGGCGCAATTTCCGGCGCCGCGGAAACAAGTCCCCGCGCCACACTGTGCCGGTTTAGCACAGTGCACAGGGACTCACCAAGTGGGCGGCTCAGTTCGGGGGCAGCTTGTGGGCCAGTTAAACGACCCCCATGGACCGCTTGTGGCCCATGGACCTTAGGTGGCCAACCCCTGGCTTAGTTGGTAGAGCGTGAGACTCTTAATCTCAGTCGTGGGTTTGAGCCCCACATTGGGCAAAATTCCTGCACTGCAGGGGGCTGGACTAGATGAAACTCGTGGACCCTTCCAACTCTAGAATTCTCTGATTCTCTGTTGATGGCCCCACCTCCTAGGCATCCATGTTTGGGACCAGATACCTGCTTTTATGAAGCCTTTGGGTGAGCAGCTGCTTGCTCATAGGCTTCCATGCAAGTGGCTCTCCTCATCACATGGTTGGCCTCCTTGTGTAGAAGACCACACACCCAGCAGCTGCTTCAGCATGGGCTTTGCCAGTTCAGATGTGTGCCCCAATGCATAGGCGCCTAGGGAGGGCCAGGGCCAAAGGGGCCAGCTCTGCTCCCCAATAATTGTGTGAAGAATATATATAGTGCAAGTTTTTAGATGCAGGATAAACTTTAGAGAAGTGGACAGAAACCAGCAAGCACACGCCCATGCACTGTTAGTAAGAAAGGCAGCACGATAAAAGCTTTTCTAGGATGCTGTAACAAAAATTAACTTAACTCAACCGATAACCTACCATTGGATGCCACTGGCGTTCCTGTTGGGATAATTAAAGATAGTCAATATATATGATCTAAGAACTGCAACCAAAATATTCATTGGTGGTGGATGAATCAGGCCAAACTGAGGTGGTTTTGGAGGCCAACTTTCATGGCAAAACATAATAATAATAATAATAATAATAATAATAATAATAATAATAATAATAATAATAAACTTATACCACGCCCATTTGGCTGGGTTTCCTCAGCCACTCTCGGCAGCTTCCAACAAAATATTAAAATACAATAGTCCATCAAACATTAAAAGCTTCCCTAAACAGGGCTGCCTTCAGATGTCTTCTAAAAGTCTGGTAGCTGTTTTTCTCTTTGACATCTGCTGGGAGGGCGTTCCACAGGGCAGGTGCCCAATTTTATTTTTACTGAAAGGTAAGCAAATTTTCAGTGCACCTTCCGTAAAATTGTCCAGACATGTAGCTGTCTTAGTTGGCTGCCGCAAAAACAGTCTTACGTCATCTTAAAAACTAACAGATTTATCATGGCATAAAATTCTGTGGACTAGGGCCAACCTTGTCAGGTGCATGAACTGTTCTCCTCAGTTGGCAAGTATGCACAATGGGAACGGGGGGGGGGGGAATTAAACAGTGGCGCAAAACAACAGCGAGAAGCCCAGTCTGAGACAATTGTATGCAACGTTCAAATGTATATAAGATAAGCAAAGTGGCAATTCACGATGGCAGTACGTTAACTCACCCCTGTAGTGAGAGGGGATGCCATTGTCTCTATTCAAGGCTAAATAAATAGAATCAAATTCCCCGATAAATTCTAGTCCAACAACTTCACACTGTGGTCTCCTTTTGAAGTTCCTTTGTTTTAGACTGACAACTGCCAGCTCAGTGAGCAAAGTGTCCTGGGAGACTGAAATGTTCGCCCACTTGTTGCTTGAATGTTGCCCTTTTCTTTATGTCAGATCCGTTTCCCATTTGCTCCTTTGTGCAGAGACTGACTTGCTTGACCCGTGTTGACCACAGAAGAGCAATGCTGACAAGGACACACTGCGTTGGGGAATGACCCTGGATGGCGTGGCTGATATTATGAAGGAGAATAGCAGTGTGGCCTGAGGAGATATGCAAAAAGAACTGGCACCTGGGCTGGATGCAGCAGAGTTTGGCCAAGGCGTTTGGCTCGGTTATTGGGCCTGTTGATACCTTTCTGAATGCTTTGAATAATCAGAGAAAGCATTTGAAGTGTCTGGGCAGCTTCCCTCACACACTGGTGGACAGGCAATCTCCTGGGCACAGCATCTTTCTGGGGATACTGTCTTCCAGACTGGCCTTGTAAGGGGCATCAAATATCCTGACATATCATTTTCAACAAGCAGAGCAGGAAGGTAGGTTAACTTTTTTAAAAATTCCACACTTTCCTTTCGTTTTTAACAACCTACTTGCATAAAAATCACCACAGCCTTGATTCTGTCAAAGTTATTAGGTACGTAAGACTGAATCTCAGGAGGGATAAGGGTCATTTAGGGGGTTGAATGCCAAGCTGAGATTCAAAAAAGAGGCTTCCACTTCATAGCTCTGAAATGTTCAGCCTTTGGCAACCTAGGTCCCGGAAGATGTTCTGAATTGCAATTTTGCGCTGTAGTCCAAAATACCTGGAAAGCATCAGGCCAATTTAATGATGATGGCATATAAAAGTTTTGTTTGTTTGTTTTTTTGTTTGTTTACCACCTGCTGCCAGGCATGTTTAAGCCGCTTTGTGGGTCAAATGCTTTTAAAGATTTTTCTCAGGGGGGAGCAACAGGTTTTGTTTCTGCCTAATGGCCCATGGCATGCATGCATCAGAGCTTGTTACTTTATTTATTTATTCTACACCCCACCATCTCAACTTCACAATACACATCTCCCCACAGCCCTGCCCCCTCCCTTTCCACAGAGCCCTTGTAAACCTATCTTCGGGAGCTTCGTGGCCCTATTCTGACAGTGCTACCTTTTGTTCTGGTTCTCAAGCACGTCACAGCTGCTGTTCTTGGAGATTTTTCAGCTTCAAAGATTAAACAAACAAGGAGCCTGAAAGAAGGGAGGTTGAAAGCTTAAGGCTCAACCCCCCCCCCCCCCCCAGCCATGCTGTTCAGTCTGCGCCTGCTGAGCTCGGCTAGGAAGAGCCGCTGCTGCCACAAACATATGGCAGCAATTGCGGGAGTTTGCTCAGCTTATTTGATCTCAAAAACCACAATATGGTTTCATTGTTCCTGGCTGGCCCAATTACAACTGTCAAAAGAGCTTGATTCAGCAGACTCCGGCGGCCTACATTTATGCTGTGCCAGTCAGGTGCAAGGAGCGAGAAAACACACCACAGGCAAGCGCAACTGCGCAACCCTCTCCGGAAGCACCGGGAGTCACAAGGAGGCGATGGGGTCTTTTTAAATTAGAGGCGACAGCGGGCACTCATCTGAATGCTTATATCCAAAAAGGCTGAATGAGATTTGAAATTAAAAGCACGCGTTGGCAACTGCTACCACCAGCCCCAGAGCCATTTTGGAAACAGAGAAGTTTTTTAACTACGGTCAGCTGGGAAAACAAAGACATCCTTAATCTTCAGTGAATGGCAACGCCACCAGTTAAAGGCTTCTGCGGGGTGGCGGCATTGTATGGGCCATTCAACAGGAGCTCCACAGCACCTTCACAGAGGCACAGGGTACCAGAAATAGAGATTTACAAAGCAATAGAGAAATATAGATTAACAAGCAGCCCAGTCTTCAACTGGGTTGGGTCCCACTTTCAGATTGTGGCCTGATCTAAGGTCGGTCACAACAGTAGCACCAGACAAATATATGAAAGAAAGGAAAAGAGTTGGGTTCTGAAATGCATGTTTGGATTAAAGCAGGCATAGGCAAACTTGGCCCTCCAGATGTTTTGGGACTACAACTCCCATCATCCCTGACCACTGGTCCTGTTAGCTAGGGATGATGGGAGTTGTAGTCCCAAAACATCTGGAGGGCTGAGCTTGCCTATGCCTGGATTAAAGGCAGGTGCTCAAAAATACTGAAGACTACTGCTCTGCTAGCTAGTCCATGAAATTGCATGGGGCATTTAGAGGAAGGGGCATGTGGAAATCATTCTTCCCTACTGCAGTTTGTATCCAGAGTAGAACCATGGAAATTAATAGACTTAAGTTAATCATGTCCATTAACTTCAATGGGTCTACTGCTAGTATGACCAAGACAGGATATAACCCCATGTTTCAGATCACTTGAGATTATTGTTTCAGAGCAACCTCTACCCCTGATTATCATTACCTCTTACTGTAGCTCAACTGATTGGAAATGGCACATGGTAACTTAAAGGCTGCAATATTCCAGGAGAAATATGTGCAAGTTGGTTCATCAGTGCTGCCGCCAAATATTGTGACCATTTGTTGAAAATGAATTATTAAGGAGCAAAATATTGTGTTCAAAATTCCTATTAACTTTGTCCTTTGCTTCTGCATCAGAGACGAGTCAGAAACAAAAATCCAAATACCCCAGAATCACTTTAATCCACATACACTCAAATACATTTCCAGGTAATGAAATGATAATGAGAAATCTACTGTACATTCAGCCGTCAGACCTGAAGCTTGAGTCACCCAAGCTTGATGAAGTGCATTAAGATTTGGAGTTCCACTTGTGGCTGGAGGACAAAGTCATTTTAAAAGCTGCCCCAAGCAAAGTCCCCAGCCGTCATGGTGGAATGAGGAGTGGCACTGAGATGGTGAATGACAGAGCTGTGTGCCACGTGACCACTTCTGAGCTCAGTCAGCTTCTGGACATGGAATGGGAGCTTGTCATCTTGTTCTTCACCTCAGGCTACAAGCGTCTTGGACTAGTCCTGCTTGCACTTTAATACAGAAAAAGGACTCAAAACTATGACTAAGCATCCATGCATCTGCCCCCATTGTTACTACTCTGTGCACAGCCCACACCCAAGGAAGTAGGAGGTGAGCATGATGTTTGGCTGGAGACAACAAGCAATCCTCTCCCCTCACGTGGGATAGTGAACCTGAGTCCAGATTAGACTGCTTTGCACCACCAAGTACCTAACTTTGTCATGTGTCTCGAGTCACCTCAGCTATCCCATTTTGACCATCACTCTGTCTGAAGTGATGCATGAGAATTGCCATTCAGAAGAATCAAACGGGTGGTGCTGTGGTGCAAACTGCAGAGCCTAGGGCTTGCCTATCAGAAGGTCAGCAGTTCGAATCCCTGCGACGGGGTGAGCTTCCATTGTTTGGTCCCTGCTCCTGCCAACCTAGCAGTTCGAAAGCACGAAGTGCAAGCAGATAAATAGGTGCTGCTCCGGCAGGAAGGTAAACGGTGTTTCCGTGCGTTGCTCTGGTTTGCCAGAAGCTGCTTAGTCCTGCTGGCCACATAACCTGGAAGCTGTACGCCAGCTCCCTCGGCCAATAAAGCAAGATGAGCGCCGCAACCCCAGAGTCATCTGTGACTGGACCTAATGGTCAGGGGTCCCTTTACCTTTACCTTTAGAATCAAACCACACTCTGCACTGTCACGCCAAACAAAGCTATGGCAATTCACTCTAACACCCTATTAAGCAGCTGGAGTGCATTCAAAGTGCTATGACAAACATTGTATCCATGGCATTGCGATAAGGACTAGCTGCTGAAAGGGAGGCAGATGCTTACACAAACTCTCTTTGCACATGCCTCATTCCACCACCAACTCAGCAGTCTGCTATACCTGAGCAGCCTTTGTTTGGCAACCACCATCTTACAAAAATAAGAATAACTTTTCCTTTCAGAAAGCAGGACAAATCAAGGACTCCCTGCCAAGTTTAAAAAGCACCTATTCTGCAAACCTTTATGGTTATGTTGTTTTAAAGATAACACACCCACACAATCTATATATTTAAAAAAAATACATATATATTTAAGTGAAGACTTCAGGGATTTCCAATCTTTTTTTAAAAATAATGTTATAACAATTTTGTAAGATACTGAATAGATAAATGAACAGCCTATAAAGTTCTTGATCATCTGAATTATTCTACATAAGCCCAATATCTCAAATGGGCAACTGCAATCTATATTTAGTTAATATTTTCAATACAGGAGTTCCTGATGCAATAAAACGGAAATATAAATTATGCAGCTCTTGCAAGTTCATATTAGAATCATTACAGGCTACAAAGAGCTATGGCAATACTTCAGTGCTTATCTAACTAGAAGTAGTGCCTAGAACCCTCTAGCCTTTTTATTCAGAAATATAAAGGAAAAGACAAGCTACAGTGTTCTAGCTGATTGGTCAGTAAGAATGAAATCTGAACCAATCTTCCAGTCTCCTAACCAATGGTCGCAAAGCTACTGAAATGACAGACAAGTGTGCCGGCAATGACAGCAGCAAGAATATTATTGGCACAAAAATGGAAGTAAGAAGAATTACTGACAAAAGAAGAATGGAGAATGAAATTGATGGACTATGCAGAATTGGATAAACTAACCGGAAGAATTCAAAACCTGCGGGACCAGAGATTCACAGAAGACTGGTGTAAATTTACAGACTATTTGAAAAGTAATTGTGATGACCAGATTATGTTTGTAGGTTTGCAAGAGGTTTTGTGAGGTAAATTATTTGAATTATTGCAAAAATGGTTAAAGTGCTGGATTGTGAGTTAAAATAATTAAAGGCAATAGGAATTTAAGAAATGCAGAAGAAATGATAAAAATGGTGGATCATCAGAGGTGCTGATGGAAGTCCAAAAAGATTGTATAAGATGTGAAGCTCTGTGGAATATATAATAATTGGTATGTTGAAATTAATAAAAATTATATATATATATGTAAAAGAAGTGACAGACAAGTGTAAACAGCTTATTTTAAATATTTATATGGCAAATGCATACTGAGCTTAATTAGATTCTTGTTGTATCATGTAGATTCATTCCCAGTGTACTCTTGAGTCCCCTTCACTGCATTTCTAGCACTGAGCATTGCTTGTTGCACATGCACCACTAAAGGTTACTGTTCTTTAGATGGAAGCAGAACTTTCTTTGCATCCCTTTCAGCAGCCTCCTGGTAGATAATTTGCACTCTCACACTTCATGCCAAAGGAGCATCTTGAACTAGGGGAAACGATGTTCTAATGTGATTCTGTATGAAAGAGCCAGGACCTTCTTAAGCCCACTCAGAACACCATGGAAATCAATACATGGGTCAAGTTACAGACTCAAGTGTCAAAGTGAACAACAGCAGTGCAATGATCCCCTTTTCGTATGTTCCAGAAAATCAATGATCATTTTTACCTTTGCTTGAAAATCTGACATCTCGGTTCCTTTTCATAATCAACTGCCCCCTCAGCAGCCTCATATAACCAACATGCTTAAATGTAATTAATGCATGAAGGGGTTAAAACCATAGAGTCAGCTGTCCTGCCAGGTTTAGCTAGGTCACACCCTCTCACCTCTTCCACCATGTGAATCCGACTAGTAAGGCTGTCTAAGATGGATTTTCCAAGCTTAGACAACATGGCTTTAGCAAACCATCTTTGTGTTTCTATACAAATAATTTAGAAACTCTTACCATTTTTTAAGCTAAGATTTAAGCTAAGTACTGCCTGCTTTTTCTTGCTGCTGTCTGGAAAAGCACATAAATCTGACCTTTGATGCCTGGAGATGCCAGGGATTGAACTCAGGACCCTCTGCATGCAGATAATATGCTCTGTCACTGAGCTATGGCTCTTAAATAAAGGAGGCATCTGACTAACAACTACCCAAAGCAGGATGTTGGGCCACATCAGGACTGACTAACCCTTTGGCCCTGTTGATCCTGCTGGACTCCCCAACCAGCGGCCGTGATGGGAAGTGGAACCCAATATGACAGGTTACCTGCCCATGGCCTAGATCAGCCTTTCTCAACCTGTGGATCCCCAGATGTTGTTGAACTACAACTCCCATCACCTCTAGCTAGCAAGGCCAGAGCTCAGGGATGATGGGAGTTGTAGTCCAACAACATCTGGGGACCCACAGGTTGAGAACCGCTGGCCTAGATGGAGGCTTAATTGAAACCTAAACATCCCTTCCTATGTGGCTAATTAAAATTCTTTAAATGATTGTGTTTTATTTATCTGTTAAGAACACTTCTAAGTCTATCCTTTAGCCTAAGTTCTCAGGGTACAGTACAATGATCGATACATAAATAATTCCAATATTATTAAAAAAGCAGGTAAAACAAATCCTTAAAACCACAGTCCATAATACCACTTAGAGCCACTCACTGACTCCTTAACTGAAGCTCCATACTAGCTATAGTATCCTACAGAAGTCCAGGCAAACAGCTTTACCTGCTGCCAAAAAGGGGGGAAGCTTTTGGGAGATACTGAAGGAAGTGCAGTATAAATTATTATATACAGTTGGAAAGAAAGCCCATCTTTGCTGTTCTCTGTCATACAAAGCTCAATAGTACAGCAGAAGCAAAAATGGCCTTTGAAATCTGACAGAAGAGACCTTACTCCACTCGCAGAAAATAATCTACTCAGAACAGCAAGCCCAAACAAAATGATGGTAACCAATTATTGCGGATGAAAGAAGCTTGCAATGCAGAAATGCCCAGGGTGGCATTTCTTTAGCATGACCACTCCCTCCTCTGGCATCCCAGGGTGTCACCGTTACTATTTGGTCACTGTGCCTTTCACGTCACAGCATGGTTGGGCGAAATGGCTATCATAGATCAGCTATCACAAACAGAGCCTTCTTACTGCGCAAACACAGGGCCCATCCATAAAGGCAAACACGGAATGTGATATGCTTGTCACAAGATAATTTATCACCTCACAGGATTATGAATGCTAAGCCAAAACCCTCGTTCTTGACAATATCTGTTGCAGGCCCAGATAGTCCACTTCCTATGCGTGTTTGTTACTCAGAAGGAGAGCCCACCTCTTAATGGGCCTGAGGATGCAATCCTGTACATAGTTACCTGGAAGTAAGCGCTGCTGAACTCTGCAGGACTCACTTAGTTGACATGAACAGGATTGCATTAATAGTCCCAGGTACATAGGATACACACGGGACGCGGGTGGCGCTGTGGGTAAAACCTCAGTGCCTAGGACTTGCTGATCGTATGATCAGCAGTTCGAATCCCCGCGGTGGGGTGAGCTCCCGTCGTTCGGTCCCAGCTCCTGCCCACCTAGCAGTTCGAAAGCACCCTTAAGTGCAAGTAGATAAATAGGTACCGCTTTATAGCGGGAAGGTAAACGGCGTTTCCGTGTGCTGTGCTGGCTCGCCAGAGCAGCTTCGTCATGCTGGCCACGTGACCCGGAAGTGTCTTCGGACAGCGCTGGCCCCCGGCCTCTTAAGTGAGATGGGTGCACAACCCTAGAGTCGGACACGACTGGCCCGTATGGGCAGGGGTACCTTTACCTTTACCTTTACATAGGATACACAGGATTCCACAGGAGCATAAAAAGCTGCCTCATAGTGAGTCAGACCACTGGTCCATTTATCTCAATACTGTTTACACAGAGTGGCAGCGTCTCTCCCAGCCTTACCTGCCCCTGCCAGGGATTGAACTTGCAACCTTCTACATGAAAAGCAGGTGCTCTACCACGGAGCTATGCCCTTTCCCCAAACTGAACTGCAATTCAAGCTGAATGGAAACCTGTGTGATTGTCATACATACGGGGAGAAGGAGAGAACACAAACGTAAGAAGAGCCAGCTGGATCGCCAATGGCCCATGTAGACTGCATCCTGTTCTCACAGTAGCCAACCAAAAGCCTGCGGGAAACAGGATGTAGGACCCAAGAACAAAAGCACACTTCCCTCCTGTGGCTTCTAGAAACTGGTATTCAGAAGCCTGACTGCCTCCAATTTAAACCATCCATGAGATTGGGGGGAACCTTTGGGTGCTTTGATCATTTCACATACGGACGTTATTTCTGGCCGATAACCTGTACATTAAAACAGTTACAAAAATCTGATTTCACTGCTCTGCAGAGTGAATGAATTTGCCTTTATACCAGTGTTAGAAACTTGAGATAGATATGAAAGCTAGGAGCTAAATGGCACCTTAAACCGAGCAATGGAATGTCTAGGCACACTTTTTTCTATAGCAAGAAAACAAAGCTTAAAATGAATGAACTACAGCTAAAATATTATGTTCATTTTTCACATGGTCCAGTCCTTCCCCTGCCCACCCCCGTAATATTCTTAAGAGGGTCTCTTCTTCAGACTTCAGAGAGTAGCTGGAAGTGGAGACGCAGAAAAAGGTCCTCCTTTCCTTCCACTCTGCAGTTATAATCTGAAATCTTAGGCCACGGGTAGGCAAACTAAGGCCTGGGGGCCGGATCCGGCCCAATCGCCTTCTAAATTTGGCCCGCAGATGGTCCAGGAATCTGCGTGTTTTTACATGAGTAGAATGTGTGTTTTTATTTAAAATGCATCTCTGGGTGATTTGTGGGGCCTGCCTGGTGTTTTTACATGAGTAAAATGTGTCCTTTTATTTAAAATTCATCTCTGGGTTATTTGTGGGGCATAGGAATTTGTTCATTCCCCATATATATATATATATATATATTTGCTTTCGTAGATTTTCACGGGTACAGGAATGCAGGTTTTGGTGTCCTCGGGTGTCTTCCCGTGTAAAAGTTGGGGTGTCTAGGCGACGTTTCGACGAGGTCTCACTCGTCATCTTCAGGCTGGTGCTTTCGGCTTCTTGTTACTGGAACAGAGCAGGATCTCAGTGTTTGAGTTCCTATAAATACTGTTGAGGGGGTGTGGTGTATAGCCTCCAATGTTCTGGGCAGAGAGGAAGTTCCCAGGCTAGTGTGCCTTTTCTTCTTTTGTTCCTTAATTACTTGAGGGATATCTTGAGTGATTTCTTGAGTGATATCCTGAGTACCACTTAGGTGGGTCATTAGGTGTGGATTAGTTGCTAAAGTCTTTGTGTCTTGACCTCTTGAACTTTGTGAAGAGTTTTTCTGAGAAGATGGCTGTACTGCACTTAGTTGTGCTCTGGCTTGGCTTCGTGTATAGGGGCGAGCTGTGGTTTTGTGGCCTGTGTCAGCCAGATCTGTGTAGGGATTGCAGGGGGGTGCAGCATCCGGAGGTGCCACCATGGTTTGGCACTCAAGTAATTAAGGAACAAAAGAAGAAAAGGCACACTAGCCTGGGAACTTCCTCTCTGCCCAGAACATTGGAGGCTATACACCACACCCCCTCAACAGTATTTATAGGAACTCAAACACTGAGATCCTGCTCTGTTCCAGTAACAAGAAGCCGAAAGCACCAGCCTGAAGATGACGAGTGAGACCTCGTCGAAACGTCGCCTAGACACCCCAACTTTTACACGGGAAGACACCCGAGGACACCAAAACCTGCATATATATATATATATATATATATATATATATATATATAATCCGGCCCCTCACAAGGTCTGAGGGACAGTGCAGTACTGCGCACAGAGTTCATAAACGTCTCACGCTAATGAAACTCTCTGTCACAAAATGTGCCTAGAACAATAGGAGTTTCAAACACTTCTTTATACCAAATTCGACCCTTTCTTTCTGACTGCTTTTCAGCCTCTGCTTTGAAGTCGTAGGCATATCCAGTCTCAAAAAAGGACGCGGAGTGTGGCGTGAGAAGAGCCTGTTCCAAAACTGCTCCTACCCCAGTGCAGAGGGCTGCCATTTGGACAGGCCTGCTATAGCCGATGGGGAATGGGCAGTATTTTCACAAGAGCCAAAGCAGCACAAGGGTGAACTTCCTACCCTGCCTTAAATAGCCACAACTACCCTTTCTATTCCAGCTGTAAATACAGCCCCAACACTAAACAGGAACAGATGCAATAAAAGATAACGATTTATTTGGTCATTTGTTTGTGTTCAATATTTTCCTTGTAAGCTGCGCAGCAACTGCGCACTCCAAAAATAGGGAGGGAGTGGCAAGGTACACTTTCTTCTTCTTCGCAATGTGTTCTGCAAACTTTTACAGAACTGGGATGCCTTCAGATAACCATTGCTGCTTGCTTTGGGGTTTCTAAAGCAGTAAGAGAAAAGACCTGGAACCCACAAAGAGAGTAGCACAGTCCGCCTGCAGCAATGGACAAAAAGGAGTCCAGAAGCGACGTGGCACCTTGCAGACTTGTAGCGCAGGATATTTCAAAGATATGGATTGCATCATAAAATATTCTCTTAAGGGCCTCTATCATTATTGGTCCCCCCCTCTCCCATCCCAAAGTCCTATTGCAGCCTGACTGGATTGCCACTGCCTAATGTTTTATCTCAAACAATTAGAGAAAAGGGTCTGTGTGTTTTCTTCTCGCTTAATAAAAATATTTATGTGGACAGAAAATGCATCTGGAGTGTGCCGCTGCCACCAGTTAATTTCTGAAATTGCAAGAGGATGCCTAGAAACTAAATGCTTTGACTTACAAGCTTTGTCTCCTTATTCCTTTATCTTACAGACAGTGTTGTTCAGTGGCTAGTGCCAAGTAAGGAATCCCAGGTTGAAAGGTCCACTAGAATAACTAACTTGGGTCAGTCACACTCTTTCTCCCCTCTGAGTTGCTGTAAGGATAAAATGGGGGGGGGGAGAGAGAGAGAGGGAGACCCAGACTGTTACCTTGAGCTCCTCAGAGGAAGTGAGGTGGGGGAGGACACAGAAATAAAGAACTAAGAAATACCGTACTTTTCTGTGTATAAGACTAGGGGTTGTTTTACTTAAAAATAATGTTAAAAGGGGGGTAGTCTTATACACAGGGGCAATCTCCCCCCATTATCTTAATTTTGAGTCCCCCAAAACAGGATGCGTCTTATACACGGGGGCGTGTTATACATGGAAAAATATGGTACCTTACAAGCTGATCCGTGACAAAAGGTAAACTGCCTTTAGGGATGCTGCTTTGTTCCAAGCAGAATGTCCCTGTGCACACTTTAGGATGGGGGAATCTACAGCCCTCCAGATGTTGCTGGGCTACAGCTCTCTGTATCCCTGAGCACTAGCCCTGCTGACAGGGGCTGAGAGGCGTTGGGAGTCCAACAGCTTCTGGAGGACCACAGGCTCCCCATCACTCCATCATTCCTGAAAGGCGGACAAGTTTTCCAGGCGAAAAGGTGCATAGGAATTCCTACCGTTGTCTACTTTGTAGTGAGTCACTGCCAGAGAGCAAAAGGCCGGCAACGCTACTCGGCACATGCTCAGAGGCCCTTTTACCATTCATAACACCCCAGTGGCGTAGCATGGGGGTGCAGGGGGGGGCCTGGCCGCACCGGGCGCAACATCTGGGGGTTAGGGGGCACAAATCCACGGGTTAGGGGGTGCAAATTACTTGCCTTGCCCCGGGTGCTGACAACCCACGCTACGCCACTGTAACACCCTGCACACCCCAGATGTTCTGGCATTTCGGGCGCCGAGGAGGGTTGCGCCTGCCCTACCTGCCTGCCTGCCTTCCTCCCCGCGGTTTTCTCCTCGCTCGCCCCCCAGTCCGGCAGGGGACGACGGCGGGGGTTACCTGGGGATGAAGCCGGCCTCGTCCCCGAGCCGCTGCTCGAACTCCCGCCAAGCCTGGCTCGGCTCCATCGCCGCCGCCTGGCTCAAGACGTCGCGGGCATCTGGCAGCCCCGGCTCGTCCGCCCCGTCCTCGCTCGCCTCCTGCGCGCTGTCCCGCCGTCGCTGCTGCTGCTGCCGCCTCCGGCGCTGCGTGGCGCCGCGGAAGCCGCGGGCGAACTCGGCGAAGGTGATGGCGCCGTCGCGGTCGCTGTCGAGGCGCTGGAAGATGGCCTCGGCCTCGGCCGGCCGGACCCGCAGCTCGGCGCACAGCGCGCCGAAGTCGTCGCGCTCGATCCGGCCCGAGCCGTTCACGTCGCAGGCCACGAAGAGCGAGCGGAGCCAGGACGCGTCGTCCAGGGGCGCCTGCTCTCCGCCGGGGGAGCCCATCGGGCACCCGGAGGCTGGATCCGGCTGGGAACGGCGATCGCAAGCGGGACGAGCAGCACCCGCCACCGAGCCCAGCCACCCTGCCCGCGCCCAGGCGCCGCGGGGGCCGGGTCCCTTCGGCGCCGCCCCTTCGGCGCTCCACCCCCTCGGCCAAGAAAGTTTCTTCCGAGAGCCCAGCGCCATTCGGCGCGCCCGCCCCGTCCCGCCCGCGCCCACCTGGAGCGCCGCGTTTGGCCGTGGAGAGGCGGCCGCGCCGTCGACGCCTCCCAAGAGCAGCGCAGGGCGCGCCCGGGGCTATTCCGTCGGAGCGCACGCCTCCGACTCTCTCTTTTCCTTTTCGTCTCGATTTTAGGACTAGCCAAGGGTGCAGAGCGCACTGCGGGGACTAGACGCCAAGGCGTGGATTTCAGGGTTTGCTGAAACCGCTTAATCCGGACTAGGCAGCCTGCGGCCCCCAGTCAGTGGCTATAGATGACGGGAGTTGTAGTCCGTAGGGAATATAAGAAGGAGCCCGCCTAAGAGCACATCCACGGTTGGCCTCTTAAAGCACCGGCTACCTCCTTCCCCTTAGCCAGGGGTCAGCAAACTTTTTCAGCAGGGGGCCGGTCCACTGTCCCTAAGACCTTGTGGGGGGCCGGACTATATTTTGGAGGAAAAAATGAACGAGTTCCTATGCCCCACAAATCACCCAGAGATGCATTTGAAATAAAAGCACACATTCTACTCATGTAAAAACACGCTGATTCCCGGACCATCTGCGGGCTGCATTGAGAAGGTGATTGGGCCGGATCCAGCCCCCAGGCCTTAGGCTGCCTACCCATGCTCTTAGCTGAAAGTACCGGGAGTTAAACGTGGGACCTTGAGCTTTATCGCTGAGCAATGGTCTTCTAACACTCCAGCTTAATTTATAAGGATTCTCTCCGAAACTTTTCTTGCCCAGGGAGGTTTTTCTGCCTAAGTAGAGATGGTTTCTTTGAGAATCTCTTTATCTTGGCCAAAAATCACTTACCTGTTTACTGCTTCCTATAAAGCCACCCGTGGAAAACCCCTTCAATGGCGCAAATACACAATGGGCGTTATTCCTCTTGCATCCCTGAGGCTGCCGTTCTGCGCTCACTTACCCAGGAGTAAGTCCAACTGCATATGAGACTCGCTGCCAGATAAACTCCCATAGGGTTGTGCTGTAAGTTATTTCAGTTGCTCATCTAAGGCAGCAGACATGTTTTTGCTTGCAGCAATCCTAAGCAAGTTGAACTTACTTCTGAGTAAAGACATTTAGGATTATATTGCAAGTGAGGCTTGCTCATACCTAAATAAGCATACATAGGACTGCAGCCTACTCAGGCTTCTTCTACTTAAAATCACTTGCTCAGAACTAAGTCCCATTAAACATACTGGGAGTGTGCTAAAATTGCATGGAATTTTCACCATGAGGCATCTTTTCCATGGAGACATTCTTTTCCCTCCCTTATCTCACTTGCATTTCAGCATTTTGTATTTGTTAAGAGACAGTTTCCTTATAGATATGTATGTGGAGAGTCTATCTAAATAGGTTTATGTGAAATAGAATTATCTTCTTATAAAAAAAGCACCTGTGGTCCTGCTGCTGCTACTGGACTACAACTCCCATAATTCCTGACTGGGTGCTGCTGCTGGGAGTTTCTGCGTACACCATACATTTAAAGCACATTACCTCCCCCAAGAATCCAGGGCACTGTAGTTTACCCCCTCCAGAGCTACAGTTCCCAGCACCCTTAACGAACTACAGTTCCCAGGATTCTTTGGGGGAAGTCATGTGTTTTAAAATGGAGTTCATGCATCCTGGGGGCGAAAAATGCATGGAAGGCTACAAGCAAAATGCTCAAGGAGCTGCCTTTTAATTCTGTGCCTGACCATTGGTCTAACTAGCCACAGTTTGTAAGTTCTCATATATATTTCCTTGTGCTCCTGTAGTCTTGAAATCTTTTAGTTGCCTTGGTCAAAAACTTGGTCAAAGGACCTAGTAGACCTTTCCATGTGCTGTGCCACTAAACTTTGATCTTGTATGGATTACTGCTGAATATAAGGGAAAAACTGAAAGGAAACCAATCTCTTTTCCTTAATATAAGGGGTCCTTTCGAAGAGTAACAACAAGTCTAGACTTTACAAGTGTGTGGCTTCTAAACATTAAACACACTGACCTTTCTGCTTGCAGAACAGTGTTCTCAAAATAGATTACCTGAGAACCAGAGAAAGGAAATGGCATAGAGTTGCAACACTGGTTTTGCAAGATTGGGATTCGCTAAGAAAGGGCTCTCTTGCTGAACAGGTTTCTTTGCTCAAACTACAGTTAACAGATATCACTTAGATTGTATTGCCTACATATATCACAAGGACAGAAACAGACTAGCTGTCTGTTGAAACAGAAAGTGTGCCAATGTATTTTCTGGAATATGAGTCCTTAATCAAAATAGATTCAAAATTGACTATTATCTTCACATGCTGCTGCTGCTCCCTGTGACTTTGGTTTCTATTCACCTATAGAACAGTTGTGATTTTTTTGCTTCAAGGAACAGGCAAAATAATGGTTTTAAACATGCAGGCTTACATTAACACTAGATGGGCTGGTGAGGGCAGCTGTGCATGCCCTCTACGAAAGAGTCTTGGATTCAAAAATGGAACTTGAGAGATATGGGGAGGTGCGTTCAATAGCTAGATGAACAGCCCCCCAACCACTCAGGCCAACATACTGCATGTCCAGCACTGGCAAAATGCAGGATTGTGAGGTGGTGTGCTGACCCACAGGGCAGTCTTAAGCATATCCGGCGCCGTTTCCCAGTTTTTTAGGGAGGACAGCACCACCGGCGGGGCTGGAGGAGGCAGGCAGCCACTGGAGTGTGGCTCCTCCGGCAGGGAAGAGGCGGAGGCTGGACTTTGTGCCGCGGTGGCCATGGCAGAGAGGATCTGGGCATGGCACTGCTTCATGGAGGAGGCGGGCAAGGGCGGTGAGCTGATACCGGGAGGTGCCACGTTCATCCTCTGCCTCTTCCCTGGCACCCTCCAGAACTTGGCGCCCTGGTGCACCGCACCACTACCCTCTATGGGTAAGACGCCCCTGGTGACACATCTTTTGGCACACTCCAACCAAGTTTCAGGAATGGGCTGAAAGAGGGCTACAAACGGGTTGAATACATCCTGTCCCAACCATTCAAGCCCTTGGCTCTCTTCTTAAGATCAAATATGACGTCATTGAGCACTGTCACAGGGATGTAACCTATAAAATGGATGGCACTGGTTGTATTTATTCAGGCTGCCAATTTCCACCTATGAAGGCTTGGCACCACCCAGCCTATTCAAGCAACTGGCATAAAAGCCACCCAACAAAAGATGATTTATTTTTATGAGCAGTAAGAGTGGGCGTTGGGAGACGCAGCTCTCAGCACGAAAAGAGAAAACAAAGCTTTGTTCCAATATGTCTTATACATTTGGGGGGAGGGAGGAGGACAAGAGATAGCAGTTTGAATACAACCCCAATTTAAATTAAATGTTAAAAATGTGTCAGATTTGGTCTCTAGTCTACATAGTGCCCTCTTTGAATTCAATGACTGAGTAATTCTGGTAGGTAGATGTTATAAGAATTTTTAGGTCTTATAAATATATAATAAATGTTCATAAATGTACCATGCAAACACATATATAAACCACATGTCTGAAACCCATAAGGTAAAAGGACCCCTGACCATTAGGTCCAGTCGTGACCGAATCTGGGGTTGCGGCGCTCATCTCGCTTTATTGGCCGAGGGAGCCGGCATACAGCTTCCGGGTCATGTGGCCAGCATGACTAAGCCACTTCTGGCAAACCAGAGCAGCACACGGAAACGCCGTTTACCTTCCCGCCGGAGCGGTACCTATTTATCTACTTGCACTTTGACGTGCTTTTGAACTGCTAGGTTGGCAGGAGCAGGGACCGCGCCACCCGCGTCCCTTCTGAAACCCATAGGAAAAGTCCTAATGCCATTTTGACTCTTTCAGTCACCTCAAATATTTCTCTACAAGGTCGAAGGAAATGCAGAAACCTCCCCATTGTCTCTGTCCTCACAAATCCTGCCTTAAGGGCACATTTAAGGTGTGAATAGGGTGAGCCTGTGACCTGGCTCAGGAATTAAGTATTATCATTACAAAAGAATGGCCAAACCCTCCAGGTAATCCAGTCAAGTGACCATTAACAGGTAATCTGGCAGACAGGGTAAAAACAATGCACTCAGATTTCTGTTGTAGACCGCCTTTTCTGTGATGTAGGTATGTTGTATCTGGGGGGTGGTCTTGGGCTACACCCCTTCTGTGATGTATGTATGATGTTTCGGGGTGGTGGTCTTGGCCTCCAGGGTGGGCAATTTAAAATGTCTATATAAGGGCAGGCACATCTTTGTTCTGGGTCCTCTTCTCTCCTGCGTGTGGGGTACCACCCTGCTGTAACAGTTAATAAAGATCAGGCTTACTAGCTGCTTTGCTTCTCAATATTCTCTGGTTGGTCTCTATTATTTTCTCCTACCGATAGAGAACCTACAAAAGGACTCTATATGGGCTCTTGGGTACCCCATAAGGGAAAAGAAGCAGTTTAATTACTTATAGATATCAAACCAACCATTCATTGAGGTAAGACGTTTTTCTACCCTATTCCACTGTAAAATAAAATTCCAGTTTCAAAACTCAACTAGCTTTAGAACATAAACGCAGTGCTTTTTTCTGGGGGGACGCATACCCCTAAACATTTTGTGAATCTTTGTACTTTTGTCCATTTGCTGTATTTATTTTTCCAATTTGAACTATAAAATGGTGATTTCCTTGAGTCAAAATGAGAGTACCCCTAAACATTTTTTTAAAGAAAAAAAGCGCTGCCTAAAAGTATAATGAAGCTTTCAGAAGTCTCTCAGAGTGTTTCATGTAGGCAATCATGGCACCAATTTTGTGATGGCAAATAAGACAGGTAACCATTAGCGCACTTCCTATGGACTCATTGCCATTTTTACTCCATATTTACTATATTTAGGCACCCCAGTGCTCAGCATTAGAATTTCCAAGTGCAGGATGATTCTAGCACCAGTTTTGTGAGGTTGGAAATTATGATCAGTAAGCCCAGTCCAGGAAAAGTCGATAAATAAATAAATAACTCTTAACATATATATTAAAGTTCTTATTTTATCCTCTCTTGCCTCACTCATTGCAATCATCAGGACTTAAATGGGGTCCACTACTTGTGATTCACAATTCAAAAATATGTGTGTTTAGCTATATTCACCATGTTTTCCTGCACACATCTTAAGCACATACAAAAAAGTAGATCCACTTCAGGTCCTTAGCTGAGTTTTACCTACATAACTGGATTGTCCTGTTTATGTATTTATTTATGTATGTATTTAAAATTGCCAACAAAGGTCCGTATAGTTAAAGCCATAGTTAAAGCTATGGTTTTCCGAGGAGTGAAGTATGGAAGTGAGAGCTGGACCATCAAGAAGGCTGATCGCCGAAGAATTGATACTTTTGAATTATGGTGCTGGAGGAGACTCTTGAGAGTCCCATGGACTGCAAGAAGATCAAACCTCTCCCTTCTGAAGGAAATCAGCCCTGAGTGCTCACTGGAAGGACAGATCCTGAAGCTGGGGCTCCAGTACTTTGGCCACCTCATGAGAAGAGAAGACTCCCTGGAAAAGACCCCGATGCTGGGAAAGATGGAGGGCACAAGGAGAAGGGGGCGACAGAGGACGAGATGGTTGGACAGTGTTCTTGAAACTACCAACATGAATTTGACGAAACTGCGGGAGGCAGTGGAAGGCAGGAGTGTCTGGCGTGCTCTGGTCCATGGGGTCACAAAGAGTCAGACGTGACTAAACGACTAAACAACAACAACAATTTAAAATAGTTCTATCACACTTTTCTTTGCTCAGAAAGAAATGCAGCTAACCTGAAAATCATTATTTATTTATTTTTTGAAAAATTAACCAGGGTAAGTCAGAGGGGTGTGTGTAAATTATAATAGAATAGAATAGAATAGAATTAATATAACATAATATAATATAATATAATAATAAATATAATAGAATTAATAATATAATATAATAATATAATATAAAAAAATCTGAGTGCATCAACAGAGAAAGCCTTTTCCTTTGTTGGAGCCAAGTGTTGGTTTGGAAGAAAGTAGGACCTCTGTAGTATGTGGTAGGCTCATATGTGTCTAGATAGCTTTTCCATTCCTCATATTTCTTCTATACATACTTTTAAATAAAGAATAAAATATGAATTAAGTCAAACACTTTAAGCACAATTTATGTTTATTGTTTATTGTACTTTTTCAAATTATGTTAAACTGTATCTCTTGCAACAGCCTTGTGCTCCTTATTTCACAGATATTGAAGATACAGTAGCAGCAGAGATAGTATCTGGATTAAAGCTAAGTTAGAGGTAGATTCTATACCTTGCCCAAGTATAAATTTGTACAAATCTTCTTAATAAAACTCTGAGCAGGAAGAACTAATATAATATCTCTTTGCTGAATCAAAATTGTTTTTTGTGAAGTTCCTCATTCAGATGACAATTTAGTAGCTGTCAGGTCATGCAGCACTTCAACGTTTTTATTGATTCTTTTAATGGAGTCCAGATCAGGCACAAAGTGGCAACCATATAAATGAAGTATCTTCAGTCTGGGGGGAAAAAACAACATTTGTAGATAGTTCATTAATTTATTTTACTAGTCATCTGGCAGCCACAGAATAAGTCCCTGAAAATATGTTGCTTCCTTTTAAAAAACGCCAGAGGGCCGTTCCTGTAAGATGCTCTGCAGATAGCAGGATGAACGTGAATTACGTGCGCCACTGAAGCCTCTACCAAGTAGCTGTTGACTTTCTGGGAGTTTATAGAGTTTTATCATCTGTTAATGGGGTTGTCTTAGTTGGGGTGGTGACAGAACGAGTAGACACAGGCTTTTCATGCCAAAGGTCCAGGTTCAGTCCTCAGCATCTCTAGGTATAGCTGAAAAAGACCCATGAAAAACTGTGGCCGGTCAGTGTACCTGTCCTTTCTCCAACCTGATGCCCTCTAGATGCTTTGTACTACAACTCCCATCATCCCTGATCCATAGCTTGTCAACTTACAGATTTGAAAATAAGGGACCAGCAGCCAAAATAAGGGATTTTGCTTAGCTTATACAGAAATACAGCACTGATGGAGCCATGCTGCTTTTGCTGCGACTGACTGTGTTTTGCAGGGAGTTGGACTAGATGATTCTAAGGGTCTACAACTCCAACCAAAGAAGAGCGGCAGACAAAACTGATGAACGACGTCGAGATGGCAAAGCTTACAGGCAGAATTAGAAACCAGGAAGAGGACCTCTTTAATAAAGAATGGGGAAAGTTTATAATTTAGTTGAAAAGCTATTGTAAAGTGTTACATACATTGGTAGGATTGACAGAAAACTTGTAGTAAAAATTTGAACTATGGATGGACAAATGATTTATAAAAATAGAGTTATGAAAGGGATGCAGAGAGGTGCACTGGTTGGAGGGTATGCTAAGCAGCACGTCGGGGCTGCCGTCGTCCTGGTGCGAGGAGTTCCATCAGCCCCTCCCCGTCCAAGGGGGGGCGAGGGAGAGAGACTCTCGCCCACGAGCCCGGCATGAGGCAGTTGCGGCGCCACAGCGGCCGCTGAAGTGCTGCCCTTCTGAGTCCCTCCCCATCTCCTCCTTCAGGCCGCCTCCTCAGCCGCCGCTGCAGCCTCCGGCTTCCCCTGGCAGCGCAGCGGAAGTCTCGCAAGAGAGGGGCTGCCTGCCCACCTGCCACCACCTGTCTCCTCATGACGCGCCCCTGAGGGGGAAAAGGGAGAGACTGAGACGTGGCAGCTCGTGCACGTGCTCTCTCTCTCGGCAGAGGACCCCGAGCCACTGCTTCCCTCCCAAGCCGGGCGAGCATGAAATTTAAGGGACATCATCAATAAGGGACAGCAGTGGGACACGGTGCTGGGATAAGGGAGTTTCCCGCCAAATAAGGGACGGTTGACAGCTATGCCCTGATCACTGGCTACACTGGCTGGAGCTGATGGAGGTTGTACCCTATAACATCTAGAGAGCATGATCTGATTTGATATAAGGCAGCATTCTATGTTCTTAACAGCTAGGCATATTTTCCTGCTGGACTAGGATTCTTCCTTCACTGGGTAATAACTGACAAGAGCTGTGAGAGACGGCAGAGACACAGTTTGAAGCCAGTTTGGCAGTTATGAATTTGGAAAGAGAAAACTAAAGGGAAGCAGAGGGAAAGAGGCAAGCTCTCTTTCTTCCCTAACAACATAAATGTTTAAAAGGTGCTTCCTACTTCACAGAGAGAGCCCACTATCTCTGGAGAAACAAATGTGCTAACTCCTTGCAAATCCAGTGACAGGAGCCTGAACTATTCCTGCTTGAAGGCTGCCAGCACTTTTTGGAATTCTCAAGCTATCACCTTGAGAGATGTCAAACTCTATCCACACAAAAACTAAAATTTGATTGTCATTCTTGTTGCCAGGTCTCCTTCTGTACTAACAGCTCTTCTTCCGCTGGTAAAAAAAAAACTTACTTGAAGCACTGCAAAAAGTAAGAGGTGTATTTCTTCAACTGTATAATATCAAAACCACCTACATTGTCCTGATCCCCAGCCAGCCAGCAAATAGCCGAACAGCAGCAACAAGTGAAAAATAAAAAGGCAGGATAGCATTACAGTATCTCTAAAGAATTTGTTAAATGAGGAAATGTTTAATGGAGGTTTCACCATTCATTTACCTCAAAGGAGACTAAGGTTACTCACACTACAAAATAAAACAAACAATAAAGGTCTGGAATGCAAATTGCTCTGGAATGCAATATGACACCACACTCACTGCCTTTAATCTTAACTACAGGGCATTAAAATCTGCACACACACACATGAATTCTTCCTAATGCAGGTTTGAATAAACTGAACATTGTTTTGGATCCTTGCCTCTCCCACAGCAACTTCACATTCCTTTGAATGCATGAAATGGGCCCCTACGTATGGCCATACACAGCCTGGGAAGTCCAGTTGTATGGGGTTCCTGCTTACATGAACATCAAGGGGCACAAAGCCCTAGGGGTGGATTACATCTCCACCGCCTGCTCATACTGTCACTGAAAATGACAGCTAAAGATGGATCAAAAGATCATCAAATCTACCATTCTGTTTCTGACAGCAATTTCTGGCGACCAGTGGGGCATGAATCTGATAGCACTACTGCTGCCCCACATCAACTGGTATTCATTCTGCCTCTGCATAAGGAGGCTCCATTTAGCCATTATGGCAAACAAATGGAACCTATAATAAGACAGGGCAATGGTTTTCTGCTCCAGTCAAGCCATGCCCTCCTCCAGGATACTCCATCCTACTCTCCAAATACTGAAACCTTTCCTCGTAATTTAGTTCCATCAGGGTCCTATTGTTGATCCCTTTACTATTAAGTCAATGAAATCACCAATACCTGGATTGTATTAGAGGAAGTCACACTCACCTTTTGCAATTTTTGCATAATTTCACAACTGCATCCAGGGAGATATTCTTGCAGAAACTCAGCTTCACACATTCCAAAGTCCTGAAGCAGAAGCTAGCCAACAGGGAAACCCTGAAGCCCATAAACAAGACACAAGCTACAAGTTAAGTTCTGCTTTTGAAGTAAGATTTGAAAAGCAATTTTGCTCTATGAAGTTACTTCTCAGATTAAGTACACCTATTCCTGATAGACACAGCACTAGGTGAAAAGCTATTTCATGCTTTAAAGACCAGCTACTTATTTGCAAGATGATTCAGACATTTTGGGGGTATATGTATTCTACAGGATGTGATGCATTTGCACTCCTTAAATCAGCAATGAAGGGCTTTGCTGTAGGAGAAGCCACATTTCACATTTTCTTAACTTTGTTTCATGCTTCTCCATAAAGTATTTATTTTGTCGTTCACTTCTGAAGGTCACATACAAGAGGTTAGCTTCCACACCAGGGTTACCAACCTTTATGGACCAGTTGGTATATTTTGAATTCTGGGAGAGTGTTGTGGGTGCCAGTCACAAAAGAGTGACTGGCATGGGGGACAAGGCATAACACAGAATTAGAGAGCATAGTCATTGCTGCTTCTACCACCTCAAGAACCTCATGTTTATCATAGAAAGTCAGTTATATCCTGCTGGTGTTGATTGTAGACATACAGCTGTTAAAGTCACAAATGCTCTGCTTTCCCTAATGCCAATCCTAAACCAAAAGCTCAGCTGTCCTCCTGTGCCCAGTTTCCAGGGACTATTCCCCATTAAACCTAAGGAGATTTATTTCTGAAGTAAACATGCATACCATTGTACCGTAACTTACAGTGACTTCTTAAGGAGTGCAGGGACATCATTTCATGTACAGTAGGAGATATCCCTGAGTCTTGTTGCAAAGTTTTCACATTTTGCACTTTGGGGAAAGTCATCTTTTAACATCCATCCACCCATACTTACTGTGTACTAGTATTTGCAAAAAAACACCAAAAACTTCCAAAGAGTACCTGATCTCAGTCAAAACCACCACAGGAAAAGTACATCCTGGTTGCCAGGAAAAAGGGAAGGGAAATCATGGAGATTCCAAGGTCTGCTAAAAAAATAAGATGGAAGCAGGGAAAGCATACTAATGGGGAACAGAAAATAGAAGCTCTTATGACCCCAGAGATTTCTACTGTCTGGTATCCAAACAACTCACTTAGCTCTGACTCCACTCATTTGCTTAAAAACACTGACAGATGGGAACAGCCAGACTAGCTCATTTTACCTAAGTTGCTTAGAAATTGTTTAGAAGGGCACCTGCACATTTCACCTCATAGCTTTCTTTCCAGGAGGGCTAGTTTAGAGTCGGAGAGCCTAGCCTAGAGGCCCCAGTGAAGGCCTTCATGGCACCCAGAGGATTAAATGTCCAAAACATTCATTAACCATCAGCTTCAATATACGTACTTAACAAGGATTCAGCTTGGGTGGGGAGAGGGGGTTATTGGTGTATTTTTGTTCTTTTTTATTATGCATTTTGTGTGGTTTTGTATCCTGAGATTTACAGATGAGATTTAATAAATTAATAAAAATAATAATATTCAAGTATTTCAGAGCCTGTTGCTAACAAGATACTGATCTGCTTGCAGCCAGTGGGAGTGGAGGGCAATGCAATCAAGAAAGTCCATCAATATTATTACAGCAATTTAGCTGAATGTGCTGCAGTCTGAATAACTGCAAGGAGGACATGTTCCAGTGCTGTGACATTTAAATCCACTTAGTTCATGGAAGAAAAATAGCTATATGAGAATCAGCTGGAAACATTTCTGAAAATAATGGAATCAAAAAGTTAAACAGAGCAGACCAATCAGATGAAGCCCGGATAGTCCAGCAGTGCTAGACTGCATCTAGAGAACATAACACACTTACAATTATATAGCTGTTGCCATAGCTACCTATGAAACAGTCTTAATGCTCTGCAAATCAGAATAGGAAATTGAAGGGTTCGGGGAAAAGCTCTTAGGTTATTTTGTCTACTCTCCACTCGGGATCTTAATTAGCAGATCCTCAGCTTCTGGGGGTGAAAATCCAGTCATGATGTAAAGGGAGATTACAAATTGCGCCTACTGGTAACAACTGGAGCTTAGTAGCCGCTGATGCACACCAGGTTACTTTAGCAACCACAAAAACCACTCTCCTTTTTAAATGTAGATAATAAACTAATCAGAAATAGTCTTTATGCTCTACAACAGCCATATATATGATAGCCTGTGTCAGTAGCACAAGGTACGTAGCCTGAAAGGGAGATAGGGAAACTCCAAATTTTACCTGAAAATAAATCGGTTCAAACCACAAATCTGGAGCTGAACTGTCCCACCCTGCCTCATTCCCCAGGCAGGCTGCAGAAACATAGGTGTCAGGAGGGCAGCTCCACCATACCATTTCTGGCTGCTACTGTTTGAAGGTCAGATTACATTTTTATTGCATATTTCCTTGAACACGTCACTTGCAAAATGTCCTCAAACACCCTACCCTCTTTTGCTGGTTGCAGTGGAACTTAAATCAAGGAAAGAAAGCTTCCGGCATCTCCCCGCCAAAGCTTGAACTCCAATGTCAGTGACCTCTTTACAGCTACTAACATCCAGGTACCTGCAGCAATTTTTAAAAAAAGAAAGAAAAAACCAGCATCCATATATAGCCATCAGCTGATTATGTAGATCAGAGGTAAGTGTTTAAAGTAGTTACGGCAGCTCCATTTAGTACATGGTTGGTTTTTATGATCCAACCTTGTAGCAGACTAAACTAGCAAGTACGCACATAAGGATGGGTGCACCTTACCGATTGTGTCATGACATTGTGTCAGGGCAGTTCCTGACAATATTTATAAGTGGTTATAGAGGAATAACTTGAGCTTCCCCTTGTAACACTTCCCAGGTAACATGGGAAGCAAGAATTTGCACAGATGTGCACAGATCTCACACATTTCACCAAAGAGGAGATTCACAAGTTCATGTTTCCTGTGTCACCACTTGTAACACTGAAAATTATTTTTATAGTATGAAACTCTCATTTCTTGCAAAAAGGAAATGGGGAAAAAGAGAAAGTTAAATTAAAGTACATTTGTTTCATTTGTGGTCATTGAACAAGCAAATCTCCAAACTTGGCTTTTGATTCTCTGGTCTGCAGTATTAATTTAAATAATTTCATATCGCAAGGTAAAATTATAAGGCTGTAATAAAACACTCTGCTGTAAAGCATCTTGTAAATAACCCATAATGATTTTAGAAAAGCTTTCTACTTTATCTCTGCCACATGGTATGTTGGACAACTAATTAACCAATTAGGAGATGATGCATAAATTAATTATGATGGTGTGTTTTCAGTCCAAATAAATATATTGAATGAGTTATCAAATAAGAGCACTGTATAAAATAAAACAATGAACTATGAGTACAAGCCAGTTTTATCTACCCTTCAAACTTATCAACATGAACTCATGAAATTAAAGGCAATCTAAGAATACAACTGGTCGTCAGCCAGGAAAAAGCCAATCTTTCAAGGATTAAGTGGTAATAATGCTGACAAAATTCCATGCTGCTCAAATAACTGACTAACTCTGTCTGTTTTAGAAACAAGATAAATGGTTCCTTAAAAAGTCATTCTACACACACCAATCACCGTCTTTGGGCTTTCCAAAGACTGCCATTATTGGGGAATCACTTTTCACCAAAGTCAGTTGAGGAATGGGCTTTGTTATCATATGCTCCATCCCAATCTCTCTCACAAATTTCCCTTGTTAGGCCCCAGCTGCACTATATGTTTAAAGCTGTATCATGGGACATTAAATAATGCTGGGAACTCTAACTGCAGTGCAGATTTCACTCTCAAGTAGCACTCCAACTTGAACACTATAATGAGATTTCCTTTTCAAAAGCTAGCATTTAGAATCTAAGATGCCCTGAACTACTTTTTAAAATCATTAATAATTTTATATTGCCATGCATTTCCAAGTGCCATGTAATGAGGTACCAAACGTGCAGTGTTTTGTTTGGCTACTACAAAATTGCATGCTTCTCTGTAAAATGAATATTTTTATTTTACGATTGCGTTTTGAGCGTATATGGCATCCACCACAAACACTGAATCATGCCATGCTCCTGTAAGCCGGAACACCACATCACCTAAAGGGTTAAAAATGACAGTGTGGTTGAAAACACCTGAGAACAATAATGATGCCGCCAGGGCAGGACTTTGCAGGAGAGGTCTGGTGCCCCAGTCAGCAAATTGAGAAGGAGGACCCCCAAACGCAGCAGGGCAGACTTACCACATTTAAAAAAGAAGTGAAGTAGGATCCAGTATTATTAAAGGATTCTTCATTAGACTATTAAATCTGGTGTGTTGGTGGCCTGTAAGACCTTTAAGTCCAGAGTTGAAAGATTGCTCGTGCCATTGAATAACAAATGCATTTACAATAATTAGTCTCCAAACATACCTGATTGCTGGTAAGCCAACGCTGATTTCTAAAAGGCTTCTATCAGTTACTTGGGAGCATGAATTGAGAACCAAACTTTCCAGTTTAGGACATTTCTTCACAATTAAATGTACAACACAATCCCTCACCTGCAGCCCAACAGGAGAGAGAAAAGGGAAAGACAACTCTTCATCCTTATTGCCACTGACATGCAGGCCTCTCTATTGCAGTTTCGACCAATTGAAAAGGAAGGAATGCATCAATATATAACAGTCACAGGCCAGCAGACTGGCCAGTTGGCTATGCTAGTTGTGACAGTCTTATCAATCACCGCAGTCCTACGCAAAACAAGAGGCACTTTTCCTGAGTCGCTTCAAGATTTGTTCTGCTGTGAAATAAAAACCACCTACTCAAAAAACGTACTCGCATAAGATGGCAAAATAGCAGCTGTTAAAAAAACAAACACTGAGAATGCACAGTCATATGGCAATAAACTTTTATATAGCTCACTGCTGTTTTTCTCCTCCGCAGTTCTGACACAATCACAGGCAACATGAAATATATATATCAACATGACTTTTGCATCGTAGTAATAATTATAATAAACCACCACATCTATCTTCCCTCTGTAGTTGCTTCAACAGACGGAGTCCTCATGCTGAAATACTTCATCCGTCAGCAGGCAAGTTAAATGCAATTAGCCTAATTTGCACTCCATGCGCATGAACATGGTTGATGCTATATCACAGTTGGACAATATGCTGTATTTAATAATAAATCAGCGTTGTGCTGGAATTAACTCAACTTGTGGTGGCAAACTTTGATTTAAACCATTCACAGTTTGACACAAGCAAATTTCAGTCACTGCTGAATATAGTTACAAGCATAATTCCAATTAAAACTGTTATATCCTATTTGTGGCCCCCCCTTTTTTTTTAACTCACCCTCTGGTTTAGAAGTCTCTGCCCACCTTGCCATACCATTTTCTAACCTAACTTCAAAACACTGAAAACTAGAACTTTTTGAAAAGTGCTAAGTGGGATTTCAGATTTCCAGTAAAATCTTGTAACCTGTACATGTGAGCCTTGAATTCATGAATACCTGTGATTCATATCTTTCTTTTGCCCACACTCAGCACATACATAACAATTTATTCCACACAAATGAAGATAGGGGAACAAGGGGGGGGGGACTACCTGCTTACCATATTGAGCCCCGTAAGGTTAACACTAGTTAGCTTTTTCATAGAGCTTATGACTTTGGCCAAGCACTCCTCAGTAATCTTGTGAATTCTGCCAACGTTCAGCACCTCTAGATCTGGACACTTCACAGCCACGGATCTCAAGCATTTGTCAGTAAGAGAATGGCATCCAAGTATTTCCAGCTTCTTAAGGCTAGAAAAGAAAAGATAGAGAGAAGTAACATGGTTTTCTAATATTATCAGTTCAATGATCATTAAAACCACCACTGTTTCATAAACTTGTCCAGAAAGTTTATATATTTTAAAAAATAAGGAGGCATATGGGTATCATAACTGTATTGATTCCACAACTCCAATATGAAACAGCTTAAGGAAGTAGATGATAAAACTACTAATGAAATTGTATCTCAAATGCTCTAAATAGGTTCATTTGTGCAATTTCACAAATTGGAAGTGGTATAAAAAGAATAACCCTATGTTCACACCAAAATCAGCAACACCAACTATTACTTTTTTGATGCCATAAAAGTATGAGGCATCTTATGCTATTAAATATACAATATAGAAGGCTTATGTTATATGTTTAGTATATTTTTCCTCCATTTATTATTAGTAAAAACTATGGTTATAATTACACTTCCAGAATATGGGGGGGGGGAGAAGAAATTTAAACAGAATATCTGAAGAATTGCAATTACAAAATGTCTGTGAAATTAAATACAATACTGAATTCTATTTTAAAAGGAATTAACCAAGATGAAAAAGGAGGGAGGGGGAGAATCTGTGTCATAACCCTTTTAATAACAGAATAAATCTTAACCAGCCTCACCAACCAGACCTCAAAACCAAGTAAAACTGCAATATATTTTCATTAACCCCAAATCCTTGCTAAAGTCAATAAATGGCTGCCCATTTGATTAACGTGATCAAGATTTGAAGCAGCTTAGAATGTTAACTGGTGGCAGACCCAAGTATTGGGGTACAGATTGACTGCGTTATTTCAATACCACAAAAATACTCTGCAAAGATTAAACTTCAAAGGGGAGACATTTCAGAACGTTAGGGTGGGATGGAATGACGTGCAATGATGTAAAGGGTGTGTTTGGTTTAAACAGGAAAAATATATATTTGCTTCCAACTAAAAACAGCAGGTTGGCAGGTAAATGTTAGCATAAATAGAGGGAAGGAGGTGAGGGCTAAATCGGGGTGTGGACAACTAGCTTAGGCACCTAGGCAGCAAGAGTTATGAGATGGCACAACAGGATCAGGAGGTTCCAGGGACTGGGTGAAAGCCCAGGCAAGTGCCCAAAGATGCCCAAAGCCCAGGCAAGTGCCCAAAGATAGCCAATGCCAGCCCTGCTCAAGGACACGGTTAGTGGGAAAGCCACCTTTACCCTTTAACTATGCCAATGGTTCCCAAACTGTGATCCACAAGCTTCACTCAGGTGGCCCACAGCATGTCTGTGAAGAATGACAGGAGTTGCCACTGTGAATCATGGGTGTGGTGGCTGCTCCATTGCTCAAGGAACTTGGCAGCCCACCCACAAGGTGAGCAGGATGGCGTAGAAGTGAAAGGAGGAGGGGGGAATCAACTGGAAAGGAGAAGAGGGGAGTAGGAGCACGAAAAACAGAGCAAGAGGAAGGGAATAAAGAAAAACAAATAAAAGAAGCAATAAAAACACAATTGAAACATACAGCATCTTAGAGCAATTGCTACAGCGGGTGGACAAGTCATCAAGTGGTCTGCCAAGGCCCTCAGCAGATGTCAAGTGGTCCATGAGGGAAAAAGTCTGGGAACCACTGGATTTATTGAACCAAGTGTGGGAAATGACTGTACATTATAGTCATGTGGCTTAGTATCCAAGTTCTGATGTTACAACGTAAACATTTTGGTCAAAGCAAGAGCAGGGAGGCAAACAGAAATATTATATCTTTTAACCAAGGGACTCTGAATGAACTCTGGTTTTGTTAATTTGTAAAAAGGCACAACAGTTCATAGTTCATTACTTGAAGGGAGCATCACTTCAGGACTAAAATTAGGAGGCAGCAATAAATGAAAATCTAAGCTGCAAACTGTAGCTTCAAAACTTCAGATCTCACAACTTTCTGTGGTTGTGGCCTGTCCCCATATCAGTAAACATATCTGATCAGTGAAAGCTCAGCTGGGCATTTTCCCTCCAGACTTTTGCACTTCAGTGAATATGTGAATTTGCAGTAGAAAACTGGTCAAGGCAGTCCAAATTTCAGGTTTTGTTCTTCCAACCCACAGGTCAGAATTTCCTCTGGTAAAAATGATCTTGATGTGGGTGAAGACATATAACATGGAAGATAACTAACACTATCTTCATGAAATTCCAATTATAACATGCTTTGGTAACTTGGACCTTTATCAACAAGAATACTGACTAACAGAGCAATCAGCTTCATATTTACTTAGAAGTCTCACCATTTTCAATAAGGTTCGCACCTTAATGAATATTACAACTGTGACACCTTTTTCCCCAAACTGAGGCATCCCAATAACTGGACCAACACAGAGACAATAATTTTTCACAAGGAAGATTTTCACCATAATTCATTGACTTGTCAAACACCATTATATAGAAAATCCTGAAAATCTCCTCATTTGAAGCTAGAGTCAGGCAGCATGGTATACGCTGGGCAGAACTGAGACAGTTAAGCTCCCTAACAGTAAATAGCTTGTGTGACATATTTGTTACGTATGCAGCGCCATGAACTTCAGAACAGATATATTAAATCATGGAGCACATGGGGAAAACTGCATCCTATTCAACATCCTACAAAGTGCCAATGACAGCTTTTCTCTCTGGTTGAATAACAACTTTGGGAGGGGGCCATTTCTACCAAAATGCACAGGTAAAGGACTAACCCACCCCTTCCAACACATCATAGTTCTAATTCTGAGTAGTTGCTGTTTATTTACTTTAAAAACCAGATACATAAAATGCATTCACACTTTTTACATATTGTCTAGCTTGGCCCTCAGGTGACAGACTGTGGGTTCTGTTAAAAGTGGTAGATTAATGTGAGAACATGTGCAGTTAAGCAATTCTGATATGCTGAAATAACGCTTCCAGATGGGGCTTAATTTGCAAACTGAAATACTGCAAGTGATTGGTTGTCAACAGAGTTTTTTAAAAATATTTTTATTAGATTTACCTCAGAGAGGTTAAATCCAGATTAAATGGGTGGGGGGAGAATACAGCCTGACATTTTGATGCCAACAACACTGTGTGGCTACTTTTTAAAAAAAAAATGTATCTGTGGGAGATCCTGCAATAAAAAACTTCCTGGAAGGGCCCAAAGTATGAACCAGCTTTTCACCAGAGAGAAATCCATGTAGGCTATACCCACAAAGGAAGTTAAAAATATTTTTCATAAAGTGAAAACCTAAGGAAACTCTGAGAAAACAATAAGGAAAACAAATGTGCGACAGCAAATCAGGCAGGCGACATTCTGATTTATTTATCAGTAGCTCCTGGCTGTGTTGCTCCTGCCATGTCTTAAGCTGCTCTGTTATATTTTCCTGCATTATCGCAGATGTCTTCGCAGTCATACTTGTACTCTGTGCTGAAACACAAATTCATCGTATGCTTTTATTGCACTCAGCTGGAGTATTCCATATCATTAAAGTGCATCTGCCATGTGTAAACACATCAGCAAGAAGAATCATTGCACTATGCCATGCTCTGAAATTTTGCAATAAAAAGAACAGTCAAATTATGATGGGGAAAGAAGCCCTTGTTGAAATCAGTCATCGTATGAGAGCATCTTTTTAACAATCAAGGCAAGGAGCCAATACTGATTAAGCCACTTAAAATAAGGTATTTTGTGTCTTGTTCTGTTCTAATTTTACAGCCCTGACAATCAAAAAGTAAGTTCTCAGCAGATTATATTTATGTAAATCTGACGCTGGAGATATCAAGGAAAACTCATTTTGGCTCTATGTCATTTCACATAGCTGCTGGTGCCATGTTAGGTCTGAAGTCAGGTGCTACAGTATTAGAAGGGAACAGTGTCTTCCCTAACATTGGGCCCTGGGGTTCTGGTTGCCTGACCCTATGACTACTGGCACAATGTCTTAAATGGCAAAGTCAGTGCTGTTTTTCTAGAAAAAGAGGTGCCGGAACTCACCATGAACACCTACCTCGTTCTCTTATAGTGGAAATGGTGCCCACCTGAGAGGTGCTGGAACTGAGTTCCAGTGAGTTCCTGCTGGGGGAAGCCCTGTGCAAAGTAATGGTTGAACAGAGGCAAAACTAGGCTTCATTTTACATAGGTCAAAGACCTCCCTTACACATTTGTGTACACACATACACAGGCTGGGTGCCTTAATGGCACCGCTCTGGAGGCTTTACCCTGGGCAAAAAACCTGGCTAGTCCCGTTCCCGTCGCTACAGCTTGAACTAGACATAACATATTCAAAACATCTCTACATTTAATGTGAATTTTTAAAATGAATATAGTAGCTGCTGGGGGGGGGGGTTATAATTATCAAGATTGTAGCAGGCATTGATGGAGCATTTAATCTTTCCCTCCCCTGCTGTGGTCCTGATGAAAACCACTCTTCTAGAGCTGCTATTTGCATTGGGTTGAAAGCTCCCATTCCTCAGTTTTGAAATACCTTCTTCTTTAATTTAAAAAGATAAACCTCCCGTATTTTGTTTTGTTGTTGTCTTTGCTATCAGTTGCAATGAGTAGGTTTTTAAAAATAGGAACTGGTACTCACAGGGGGGGGGGGGGAATACAATTATTTAAGCATAAATTATCCAAAGTGGAAAAAAGAGCCAGCATTCTGAAAATATTGAAGGAATTAGAGCAAATCAATACAGATTAGACAGAGAAGTACAAAAAGCAATTCCCAGACAGTCCTGTCCAGAGTCTCAAATAAACAGCCTGGAACATCAAGTCCAAAGGCTTCAACAACAAAAGAACCTCTTGAATTCAGATACGTCATACATATTAAGCAGAATGAACCACCTAAGTAGAATGACCCATCTAAATTAAGATGCCTCTTAATGGAAAGAAATGGGGTTTTTGTTTTTTATAATGCAGAAGTATATGTGGGCATGATCTCATACAACAAATAATTGGAGCAGCCAGATCTTTACAGACTGTGTATAATGATGGTTTTGTTTCTAACCACTATGAAAAAACTACTATGTACCTAAGTTATAATGAAAGACAAACAAGCTAGAATTACGTGGAGGAGGAGGAATGGGCCCACAACTCATATTTCTTTATTTATGCACATATATACAACAGCCTAATAGTCCAGCCTTGTCATGTCTTATCTTCCAGATTTCACGGTATAGGATGGGTTATTTCTTATTGATTTGTTACTGAACCTGCTGGGAGTTGCACCTTCATGCAAATACTAAATGTTTCTATTTTTGGATGCCATAGACGATAACATAAATCCTGTAATCCATGGACCCAATTACATATGCAGGACTCCCAAGTAACTGGAAACAGAATTCTCCCACCGTGACTTTGCCAACATGATTTTGAAGAACACCTGAATAGGGCTCATATGATGACAAACATAGGCGTAGGTATGATTTGAAGGCCAGAGGTTAATACAAAGGGAAATATTTATTGCACATTCTCTTTAAAGTTCCAAGACAGCACTGGGTGAGGCATAAAGTAAAAGGGATTGTAAGAAAATTACAGAATATAGATCCTGACTGGCTTAAAACTGGCAAAATGAACAGAGGTTGAAGAGAGAAAGAAATATGCAAAGCTTTGACAGACGGTGGCTACCATCTGTTAACAATGGTTTTGCATTGTATTCATTTCCCATGATATTACATGCCTTTTAATAAGTTTATTGTCTTCATTTGTCTTGTTAGTGAGGCATCTAATTATAAGCCTGCATTTTTATCAAAGCTTATATATTTCAATCAAGGCTTGTATTTTAAAATGAGCTTAAATAGGATTTTCAAATGTTTCATGCCAGGCAGAAAACCTTGGCCATTCTTCTAAGACAACGGGCCCCCCTTGATTTATAGCAGGAAAAACAATTCTCAAAGTCGTAAAAGAGGAAATTACAGACTGAGAGCAAGGACACTGATCCTGCATGTTACAGAAGATAAAAAAGGCTGAGAAAACACAATTAGGAATGGGCAAATAGTAAAATGATACCTTCGGCCTCTCGTTAAACCTTGAGCTAAATTTTCAAAAGCCAGGAGCAAATGGGGGAAAACATCTAGCTGACAGAAAAAAGAGAGCATTTTTAGGAAATCTTCTAAAGCTGTTTCTTTCTTAAACTGAGAGAGTTAAAAAGGGCAATAAATGTTGGGAAAGGCAACTGGCTTGGCTGGAGAAGAAGAAGCTTCTTCCTATTTTATTTTGAGGCTGGAAAGGAGGGTGAAAGGGGGAGGTGTAAACTGAAGAGGCTTCTCTTTAAAAGCTGTTTTTTACTGAGTTCCTTTTTACTTTACAAAGGTTTTATTCTTTTAAAAGGCTACCTATGATAATGTATGAAATATATTAGCTTAAATATATTGGCTTAAATGTAATTATGCAAAGGATTTAAGAAATGCTAGATTCATAGAGTCATATTGCAATAGGAGACCAGAGGGGCAAATGAGCCTAGCCCCCCTTGCCAGACAGGAGACGCCATCGAACACTTCTGATATATAGTTGTCAGGCATTTGTTTAAAAGACCCTCAAATGAAGGAGATCTTTCAATGATGATTAACTCAAGATCCTTGAAGATAAAAATTTAAGATTAACCATTTGTTTTAGAAGGCAATAGGGCAAGGAGGGCAAGAGGTGAACTGGTAATTAAGATTCCATGTAAGATATATTATTACTTATTTGTCATTTATATATAGCTCTTTGTCTCCCTTATAAGGATAGAAGGAAATGGGTGTATCTATTGTGATTGGTTCTAGCAAACAGCCAATAGGAATTCCAACCAGGCTGATTGGACAGAGGCAGCCACAGGAGGAGCAAAGGGGGCTGGATTAAGGGAATATAAGTGCTGGCCAGAATGGCAGGAGGGCAGGCCAGAGCTTGGTAACCATATACCACTGAGCCTCTCATTTATTTGTCTGACAAATAAATTAATATTTTAATTTCTCTATTGCTGCATTGAATATTTCATTCCAGCTAAGCGTTAACCACAAGCAGAGGTGCTACATTAGCACACCTTGGATAAAATGCATCCTGGGGTAAAATTAATTTTAAAGCATTAACCACTAAACTTTTTGTTGCCCTGGGCAGGCACCTGCTGTATAGGAGTCGTAGCCAGCCTGAGACAGACAGTATTTATTGACTAAAACTTTCTAGGCAAACACACAAGCAAATGAAAACTGTACCTGAGAAGTTAGCGTGAATTTTTTAAAAAAAGAAATCCTGTCTTTTTCATTTTTATAACTAAATATAGATTCAGAACCCCAAAACCTTGTACATACCTTCAGCTTTAATAATTTGGCATTGAATTGGCCACCAAATGACTATTTCCAAGGAATAGCTCAAAGCAAAATGTAAAAAGCGGTTACTTTTGCAACTGAGAGTTTGTGCTAATTTAAGGCACCAGCCCTCAATAATGCAACATTGTTCTGAGGGCAATTAGCAAAAGGATATGAGGGAATGTGATGCTAACAGCCAGCACCAAGATGAAGGTCTACCAGGCTTTGCGCGTTGAGCACACTGTTTTATGGAAGTGAGTCATGGGCAACTTACAGCTGTCAGGGGTGATGCCTCGGATGTGCTGCGTCAGGAAAATTTTGGGCATCACATGGCAGGACAGAGTTTCAAACAAAGCTGTGTTCTCCCAAGCCCACTGCTAGCTTGGTCATGTCCAAAGAATGGAAGATGGCAGAATCCTCAAGGATGTGTTCTATGAGGATCTGGCTTCAGGCACTGGGCTAATTGGCAGACCAAGTCTGCATCACAAAGATGACATGACATGAAAGCTGGCAACACGAACCTTGCCATGTTGCAATCCCCTGCAGATGACCTTTATGCCTGAAGACAGACAGCCCAGGCATGTATCTATAGCAGTGACCAGAGGAGGAAGGAGTGCTGGAAGGAGTGCAGAAAGAAGAAACACCACAGTGTATCCCTATCAGCACAACCAGACGCCTGCCCCAGCTGCAACAAAGCGTGTCTCTACAATATTAGCTGCTTCTTTGATAACAATTTGTAAATTATGGCATGCTATTGCACTCATGCCTGTTGTCTTTGTCCATGGAGTTTTCTTGGCAGGGATACTGGAGTGGCTTGCCAGTTCCTACTCCAGGTAGATCACGTTTGGTCAAAACTCTCCACTATGACCTGTCCGTCTTGGGTGGCCCTGCACGGCATAGCTCATAGCTTCTCTGAGTTATTGAAGCCCCTTCGCCACGGCAAGGCAGTAATCCATGAAGGCTCCAATACTTTGGCCACCTCATGAGAAGAGAAGACTCCCTGGAAAAGACCCTGATGTTGGGGAAAATTGAGGGCACATGGAGAAAGGGATGACAGAGGACAAGATGGTTGGACAGTGTTCTCAAAGCTATGAACATGAGTTTGACCAAACTGCGGGAGGCGGTGGAAGACAGGAGTGCCTGGCGTGCTCTGGTCCATGGGGTCACGAAGAGTCGGCCATGACTAAATGACTAAACAACAACAACATTGCACTCATATTCTATTTTGAGCCATCAACATCTGGTTGGCTACTGCAGGAACAATATGTTGGACTAGATAGGTCTTGGTCTGATCCAGCAAGGCCCAATTATGTTCTTATCTATGCCAACAACAGGAAATAAATAAAATGCAGTGTTTTCAGAGAGAAAACACACAACCTTGTGAACCATATATAGCTATAGCGATGAAACAAGCACTAAATACTCGTATTGTGGTGCAGTTACTGCTGGTATATGAATTACCTTTTCCCATGCTTTTCAATCAAGGCAGTTACTGCATCATCTGTAATCCGGCATCCATTAGTAGAAAGGCACTGCAATCTAAAACAGAAAGCAACAGCAATTATCTTCTTTTATTTGAGCAATTAAGCAATATGCAGCCCAGATTTGAGCTTATGTTATGATTTCTCTACACGGATAGTCTACCTACATAGGAAGACACATGAAAGCATGAAAGGTAGTCTAGATCAGGAGCAAATGGTAGACTAGTAGTTTTCTCAAAGACCTGAAATAGATAGACAGGGTTTCTGACTCCCAACAGTTTAACAACAACAAGTAACAACAACAACAAAACATTTACTATGGCTGGCATTTAGTTAACTAATTATTTGCTATGGCTGGTCATGTATTTCTCAGCCTCCATGTTCCATTCTCACCTATTAAATGCAAAATATACACCCTCAAAAAAAAAAACCTAGTCTAAAGGACCCCTTAATCTTCTTGTTTCTACAGATCCATTCTACAGAATGGTACCCAATTGTGCACAACAGTATGAAGGACAACAAATGTTTCGGTTTTTAATTGTACCTTATAGATGATGCTACTAAGGCAATGAGTCCTGAATCAGTAGCTCCTGTCCAGCTAATATCTACAGTTGTCAGGTTATGGCAAAAGGTGCTTGCATGAAGCAGAACTTTGTCCCCTCTAAATCCAGGACCACTGCAGCTTTTTATATTCAGTTCCTATGTGCAAAAGAAAATTCCAAGTGTGGGTTCATTAAAATGACTTTTCTTCTTTGATATTATTATTATTATTATTATTATTATTATTATTATTATTATTATTATTCTTTTTAATATTGTCATAACATTTTCAAGCAACCTCATTTAGGGGTTAGGAATGCCAGAATCAAATAAATAAAAGGGGGGGTGGTATTCAGCCCCCACTGGTATTCAGCCTCCTACTGACAGAGGGTTCTATCAGCCGAAGAGGGAGGCAACCCATTTTAATTCATCCCCTTCTCCCCACTGCACCTCCCACATTGTTCCAAAGAGCCTCAATTCTCTGAAGCAGATTTGTGAGAGATGTGGTTGGGCTACAGGAGGGAAGGGGAAATTGGCACACGCATACGCACAGATCCCCAACCCAACACGGGCCTCCAGGTCCGACTGATGGAAGACTTCATTGGATATCAAAGTGCCTTCCATCAGTATAGGGACATACTGGATGCAACCCAACATATTTTATACAGCACATTTTCCTTTTAACCCTAACCCTAGGCAAAGCTTTTATGAAATCAGGCTTTATTTGTTTATATAAAGCATTATATAAGGTAGAATACACAGGGTTCCTAGTTTGTCGCCACTGACCAGCTCTATACCTGCTTAGTTCCAGAAAGGTAGCTGTATCATGTGCCTTCAGGCCGTGGCCTTATTATAAATGAGATGTCTGCAAGGTCAATGAATATTATTGAGATTCCTACTGCACTAATTTCAGCCTCAACTGTGAGTTGCAGCAAATATTCAGCACTTTCACGGCTCTTCAGATTTCACAGAAAACAAAGTAATCTTGTTGGCTTGCATATCAAATTGTTATCTCCTGCTCTGCTTCGGTCATGGTTCATTTAGATGTTTCCACTGCAGACGCATGCAAACACACTCCTTGCCCTCATTTGAGCTAATAATAAATAATTCTTATGTCATGGATCAGGAAAATACTATATTGTAAAAAGCATAAGAAAATACAAAACTGGGATCCTTCCAATCAAGAAGTAAAACATCATTTCCTTTGGTTTGCTTTTATGCTAGCTGGAGCTTCACTTATTTCTTAGCAGGCAGCTGTGGATCCAGTGACTTCACTGTCAGTAAGGATGGATGAATCTGTCCACTTTGGTTTTTCTCATTTTCCCATTCTCAAGTTCAGTTCTCCACATTTATTTATCAGTTTGCAATTATTATTTTTTAAAGTCCTTATGGAAATTAATCAGCACAAATTTATCCCAATATACACGTTTTTGAAAAGCATATTTTTTCTAATATTTCTAAAATGAATTTTTGTATGTGGTTTTCACTAATAAATGCAGTTGTCTGCACACTTTACCTTAGTCAAGAACCCTGGGTTCTTTTGTAAGGAAAGGGAGGATACAAATCTAATAAATAATATAAATAGCATATGCATTTTCTAAACACTTTCTTGGCTGCAAAACTATACTGCCAAATTCAGATAACTGCAAATTTTGAAGTATATATTTTGGTTAGTTTATTGTTCTGGAAATTAAGTAAATTTGCCTTTAAATACAAACTTAACCAAATTTCTCCCCTAGTGTTAGCTAATAGTAATGTTTCCTTAATGAAGGCTATTAGGCTGTAACTTTTAATTGCTAAACCAATATTCATAAAACTTCAGAGTGCTAATGGTGGAAATCTGTGTGGCTACAAATGGGTCAACTTTAACTTTTAAAATTTACGAGTAAACATCTATGGCATGACCAGTATAAAATCTACAACTTTAAGAATACATGATAGAAAATGTCCACATTGAGCTTTGCATTCATAAAAAACAAAAAGTGTGTTATGAAATGTTGCCATTCATTTTTTATAATCCCTCAGGTGTCCCTAGGTCAGTTTTGACATGCCAGGAGCCTTGCAAGTTACTGAACTCCCTTATTCGAGTGAAGGGAACTTGTGATCATGCTAAAACTTAGTCAACATCAAGGTGTTTTTGCCACAATTTGTTTCTATTTCCAACTACTGTTTTAATGCAGATGTAAATACATGCAGATTTAATAAATTAACTAAACTCATTTTGTTACTCAGCTACACTTTTTAAGCAAGTGAGGTGTCCGATTACTAATATCCTTATCTATGGTGTCAGAACAACAGGGCAACAGCTAACAATGATTTTAAGTGGTATATATTGCAGGGAGTGAAGAGCTGTTTCTGGAATCTACATTTTCGGTGATTTCTTCATTTACAATCAGGTGGGGGGTCAGAGACAAAATGAGGCCAGGTTCAAAGACACAACAAAGTAGGCTAAGCATGTGATTCTTACATTTGTACAGTAGGCTACTTTCTAGCTGTAAAAGTCATAGGTTAGGGTTTAAAAATAAATTTTAAAACCCCCCACATTATTTACTTAGAACAGCAACAACAACTAGACCCCCACACAGCACAAAGTTGTAAGTAAAATGGACATTACTCAATTCTATGAATTACTCAGCTGTATGTAGAGTATACATATTTTGCTAAATTAATATGAAGAATTTATGTACAGTATTATCTATCATATGGGATTATGAGCTCCATCTTGTGGGCCCTTTTCATTCTCTTTCTCAATTTCTCTCTTAATTGAATTCATTCAGTAAATAACAGAATTAATCATTTTGATTTTTCAAAAACTGAACAATATATTAATTGTTCGTTAATCTGTAGATATAAGCAGCCCACACACCTCATTATAATGCATTTGCTTAAAATCTACACCACCTTTCCTCCCTCTGGGATGCCACTTCTAGGCTCAGTAGGAGAAGGCCTGTTCCTGCAGTTCCTCTTTTGTCTAATCCCACCTCCCAATTTCGAGTCTCTTTTAATTGCCTGTCCAGTGCACCTGCTTCTGTGCTCATTTCCACAGATATCACAGAGTCCTTGGATTCAGCTTGTATCAAGTTTTGTTCAACTAAACCTTTATTTTATTCACTACTGTATGAATACGGGACACGGGTGGTGCTGTGGGTTAAACCACAGAGCCTAGGGCTTGCCAATCAGAAGGTCGGCGGTTCAAATCCCCGCAATGGGGTGAGCTCCCGTTGCTCAGTCCCAGCTCCTGCCAACCTAGCAGTTCAAAAGCACACAAAAGTGCAAGTAGATAAATGGGTACCGCTCCGACAGGAAGGTAAACGGCGTTTCCGTGCGCTGCTCTGGTTTGCCAGAAGCGGCTTAGTCATGCTGGCCACATGACCCAGAAGCTGTACGTCGGCTCCCTCGGCCAATAAAGCGGGATGAGCGCCACAACCCCAGAGTCGGCCACGACTGGACCTAATGGTCAAGGGTCCCTTTACCTTTATCTAATGTAGCATAAAGTATGGCTTCTCTGATTATTTGCCTTGTTAAGTGAGGATCCAGAATGTAGCTTTGTTTTTCTAAACTGAAGCAGTAAATATTTTACAGGAACTAAACTTCAGAGCTGTGGAATATTATGTCCTCTCTGATATAACTCCCAAATATCCTGGAATATGTGAAGTACCTGGAGTGATATCCTTTGTCCTACTGCCAAATATCTGTAAACTGTAACTACTTATTGAATATAAGGATGCCACTTGAATGTAAGGATGCAACTGTGTATATTCAACAGGGAATATTATGTATTCCCTTACTATGTGAGATGCTGTCACACTCTGCAGTTAGTGTCACCGCCAACATGCAGCCATGTCAGCTACAGCAGGCAGGACCAGACAAGCTGTTTAATGGAGGGTGGGGAGACATTTCTTACAGCAAGCTATTTCAGCAAGCCACTGTATGGAAGATCTCTTGCCCCTCCAGGAAAACATGCCTTTAAAAGGAGGTGGGGCTTCCATTAGCCCCACCAGCCTGGCTAATCATCAGGGATGATGGCAGCTGTAGTGCAGCAAAATCTGGGGGGGCTCTGGTACCCCACTTTTGATGTACATAGTATAGGTTATTATTTCTAAAGGTTTTTAAAATTAAGTTTACATAGAAGTCCACAGTCCAAGCTCTTAGTAAAATGCTGCTAATAATAATAATAATAAAGTTATTCATTATTAAAGTTTTACAGCAATTGCCGAGACAAAATGATGTTTCTCCAAAAGCAGAGTGCTACCTTAAGAGATTCTCCACAGTGCTGGAAGAACTGTTTTAATCCCGCATCAGTAATTTTCTGGGCTTCATCGTGGCAATGATCAAGAGTGAAACATTGGGGGTGGCGACTCCCCAAGCTGATCAACCGCTCATCCTTCAAGCAGTGGCAGTTCGTCAGGTGGATCTCCTTCCCTGGGGACAGAGAAGCCAGGTTTTTTAATCTGCAGACTGATACTTATAGCATTTTATTATTATTACTTTTTAACTAAACAGCAGAAATAATATTGAGGCAAACAAAGGCTTTGCCCCGAAAGTGAAAATTAAAGACAAGTCAAGAGTTAAGTATGTCTAGAAGAATAATGTGTTCCTGGAATCTGCTATCAATAGTACAGTACTTACTATTTAGTCAAGTAGCCTCCAATGCCAAATCTTATTACTCCTAAGGATTTATTGACATCAATGGCAAATACGCAATCACATCATGCGTTCAGAAGCATAGCCACAACAGCTTGATTTTTAACTCTACTTTGCTCCAGCACATAGATTCAAGCTAGTTTGAAAACCTTAAGAGGGCTACACACTAGCATGCTGATTTAAATCAAAACAGAGTTTCTCACAATGCTAAAGTTGATGCCAAAGGCCTTTGTTTGTGGTGGTAGTGCAGATGAGCAGAGGATACAGAACTGTGGAAAGCACTCCTGGAATTGTGGAGAAGCATAAGGAATAATCCCTACGGATAACCTGCCCCTTTGCATGGGATACACTATAGCAACAAGGTGGGGAGGGGAGAATAAAAAAGGGACAGAAGGCATGAAAGGAGACCTATGTGATCCATCATTCATTCATTTATTCATAAGATGTTTGAGACACTTTTTGTACATAAAAATGGATAAACCAATGAAAACAGTTTTTGAAAAGCACAACATATAGCACAGAGAGAGCAGACAACCCATACCTATCGTAGAAACTTAACAGAAAGCACGTGGGGGAAACAAAAGTCTTGGTCGAGGAGGAAATTCTAGTGAATGCATTTTAAATATAATAGGCAGCAGTGTAAGAATGCAACAATATACATTTTGTCATAATATAAAGAGATTCTCTACTCCAGATAAAATGCCATAAACAAAACAAAGTAGCATATGAGGACCAATGACTCCAGGATATAGGATAATATGAAATATAACTAGCAAACATACAGAGCCTACCTGGTCTCAAACCCAGGAATTAGGAAATGAATTCCCAACCTTAGCACCTCATATTATTAGGGAAGGGGGAGAAATTCTTAACTAATTCTTACTTCCCATAACAATCTGCTACCTGAGATGCAGCTATTCTTCAAAATTCACATTTATCTGAATTTTGTGGTGCAGTTCTCAGACAAAATGTGTACAGAAATTCATATACTAGGAGAAATGTCCGCAGCAATAACAAGCAGACAAAATATATTACATTGGGGAATTATTTGAAGAAATGTGCTTATTAAGAAAAAGTGCAAAAAAAGTTTATTTGAACAATTGTGCACTAAAATGCTAGTGAAGTTTTGTGAAGGCTTTTAAAAAAAATTGATATGGAAATGTAGCAATATGAACTTAACACTGGAAAAATAAGAAACAAAAACTGAGGAATTCTTACTTTGTACATACTGATGGTCTTTCACCTATGCCATCACTGTTTTCACATCTTAAGAGCAGTAAAACATTTCCTTTATTACATTTTACTGCTGCTTTTAAAATTCTTCTGTTTTTGCATGTTGTGGCTTACATTGTTTTATTGTAAACCAGTCTGGAATCTGTTTGATGAAGGCTGGTATATAAATTTGTCAATCAAGTAGATAAATAAAAGAAGCAGAAGTGTCCAATTAGTACAATAGCTACCTTTGTTTCCAGCCTAACAAACTAATCAGATTTGAGTAACTTGAGGACCGCTGCTCACAACTAGGTCCAGCCTTGCATGAAGAATAGCTGAGCCGTCGGTCATGCCCGGTTTCATTCCCAGAATCAGATTGTGCCGTTCAGCTCCCTTGTATCAACTTCCTCCAGCAACAGCGCTGATGATGTCAGCTAATTAGTTCTGCACTGCTTGACTCTGTGCGCAAGACCCAGCTTATTAGCCCCAGCATTAAAAAACCCATTAACATCCCAACAAAAAAAAAGAATAACCACCTGAAATTATATGCACATATTCACGTAGCCGCAGGCTTGTTAAAAGCCCAGCATTTCTGACAAATACAATCCTGGCAGTATCCAAAAGTGTTTGTCTCCAAGCCTTCCCCTGCCCACCACCCTTCTCGGGGGAAACAGCTTTTAATCCTCAACTGGTGAAAATGATTTTGTTCCCTGTGGTTCACTCCCAGCTGATACCTCCTTTGTTAGTTCCCTGGTCTCTTTCTTGTGTTTAAGAACCCAGCTCCTTCAGTCAGGATATGTTAAGCTACAGGTGACTGGCTAGCAGCCCCCCGCATGTGCTGTGGCTAAGGAAAGAGAGATAAAAGTCCCAGGCCTTAGCATCCCTAGCATGAAGCGGAAAGAGCTAAACACTTTGTTTTAATGAAACTGCTTTAATGTGTGTGGGGGGGGAGAGCCATTGATTCCTGTTGTCAGCAGTACTGTGGGAAGAGGTTCTCAAGAACTGAGTAAGTCATCCAGACATATTTGCAAGGAAAGGGCTCTTTGAAGGGTTTGACTCTCCTCCTGTGTATCCTGTTATCGTCACTCACTAGTGTACATAGCAACGGAATTAGCATTCAGCTGTTGGGTAAACTGTTAAGGAGACTTGGACAAGAAACAGTGCAAGGCGGTAGCAAAAGTTTGATGAAAATCGCTACGTGCCCTACACATTTAAAAACTCATAGATCCGTTTCCAACATGGATGTAGCTAAGAGGGGGGCAGGGGGGGAGAGCTGCCTCCCCTAGAGCAAGAAAAACAATAGAAATACTTAACTAACTGACCAATCACGTCGGTTCTGTCCCCCCCAACAAAAGTCCTGGCTACACCCATGCTTCCCAACAGTGACTAATCACCCGACAAAGCATTTGATCCTTTCTATTTCAAAAAAGGAAAAAAGATAGATGTTCTATATATGCATAAATAAATTGAATATGAATCCCATAGTTAATTGTATGGATTGGTACACATAAAATGGTTTGGAAATATGCAGTTTGAGATTAAACCATTTTCTGTATATTTTGATGGTCAGGAGCCCAGTTTGGAGCCTTGAACCCGGCTCTTTTCAAGAGCTGGGACAGAGCCATGTTATTTTGGCAATGGTCTCCCATATATATCTGTCAGGGAACTGACATCTAAAGCGCCGGAGGCGCAAAGGCTCACTGAGGGTGAGAGAGCAGTAGCAGCGGAAGAGGGAACCAGTAGAGGGCGAGCAAGAACTCCAAGGGAAAGTGAGTCGGAGGGATGGCTCAGAGACGCTTCAAGCGAAACCAGTGGGGAGGTCTCAGGACCTCCTATAGGGACACCCACACCTCGACGGAAACTGTCACGCCGAGAGGCCAGACGACGTGTTTCCGTTAAGGAGCTTTTATGTTGGAAACGTTTCCGAAAGCAGCCACTTTCGGATTCTACTAGTGATTGACGCAGCCATGCTGGAGGGGCTCCGTCACAGGCAGAGGTTTGAAAGCCTGATCAAACTCTGAGGGACTTGCATTTTACGCACAAGCAGCTCATCGTCCCATCACAGCAATCCGAAAGGCTCCGAAAGCCAGCTTGTGCAGGGAGAAGCATCATGAGCAATCCAGCCGGAACCGGGGAAGCAGGAGCAGCTGGAGGAGGTCCAAGCCTGGAAGAAAGGTACAGGGCGTTGGAGATCCAGTTGGCGCTGCAAACGGCGAGGCTTGAGGAGAGGAGGGCTCAGGATGCAGAAAAGGGAAAGGAGAAAACCACCCCGCTCGCCAGAAAGGTGCCAGGATTGGTGCAGAAATTCGGGGGGGATCCCAGGAACTATCATGCCTTTAGAACAGAGATGCAATACGCTCTAAACTTGCAGTTTGATGACTTCCCCGATGAGGAATCGCGAGTGGCGTATGTGATTGGCCATCTCGAATCCGGGGCGAAAGATTGGGTTAGACCCCTGATGGCAGCGAATAATGAGATCTTAAAGGACACGAGGAAGTTTTTTCGTGCCATGGACCTGATGTTTTCCAGCGATATTGAGCAGGGGGTGGTGCGAAGGCAGTTAATGGCTTGCCAGCAAGGAAGCAGATCTGTCCGTGAGTACTGGACTGAATTTACCATGTTGATTCACAAATTGGGGTGGGACCTATCGGCGGAGCCCATCCAAATGCTTTTCGAAGAGGGGCTTTCTTCAACCGTCAAAGATGAGCTTTCCCGGGGCCCCAGGGCGGAGTCTATGGACCAGTTAACCAAATCTGCGCTGGCCATAGGAGCGCGCCAGGAGGCGAGGGCTATGGAAAAGCGGGAAGGGAAAGGAGACCGTTGGAGGGAGTTCCGCATTCCAGACATTCCAGAGCCACCTTTCCCGCCGGCAGAGCCGATGGAAGTTGGAACAGCGCGGGCGCGCGCAGTTTCAAATCCCAGTGAAGGGCGGAAAAAGGAGGGAAAGAGCGCCAAGAGATGTTATCTCTGCCAACAGCCAGGGCACTTTGCCAGAGTTTGCCCACAAAGAAAGGAATGGCAAGGGATGGCAGGAGCTGTTGGGGGAAAGGAAGAGGAAGGCAAGGAGCAAGTAAAAGCCAACGCCTGGCTGCCACCGTTGGGGCACAGCAGCCAGGCCAAAGAGCAATGAAAGTGCCCATGCCAGAACCCCCCAGACCCGCTTTAGTGATAGAGGTGTTACTAGAACTGCCAAACGGACACCCACTAAAGGTCAAGGCGCTTTTGGATTCAGGCAGCTCCTGTAATTTCATGAGTAAGGAGTTTGCAGCTGAGCACCAGATACAGACTATCCCTTTAAGTAACCCCTTGCAGGTGACTACGATTGACGGCAGAGAGCTGTTGGGGGGAGAAGTTAGCCAACAGACTGTCCCGATGATAATGAGAGTGGCAAGGCACACCGAACAGATAGCGTTTAATGTGGCCATCCTGGGAGGAGCGCCCATCATTTTGGGGATGAGCTGGCTGGCGCTACACGATCCGCTAGTGGGCTGGCATCAGAGGGTGGTCTCCTTTGGGTCAGCGCATTGCCTAGAACACTGCAAGGAGGGGAAGGTTTCGGGAGGAGACAGAGTCACCCTAGCGGGGATGGAAGTGATGGACAAAGGGAAGGTGCCCCCGCAATACGCAGATCTGAGCAACGTATTCAGCGAAAGGGAAGCAGACAAACTGCCACCGCATAGACCCTTTGACTGTCAAATCAACCTACTCCCAGGGGCCCAACTCCCAGTAGGCAAGCTGTACGCCATGTCAGACAGGGAGATGCAGGAGCTGAGGGAGTTCATTGACAAAAACTTGAAGCGAGGTTTCATCAGAGAGTCCCGAGCGGTGGGGGGCAGCCCAGTGTTCTTTGTGGACAAAAAGAACACAGACAAACCGAGACTGGTGTGTGACTTCAGGGCCCTCAATGCAGTGTCGGAGCCCCTGGCTTTCCCTATGCCCCGAATTGATGACATTTTGACCAGAGTAAGGAAGGGAAAGATTTTTACAAAACTGGACCTGCGGGGGGCGTACAATCTGATACGCATAAGGAAGGGAGATGAATGGAAGACCACCATGTTTACCCCGTTGGCAGCCTTTGAATACCTCGTTATGCCCTTCGGTCTACAAGGGGGCTCCGCGTGTTTTCAAGCTTTTATAAACCACGTTCTGGGACCTTTGCTCTACAAGAATTGTGTGGCCTTTTTAGACGACGTGTTGGTGTATTCGGAAAATGAGGAACAGCATGTGAGGGACGTTCGAGAAGTGTTGGGCAGGCTGCAAGCCAACCAGCTGTGGGTGAAACTGGAGAAGTGCCAGTTTCATGCCAAGGAGGTGGAATTCCTGGGGTACCGCTTGTCAGACAAGGGATTGGCCATGGATCCAGGCAAGGTCCAAGCGGTACTGGAATGGAAGACACCGAAGACCAAGAAGGACGTGCAAAGATTCTTGGGATTTGGGAACTTTTATCGGAAGTTCATCAAGAACTTTGCCCACTTGACGGCGCCCATCACCGACTGTCTCAGCAGCAAGAAGAAATTTGTTTGGACGGCAGAGGCGGATCGAGCCTTTGAAGAACTGAAAAGGGCTTTCGCCTCGGAAGAACAACTTCTGCATGTGGATTTACGAAAACCCATGAGAGTGGAAACAGATGCATCCGACCGGGCGGTAGGGGCGGTCCTTCTTCAACCGGGGAGGAGTGCGTCGGAGTGGAGACCGTGTGCCTTCTTCTCGCGGAAGCTGAATAAGTCCGAGAGGAATTACACGGTGTATGACAGGGAACTACTTGCCATTCACGAAGCATTCCGGAGGTGGAGACATTTATTAATTGGGGCACAACACAAGGTGCAAGTGTGCACCGACCACAAAAATTTAGAGTATTGGAGAACAGCTCGAGTGCTCAACCAACGACAAGTGAGATGGGCACAGGAATTCTCCAAATTTAACTTTGAGATTTGTTATGTGCCAGGCCCAGAAAACGTCAGGGCGGACGCGCTCTCACGCAAACCAGAATATTGGGAAGGGGAGGGGGTGATCGAAGAGAGACATGTCATCCCGGAGGACCGCTGGGTGTGTGGGGCGGCGATGGTGGGGCAACGAGAACTGGTGGAGGAAACGGAAAATGATGAATATGCCCAGGATAAGCTCAGAGGTCTCAGGGGGGAGGGCGAGAGCCCCGGAGGTTTTGAGGAAAGAAATGGGGCATTGTATTACAAAGGGGCACTGTATATACCCGAAGGTGAATTGAGGGGGAGAGTACTCAAGCAGTTGCATGATAGCCCCACGGCGGGACATTTTGGGCAACACAAGACCATGTGGTTGGTTACCAGGGAATTTTGGTGGCCTAAGGTGAGGGAAGATGTAAGGGAGTATGTAAGAGGGTGTGACCAATGTCAGCGAGCCAAAGGGGAAAGAAGGGCGCCGGCAGGGTTATTAGAACCTTTACCCACACCAGAACGGCCTTGGGAAGCGATATCAATAGATTTTATGACGGATCTGCCAAGGTCCAAGGGGAAAACAGCCATCATGGTAGTAGTAGACCTGTTAACTAAGATGTGCCACTTTGTAGCATGCTCACATGCAGTCACAGCGGAAGAAACGGCGAAGTTGTTTGTGGAACATATCTTTAGGTTGCACGGGGCTCCCTCGAGGGTGATCTCAGATCGAGGCAAACAATTTACTTCCAGGTTCTGGAGGAAGCCCATGAGCTTGTTACACGTGGAAGTCAATTTTTCAACTGCCCGGCACCCTGAAACCAACGGGCAGGCGGAAAGGGCAAATGGCATTCTTCAACAATATCTTAGGTGTTATGTCAATGACAGAGAGAACGATTGGGTCGAAAAGTTGGCGTTGGCAGAATTTGCCTACAATAATGCGGAGAATGTGTCCACAGGGATGAGTCCCTTTTTGGCTAATTACGGGTGTCACCCCAGGGCATTTCCAGGGGAAGGAGGGGAGAGATGGAGCGTCCCAGCGGCTGAACATTTTGTAGAAGAGATGGAAGCCATCCATCAGCAGCTCCAGCTCAACTTAGAAAGGGCTAAGGCACAATATAAGAAGCAGGCAGACAAGAACAGAAGGGAAGGTGAAACCATAAGGGTGGGGGATCAAGTGTGGTTGTCAACCCAAGGGTTGCCGTTCAAAGGGGGTTGTAAGAAACTGAGGCCCAGAAGATTGGGATCCTTTGAGGTGATTCAGCAGGTCAACCCGGTAGCTTTCAAACTCCGATTACCCAATCACATGAAATTGCACCCAGTGTTCCACAGGTCGTTACTGTCACCATACAGGGGAGGAGGTGAAAGGGAGCACGTCAGGGGACCAGCCTTGGAAGAGAGGGAACGCCGCAACCATGTAGCGGAAATCCTCGATTCCAGGTGGAAGGGAAATCAGGTGGAGTATTTAGTGGCGTGGGAAGGGGAACCGGAGTCAGAAAACACCTGGGTAAGTGCGCAGGAAGTCAATGACGAGGTTTTAACAGAAACGTTCCATCAAAGGTTCCCGAGGAAACCTCAGCCGATAGCAAGGTTTAGGAGGGAGTATTTCGGCACCACCGATGAGGAAGAGGAAATGGAAGGGTTCGCGGAGTCGGAGTTGGAAGAGGGAGTGGACTCTGATGACGAAGAGTACCTAGAGAGTAGGAACAGCAACAAGTGGAAGGAAGTGTTCGCGACGTCGGAAGATGAGGGAGGTTCTTTCAAGGGTTTTACCTCCTCACCGCCAGTAGGAGAGGAGACGGGAGGGGGTGAAGGGGGCCCTGGAGGGGAGGTGGATGTCAGGGAACTGACATCTAAAGCGCCGGAGGCGCAAAGGCTCACTGAGGGTGAGAGAGCAGTAGCAGCGGAAGAGGGAACCAGTAGAGGGCGAGCAAGAACTCCAAGGGAAAGTGAGTCGGAGGGATGGCTCAGAGACGCTTCAAGCGAAACCAGTGGGGAGGTCTCAGGACCTCCTATAGGGACACCCACACCTCGACGGAAACTGTCACGCCGAGAGGCCAGATGACGTGTTTCCGTTAAGGAGCTTTTATGTTGGAAACGTTTCCGAAAGCAGCCACTTTCGGATTCTACTAGTGATTGACGCAGCCATGCTGGAGGGGCTCCGTCACAGGCAGAGGTTTGAAAGCCTGATCAAACTCTGAGGGACTTGCATTTTACGCACAAGCAGCTCATCGTCCCATCACAATATCAATCATGTGTCTGATTGGCTCACCCTCAAAGCCTCAACAGCTCTTAATTTATCCGTCTTCGCCCTTCCTGGTGTGTGGCTGATCACACTACCATATAAACTCCCCCAGGAGCAGCTGTGGCTCTACAAAGGGATGTGGACTCTCCACAGAAGTTAGGATGTTTTAATATCACACTTCATCCAAGCACAGAGACAGCATTCATGGTATTTCACTGTCCTTCTTTTATCCTCTTAACAATCCTGTGAGGTAGGTGAGGCTGGAGTGACCATCTCAAGTTTACCCAGTGAGCTTCAGAGCAGAGTGGGGATTCGAATGCAGGTCTCCCTCTTCCCAGTTCAACACTTTAACTACTCCATCACATCGGCTCATAAAACCTGGTTCAGCTTGATCTCTAGGATGGTCATGCATCCTCAGTACTCTATTTCAAAGGCTATCTGGTCTAAGTCTAGTCTAAAGATAAATAACTATAAGAAGGAAGAACAGGGGCCTTGAAGTTGTCCATAAATAATGAACAGTTTGACAAGTGCATTAGCATGTACAACATTTGTAAAAATTTATGTCCTCATTCTGATGTTGCAGTTCCTCTCTCTTTTTTTCTTTATTGTGCGATATTTATAAATTGGCTCCCCAAATGACTTTCCACATGTGCCACAGAGTCCCTAGAGGAGTGAGGGGCAATTTAGAACAATAGTGAAATGCTGATGTTTCTCAACAACAGAGGCGTCTAACCTGCAGCGTGCAGCTGTTGTTGAGCAACAACTCCCATCATCCCCAGCCATTGGCCATATGGGCTAGGAGTGGGAAGTCCAGCAACATATGCAAGGCCACAGGTTAGTCACCTCTCCTCTACAGGAAGCAAAGATAGATACAGCAGTCTGAATAAGGACTGCCAATGGACACAGAGAAATTTCAAATACTCACTGCATGAATGAACATTATTCTATGAGAATCAGTACCATTTTTAGGGCTGCAAATCACGCATCTTCCTGTGTTCAAGAGTGTTTTATTTAGGGGTGAAGTTTTGCTTGGCACAAACAGCTCACAGATCAAGTGATCTTTCAAAGCAGAGTCATCTGTTATAAGCTGTGCAAACAAACTGTTACCAATTTATTAGTTTAGCTTTTCCAAAACAAGAAAAGATGAGGGAGAGAAGGTATTCGGTCCAGGCTTAGTGTGGAAGGTGGAATCAGTGGACATTTTTTGTACACTAGCACCCTCTGAACACCCATGTATGATGGTTTGGGGGTTCTTCAGTTTTTCAATATGGTCTTCAACTCATAGTAGCCTCCTCCTTTTCATGTCCCATCTATGGCTGTTTCCAGCACTGCTTTTTTCCATGGTAGAGTGCTCCCAAAAGCTTCTCTTTGGCCCCACTCCTAGCCCATGAAAGCACAAGCAACCCACTGTAGCCTGCCCATTGCCTTGGCTGTTACTGCTAACATTTTATGTTCTGTGAAAACATTCAGAATCTGTTAAGCAAGATTCAATTGTTAGAAAGAAGAGTGCTGTTTTAGGTACAATTTAGGCCACATGTGCAAGGGACATGGGTGGCGCTGTGGGTTAAACCACAGAGCCTAGGACTTGCCGATCAGAAGGTCGGCAGTTTGAATCCCCGCGACGGGGTGAGCTCCCATTGCTCTGTCCCAGCTCCTGCCAACTTAGCAGTTCGAAAGCACATCAAAGTGCAAGTAGATAAATAGGTACCGCTCCAGCGGGAAGGTAAACAGCGTTTCCGTGCGCTGCTCTGGTTCGCCAGAAGGGGCTTAGTCATGCTGGCCACATGACCTGGAAGCTGTACACCGGCTCCCTCGGCCAATAAAGCAAGATGAGCGCCGCAACCCCAGAGTCGGTCACGACTGGACCTAATGGTCAGGGGTCCCTTTACCTTTACCTTTAGGCCACATTTGCACCACACATTTAAAGCAGTATTACCCTACTTTAACAATCATGGCTTCCCTATTCCCCTCACAGAGCTACCATTTCCAGACTGGTTTAAAAACTGATCCCTCTTCCCATGGAACTCTGGGAATTGTAGCTCTGTGAGAGTAATACAGGTCCCCTATCAACTCTCAGCATCCTCAACATACTACAGTTCTCAGGATTCTTCGTGGAAAGCTGTAACTATTGAAGTGGTTTAATAGTGTTTTAAATGCATGGTGCATCTTTGGCCTCAATCTGAATGCTGCACCGAAAGTGGTGAGTGTTCGGAAGGTAAGGCTCAGCATGTATTCCCAGCTTCACATCAGCTTCTTTGGATGCTGGTAATCATATTGCTTGAAAGTTATTTCCTTGTTTCCTCCTGCTCAATCATTATTTCCTTCAATTTTCTTCCCATAAACTTTAAACCTTGTTTGCAACACCAACCATGCAGAAAGCATTCACTTCAGAAAATCAAAAGAAATAAAATATATGGCGGGCAATCCTGGCTGCATCCAAGTCACCGGAAAGTTCACCACAAAGGTCACCACAAAGAACTCTGCATTACCTGCCCTCCAGGAAATCAAACTTATTTTACTGTTTGGCTTATTTACTGAAGTTCATACATAAGTTCACCCATTCCCTCCCCTTACTGAAACTTTTGCCACAAATTTGCTCTTTTCTCAATTGTTTGCAAGCTGCTTCAACCACAAAACAGATCAGGTTTTCTGTAAAGATTCAAAGATCAGGCATAACGCTAACCTTGATTATTAAAAACAAAACACAGTCACTTCTACAACATTTATGCAGCATTAGTGAATTGCAGCACTTGGCTTTGTCTAATTGCCCACCTTTGTTTGCCCAAGGTGTTCAGTATTTGCTTTGGAATTCAGTGTGGGAATGTGACACAAGCGCAGGTGTACCTGCTACAGCAGTTGACCTTCAGTTTGTTTTCCTCCCTAGCCACAGCCCTTAGCATGCTCCTTTTCTCAGAAATTTGCCAGCAGGAGCCGGCCCACTTTCATGCAATGGGATCTGGCACTTTAAACAAACATCGTTTTGTTTTTGTTTTTCCTTTTTAAGGAAGGAAGTAGTAAAATGAGAAGCTTAATTTCTCTGTAGAAAAATTACAAGGCCTCTTCTTTATCCAAAGATAAGAAGCCATGGCTCTGTAGCCAGAAATGGCTCATAGAGTGGGGCAGAGCTGCTCTTTCCTAGCTTCTCAGAAGGAAAGTTGCTCTTGCCCACCAGTAGGAGCAAGGGGTAAAGCGGCAGGAAGACTGGCACAGTGCAAACACACCAGCAGGAGACCGGACTGGCTTCATCAGTGCATTTGCACCACTCCAACCTCACCCCCTGCCTCCTTGGATGCAATAGCAACCCACCTGTCCATAAGGTTGTATAGCAGCTCTGCCCCACGTGGCAGGTTGGATCCAGACCTTCTGTAAACAGAAGGCATCCTTCTGCTCATAGAAGTGACTTGGGTCCATCAAAGGATTCTGCTGGATTCTTTGATGATAGGTAGACAATAGATAGACGTGGATTTACTATATTGTGAGGCAGGAAAACATACACAATATGTATAACTGGCTGTATCACAGTGCTAATTCTTTTCAGAGTAAACCCACTGAAATTAATAGGCCTAAGCTAATCATGTTGATTAATTTCAATGGGCCTACTCTGAGTATGACTGACAATGGATGCAATGCAACAGGTTCCAGCAGGTATCACAAGCATTGCTCTACTAATGCGATGCCTGCTCACACCATTACAGTATGTGTTCCAAATTGGAAGAGAGCAAGCACCAGGAAGAGCTGTGAGTGGGGGGCAATGGGGTGGGGGAGGACACAGAGCTGTGTGCACCATGTAGGCTGCCTGGCACCCTGAAAGCAAGCCTTCTGCCCTCAGGTGTCTCATCACCACCACTGAAGTAATTTTCATCTGCCCATACAGTCAGTTTCTGTGTGTAGAATTGGGAGGGGGGATTTTTCTGGACCAACAGGCATATATCAAATTTTGAGGGTGTGGAGGCGCCAGTCAAAAAATAGCTGCTATGTGGGGATGTGACATAACAAAATGGCTGCCAGGGAGTGTGTGGTGTAAGACAAAATTAGACAAGACAGCCTCCCTGACAATCTTATGCTTACCGTACTAAGTCAGCTATGTCCTACTGGTCCTGATCTTTGACTGGTCCTGAATAAACATACACTGATGCTGTTGCTATCTAATAGCAATTCCTCAGAACCAGTACAAGATGCCCATACATGATCTCATTTCATAGAAATTGCTTAGAAGGTGCTGTCACATTTTGCTCAATAACTTTCTTTTTAGGAGGACTAGGGACTCCCCACGCCTCAGAACCTGGGTCACCCGCCCAGGGCACCAGTGAAAGGCTTTGCAGGCATCATGGTGCCTGAATTTGCCAGGCTGGTTACCTTAGGATTTATCCATTCCCAAAGGTACTTACAGAAGGACTCATCTCCTGCAAGCCGATGAAAACGTTGACAAACTTGGGAAACCCGAGTAATATCTTTATGAGTCAGCAGTGAGAAGATGCAAAGCCACAATTCATCAGGAAGAAGGAGCCATGGTAAGAGCTTGCTGTCACTATGCCATTCCTAAAAATCAAAAAGATTCCTGTGTGTTGTGCCAAATAATTGGGGGGGGGTGTAGGGGGTGGAAGAAAGCCAATCAACTTCAAAGTAATGGCACACACCTGAGCAAGACAGCAAGGAAATAAAACTCAGTTGATCCAATTTCAAAATTGTATTTTCTTTGTCTCACTAGCAACTGTGAGGAGCCTATTCTTGATGGGACAGAAACACATCAGTCTCCCATCTTAAAAAATTGTTTCCAAAACTTCTAACTTCTATGTTATTCAGCACACAAAATATACTTACCATAAAATATACTTACTGTATTTATTTCATCATATTCTTTAACAGCAGTTTCATGCTCCTGTCTGAGTTCTGTCCCTGTGGAAGCAAAAAGATTTTACTTGGGATCCCCAAAGTTGCACTAATTCGACAAACCTTTCAGAATCCTTTCGATCAAAATATTGCATAACTTGACCTTATCTGAATTGCATTGTGTCTCAAAAAATCTGTAACCTGAATATTTTTTAATACCAGCTTATAACAGACATAAGTCTATAAGAATTACTGCATAGAAATGGGTTCCGCTATAACTGCAAATAGTGAAGCTCTCTTAAAAAATCCTGGTATTCAAATGGGATCACGTCAATTTTTGCATCATGACTATATATACCGTATTTTTCGCCCTATAGGACGCACTTTTTCTCCTCCAACAATGAAGGGGAAATGTGTGTGCATCTTATGGGGCGAATGCAGGCTTTCGCTGAAGCCTGGAGAGCGAGGGGGGTCGGTGCGCACCAACCCCTCTCGCTCTCCAGGCTTCAGGAAGCTATCCGCTAGCCGTGGGAGACCCAGCTCTCCCAGGGCTAGCAGAGAGCTTGCCTGCACCCAGAGGCTTCGGGAATAGCGCAGCGCACCGGGGGGGGGGGAATAAAAAAAATTCCCTTTATTCCCCCCCCCAAAAAAAAAACTAGGTGCGTCCTATGGGATGAAAAATACGGTAGTTCATCTATTGAATTACCCTGTGGGGGAAAAAATAAAATTGTAAGCCTTTTATCTAAGGAGAGGTTTGGGTGTTGTTGTTTTTCACATGACGCCTTCTGCTTGCTTCAGGAGCTCATTGGCAGATCAACTCGGCTCTGGAAAGCAAGGAGGAGGAGGAACTGACAAGCTCCAAATCAATCAATAAATAATCAATTAATCAATGGAAGTGCTGGATGCAAAAACACCCTCGTGCTCCACATTTGTCTCCATTTAATTCTCCATGCAGAATTGAGGATCACAGAATAATATTCTGCAAATATGTCACCCACCTCCACAAAATGCTCAGCGGGAGAGCACTTACTGCATCTTGCATACCCAGGTTCAAACCATGGCATCTTCGGGTAAGATGGAGAAAGGAAGATTCGTGTTCAAATTCCTGGATGGCTGCTGACTGTCAACAGACCATATGAGCTAGATAGACCCTTTATCTTGGCATAAGATGGCTTCCAGGGGCGCCGACATAAAAAATATTGGGAGGGCCCATACCGACTTATAAAAAATATTGGGGGGGGCCCAAGACCTCCAAACCGCTGCTGCTGGGGGAACGAAAGGGGCGAGCCCCGGGCTGCCCCGACCTTAAGTGAACCTGTGAGGGCCCGCCCTTTGCGGCAGCCGATTGGCTGCCGCCGTGGGCGGTGAATATTAATGATGTATCATTTTTGTGCTTCATGCTGTGGCCACAGACATGTGATCTGATGGTGAATTTGGGGTGACCCAATGCAAAAATCCTGAGAATCCCTGTGGATCCATGTTTTGTAACCACGTTTTTGCACCATTGCAGCCCCAGGCAACAGTGGGTGTGTGATTTTTGGGGGGCAGGCTGTAGCCATGGACATGCTATGTGCTCTGATGGTGAATTTGGGGTGACCCAATGCAAAGATCCTGAGGATCCCTGTGGATCCATGTTTTGTAACCACATTTTTGCACCATTGCAGCCCCAGGCAACAGTGGGTGTGTGATTTGGGGGGGGCAGGCTGTAGCCATGGACATGCTATGTGATCTGTTGGTGAATTTGGGGTGACCCAATGCAAAGATCCTGAGGATCCATGTGGATCCATGCTTTTAAACCACATTTTAAGTGGGGAGGGAAGGAAAAACACAACGGACAAGGAGCACGAGAGGGGTGTGCAGAGAAGCAGCTGGCTAAGAATGCAGGGGAGGGGTATAACGGCAGGGAGGAAAGGAAGGCAAAAGTTTTCCCTCACCTACCCACCCAAGCCAGCCAGCTCGCACGCGCGCTCTCTCTCTCTCTCTCTCTCCCCCTCCTGCCTGCTTGCCTGGAGGGGAGGGGCTTTCCCTGCTCTTTGTTCCATTTGAGCAAACACAGCAAGGAAACAGAGGAGGGTGGGCAGTAAGACCCTGAGGCAGAATGCAGGAAAGCAGCCGCTTCCTCTTTTTGAGGGAAAAATACGGTAATAATTTTCTTAAATTGTTGGGGGGGCGGAGCCCCCCCAAACGAATTTTTGAGGGGGCTCGGGCCCCCTCAGGCCCCATGGAGTCGGCGCCTATGATGGCTTCTCATGTTCCTGTCACCAAAGTGCAGCTTCTCAGCCTCACCCTGAAACCTTTGTACATGTATGCCCAGTGCTTTTTTCCTAAAAGAAATTTTTAGGGGTACTCTCATTTTCCAACATCTACCTCAATACACAAAAAAGGAAATTGTGATGCCACAATTCAAATATTTCTTACGGGCACAGAAGCTGAGATGTGCATACCAAGTTTTCCTATCTAATTCATTGGAAATAAGTAAAATTCCCCATTGAAATAAATGGAGGAGCTTGAACAAGCAAGAGAGCTATGAGGGCAGGGACGTGTTTTTTGTTTGGACTGTAGATTTTCTGAATGCAGTTACTCTTCCAGAGAAATTAGAAAATATACACTCATCATATTTTCAACAGATCAAAAGGCACTTTACTTGTCCAACTGATTCACACATATACATCTTCTTCTTCACTAAAGTGGACAGTGCAGATTGCCCAATGATGGATATCACATGCTAAATGCATTAGGACCAAAATCTACTGAGTTGCTTTGGGTGAAGGCCAGCAGATTATGCATACCCAATTGGAGTTTGGGTGTGGTTTTTTCTGTATACAATTGGTTCACTTCTATGAAAAAAACAAAAGAGATATGCCCCCCAAAAAACCCACAGAATGATTGACAGCTGTATCTCAGTTCACAGTATATATACAGGCATTAACTTACATGCATTTGCATTTTTAAGAAAACTTTTCCTTGTGTTCTGATTGTTAGATGTTTTCTTCTGATCTTTACATGGTACAGTTGTTTCAGAGACGGAATGCATAGTAGTCTGTTTACAAGGGTTGTAGCCTATATAAAAGCAGAAATGTGTAACTGGAGAGCGGGGAAGCTTATTGGAGCAATATATCCTATTGTACAAACATTTAGGTACAAGATCAAGAAAAATATTCTGAGCCAAATCATCCAGGATGTCTGACATCATCTGCAGAAATTACAGCAGATACATGTCTTCCTGCCACTCATTCTGAAGCCTCCCACAATGCAAAGCATGAGGAAACAGGGCGGGGGCAGCTCTCATTTCTTGCAAAGACAGTGCCAACTGCCACAATCCTGCACCCCTTTCACATGGAAACAAATATGAGAAGAGAGGCTTTGACACCAAGTAGGTCACTCCAGATTTCACACACCTGAAGATGGACGGCTCTGAGACTTATAACTTCCTTTCCTTGTTCTTTCACTGGTCTGTGCTGGTCTTTGAGTATGTTGTGATCTATTGAAAGAAAAACAAACAAAATTAAAGGGGGGGGGAAATACTCCACAAGAGCCAATATGGATGGATGGAGTGTTTGACTTAGAAAAGTATTCCCCATGCCTGGGGCCCTCTAAATATGAGAACTTCAGCTCTCATAAACCACAGCCAGCATAGCCAGTAGTCAGGATGATGGGAGATGTAGTACAAAATGAATATGGAGGGCACCAGGTTGGAGAAAGATAACATCTATGTTGGATATATGGCTTCAATACCTTTCTCATTCTTGGGTAAGACAGTGACACAGTTCAGACATAAACCATGGCTTATCATTTTCTATCAGTCAAAGAATGAGATATATCTTCACATCCCCCTTCCTTGTTCCTTCCTATATGAGTCTATTCTTGCTTCTCACATCTAAACCAAGAAACCATGGTTTAATTGGGACTTACAAACCAGAAGATAAAACCAGGTTCAGAGGTTCAGAAGTTACAGGAAACTGTAATCAAGAGATAGATGTGCCAAAGCAAAGTACTGTTTTATTGTTAAAATGATGGTTGTTTTTTAATTGTGTGTGTAGGTCACCTGGACACATTCAAATTAGGCAACAATGAATATGCAGGAGAGGATGGAACACACAAGCACATGGCCCATAAATCAAAGTTTAATCAGCTCAAAATTATCATGCCTAAACTGAGCCATTGTCCCCTCTAAACTATCTAAAAGGAAAGAATAATAGCAACCTTTCTCACAATATTTTTGTGGAGAAGGACTTTCAGTTGGGCAAACTACAGATTAAGAACATACATGTTTATCTTTGAGGGGTTATTAAATTTTATAAGAAAAGAACAAGATATTAAACATAGCTTTGCATAGTAACAGGGATTAGATTGTAAGTATATACTTTACACATCCTTAATGATTGCAAAAGACACCCAATATTGCTGTTTTGATAAAGCACAAACTTATTTAAATTATAATTAATCAGTTAAAAGGCAAATAATGTATTTTAATTGCTTAAATTAATTCACACAAAAGATCTTCCAGAAGAAAAAAAAATGATCAGCTAATTTCTGCCTATGTAAGCACAAAACATGATGAATATATTCATCACTGATGAAACCCATACATTTTGATAACACATAATTATGATGCTGAAAAAATGTACACATAGGTGTAGAAAGTGATTACAACTATTATTAGGGTTTCTTGTATCAGCTCTAATGAAACTCTTTCCCAACTAGCCTTTTAAATTAAATGAGAAGAGGCCTGCAGGGAAAACCACAATAAATCAAAGTTCTCTTAAAGACATAAACCATTGTTTTTTAAGGGATGGTCTATTAGTTTCTTTGTAAAACTTTAATCTTGACATCATGGGAAATTAATACAGACATTTCACTTAGGCTACCTGCAGGGAATCAGGGCAAACCCATCCTTCTTTCAAAAGCCAACAAAATACATTCAATAACACATCACTGGATGGTAAATATTAAAATATAAAAGGGCAAACCTTGGCTTCAGCTCTCTCTGTGTGAAAGATGCACATACAGTGCTGGATCTCTCGGAACACCTCTTAAGACCAACCGCATCTGTGCCGATTTTCATGGCCCCCAAAAGCTTCTTGCCTACAAAAGACAATGCAGTCACAGGTAGTTCCATAGTCATAACAATAAAAGCAGACTCAAGGGTTATGACATAATCATCTACAAACATGGATGCCTATTTCCATATGAGGTAAAGGACCTCTGTATGGTTATGCCCAGTCAAAGGTGACTATGGGGTGCGGTACCCATCTTGCTTCAGGCTGAGGGAGCTGGTGTTTGTCCAGACAGCTTTCCGAGTCATGGTCAGCGTGACTAAACTGCTTCTGGTGCAAAAGAAATGTTGTTTACCTTCCCACTGTATAAGTACCTATTTATCTGGGACAGAGCAACAGGACCTCACGCCGTTGCATGGACTCGAACTGCCAACTTTCTGATCAGCAAGCCCAAGAGACGCAGTGGTTTATTCCCAAATATACATTCAGACCATCTTCTCTTTTAATTCATTGCCAAGCGTAAGGCATGGATGGTACAAAAGGCAACTTAAAATGGCCAAAACAGATATGGTCTGTGGGATCCATAGTCAGTTCTCCCAATATTTTCGTAAAACAAATTAGAAAGTAAAGCTCAAAAACAGCTGTGGATGCTCTGATTTTGACAGCAGAGGTGGTGCTAGGGAGATAATGTTTAACTCTTCTCCCCTACTTCCACAATCAAACTCCCCTCTCCAAACTGCTATTAGCTCTGCTTGGGAGCTGAAAACATGCATGATAAAGGGAGTTGAAGGGAGATTCAGTCACAAAATCACCACAGAAAGGGAAAGGGTAAACTGTACTCTCTTAGAGCTCACCTTCTGTTCCAATAAAAATTAGAGCTCTGATCCAGTTGCTTTTTGATGATGACAACGTGTTGGGAGACCAGACCATAGAGTTCCCACATCACACTTGTTTTGGTCCAGAAAATGTAGAGCAGTGTCACATGCTCAGCTTCTCCTTACAGGAGTGACCAGAAGAGGACTTCCACCCCTAAACAGTTATCAAGAGTGGTATCATAGCAATTAGACCAAACAATAACCCATCTGGCTTGAAACCAGCCTTCCTAAGCTTTATGTTGATCAATGTAAACAGTTGTTTTGGCCATGCACTCCTGCTTGTTCTTTGCCTTCTTTTTCTGCCCATGCATTATTGGAGAAGCATAGGAGCCATATCCATGATGTGACACAACTTCAAATGAACCCAGAGTTGGCAGTGCCATCTAGTTCACCCCACCCAATATTGGTTCTACGCTATAAACATTACTGGAGTAGCATGGGACCAGGTCACTCAGAATTCTTCTAATGTTATTAAGCAGAATCATAACAAATAAATAATATATTGGGAAAGATCTTCATTCATAATTCCTGGCATTTCCTAGCCTTTTGCTAGGAATGGATGGATCAGTCTATTTACAGTGTGTCTCAGTTCTGCATGTGGCCAGTTCCAGGTATGTTCTGACCCATATTATTGGTTGTTTCTGAAAATCCACATAAAAATGTTGATTTTTAAATATTCTTCCATTATTATGAGGTGGTCAAAGGGCTGCCTTTTTAAAATGTTCTCCATCTTTTTGTGAAGGTCCAAGCCACTCCTAGTGGCTAGAAAGCCTGGGGGCTGGTGAGCGCATTAACAGGCAGGCATCTCTTCTCCCATACAAAGTCCCTGAGAAAGGAGGCAGGTCATCATTAGAGCAATTTTCAAACTCATTTTGCACACACATAGTAGCCTCTGGGTGCTACAGAAGCTTAACTGAAGGCACTTAAAAGTTTGACGTGCAACATATGGAAAGTGCAATCCTATATACATCTTCTCAGAAGTGTCACTGTCTTCAGTGGTGTGTGCACTCAGTTAAGTAAGTGCAGCCTAGGTTGTTTAATACAAGTCTTCGCATTGGCGTAGGCTATGAGTTTTAAAACAATAAATCATATTTTGTGTGTTTATGGGTTTACAAACGGGTTGAAGGCTATGTTCATAACACAGAAAACTGAGACCCCACAGCCTGTATAGAAATAAAGCCAGTTCCATGAAATTTGGCAGATATCTACTTATATTCCATGTTCACAACAATGTAGCTATTTTGACACATTATTTTATGCAAAAGGAGGAGGGAATCATATATATACATCACAATCCTGCTAGACAACATCAGTCTATTTTTACCTTTCAAAATGTGTCCATTCTCCAATTGTTTCTTTTCCGTCAATAACAGATTAGATAAATGTTCAGGACTGTTACATGAAAAAGAAGACTTTGATTCCTGTTTTTCAGGAAGGCTTTGCTGTTTTATAACCTCAGAACTTTTATCCTCACAGTAGCTTACGTCATCGTTCGTATATTCAGTAGCCTTATGCTCATATATATTACCACCCTTATGGTAGTCGAGTGCGGATATTTTTGCTTCTTTAGAAATTCCAAAATGTTGTTGACAAGAGAGAAGATTGCCACCAACCTCTTGCTGAAGCCTTTTGGACTTATTGAGATAACTCAAATAGAAGTAATATTTTGCCAAAACACTATCACTGTGGTTGGAATCAAACTGGGATTTGTCATTCCAAAATAGCTTCTCATCACCATCAGCTTTTATTCTTGGGACAAGAAATTCTTCTGTATTCTTTTTAGAACCTACTACTGATTTTGCAACACCCTCAGAAACATTTTCAGGTATATCACCATGCACATATATTGGAACTGTATTGGACTTAGGTTCTACACTATCAGTAAACTGGAGAAGCATGTCTAACAAAACGCAGTCACTACTACTGCCCAAGTAAGTGCTTTTATAACTGCCATTCAAACAGACTGAAGTACTGTTTTCTGAAGGGTTCAATAATGTGTTCCCACAGAAACTCTTAATTTGCATGGCTGGATCTTTCATCAGGAATTTAAATTCTGTTTCCCTTTCTTCTCTGTTACAGTGGTTTCCATTAGATGTACTATTTGCTTGTTCTTCTGTGATATTCTTCCTTTCTAGAGTTTTAACCATCCCTAGCATATGCTCAGATTTAAATGCATTTCTCTGATCGATGCCTTTCTTTAGAGGCTGAAAGTCTGAACTCCCATCCCTTAATGCATCTTTTTTTACTTTGAGATGAAAAGGGATGTTTCTGTCTGTAGTCTCTCCAACATCATTGGTCCCACTGGAAGGTTTAGGTTTGAGAGTCCACATGAAATCTTTGCATTTGTTTTCTTTGATCTCCAAGAGCTTTTCTGTTCCTGGATTCCATTTTTCACAGATGTCAGAACTTTTTGTGAAGGAGTGTCTGCCTTCCAGCACAGATAAATTGATGAGTTTAATATTTTCTGCCTCAACATCACTGTTGAGAGGGCTTGTGTGTTCCTTGCTCTCTGGCAGTTTTAGACAATCAATCTTCACATCTGCAAATTCCTCATCTGAACTATCACTGAGAGGAGGCCAAAAAAAAGTTTCATTTTTGCTCAGGTCCACTGTAATTGTACATGAATCATCTACATCATGAGCATTTAAAGAACTGGCTTCTCTGTGCATGTCATCCTCAACTTCACATTCTTCTGAAATGTTGGTGGAAAGCATAATATCCCTTCCTTCTTTCTCAGGCTTAGTTGCTTGAGCAGAACTCTTGCAAGGATGAGGTGACGTATTACAACATAAAAAAACAGGAGGAGTACATCTTTTAGCACGCGCCGAGCTATTTTCAGAGGCTATAAAAGGATTTAAAACATGTGCATGTAATAACTTCATTTCCAAATCGTGAGCATTTTTATTTATGGCATCTTCACCACTGCTATTTTGAAGCACTGTATCATAATCCAAGGTAGATTTTCCAGCTTCCTGCAGGTTGTCCCAAACAACAGATGTATCATGAAACAATTCTGTCCAGCTTGCAACCATTCTGAGTTTCTGTGTCTCAGGAATGCTTGCATCCTCAAGTAGTTGATTATCCAATTTTGATATGTAGGTACTGCTTAAACATTTTCTGTGTGGTGGTTCATTTGTGTTACTTGTTTCTTGTTCCGTTCTTGGATAGCTCATGCTAGACAGTCTCTGAATTGAATGATTTCCTCTGCTTAGCGACATGTTGGGCTGCTGAAAGCCCATGCTAGCACCAGCTACAGAATGTAATGAGACACCTTTGGCCTTGACTGAATTTGGGCTATTAGCATCACCAACAGTGCCAGACATTATCCTTCCATAGAAAGTTAGCCGCTTAAGTCGTGAGAATGTCAGATTCTGTGTACATGCCGTATCAATTTCACTTCCAGCAGAGTGATTCTACCTTAGGAGACAGATGCGCCATCTGTTGAAACAAACACAGTTATACATGAAAGCTATTCTAATTATTTATTGGCAGTGCAAACAGGATAGTCCACATGGGTAAAATGTCTGTTCTGTCATAAATTTTACAGTCAGGGCCACCTTCTTAACCTTTGCATTTGTCTAACACGTAGGGATCACCAACAAGATTTTAGCAAAAACCAGCCCACTGAAGTGTCAAGCAGAGTCAGATTAATAGAAGAACAAAAATTTGTTGTTTGTGCATTTAAAATGGTTTTAATATCATGTAGTGAGATGTCCTAAAAACATAGTTATAAGATGGCTTATTAATACCATGCATGAAAAAACAGACAATATGATGGGAAAGGGCCCAATGAATTATTTGTACAAATGTTGCGGTTTTGCTGAAGCTAAGCAGATCTAGTCCTTATTCTTACCTCTATAGCCTCAACTGCTATCTATATTGCTGGAACCCCGTGGGTCTTTATTGGACTGCACTGTGTGTGTGTGTGTGTGTGTGTGTGTGTGTGTGTGTGTGTGTGTTGGGAGACTCCTTAGATATGCAGAATTCTCTGCTACTGAGTTTCACTGCTAAATGTATAGGCACTCAGCCACCAAAGATTGTTATTAGAAGGAGCAAGTAGGCATGAAACAAAATGTTTCACTGAGTCACCTATTGAATAGTATAAACTAAGAGGAACTAGGACATTCCACTATTGTCTCTCCCCTCCCCACATTTTCTTTTCTAGCTGACAGTCACATTCTGGGGCGAGTGAGCATGACCAGTTCTCAGTGGTGGGTTTGGTTTTTGTCTAAGGGAGGCTTTTGGGGGGGCCTTCAGGGGTTTCCCCAAAAATATTTCTGTCCTTTTCCAAGAATCAGGAATTCCCAAACAACTCTGTACCTCCCTCTTGATTCCTAGTAGTCCCAATTCTGTTACAATCTTGTCAGCAATCAGCACCTGAGCTCACTACTAGAAAGGTAATGATAAAAACATGGTATAGGCTGGCTGCAACATGAAAGCTTCATATCTGAACACACCTTTTTCAGGACTGAGGGCCAGACATTATTTCAAAAGAAAACTAAGCTACTTCAACCACATAATCAAGAAGAGAAAGACACCAGTACGGTGCAGTGGCAATTTGAGCTATGTGGAAGCTAAGTTCAGTTATGCACTTGGCCACAAAGCCAACTGGGTCATCTTGGGCAGGTCATTATCTCCCAGTTTAACTGACTAAGTAAGGCTGGTTGCTTTGACCTAAAGCACAAGTCTCCTTTTCTTGAATAAAGAAAAGGTGGGCTGTAACAAATCAAAACTGGACACATGTCTCTCATGTCAAAAATACCATAGTAATTACAGATGAACAAAACTGTGTATTTATTTTCAAAATAAAATATAGTCTCAAGCTGCCACCTAAAGGTGTAACTTGATTGTACTCTTGTTTTAATATAATATTGTAGACAGAATATTAATTCAGTTCACTTTCAATATTGCTTCAATATTGAGAAGGGCAGCCCATATGGGAAATAAATGTTAAGTCTAGGAGGAAGAGACAAAGATGAGGAAACAAAGGCATCAAGGGGTGATCTGGAGAAGACAGGCAAAAAAATAATGCATACAGCTTGTTTTTTCATTTCCCAGAAGGCACCAGTGACTTTTCAAAAGAGGGTTAGATGAACTCATGTTGTCATGATTGCCTTACGCTAATTAACAACCGAAGGCAATGAGTCCACTGTTACTTGGATCTTAAGACAGAGGGGAAAACATGTCTCACAGCATCAAAATTCCCTGGCAATGAGGCCATTGTGTGCTGTGTAAACCCTTTCCATATGCCAACATGCTGCTGTGTGAGGTTATATATAAATACAATATGCTGCAACTCCATAACATATAAACAGGGCTTTTTTTTTAGAGCCGGAGCTCACTGGAGCTCAGTTCCACCATTCAAAGAGAACAAGGGAGAAGTTCGTGGCCAAATCCAGCACCTCTTTTTCTAGAAAAAGAGCACTGTGCTGCATAAATATATCTAAGTTCAGTGAATGCACTTAGGCAGGGCTGGATTTAGGTTTGATGAGGCCCTAAACTACTGAAGGTAATGGAGCCCTTTATATGTCCAGCTGTCTATGTCAGCAACAAATTGTTGCTGCTTTTTGTGTTGAATATATGCTATATAGCAGGCATGCCCAAAGTCCATTTTGGGGGCCTAATCCGGCCTGCTGGTCATTTTAATCCGGTCCCCAGTGGCGTAGGGTGGGGGGTGCAGGGGGGGCCGGCCGCACCGAGCGCAACATCTGGGGGTTAGGGTTAGGGGGTGCAAATCCACGGGTTAGGGGGCGCAAATCCACAGGTTAGGGGGCGCAAATTCACGGGTTAGGGGGCGCAAATTACTTGCCTTGCCCCGGGTGCTGACAACCCACGCTACGCCACTGCCGGTCCCTGTGGCAGTTTATTTCCTGGGTTAAAATCCTTAGAAAATCCCTCAACAACTTCAATCCTAAGAAAAGCTCAACAACTTTGGGGTAAAATCATTAAAAAGCACAACAACTTCATGGCCCTTCACTTCATCAAACCTGGCCCTCTTTGAAAAAAGTTTGGACACCCCTGCATATGGTAATTTATGGACCTAATAGGTATCTAAAGCCATTTGCACATAACAAAATATGTATTTTATCAAAGTAATTGTTGAACTGAAATAAAAATAAAGAAGTTGTTTTTTATCTTATATTTTGGAAAGGTACATCCAGCCCCCCCCCCCGTTAAATTTTATACGTAAATCCGGCACTGCTCTCAGGTGCTGGATACTGCCCAGAAGCTGTGATGTGCTTTCGGGAACCCTGTTTGTTGTTGAAGGGCAGCGTTTCTAGGTCTCAGGCGAGGTTTCAAAGCGCTCTCCCTCTCCAACTCGCCAGGCCCAGAAGATTCGATCTGGCCCGCGCGCGTCCCGCGCCAAGTTCGCCCCTTCACAAAACCGGCGAATTTCTGGTGCGGCGTGAGAAACTGACGCCCAGAAAATGCACGGGGCTTATGGGAGGTTTATTTCTCTCTTTACACGAAAGGGTCGAGAGCAGCGGAAGGAAAGGCCCGCTCGCCTCAGCAAGTGCCCAGATGAGGGGGGCGAACTAAGGACCCGAAGGCGGGACGAAGCGGGACGATGCCAGGGCTGCTGCACCCGGGGCTTCTCCTCTGAGGAGAAAACCTCGAGCCAGCCGCGTCCCCGACGGGGGGCTACGAGTGGAAACGCACCTCCTCGCCAAGCGGCAGAGGCCAGACTGCCGGGGCCGCGCCTGGGAAGAGCGGGATGCTCCTTGTCGGCGCGAGGCGCTCAGCGCGGGGAGAAGGGCGCCGCGGTTCGCCAGGGAGCTCCGTCCCGCGCGGCGCCTCTCCAGCCCCGACCCGCAGGAGCAGCCAGGCAGGGAGGCTGCGGGTGGCGCCTCAGCCGCCTCCTTCTGCCTCCGGCGCGGGGCTCTGGTCCCCGTGGAAACCGGCCGCTGGGGGTGGAGTCGGCAAAGCGGGCGGGGAGGCGGCTCAGCCTCCGAAGAGGGACGTCGGGTTTTCCCTCAGCGCTTCTCGTTTCAGCGGCGCCAAGCGGCTCTCCTCGCTACTCCCCGCGCCGGTGTCGTGCGGTCGCCAGCTCGAGCCCGCTCCGGAAAGAGGGTCCAGCTGCCTTGGCATATGGCGCAGGGGAGCCGGGCTTCCCTGCCGGGGCGCCGCCAAATTCCCTGGGAACACTTTGGACTTTCTTGCGAGTTCGACGCGCTGAGGAGATGGAGGCTCGAGGGGCTTCGAGGAAAGGGAATAAAAAGCGGCCCAGGCTGCTGGCTCCACTAGGAGGCGCCATGACCCTGACGAAGAAAATGAGCTTTCTTCTTCCACTTCGTTATCGGTCATGGCAGTTGGGTGAGAGAGTTACAATACGAGAGGATAATCATTATTGTCATTGCCCCATGCAGAACAACGAACTTGAAAAAAATCTACATCAGACATTCAGAAACCCACAAGCCTGCTATCCCAGCCTGGTCAGCCCCTAAAAACTCTGATACCCCGTAATTGAATACAATATACTCACATAAAGACTACCTTAGTAAGGTAAAGGCACCCCTGCCCGTACGGGCCAGTCTTGCCAGACTCTGGGGTTGTGCGCCCATCTCACTTAAGAGGCCAGGGGCCAGCGCTGTCCGGAGACACTTCCGGGTCACGTGGCCAGTGTGACATCGCTGCTCTGGCGAGCCAGAGCCGCACACGGAAACGCCGTTTACCTTCCCGCTGGTAAGCGGTCCCTATTTATCTACTTGCACCCGGAGGTGCTTTCAAACTGCTAGGTTGGCAGGCGCTGGGACCGAGCAGCAGGAGCGCACCCCGCCGCAGGGATTCGAACCGCCGACCTTTCGATCGGCAAGTCCTAGGCGCTGAGGCTTTAACCCACAGCGCCACCTGTGTCCAAAGACTACCTTACCCTGCGTTTAAAACCAAAATCGCATTTGGATAGAAACTGTTTCTCAGGCGGCTAGCCCTAGTCTTTATAACCTGGGACCTTCTTTCAGAAGGCAGAAGCTGAAAGAGATAATTTCCAGGGTGCGCACTATCCTGCGCTTTCTCTGCAGCTTTCTTATGACACCTGGAAGCATAAATTTGATCAGTGGCGTAGCGTGGGGGGTGCAGGGGGGCGGCCGCACCGGGCGCAACATCTGGGGGTTAGGGGGCGCAAATCCACGGGTTAGGGGGCGCAAATCCACGGGTTAGGGGGTGCAAATTACTTGCCTTGCCCCGGGTGCTGACAACCCACGCTACGCCACTGGATTTGATCCAAGGTGGGAAGAGTGCACCCAGTTATTCTCTCCACAGTCTTTACAACCCTGGACAGCATTGTTTTCCCCCTGACTCTGCAGCTCCCAAACCACACACAGAGACCTTATGTTAATACACTCTCAACAGTATAAATGCCATCAACAGGTTCTTTGAGAGATTATTTTTCCAGAAGATTCTCAGAAAATATAACCTCTGCTGTGCTCTCTTCATCTTTTACGCCTTGCATAACTTCTCTACACCTGTAACACGCGCGCACACACCCCAACTAAAAAGCCCCAGATGCCTCAACCCTTCATCCAACCCCTTGAGTATTTTGCTTACCCTGTTCTCAACCTTTTCCAGCTCTCTGGGCAAGGCAACCAGAACTGGACATGGTTTTGTTGCACCATTGACTTGCATATCGGCAGTATGAGATGGACAGCTTTTATTTTTGGTCTTACCCCTGTAAGACTTCATGTAATATCTCCAAATTATTAGGAAGCATGAATGGGAGAGGTGCTCAGAGTGGCTCAGTTTTTTATTAGCTTTGATTGCCATTGCTGTCAGAAATGCCTCCATAGACAGCTGTGCTTCCTCATTTTGAACCCAAGGACCCTGGAGTCCTGCATAAAGACTGGCTGCAGTAGTGCACAAATACTTAATGAACAGGATTAAGTTAAATCTGTTAATTTCACGGGGACTCTTCTGAACAAGCCTTAGTTGAACACCCCTCTCCAGTTTCAGTTTATTTCTTATGTGGGAGTTCAATCTTATGTGGGAGTAATCCAAGCTTCACTCAAATTCCAAAACAAGTATTTTTCTCTGACTTTATATAGTCTACTAGAGACTAAGTAATCTGTGCATCCAATATTTCCATAGTAAGATTATCCTTTGCAATTTAAGCCATTGTTGCTAGTAGTCCCAACATCAAGCTATTTTACTTTAGTTGTTCCACAGGCATTTCAGTGATTTACCAAAGACAGTTGCGTATTTCTTTTACAATCCTGGAGTGGTCTCTCTGTGTGTTTGTTTTTCTGCCTTTTTAAAAGCTTGTTTCAAAATAATGTTGGGGTGGGTAGCTTTGTTTTTCTCTTACTTTTCTAAGTGGAGAGGACCCATCACTCAGGGGTTCAGCCCATGTTTTGCATATAGGTTTCCCGGTCAACCCCTGCATTTCCAGTTAAAAGGATCACAGGCTGCAGGCCTGGAGAGATTTCTGCTTGGGTCCCTGTGAGAGCCTCCTTGAGCCACAGGAGGCAAGACTGGGCTGGACTGACCCGTTGTCCCTGTTTAAGGCAGTTTCATGTTCTGTACTATCACTGGACAATGTTTTAAGTGTGTTAATAGTGTGGCACTTCACGGTGAGTACCGGTACCGTTTTTTTCTTTAAAAAAAGCACTGATGGTCAGTAGCAAATTCCATATGTGCTGCAGCTTTTGTGACTACAATGGTACCTCGGGTTAAGAACTTAATTCGTTCCGGAGGTCCGTTCTTAACCCGAGGTAATATTTCTGGGTTAGCGGAGTCTATAACCTGAAGCATCTGTAACCCAAGGTACCACTGTACGCCAATTCTGCTGACCAACTGCAGTCGCCCAGTTCATGCATTACATTTGTTCATATCAGCCAGTGCTTTTAAAAAAAAATGTTTAGGGGTACTCTCATTTTCCTACTCATATTGAAATACTGCCCCTCAGTGAGGCCAAACTTAGATTCACAATGTTTAGGGGTATGCGTATCCCTGTGTCCCCCCGCCCCAAAAAGCACTGATATCAGCACATATCTATGCATGCTTAGAACCGGTCCTGCAGAGAAAAATGTGTTGTACGAATTAACTCCAAAATATAAAATGTCAAAATTGTATGTGTACCAAATGACTAAACAGAGGGAAACCAAACTCCAGTTCGGAGACATTAAGGCTACAAAACTATACCCACTTGGGAATAATTGATCTCAATGGGAATTTCATTTAGAATAGACATGAATAGGATTGCAGTTAGCTTATTATGGTTGCCTAGTACTGGGTGATCTGGACTGCCTCTGTTCCATCCCTTGCCTTATCCCTATCACCGCAGCGAAGCTGAGGGAAGGGTCACAGCTTAGTGGTGGAGCATCTGATTTGCATGCAGAAGGTCCTGGGTTCAATCCCTGACATCTCCATCAAAAATCATCCAAATCCTAATTTTCAAATTAGCCATTCTTTTTTATTAAGGGTTTCCGCGCTCCCGCTGCTCAGTCCCAGCGCCTGCCAACCTAGCAGTTCGAAAGCACCTCCGGGTGCAAGTAGATAAATAGGGACCGCTTACCAGCGGGAAGGTAAACGGCGTTTCCGTGTGCGGCTCTGGCTCGCCAGAGCAGCGATGTCACGCTGGCCACGTGACCCGGAAGTGTCTTCGGACAGCGCTGGCCCCTGGCCTCTTGAGTGAGATGGGCGCACAACCCCAGAGTCTGTCAAGACTGGCCCGTACGGGCAGGGGTACCTTTACCTTTACCTTTAATTGCCTAATATATTAACCCAGGATGGTTTTTGGTACTGTATTCATAATGGATGTTATGTTAGTCCTGTGACTGTGATCTGTTATACCCTGTCCTGGAACCTGCTGGTGAAGGCTGGGTAATAAATGTAATCAGCATCCATTAGACAAGGATTATGCTAAAAGGTCAGAAGATGGCACTCACGCATCATTGTTTGGTTTCACTTACCATCTGTGTGATGCTTTCATGAAACAAAATTCCTGAAGTGGAACCATCCCCATTTTACAAAGACATATTCTCTTGATTTTTCTCTAAACTTTTTAAGTATGATAAGTAAAACCATGAGTGGTTCATTGTCAGGATGCCATTGCCAAGTATACCTAACTCTCAAATACATATTCCTTTTAGCATATTTTCTCCTAAGGCACCAAAGATCGACGGGAGGATAGAATGCATGCTATTTAGAAGAAAGTCTGGATGTAATAAATATAAATGGGTATCTACTATATATTTTGGAAAGTGTTGTTTCTTTGCCTGTTCCCGGTGGATTTTCACACCTCTTAAGCTATCAAGCAAGTTTTGCATGATAGTTCCTGAGATCAAGGAGCAGGTTTTTGTCATTGTTTGGGTGCCATTTTGAATCAAGATGATGGACTGAACCTTTAAGAGCTGCACAGATTTTAACCACTGGTTTCAAAATTGCACTGATTTTCTTTCTTGTTAGAATTCCCAAGCAATGCTGGCCACTGTCTATTAGTTATAAATAAAGAAGGTACCAAAGCGAGTTCCTCTTGCATGCCATACATAGGGCCAGCCCCAACATCAGAAGCTCTGTGCAAAGATTTCCATTTGCGCAATTGAATTTTCCTTCCTCTGCTCCCCCCACCAGCCCCTCAAATTGGCTAGGGGTGTGTGTCAAAGGAACCCCCAAAGGAACACAGGGGGAGGAGAGGGGGAATCATTCTACCTGGAAAGCGCTGATGGAATGATTCGAAGAAGTTGGGTGGCCGTTTCTGAAATATAGTAAACATAATTGCCGTGAATAATATGGTGTGAGTTTAATTTCATGTAGGTGTAGATTTATTACGGTCTCACTCTAAATACTGCTGTTGTATCTTCCAGTAGTGACATCATTACATGGGCTGTTACAACCGTCAGCACGCCTTATCCTATGCCCCATGCTAGCATATCAAGTCTGAGGACTGTGCCATTAATGTGTTTTCCCCTCTAAATGTGATGATTATGATGCAAGCAATAATAACGCAGCGACTCTCCTTCTGCAAAGAACTTTATTGCACAATAAGGAGCATAACATTGAAGAATGGCTTTTTCAACATACTTTTATTAGGGAGTCCTGTCATTATAGTAACATATAAAACAATCAAGATGTTGACATAGAAATGTGAACTTTACAAAGATAAGGCCCAAGTTTACAGGTACATTTCCCCCTAGATTTTTGTGTGTGTTTGCATTTAACGAAATAAACCCCATTTAATTCTTCCCAGAGTTGTGTTTATAAATATTAGACAAATCACAAAATAGATTTCAAGTACATAACGTTTTACAATATATTCCAAGCACAGACAGAAATACACAATACTGTACCTATGGACTCTTCGTATGCCAGACACTTCCAGTACTGGAGACAAGACTTTGCTTCAGTCTATGCAGTACATGCTGTTGATTATATACACACTCTCTCCCAGCTTCTCTGTTCTCTCTGTTATGTAGAAAAGGTGTGTCCATAATTCCGTAGAATTCACCTTGGGAAAGCTCTACAGGATCAAGGATGTGTATATACATCTAGACATTCATGTACATACACTTGCATCTAACCCTACATGTACCCTTATTGCACAGTCCATTCTCTGAGGTAATCTGTTCCTCATGCAACCCAACCCTTCCCTAATCAAATCATACAAACAAATGTTTCTAATGTTCCTGGAGCTCTATGACATCAACAAGACTACATTTTAGAAGCCAGGAACCTAAGTGATTATAATTAAGGGGCTCAGTAAATTTATATATCTGTAGGACTCAGAATAGAACTTGGTTTTATTTTAGTCCACAATATGCGAAGTCTGTATTGCCTAATTCTATCATCATAGTGCCTAAAATGCAGGTGTCTGTTATCTTTGTTTTGGGAACCAAAGGCAGATGTGTCCTAAGTGGATTTATGTTTCAATAGAAAGGATTCAGCTAGGAGTTGTTAAAGAATTAAATATGCAATAAAAACTATTGATCAGCAACTGTTTGCAAGGGAACTGACGGTTTAAGAGAGGCAGAGAACAGCAGATAGTTACTGTTGAAAAAAGAATATTCTAAAAAGATATCTGGTACCTTTTAAAGGGATAGGGGGCAAGCAAATGTAAATTGCCCCCCCCCCAATTCTAAATTAGCCAACTGCTCAAAAAGAGGAAACAAATTGCAGTTTTACCTCCTGATCCAACAGCTACTTACATTCTCTAGAGCTAGAGAATATATATGAAGCTTCACCAGAGTGCCTGATGTTTCCCCAGGAAAGAATTGCTAAGCCTTCATTGGGCAAATTACAGACACAATCTGATGTGCAGTTGAGCATCAATGGGTTGCAGATGAATAAGAAGGGCTTAATCACATTCAGTTGTGACTTAGATTGTGCTGCTTTCACATGTTAAACATGATTCACACTCCTCATGGATGAAACACTATGAAGGCTCAACTGGTTAAATGATACACAACAACCTTATAACCTTACCACAATAGGTTGTTGTGAGGGGAAATGGTTTTTTTTAAAAAAATTGAGTACTTTATACACTGATAAATTCCATAAAAATCATAAATAGCAGCAATTCTTACAGCAATAATGGAACGAATGTTGTGTTTTTCATACTGGCAGAAAATCAGTCTATTGGCTTTAAGAGTCCTGCAGTTGATACAGTTAGATACAGGGGGGAATAGTCCTGTGTCAGGAAATCCGAACTGGAGAATACAAAGTATTTTTGTTTTGTTTTTCCCCAAAGTTGGGCACTGGGACTTACTGATCTTTTCTACACACGTGAGGTTTTATGCATTTATAGCCTCTTAGAAGTACTTGGAGCTACACAGGCACAAAACCTCCAGCACATCAAAGACAACGAAGATAACCACACACCACTGTCATAGGGACACATTTATGAGCGAACTATGTGCATCCATTGTCACTTATATTAGGTAAGAGAGTTAGCATGCACAAGAAATAATAACATAAAACGGTGACTCAGGATTTATCATGATGGAACAGTAATGAGTGGAATCAAGAACTAAGAAACTCTGGGATACATCATGATGAAATAGTAATAAAAGGTATCAAGAACTAAGAAAATCATCTTTAGATGCTTGGGATTCAGGGGGTAGGATGCATTTCATAAAGTCTGTCTCTGTTTTTAGAGACCAGTGTATTTTTATGTTCTATATATTTAAGTAGGCCTACCTAGACTTTTTGTTTTTTATATCTGCATGTTTCTATGTTATGTACAACAATCTACAGTTAATCCGAAAAACTCTTACAGAACCATACTTCCACTGCCCTGCAAAGACCTTTCATTACCATTGAGTCAAGTGGTGAACCACAGGAATAGCTGAACTGTCATCTTATGAAAAGTACTCACCTCTCTTCAGCTTTAGAACTGCCAGGACAGAACTACACATTATATGTCATGCATTTGGAAAGCCAAAATATCTGGCAGTTGACGTGATTGCAAGGGCGATAGAGATTTGCTGGGCAGGATCAATGAACAGAAAGAAGAGCTTAATTAAAGATTCTTTCCTGCATATTTCCCCTCTAGGCTGTTTTCCCATACAGCTGGGCATCTCCAAGTCTTGGAGCCTACCAAGGTGGGAGAGCATTGGGAAATGACCATGGTAAGAGAGAGAACAGTTGGGCACAAGAAGGCTTAAGCACTTCTTTCTGCCAGTTAATTCAACCCTGCAAGAAACCCCTACATCACCATTGTAAGGGAATTCCATGTTTGCTTTGCAATGTGTAGTTTGGACCTTAGAAACATGGTATTGTCATTTCAACTCTATCTAGCAGACCCTGCCTACTTTCCCCCTCATCTACTCACCACCTTGTGCAGATGTCTGAGAACCCCATTCTTCAATCTTTAAAAAAAACTTTGCTAAAACATTTTAAAAAACCAAGACATGCCTTTGTGCATTTATTTTAGTAATCTGTACACTTAAATATCTTCAGAAGTTGACTTTGCTAAAAATTTACCAAAATTTTGTAAACACATAAAAATATTATTATTTTTTTAATGAAAATTCAAACCAAGAAAGAAAACCTCAGCAATCAACATTGCTTGTATAGGCATTGGTTAGTGGAGATTGTTTCACTAAGGAGTATATTCAAACGCATCACCCTCTTTTTGTCGCTAATTAAATTTAGTACATCATGGCTTGTAATGGTAGAGATGATAAATTTCTGTTCTATTCAGTCATTGATAAAAACAAGCAAGCAAGAAAAAAATAACTGCTTTTTGGTTACTGAAAGGCCACCATGTAGCTAAATCAATAATTCAATTATTAAAAGGAAACTTAAGAACTTCATAGGTCCATTATGGATTAAAAATGAAGAACTACTTGCTGATGGCCTTAAATATGTTTATGAGCACCTAGCACTGACTGAAATTCACTAGTTTTGAATATAGCCCTTAGTCATGTCGCATATTCTTAATTTTTAGGAGCTGCCAAGCAAATGGCTAACAAAGTCTACTTTGCAGGCCACCCACTGCCTAAGAGGACAGTAATATTCAATGTGAAACTGCCGAAACTCTGGAGTCTGGCGGATTTCATGGAGGAAGGAGATATCGAGATCTGATTCCAAGAGCACAAGTAGAAGAGGGAAAACAACCAGGATTATTCCAAGCCCAACAAGAAGAAGTCTGGAAAAACTCTTCAGGACAGCATTTATCTTCATGTTGCCCATCAAAAAGTTATAGCTCCACCTAAGTGCTTTCCTGGCTTCTTTCAGCTCCTCCTCTTCTGCAACCAAAAAGGCATTTTCATCTGCCTCCAGTTCCTCAAATGAATCCGTATCTTCTTTTTCATGGTCTGCCCTTGGGGAGGTTTGAAAAAGCAGATCAATCTCCTCATCATTAACAGGAGTGGGGAGCAAGCTGCTGCTTGGATTGTACATCAATTCCGATATTGTTAAAGGCTCTTCCTTGATTTTCTCATCCTCCTCGATAGACAGATCTGAACTATCATCTGCCTCCTTAGCAGGAGAGTTAGATATCATAGGTATTGATACATCATCTTCTTTGGGCAGCTGGATACCTATAAAATAGAATTAAAATAGACTATTTAAGCTCTCAGTGAAACATTTCAAAGAGATGTTAACAAAATAGTACAAGAAAGGTTCCAGAAACAAGTGCTCATAAAATGAAAAATTGCTGAACTCAAAATTCTAACTGACATGAATGGATCTTCTTAACTTTTCAACTCAATCTATTGTGATATGTATATATTAGAATATTAAAAAAATAGAAATGCAAATCTACATTTTGCAAACTTTGAAGGTAATGTTAAGTTACTGCACAGTTGGCAGCAACCATAGTTTTGAAATCAAGCGGTTCTTTGTATTGTCAGATACATTCAACATGTATCTGCTGAAAAATGTGTAATAATATGCAGCATTAGTTTAGCATCTGTTGGTTACAATATATACATATAAAAATAGATATTCTCCCAACTTTATGATACTGTTTCTCAGGACAGAATAATAAATCACTGTTCCATGTGACAAGATACTACATAATACAGTGTTGTGTGCAATAAAACATTAAGGTCGTACTTCTGTCTTTTAACTTCAAACCTGACTGAAAAGAGTTCTATGAGTAAGGGATCTGATAAAAAGGTTATTTAAAAATAAACTTTTAAAAAACTTCTTCCCTCTTATAAGATTATACATCTCTGTGTAGAGACTATTGTTAGTGGAGTGCCTTAAACATGAAAAAAAGATGAATTAAAATATGACATATTTTTTTCTTAAATAACACATGTGTGAATGAATGCAAACCTGAACTCTGACTGAACTTAGAAGGAGCAAACACTGTTTTCTGTATTTGGCCACCAAAGAAGACCAAGAAGTTGAAATGTGTCTGCCAATCTGAGTTTTAATCCACAATGTTTACATTTCAGTGTGATCTGTAATCCTAGTAGCAATATGTTTAAAATGCAGCAATACACCTTTGCTGTAAGAGTTTTAGGGGAAATTATTTGTTTATAATTTTGTAAATATTTCAGTAATTGTGAATTTAAATAAATCTTTATAGAACTATTTGATATCAACACATTTTGGTTATTTTTCACTTTGGCTTTTACATTTCCCCCTTCAACATTGTGTCTGCATCATGTCTTAGCTATTTTCACTAGTACCATGATAACTGTACTCATCCCATATACCTTCCCACCCCCATCATGCCCTCTTGCAAATTAGGTTAGACAATAGAAAAGAAGGAGAAAGCTCAAAGGCAAAGTTCAAGAAATCAAAATTCATTGAAAGCTCTGGTTTTGGTATCAAACTTCATAACACTGTTCCATTTGAATTAATTATGTAAGAGAAACATTAAACTCAGATAAGCACTAATAGAAAGCACACACAAAGCAATTAAAAATCTCAGCTTGTATTATCTACATGCATTCACTATTCATGAACTGCAGAAACACTATCCCAATCTCAGCTTCTGCAAAATAAGTATTTAGACTCCAACTGCGGAGAACAGGATTTTTTTCAGATGGAACTGAAGTGAAGCAACTGCATGACCAACTATGTTGTGCACAAATTTGGCAGAATTCCTAGATCCTATCATCAGTTACCATTCCTGAATGATTAACATGAGATTAAGGTTACTAATGTGCCCCCACATAAACATGATGAATTATTGTTCTTCCAAATCAGTTATCTGAGTATGCACAGCACAATGCGGGGGGAATAATTATTTTCTGTTTTGTAAGGCTCAGAATGCCATTTATACAAATGCAGCTATTTAGATGGTGAAAGGGGAGAATAGATAGTGAAACAAATAAACTTTTTGCGAGATGTTGCAGCTCCTAAATCAAAATCACGCATTCATTTTCAAGTACTTAATGGTCACCTGAGAACGTATTACCAATGTACAAAATCTATGCTTTTCAACTGTTTCTACACTTTCTTCGGCTGTAAGAAGAGAAAGCACACTTGTCTTCCGTACTGCCCGGTGACCAGAACAAATCACGAAACTTTGGTTACAGCTCATGGTTGGTCTGGATTGAGATAAACCACAAGCCAGGGTTCCATGAGTGCACTATGCCAAACCATGGCTTAAAGACCAGCACCAAACACATTGCAACATGACCACACTCTTCTCCCTGGAAGCCTACACATTCATGCTAAATCATAGCTTGGTTTAGTGTTATGTGCAAACTGGTTCAGTGTGTATCACCCTTTCTATAATATCTGCCCACTCTCCTCCTTGCCATTTTCCTCACTGTCCTTCCATTCTAGTCTCTGGGGTGGAGACAATTGTCAATTTCATCCATGTTCTTCTCTGGCCTGTGGGTGAAACTGGCAAACTCCAAAGAAAGCCTTATCAGCGTTTCCCCCCCCCCCCAAAAAAGGATAGAAATATGTATAGCAGTGTCGGTGTGAATATATAGGCCCACATGTCCATTTCAAGGGCAAAAACACACTGCTACAAATGATAATAATTTTTTCCAACCACATCGGTTTCAGGAGACCAGAGCAAGGGAGAGTGAAGGAAATAGCTGATGTATTTAAAGCATATAACTGACGTGTCAAATTTACAGAGCCACAGCTTTCCCCAAATGTATACAGTTCTATATGGAGAAAGAAGCAGAAAACTAATAAAGCATTTCAGGCAGAATGCATCTGTTCAAAGGTAAAACTGCAGTAGGAAGATTGAAGTGGAACCGTACATGCATTTTTCTACCTGCAATACCATAAATTAAAATATTGTGCAGAGTCAATGAAAATTGCATTTCTGTCTTACACACACCACAGATTCATCAATCATTTAAATGGCACATGTGACACTGAACTTATAAATTATCTCAGAATGGCTGCTGACCTAGATGTAAATTCTACTGCTATCATTACATCTTCTCATTGTCTAAAACATTTTCTGTAGTCACACTGGTACTTTGAGCAGCAACAGTTTCATTTGGCTTTCATCTTGAGATTTCAATCTTTTCTGTGTCTGATAAAGGCATATATGCATTCCCAGCTGTTTCATGCAGGTGCTGGGCAGCGAACCAGCAATTCTTAATTCCCTGCATAGTGACATAGTTGATGTAGTATTAATAACCACCATGAAGTGCATTCTACCACCAACACTGCTTTTCCGTAGATGAATTAGCAGAATCGTGCTTATCCAAACACCATTTCCTATCAATTGAATCCAGACTTAGCATCCATGATAGTCCACCTCCTTATGGTGGCACTGAGTGGGCAACGTTCTCCATCAGCAACCAGCAGTAGTGTAGCATCAGAATTCTCCATCTTTCTTACAATGACCCTCTCTAAGGTGTGAATGGGAAGCAATTTACTGCTGGCAGTATATGTGAATGGGACCTTAGCTAGAGATCTTTTCTAAAGAGATACTGACAGCTGCAATAGGGTGCCATGTGTACTTGCCTGACTCATGCAACCCCAGTAACTGTATATGCTTTGATGGGGCCAGATATCAGATACTGGAAATACCTGTGTGGTTTTTAGTCAACAGCAATGGATGGATAGAGGATTCTAGACACAGACATTGAAGAAGAGGCTAGCTCCATCTGACACCCCAGACATCTTCCCATCAGAGCAGCTCTGCCCAACTTCCACTCATTGAGTCCTTTCTGCCTGGGATCTTCTCTCAGAACCTGATGCTTTGCTTTCGACTTTGCTGATCTCTCTAAAACAGGCATAGGCAAACTCAGCCCTCCAGTTATTTTGGGACTACAATTCCCATCATCCCTGACCACTGGTCCTGTTAGCTAGGGATGGGGGGAGTTGTAGTCCCAAACTGAATTGCCCTCCCTAAAGTGGCCTTCAGAGCTTCAGCACTGAATACGTTTAGGCACTGTTAAGAGCTCTGCTTACATGGTAGCCTTCGGAGAGAGTTGAGGATTGCTTGGTTGTGCCTTCTCTTTTGATATTATTATTATTATTATTATTATTATTATTATTATTATTATTATTATTCCCCTCCTGCTTTACTCAAATGTTGCTTCCTTCACTTGGAGTGCTGCTGCTGTTGTTTATATTATTTGAAATATTCTTTTATTGTTGTAATATGGTTCTGTGTTACTGTAAACTTCTTCTGTCTTAAGAAGAAGCAGGTGGATTTTATTTAGTTCACAATAAATATTTACAACCCTGATATTTTAGGCTGCAATTCAAACCTCCCCTGCCTGGGTTTATAGGATGGCGCCCTGCTACTCATGGAAACAGAGGCAGATGGCGGGGGCAGTAAGACTACTAAGACAGTCTAGAGCTGGTGCAGCAATCAGATCCAGACTGGGCATAATGCTGTCATGTGCTGGCAGTGAGACTAGTTTAGCTCCTCCCCACCTTCAAAATGCCCTGTTTCAAGATCTTCTGCTGATAAATATCTAGTGGGCATCTCACTGACGGCACTCCTGCCTGCATGTTACATGGGCCAAAGGGGGAGTGCCACTCTGTCAGTGATACAGGGGACTGATCCAGAAGAACTGGAGGAACACATCCAACCAATCTAATATCAACCCCCCTAGCCTGCTGCAAAGGAGGCTGGATTGCTCTGTTACATAATGACAAGAAAGAGCACCAGTGCTTTAATTTGACCTGCAAATTTGTTGGGTTGGATTTTAAAAAAAATAAAAATGTCTTACAATTAATAAATTAATTAATACTTTCTTTTTAAAATATCTATTAGCTTTGGTGAACTACATTTGACAAAATCTGAATTTTGACTAAGATCATGAGCTGCTTTTTTTTTTTTTTTTTTTACAAAAAAGTAAAACATCACAGTGATTTTAATATTATTCCACGGAGAATAAAACATCCCAGATTCATCACACAATGCTGTATTTTTTTCCACACAGAGACTGTAATGTTTTTGAAAATCTTTTTGCTATTTCTCAACTCAAAACTGTCTTCTCAATGTCATGCAGTTTTAAGAAAAGTTAGTATTAATTAATGCTTTCTGTGAGAGTTTTGTTTTCAGCACAAAATTAAAGTTTGTAGCTCTTTGTGCTTGGTTGCATGGAATTCCAAGGCTAAACATTAAACGCCATGGGAGTGAACCATCTGTAGTTCATAGTTTATTGAATTCAGTTTCTTAGATTCATAGTTCTGTGTGTAAATTTCAGAAATAACTTTTTTTAAAAAAACAACAACAAAACTTTATACCTATAGTTTCTTTTTCTTTGTCAACTCAAGTAGTTGGATGGAATGATGATTCCATTTACTCCTGAATTGCCTCACTGAAAAGTGATTACTTCTGAAACTTTTGGGTGATATTTTAAGTCAATTGATTTCAATGTGTCTACTCTGAGTACGACTTTTATATCACCCTTCCCCACCCCCTACTTCTCCTATCCTATTCTGTGTCCGGGTTTTTTTTGGGGGGAGGGGGTGACTGTTCAGATATTAATATTAGCTTACTGCACACAAAATGTGGACCTTTATTAGTATGACAAACTGAAAGCAGACCTTTCTGTCCATAAAACAACTAAGCAAAATTGCAATTCAACTTACCAGCACTTGTAGCTGTGATCCTAGACCCATGTCTCAGCAGGCGAATGCACACATCTTTGCTACAATGGTTAACCATTCGCAAATGAATACTTCTCCTGGTTTGGATTTTGACTAGGCATTTCACCATATTGAATAATTGCTGTTATTTTCTGTGGCAGCCTTATGAACTAGTCACCCATACTGGCTGTGACCTTTGCTAAGTTTCCACTGCGTTCAGGCTGGGAGAGTCCTGCTGAATGAATCAAATAACAGGCTTCGAACACAGCCAATAGAAATAGCCCACCAGAGAACAGAGTAGAAGGCTATTTTTAGAGCTTTCCAACTGTCTTATAATACACAATACAATTAACTTCAAATACCAACCATTTCCTTAGCAGTTGCTAGTAAACAGCTGCACCGCACATACCGGTCTAAAGCCTTTAAACTAGTTTACTGCACAATCATGCAGAGTAGCGGATCAACAGGCAGTAGAACAACTCTCATATTTAAGTAAAAGCAAATTGTATTGACCTCTCAAGCATCCTCACTAAGCAGCCGGCTCTTCCGTTTCTTTAATTCTTACTTCAAGCTTCTAGTGGTAAGGTATAATGAACGAAGAAATTAAAAGGTTGCATTTAATCACTAAAATGTCAGAGAAACAATTGTGACTTTAATATTTTCAGGTTTTCCATTGTCGGGATTTTCGGCACAGTAACCATATTTAAGGGTTTAGAGTGGGGTGTGCAGTCTTTACAGTTTACTAGCAACTGCTAAAGAAAAGACTGGCACCTGAAGTTTATTATATTGTGCAGAAAAAAATGACCTGTGCAAAGCGAAGAGTGATAGCAAAGCACCCGGGACATGGCTGCAACATCCGCTACATTTTCTAGAGCAAACCCATTCTGCATTGTAGAGAAAGAACTAATCTGCAACGGACAGAAATTCTGATCTAGTTCTTCTTGCCAGGCCAAACTATTGACCACAAAAGGGTTGGATATGTAAAAGTAAAGTAAACATAAAGGACCCATGGATGGTTAAATCCAGTCAAACTTGACAATGGGGTGCGGCGCTCATCTCGCTTTCAGGCGAGGGAGCCGGTGTTCATCCACAGACAGCTTTCTGGGTCATGGGGCCAGCAGGACTAAGCCGCTTCTGGCGCAACGGGACACCATGATGAGTGCCAGAGCACATGGAAACACTGTTTACTGATATGGACATCTCTTCAGCATGTGACACTCTATATGTGAAACTAACACACAAGGAGTGACGAGCACACCAAATTCCAATCTGCACAAGTTGGAGGGCGAGGTTCTGAAGGTAATCATTACCAGAGGACCTCTGGTAATCATGGATGTTCCCTGTGTGATTAAGAACCCTGGGCTCCAAATCTCTATAGGCAAGGGGTCTTCAACCCTCCCAATAAAATATTTGAACCCCCCCCCCCAAAAAAAGTTGATGGACATTCAAATACTGTATGTGCACCGCTTCATGTGATTGATTATGGGGGAAGGGCTTACCTGCCCCCCTCCAATATTTTATTCAAGTTGGCACCCCTGGTTGTGAGGATGAGGGAGAACCACGTATGCCACCCTAAGTTCCCATGAAGAAAAGTGGAACATATAAGCAAATAATAAAATAATAAATAAAGTTTATTATTATTAAAGTTTGGCAAAAGATAAGACATTAGGAAGAAAGCACACTCTGAAGAGTTGATGTTTCTTGAATAGCTGAAGGCAAAAATCTGGCCTGGGTAAAATACAGCAGAATCTGGGGCCATCTGTGTGTCCCATCTGTCAATTGTTATGCTGAGTCGTTGAGAGTTTAGGGGAAATGCAACTAGGAGTGCAAAAAGAACAGACTGAGTCTCCTGGAGAGGATTACAGCACTATGGTAGGATACAGGTGTTGTGCGTAGAGATGGGGGAGGAATTTGAACCTACCTAATTTACACTTTCCCAAACAATATGCAAACCGAAATGCAGCCATCCTTCAAGATTCACACTTTTTTGAATTTTGTAGTGCAGATTTCCAGCCAAGTAATGTGTGCAAAAATGCATGTACTAGGGTAAACAGTAGATAAAAATGCATATATTAGTAATATTTAAAATGTGTTACATTAGGAGATATTGCCTGGTTAAAAAAAAATGCAGAACAGGTAGAATTGCTCTGAAAAAATGTGTATATTAGGAGGAATTTGCTGAAGTGTTTTCACCAGGACTTTAAAAGAAACTGCAACCTTACATGGAAATGTGAAGAGCCAATCTTAAGGTTCTAAAAATGAAAATCTTGCCCATCTCTAGCTTCATGCAGAAAGTCTTGGGTGTAATCACCAGAATCTTCTGGAGAGACTAGAGTTAAAACCTAGAGAGCCACTCCCAAATAGTTTAATAGGACAATGTCAGCTTGGAATGTGGCAGCTTCCTATGTTCTTATGAATTATTCTATCTCAAAGGAAAAGTTAATAAGGGTCAGGTTAGATGTAGAATGAGGAGATAATGTTTGACTCAAAATTATCATGCTGTCCACAATCCATCAGACAGAACCAATGCCATTTTTGCAAGTCAGCAAAAGACATGTTGAGTCCCACAAATGGCAATTTTGTTTACTATGCATACCATGTTCCATTGGAACCTCTGTTTCTACTAGGCAACAGTAGAAGGCACAGACAAATTTCAGAGTGTACATGAGCAATTATGTTGATTTCATTTCCCACTCGAGCATTTCAGTGGATTCTCCATTAACTGTCTCTTTCTGGGGAAGAGGAACAACTGCTTTGGACTGTTGTGTCATATTTTCAGACACAGCATCCCTGTGTCATCCTCTGATGCAAAAAAACACCCCTTGGAGCAGTTTCTAGGATATAAAAAGCAAGTGTCTAACTGCCAACAAGTGGTGCTGATGTGCTATTTTTATAATGCATAAAATCATAAGGGCCTCACCAAGTTATTAACATGTTCCCTAATTCATAGACAAGCCTCCCGAGGTGAGCAAATGGATCGATGAAGGTGGTGAATTATGTTCAAGGTCAAGAGATACACTTGTGTAAAATAAATAAAAAAAATCGTATCATATTACATGGAAAAACCCACATATGGAGGGCTGAAGAATTTGTGCTGAAATGTATAGCCTGAAATCATACAGCTGAGTCAGCCACACACATTCATAGCCATTAAATCAAACTGTCTACAAGCAGGAAACAGATCCTTTCTCTTCACAAATGCACTCCTCGTGTTGAAAATCATTACTGCGGTCAGGTGTCAAAGACATTTCTGGCGACTGAATTCCAGCCGTCATCTGTGTTCAGGCCTGGTTGCTTCAGTGACACCAAACATACAGAAAACAATCCTCGCTGAAGCCACGGAGCTAAAATAACCTTAGCTCTCATTCAGAAACAACAGCCAACAAATCTGTTGTTTTAGCCTGTCTCTTTGGAAGATGTGGCCCTCTGTTTTTAGGTAATGCTTGCTAATGATTTCTCCCACTTTCTCTCTCTCTCTTTTTGGAAAATTCATATTTTTGAAAATTCACTGCTCACATGCACACACCTATAATTTTGCTCCCTTCAGCAACTGGTATTCAGAGGCATATTGCTTTGGAACATTTCTGCTCCATTTAGCTATTGAAAGGCTTGCCTTAGTATCTTGCTGGTTAAATGTGGCTTCTTTGCAGCGGAAGTGCTAGCTTTGCTGAATACATATAGAGCTCTCCATAATGCACGCTCTATTTTTGTGAATGTCATCTAGATCCTTAACAACAACTGCATTAAACCAAGGCTACACGAGCACCAACTTGCAGCAATGCCTACTATTTCAAGAACATTTCCTTATGTGTATTAATGGTTGGGGGGTGTCCATTGAAATATGTACTTTGCTCCCACTCTCCAGAATTAGAAGTGCACATCTTTGCATTTTAAAAGAGGCACAGGCTATTCCTATTGCTGCAAGGCATCCCAAGGCATCTGTACAATTACTGTATTTGTTGCTCTATAAGACTCACCTTTTCCCTCCTAAAAAGTAAGGGGAAATGTGTGTGTGTCTTATGGAGCGAATGCAGGCTGCGCAGCTATCCCAGAAGCCAGAACAGCAAAAGGGATTGCTGCTTTCACTGCGCAGAGATCCCTCTTGCTGTTCTGGCTTCTGAGATTCAGAATATTTTTTTTTCTTGTTTTCCTCCTCCAAAAACTAGGTGTGTCTTGTGGTCTGGTGCATCTTATAGAGCGAAATATACGGTAACTATCACCTACTGTTGCAGGACTGGGGCTAACCCACCATATAACTGAGAAGGGGTGGGGGTACTGCATATCTATACTATGGACCAGCAGCAAAGCCCCTGTCATCAGGACAGCAACCTTTTATAAGGAACATGAGATCACAGAGATCCAAGGTGATTCCAGCAGCTTCATGTGGACTGTATTAATAGTTCATGACTCACAGAATCCTCTTGGATAGAGATTTCAAAAGCACCAAGCCCTTCACGAATCTAATGACTAAGGGAGAATATACTGCCAATTTATTCATGGCAGTCTGCAGAAGCAGATATGGGAACATAGGAAGTTGCCTCCTACAGAGTCAAACCATTGGTCCATCAGCTCAGCAATGACTGGCAGCAGGTCTTCAGGGTTTCAGACAGGCTTCTCTCCCAGCCTTAGCAGGAGATGCTGGGGAATGAACCTGGGGGGCTTCTGCATACAAGGCAGATGCTTTATCACTGAGTTATAGCCCTCCCTCTGGACCAAACTGGAATAAGCGTGATAGCAAGGCCAGAATGCAGTATGTTGAAAATCCTGTACTACTCTTATTCCCCAAATGACCAGTGTTTAAACCGAAGTAGCAATCTTCAGAGAAAGGTTCAGGGTTCTGGAAAATACCACTGTGAGTAATCCATAAATCCAGTCCCCAAATAATAATAATAATAATAATAATAATAATAATAATAATAATAATAATAATAATTTATTTATACCCTGCCCATCTGGCTGGACTTCCCCAGCCACTCTGGATGGCTTCCAACAAAATATTAAATGCATCAAACATTAAAAGCTTCCCTAAACAGGGCTGCCTTCAGATGTCTTCTAAAAGTCTGGTAGTTGTTTTTCTCTTTGACATCTGCTGGGAGGGTGTTCCACAGGGCGGGCGCCACTACTGAGAAGGCTCTCTGCCTGGTTCCCTGTAACTTGGCTTCTCACAGCAAGGGAACCACCAGAAGGCCCTCGGCGCCGGACCTCAGTGTCCGGGTAAAACGATGGGGGTGGAGATGCTCCTTCAGGTGTACTGGGCCGAGGCCGTTTAGGGCTTTAAAGGTCAGCACCAACACTTTGAATTGTGCTTGGAAATATGGCCATGTTTTAATGAGGAAGACAGTGTACACTATGTCTGCCTGATTCTTCATCTATCACACAAACAAATGCATTTTTTAACCCAGTAGACACACACATATATATCTGCAATATATATATACAGTAGTTATTTAGCCAGCCCTCCTCTAGCCACCAAATGCCCAAGACACCCCAAAGCATCACTCACCGAGACACCTGGGGGCACGAACACAGGAGGGAGAATCATGCGGTACGGAGAAGGAGCCAGATTCCCAAGCTGCCAGGCTTCCAGGGAGGAACACAGGGATGGGGTCATGCTGGACCAGGTGAGAACTGATGGCAGGGTCTTCCCCTGCCAGAGTATAAAAGGAGCAGCAGCAGTGAGAGCAAGATCCCAGCCGGAGAAGCTTCTCAGCCACCCAGCTAAAGAAGCTGAAGACTTTTTAAAGTTTAGGAAGGTCTAAGGAACCAGTAAAAGAAAAAAGCCAAGGAGGCTTTCAGGATAGGAATAATATCAGCTGCATGCTCTGAAGGAACACATTAAAAAGAAAACCTGAGCTTTCGTTAAACTGTGCATTTCATGTAGGGACAAAGGTAGAAGATCGGGGAGAAAGGAGGGAGGACTGGAGATGGGGAAATTCCGTCACATACATCCACATCATGAAAGCTGGAAATAGGGGATGTTGCCCAGGAATAACAAAATAACGGGAGAACTGTGAAGTTAGGACAATAATATCACCACCTATACCACCCTGTGAAACAAATAAGTTTAGATGTTGCAGCTCCGCATTAAAGAAAGAGAAAGAGATTGAACAGCACAGTTCCACTCTGATGGTGCTTAGTTAATATCAGTTCACATACAAACCTTCCTCCCCAACCATCTTCAGTAGACTCTATTGCTGCTTCTATCACATGCTTACTAAAATAGCCCTTACTCTTTCTTCCTAATAGTACCTTTCCTTTGATACTGCAAACAAAAGAACTTAAGAAGAGCCCGCTGAATCAGCCCAGTGGCGCATCTAGCCAGCATCTGGTTTTCACAGGAGCAAACAATATGCCCATGGAAGCAGACAGGACCCCCCGACACAAGAGCACTCTTCCCACCTGTGGTTTCCAGCATCTCGTACTCAGAACTAGACAGCCTCCAACAAAAGGAAGACACTCTAGTGCCACCTGATATTCTAATGGACTTTCCCAATCCAACCTGGGCCTATTAGGTTTCTAAACAGAATCCACTTGAAAGTACACAAAATCCAGGCTATTTGTGCCCATATGAGTAAATGTGGTTATACTGCACTCTCACCATGAGGCTTTCAACAAGAAAAGTCAATGCGTTCACTGGACAATGGAAGTCTCAGATTCTGGGTTCAAATCCCAGTTCAGTCATGAGACTCAATGGGAAGCCTTGTACAATTTGTAATCCCTCAACCTAAGTGTTGCCTCTGTAGAATGAGGGTTCTACTTCACAAGATTATGATACAAATGAAGGAGTCCCAGTTCTTACTCTTTATGTTAGGCCTGCAGTAGCCTCTAATATAAGCAAAAATAGCTGAAATGTTTCATTTTCAAACACAGAATACTCATTTTATGTCAGGTTCCTGTTGGAAGACCAGACAAATGCTAGAACATTAGCAGTGGCAAAGTTTTTATCGGTGGTTGCAAGAACCAATGATCCTTATATTCTGAAGAAAATGCTTGTTTAACCTGGAGGTAGGCTGTATGAATTGTGTATTGCTTTGTAACGATTTATTGGGTCTCTGGACCGTAATAAAGATTGTTGTTGTTGTTATTTTAAAAGTGGTGCTGCTGTTTCCTGTTACTCCAGATGAAAAGGATCCTTCAGGATTGCTGTACATCTCTCAAAAATTAAATTAGAATTCTATGCACAAAATCTGCTTGGTTTGGACTATTTTTTGTATGCTCTGTATGTGTGTGTGAGAGAGAGAGAGAGAAAGAGAGCAAACAAACAAACAAACAAACAAACAAACAAGCATCAAGAACAGACTTGCCTTCATCAGAGAGGACATCTTCCTGATCATTTGAGGCTGGAAGGAGAGGTTGCAAAGGCTCCATGTTAATTATGAGCTGTTTGTTCAAAGAGTGAGAGCTGCGACTCTGAGTAATGTTGGTTCTGAGAAGAAGCGGGAAATGAGACCTTATTCACCAATAAACACTTGGCAATAAATAAAACCCCAATATTTCAAAGCATATAACAAAGGCATGGCAGGGCCAGTTAGTGCCAGTCTATCGTCTTCATAGCGTTTCTTTGTTCAGAAACACTTTAAGAGCATTTTGTAAAGGTCTACCTTTCCTTATTTTACACAGTCCCTAGAATATTATTGTGTGATATTTGGTCAGCAGGAAAATGAGGCATGTAAAATGTGAAATAATGAAAAGCAAGGAAATAGCAATTGGGGGAGGGGGGGAATTCAATGGTGAGCCCAGTCTTCACTGTATAGATTTTAGTGAGATCAAATATGCTCACCTTATTTTTACACCTTCCGAGCCCAGGCAGTAAAGAGGTTTATGTCTAGATTCATTTCACCACCTTCTGGCCAATGCAGTGTTTATAGTGGCCAATGATTGTGGCTCTGCTCAATTATTATTTTTCTTGTTTGGGGAGCATTGGGATTTTCTGAAATAGAAGCTGGGCTTCCAAGTTACGAGGTTGTGGTTCCTTTGCAGGAATGGGCCAGAAAACAGAAAAAGAAACCTTATAGTTGCTTTCTGCTTTCCTTGCAACTTCCTACCCAAGAGTCAGCAAACTTGCGAGAAGCCAAGTTACAGGGAACCAAGCAGAGGGCCTTCTCGGTAGTGGCACCTGCCCTCCCATCAGATGTCAAGGAAATAAACAACTACCAGACATCTGAAGGCAGCTCTGTTTAGGGAAGCTTTTAATGTTTAATAGATTATTGTATTTTAATATTCTGTTGGAGGCCGCCCAGAGTGGCTGGGGAAACCCAGCCACATGGGCGGGGTATAAATAATAAATTATTATTATTAGTAGTAGTAATAGTAGTAGTAGTAGTAGTATTATCATCATCATCATCATCAAATATACACTGTGTGACTTCCTCATTTGGGAATACATGTCAATTTTACTATAGTTCTTTGGTCTAGAAGGTATAGGTGACATTGGCAATGCTGGCATGAACTAGGATGATGACCAATTTGGCAGCCAAGAGCAAGAGCTCTAAGGGCTTCTCTGGACATTCACAGTCATTTTTGCTAGCGGAATTTAGATGACAAAGTACCTGTTCACTTCCGGTGGCTCCCTCCGAATTTTAGAACTTGCTTCAACAACCTCTTTTGCAACTTTCCCACTATAACAAAACACAAAGTTTAACATATGAGCTATTTGAAAGACTGAGATGTTATGTGCAGTAAGGTAACTGAATACTTCAACCAATCAATATCTATATTTAAAGGATATTAGCCTATACAGTGGTACCTCGGGTTAAATGCGCTTCAGGTTACATACGCTTCAGGTTATAGACTCCGCTAACCCAGAAATAGTACCTCGGGTTAAGAACTTTGCTTCAGGATGAGAACAGAAATCGTGCTCCGGCGGCGCGGCGGCAGCAAGAGGCCCCATTAGCTAAAGTGGTGCTTCAGGTTAAGAACAGTTTCAGGTTAAGAACGGACCTCCGGAACGAATTAAGTACGTAACCAGAGGTACCACTGTATAATGGTGATCTATATTTAAAAATTAATTCAACTCATTTGAACCAATTGCAGCTAAAATCCCAGCTTTATTTACAAGAAGAATATGGAAACTTCAGCCTTACAAATGCTGTTGTACTCCCCACGTTGATCACCCCCAGTGAGAGTGGCCAGTGGTTCAGGGAGTTGATGACCAGGAAGATATGGAAGACCACAGCTTATAGATTTCTGATTTACAGCAGAGGTTCTATCTGTGGTTAGTTGCAATATGGCCCTTGCCCACTAAACACAATGTGCCTTCATCTTCTCAAACATTTCATATGAATAATTGGTGAAGGAATGTTTCCTCAGAAGCAAGTCTCTCTGAGTCCAGCAGAACTTAAAGTAAAGGGTAAAGGGACCCCTGACCATTAGGTCCAGTCATGGCCGACTCTGGGGTTGCGGCGCTCATCTCACTTTATTGGCCGAGGGAGCTGGCGTACAGCTTCCAGGTCCTGTGGCCAGCATGACTAAGCCGCTTCTGGCGAACCAGAGCAGCGCACGGAAGCGCCGTTTACCTTCCCGCCGGAGCGATACCTATTTATGTACTTGCACTTTGACGTGCTTTCAAACTGCTAGGTTGGCAGGAGCTGGGACCGAACAACGGGAGCTCACCCCGTCGCGGGGATTCGAACTGCCGACCTTCTGATCGGCAAGTCCTAGGCTCTCTGGTTTAACCCACAGCGCCACCCACGTCCCGCCAACAGAACTTACTCCCAAGTAAATGTGTGTAGAATTACAGTCTTGGTCTCCAAGTTCACTCCCCCCTTCCAATATTTATATCATCCTTCAATCATCTCCCTAAGGCAGTTTACAAAAAGGAATAAAGCAAATAAATGTAAATGCCCCAAAAGCATAGGTAAGGTAAGTTAGAGTAACTTACCCTAACTAAGGTAAGGAAGATCACAGATGGAAAGTTTCCCATCACATCGCTGGCAGCTCCCATTGCCCCATCCTAGACATTGCTACAAGGATAAGAAAACACTTACTTGTATCGAAATCTGCTGCCTTTAAAAAATATTTTGCTGCTTGACACTGTCTTGATTTGGCTTGATTTTGCATACCTTCAAGGAGGAAAAGCAAAGCAGATGCAGTTACATTTCCAGGAAGATGGGGGGAAAGGGATGCATTAATACACAAATGTTAGCACTATCACTTGCAGACTCCTTGCTATGTTGTTTCAATTTCCAGAGAGGTAAGAAAATCAAAGCAACTGTAATGGTTATGTGGGGTTGCTCGTGCGTAAGTTGCCGCCACTCCTGGCTAGGTAGCCTGGTTAAACCTTTCCTGGCTGGACAGCCCTTTACTTCGTGGCTGTTCAGTCGCTAGCAGAATCCGTCAGTGGGTGTTTCTTGAACTTCTTCCAGCAAAGTAGTTCTTTGACGCCAAGTCTACGCCTACTTTCCCTGCGCAGAAGTCTTCTGCGCAGGGTGTGTGTGGGTAGCGGAGGACCTGTGCTCTCCCCTCTGGTCTCCAGCGAAGAGTCCTGGAGCCCCCTCTCCGATTCCCCCATCCGCCCCCCTTTATCCCCGGTGTTACGCTGATTTCCTTCCCCGGCTGATGAGTCCCCTCTCTCCCTGCTTGGTCCTTCTCCAGCATCGCTTGGGAGCCCTGCCTCCACTTCTGGCTCCGATGTCAGTTCCCTGACAGCAACCTTTACAGAGTACATGTGCTTTGAATGATGTTTAATAATATTTTTCATTATAAACATGCAAGTTGCCACCTCCCTACCCCCCATTATTAGAGGGAGGGGTATATAAAAGCCAGCATGCAGACAGTCTAGTTCCAGTGCAATTCCTGTTCTGCCTTTCAAAATTGGGTTCAGTCCTCTGTCAACCAAATCCACTCCATGCACTCAAACATTCCAGTTTCAGAGTCATTACATGCATTTCCTAAGTGGAAGGTCTTTAGAAAGAACAGCCTTGTCTCTTGGTGGTTAATAGTGACTTCTTGCTCAGGTACGTTGCTCAGTTACTTCTTGCAAAGATACACATGCATTTACAGTCAGGACATATGTAATTCCATGTAGGTATGATGTCCGCAAGCCTGGGGAGCCCAGCGGGAGTTCCTGCGGGCTCCCAAGGCTTGCGGATAGCAGCCTCCAAACCCGACCTGGTTTGGAGGCTGGCGGTGGGGAAAGCAGCGCTTCTCCCCACCGCTAGCCCCACAAGCTTGGGGGACAGCGTCCGCATTCCCGCTTTTCCCCGACCTGGTCTTTGGGGCTGGCGGTGGGGGAAAGCAGTGCTCCCCCCCCCCGCCAGCCCCAAAGAGCAGGTCGAAAGGAACCCAAAGCCTCCAGAGCCCAGCAGGTGAACGCACCTTGAACACACAGAATGCACCTTGACTTAGATGGGGAGAACAAGGGGAATTTTTTTCCCCCTGTTCTCCCCCTCCTATGGTCCAGTGCGTCCAATAGAGTGAAAAATAATAAGGAACTGAGGTTACACAAACCAGAAGGTATGGTTTGCATCCCAGAAACTTGAAATGGCCAGCGGCCCACTGGTTTCCCAGGCTGCACCACATTTGAGGAGAAAACCATGTCTCTGCTTTGCTCATTTCAACTGCATGACTTACAGCAGTATATCTCATAACTGTCAGACTTCCTTGCACTGACTTCATTTATAGGCACAATGGAGCTTTAGGCAGAAACTGGTGGTGCTTTGAGGCAATGTACAAATGCGAAGCCTAGTATTTCTTGTATTTTGTGTAAATACTGCTTGGCCGTCTCCTGTCTCCAATGATTTCCTTGCTTTGATTATCTCCTTTTTACCCTTTGCCATGCTAATGTGTGCCATAAATCCCCTTTTTCCCAGAGTTTCAGAGACAGAACAGCACTGTGACAGCTCTGGGTGGCAAATGCTAAATTGTTGCATGTGTGAGGTGATCCTTTAAAAATATTGTTTTTTTATAAAAACGAAAACTTATTCTGCTTTGTGTCTAAAGAACATGGACTGAAGGAATTTCTTCGCTTCCAACATCAAAGCCACCGTACCAATTGATGTAGATATCACCTGAGGCTGGACCATCACTAAGCTGATGTGCAAAACAGTCAAAGTGCTTTTTGTTATTATAGCATGGTCACTGAACATGAAAGGAATCTCTCACTGCTCTCTGCTCATCTACACATTCTGCATCATAACCTGGGATTACATAGATTTGCTTACTTGTAAAAAGCCTGGTTCTCCACTCCACACTTCCAGAGATGTTTGCAGGCTGCTGGTGTAGAGGTATGGAATGACAACATAGCCTTTTTCTATGTGTTCAAAGAAAAATTAAACAAAAGTAGATAAACAGTTGACTTCTTCAAGCTGGGGAAGGGCCTACAACTTAGAAAATCTGAAGTGTGGGCTCTCTGATCCACTAGGTCTCTTCTCTCCCCCCCCCCCCCCGTCTCCAAATCTAAGAGTTCCATGATCTATACCACAGACTGCTGATGTCTTTCCATCTTGCCTCCATGTTTACCCAACATGGAGCCTGGTTGCCTTCTGCTTTTTCTAGACCCGCTTCCTAGAGCAGTCTAGGGTATATTTTGGTAAGCCCCTGGCCTCCTGCTGTGTCACTTTGTATAGATTTCCCAGTTGGGATTTTTGAAAAACATAAAAAGTCCAGATACAGAAACTTTGAATTGGCAAATTTGTAATAGTGCTGACATGGTTTCATTTCTGAAGATTTGCTACTAATAAGATTATTGCCCCAACTCTTCTTATATGAAGTGTAAGTTAAGTAATGAATATGCATAAAAATAAACAATAAAGAAGAATACTTTGCAACAGGCTATATAGATTTCCTAAGTTTTTTTCAGTTGCATTTTTCTCTGTCTAAAACTAGGCTACATTTTATAAGAGGAAATTCTATATTTAATTAAAAGCATAAGTTGACTGCTTCACATATGCAAGGTAGAAGCTTATTTTGTAAGATCAAGAACAAACATGCTTGCTATCCATTAGAAATGCACAAATGTTAAATTAAAATATTTTAGTATTCAGGGAACTTAAAATATCCAACCTCTTTCTGAATTCCAATCACATAGAAGGTCTTTCCTTCAAACTTTAATTTGCAGACATCACACCTATAAAAAGAAAGCACTTTAAATAAGGAAAATACATTACTTTTTTTTTTACAATTGGCAGTTTCATGAAACTATAGCCAATTCATAAACATTCAGAATAAGCTGCTGTGAAATGAATTATTTTCAGTGCGAAGGGTAAGGACAGCTTATTAAAACCCATAGCATAAGACAAACTGAACAGTTCAATATATTTCTTAATGCTGTGCATTCAATAAATTGGATTGAAAACTTGTGAGTAGGGGCATTATTTTTAATTTTTGAATGGTTCCAAGGAGAATAAGATCTATAGTGGCTTATATCTAACCCTGCACAGAGTTCTGCTTGCATAACTAAACTTCCCCATATGCCCCCAAAAGCTGCTCCAGGGGGGCCCTAAACCACCTAAAACAGATGTTTAAGGTGTGCAGTGGGCTGCAGGGAAGAGAAGGGGGTGATCTTCATTGTAGAAGCAGAACAGCAGCAGCACTGGCTACAACTCGAAGAAAGGAAACCAAAAAAGAGCAAGCAGGGTTGGGGAACCTTTTAAAGGGACATATTCTGGGGGTGGTCAGTGCCAAAGGCCAAAGTGGGTGGAACAATAGATGTGGCTCTTAACCTTTGTACATTAGGCTAAAATTCAGCCATGCGAAAGTCAGAAGGTTCTACACACGTGCACTTTAGGAGGAAGAGCAGGGCGTTGCCAGTGGAGAGTCCCAGGGGCCTTATGAAGAGGCCTGGAGGGCCACATTTGGTCTCTTCTGGTTTTGAAGATATTAATTTGGGGAACAGCAAAATATGTTAATAAGGTGCTCTTCCCACATCAGGATATTTTTAATTCTTGGGAGGTAGATAGTTGGAAAACGAGAAGTAATGAACAGATGATGCACAGACAGGTATAATACCCTTAAAACATTCAATTACAGATCTCTTGTATTGGTTAAAGCTTTATACTTAAAAATGGGTTGATGAGCATTCCTGTGTTGGGTTTGGTATTTTCAGTCCAAATATGGACAAGTCATCAGAAATTTCATGGACTTACTAATAAGCCTGACCTGCTGAGTTCACTGAGACTTAATCAAAGGTACAATGGAAGCCTCATTACTTAATTAAGTGTATATCCAGATTTCATTTGCTGTATATCCACATTTCAGACAGAAGATTGAAATCAACCAGAGATAAAGGAAAGTTACAGAATTTGCACCTAATTAATAAATTGCCCTGTTGCCCTTGTTTACAAACTTTCATGCCAATGCATCGTATTTATTTGTACAAATCATGAAGACATAACTAAGTTATATATTTTTATTAGCACACTTCAGCTTTAATAGCTCATGCTTCAGGACCCTTAAATGCATGGAATAAAGCATTAAAATAATAATATTAATAAAAAAATATTATTTATAACCCTAACCCTGCCCAAACTGGCTGAGTTTCCTCAGTCACTCTGGGTGGCCTACAGTACACATAAAAACATAGGCAATTAGTGCATTTTAACAAAGAAGGTGTGCTACAGTATATTTGAAACAGGGTAGAATCATTAGTGATGCAATCTAATCATTAGTGAAGCAATCAAATGCTTGAATCGTATTCAACTCAATGAGGGTTCTATATAAAGAGGTAGCACGTGTAATTGCAGGCAAGGATTGCATTTGCATCAAAGTTGTGTCTAACTGCAATATCGTTGGAAAAACCAGGTTTGCAGTCATAAAAGTGAACCTGCCACCTTTTAGGTTTGCAGAGAGGGTGCAACCACACTGATGTTGTGTTGCATTTGTTGCTGGATTCATGCTGTAGATCTGTCATGGGGTGCAACTGGTAAAGTACTGTATGCATTATGATTTGGCTTGGGATTGTTGGGAAGAATGTAGCTTTATATATACGCACACCAAAGAAGAAAAAGAAATATCTGGGGATGAACCAGGAGGCTAAGGAGGAATTGTGTAGGTTGTACAACCTGGAACTGATGCTACTTGCACTATCCCCTGGGTTGGAGGCTGCACTGCTACAGGACTGAGAGGCAGAAAGAGAATACCTGTCAGTTTTGTAGGAGTGGACTAGATTTACTGACATTATTGATGTGGAGAGTTTGATTATTATTGAGTTTTGGCCGCTTTATAATTGTTATTATGGCTGATGTGTTATGTTGTTGTTGTTGTTTAGTCGTTTAGTTGTGTCCGACTCTTCGTGACCCCCTGGACCAGAGCACGCCAGGCACTCCTGTCTTCCACTGCCTCCCGCAGTTTGGTCAAACTCATGCTGGTAGCTTTGAGAACACTGTCCAACCATCTCGTCCTCTGCCGTCCCCTTCTCCTTTTGCCCTCCATCTTTCCCAACATCAGGGTCTTTTCCAGGGAGTCTTCTCTTCTCATGAGGTGGCCAAAGTATTGGAGTCTCAGCTTCAGGATCTGTCCTTCCAATGTGTTATAAAACATTGAAATAAAGCCCTCGTAATGGTTGTGTATGTGGGTGAGAGTGTTTGATGAAAATGAGATGTTGTGACAGCCATGATGTGAGTAGGATGTTTTTGAAAGCTAGATTATACACATTTTCTCTTTTTTAGAATTTATATTATTGTTAAATATATGTTACATCTATTGACTTGGATTTTCTCTTTTCTTAAACAGTTGCGCATATATTTACTGCATACTTGTGTACCAGGATGTATTTATTTTTTATGTAAACCACTTTGATTGTAAGTGGCCTATAAAGCATTCAAATAAATAAAAGGAAATCACTGAAATATTGTTCAGAATACAACTTCCGTGTACTTCGGTCCTGTGCCGTGGCTCCATTTGTACAGCGAGGTCACTTTCACAAGCAGAAATAGAGACGAAGCCACTTCAGTGCTTAATCTGAGACTGGATTTGCCGGGGCAGTAAATTGGAATCAGCTTCAAAAGCTAGCATAATGTTGCACTCAATCTAGTATGAGTCTTGGGCATCTCCTTCCCCTCCCTATGGGTAAAGAGTAATGCCTGATCCATATTTGAGTCACATTTTAAAAATAAAGGATTTCCTTGTTGTAGAGAAACCCATTCTTTCTGGGGATGAGTCTGGAATTCAGGGAGAAATTATGTTTGTATATGTAGTACTACTTCTCAGTGTAAGAGATATGAAAGATCTTAAGACTTGTGCCATGTTGATACTTAAAAGTACTGTAATGCTTTAACAAACCCTGAATCTCACCCGATACATCAGGCATGTCCAACTCCCAAGAGACTGCGATCTAGTCCCACTATAAAAAAAACTGGCAGTGATCTAAACATTGGACTGACCAAAGTTGTTGACCTTTTTTGGAGGAGAATTCACCAAAGCTCTTGAGGTTTTTTGGGGGGGAGGGCGATCAATCAGGATCACGCGATCAACAAGGATCAAGCAGGGACACCCCGCGATCGACTGGGAGATCACAATAGACTGGTTTGACATGACTGCTATACATGCATGAGGTTTGGAGATGTAAGTGCTTCTTTGAATGTATGGAAAGTGTCCATTTCTTTTTGCTTAGCTCCCACAACGTGGATGACCTCCTTCTATCTCACCTGGCGCTGAGTTTTGGGAAGGCTCTGGCAGGGTCCTAGAGAACTCCCACCTCCTTCTCAAATGTTGCCAAGAGCCACCATAAAAATGGCTCTTGGGTTGCATGTTGGATCACATGGTTTAAATGTGGACTAATAATCCTGGTTCTCTAAAAGCGCTTTACAATGAATATATAGAAAAAATAGCAAGACTTTCCAATGTAAGTTTTTGGAAGGGAAGAAACCAAGACATGTTAGAACATTAAAAATCATATTCAGTTAACCATTTTTCAGCTCACCATTTTAGCAAATGTATCCTTTTATTTCCCTGGAAAACAACAAAACCTGTGGCTGTGAATCCTAAAAATGTTGTGGTCCCTGTTGAATCCTTGAAAGAAAGGGGGGAAAGATAAAACAAATTAGAAACTGTAGAGGGGGTGTTCAAACATGCAGAAAATTCAATATTTGGCTACATATATTTCCTCGTATTGTAGAAGATCCTATGAATTTGCTTTTAAGCTGGTGTTCCAGCTGTTTAAGAAAGCCAGCTTGTCGCAGTTTGCCAGAATATAATCAGGTTTAGTGGGCAGCGCAGGAGGATTAACACAATGGTCATGTATAATTGTTAGCATAAAAATGTAATGTAAGTACATTTATATGATAGTCTCTCTTGCTAAGTTTTATAGTTTATACCAGTGCAAGACACTTTTGTAGCAATGGAGAGACACATAATAGTGAAGCACTATTATGCAAAAATAACAGAGCGATTTCTCCCCTCCCTTCAAACCCAAGCATGGGTGTAGCCAGAATTTATGTTAGGGGGGCAGGATATATGTTGGGGGTCAGAACTGAGCTATCTATGTTGTGATTGCCCCCTCTTCACTACGCCCATGACCCCAAGGTAGTACTGTACTATATTCCTAATCAGCTCCACTTGGTCTATTCAGGAACCTGTTTTTGAGCCTTTCCTGTCATTTTCCATGTTGACATCCAGCTTACATCAGTTTGGACTCCAACTGAGGTGGGTTTTAGATGCACTAGGAGCTGCTTTTAAGTGATGCATTCCTCACTCACCTGAGGGTCATCTCAGTTGTTGCATGCTGATGTCATTTCACTCAGTCAAATATTGGCCCAGAATGCTGATCTGCTGATTCTGGCTTTTGAATGAGTGCTAGGTCTTCTTATTAGGTAAATAAGAAGGGACCCCTGAGTGTTAGGTTCAGTCGCAGAGGACTCTGGGGTTGCGGCGCTCATCTCACTTTATTGGCTGAGGGAGCCAGTGTACAGCTTCCGGGTCATGTGGCCAGCATGACTAAGCCGCTTCTGGCGAACCAGAGCAGCGCACGGAAACGCCGTTTACCTTCCTGCTGGAGCGGTACCTATTTATCTACTTGCACTTTGACGTGCTTTCGAACTGCTAGGTTGGCAGGAGCAGGGACCGAGCAATGGGAGCTCAACCCATTGTGGGGATTTGAACTGCTGACCTTCTGATTGGCAAGCCCTAGGCTCTGTGGTTTAACCCACAGTGCCACCCGCATCCCTGGTCTTCTTATTAGACCTACATCAATGTCACTAGTTTCCTTTGCTGAAATAGGCTCAGTACCAATTTTATAGTCTAGTTTGGAGGGCTACTCGCAAGAGGGCATTTGCAGGAGAGTAGAGGAGGGCTTATGCACATTGCTCCTACCCACAAATTTTCCCCTGCAAATTTCTACCCAGCCCCCAAATTAGAATGGCAAGGAATATGTCTATGTTGGCCATTAGACTGCAACTTGAAACACAATTTGCAGATATATATATACACGAAGCCAAGCCAGAGCACAACTAAGTGCAGTACAGCCATCTTCTCAGAAAAACTCTTCACAAAGTTCAAGAGGTCAAGACACAAAGACTTTAGCAACTAATCCACACCTAATGACCCACCTAAGTGGTACTCAGGATATCACTCAAGAAATCACTCAAGATATCCCTCAAGTAATTAAGGAACAAAAGAAGAAAAGGCACACTAGCCTGGGAACTTCCTCTCTGCCCAGAACATTGGAGGCTATACACCACACCCCCTCAACAGTATTTATAGGAACTCAAACACTGAGATCCTGCTCTGTTCCAGTAACAAGAAGCCGAAAGCACCAGCCTGAAGATGACGAGTGAGACCTCGTCGAAACGTCGCCTAGACACCCCAACTTTTACACGGGAAGACACCCGAGGACACCAAAACCTGCATTCCTGTACCCGTGAAAATCTACGAAAGCATATATATATATATATATATATATATATATATATATATATAGTCTGGTACTATGTAATTTTTGTGGGATAAACAAACCACTTAAACTAACACTCAAACTGGCTTAGTAACATTGAAATTGATAGGACCAAACTGGCCTTTGTTGTCTGACGCCAAGTATGCATTTTTAATGCCTTCATACGGTTTGTCTTTAAAAGCAGTTTGGAAATATATGAAGCAAAACACAGTAAGATAAATGCTACAATTTATTTCCCAGCGCTTCTGTCCTGTAGAAGACACCTTACAGTTACAATGAAAGATAAGTTTAAGTGTACTCTGTTATCATACAGAAAGAGAAAATGCTTAATGTACTGCATTGCGCAATGTATTGCATACATTTGTTTGTTAAATTTGTATATTGCCCTTTATCTGAAGATCACGGGGTGGTTCACAACATAAAAACACACAACGAGAATGCAAATTACATAACAACAACAATACACAAAAGTAAACCAGTGCCCTCCTCTCACAAATACATTTAAAAGGCAATACTTGGCTCTTTATTTACTATTATAATGATGATCAGGCTCCCAAATTGTGCTTGACTGCAAGTGGAGGTACCTACAACTGACGACTGGCATTTTTACTATATATAGAGAGCTCCACCCATGGTAAAAAAGGTAAAGGTAAAGGACCCCTGACAGTTAAGTCCAGTCGCGAACGACTCTGGGGTTGCGGCGCTCATCTTGCTTTACTGGCCAAGGGAGCCAATATTTGTCTGCAGACAGATTTCCAGGTCATGTGGCCAGCATGACTAAGCCGCTTCTGGCGAACCAGAGCAGTGCACGGAAACTCCGTTTACCTTCCTGCCGGAGTGTATTTATCTACTTGCACTTTGACGTGCTTTTGAACTGCTAGGTGGGCAGGAGCTGGGACTGAGCAACAGGAGCTCACTCCGTCACGGGGATTCGAACCGCCGACCTTCCGATCGGCAAGCCCAAGGCTTAGTCTTTTACACCACAGTGCCACCCGAGTCCCATAGTAGGGGACCCATCCATGGTAGGCCAGTACGTATTTAATGGCATAGATAGGGGAGGGATTGAACTAAATATGGAAAATGCTAATTGTGATTAAAACAATAAAATAAATACATTACCTTGCAAGGGTGGGGATCAACACCATAGGTTTCTAAAGAATGTGCTTTCAATAATAAATTAAACTCAGCAACGGCTGGACTCTGACCCCTAAAAAAAAAGCATAATAAAAAAAATTAAAAATACAAGAAAAATCAGCCAAAGTTATCTATCATGATAGGGGAAATAGGAGATCTTTCATATGATTCTGCATGTACTCTCTCACAGCACCTAATCCCTTTGGATTAAGCCTAGATGCTCTTGACATATTCTCGGGACTCCAGTGAGCTGTGCAGTTAATCAGGGGCTATCAAGTATCCTTCAAATATTTGCTCTCTCCTGGTGCACATGGGACAGTTGGAGCTTAGTGAGAAATAAGCTGCAGTCTTGGTTTCCAATGACCTATTTCCTAAATTCATTTTAAAGAAGCACTCCTATTAAGATGTGTTTCTTTCCTGCTCTGGAAATAAACAAGCAAATAAACAAGGGTATTTTGGTCATCGCTGCCTCTCCAGGCCTAGACTTGAATCTGTCAGCATTCTTGTGGAACACTCCACTTTACGATGCGTGCATCCAAATTACGAACATGATCCAAATGGTAAACCATGTCATGCATACCTGCTGATCTGGCACCAAGGTAGTGTGTTTTTCCAAACAGCAAGGATTGACATACATACTTCAGATAAATCTACTGCACAGAGTGTCTGCATAAATGCTTTGTGGCGGTGTGAATATTATCAAAAGCCGTTAGCATTAGCCATAATTAAGGCTATGCTGTGCAGTAATCCATGCACAGAAAGCAGAGGCGTTTGTAACCTCCAGCCTCCTGACATACCCACGGGGAAGGAATCACCTAATATGCCCCATCAGCGGAAGTCCTGCACCATCTTCCCCCTGCCCCATCTTTTCCTCCCATGCCCTGAGTGTGTGGGGATGGGGTGGGATCATGGGGAAGGGATAATTCCACCTGGGAAGCTCCCTTCCACACGCCATGTGACCCAGCAATGTGGCAAGATCATTAAAATTAATGGTAGGAATGAGTTTGATCCTGCAGAACTGGTTTGGTCCCCTCATCTCTGGTTTCCTTTACTGCACGATCTTCAGCTTTTTGCCCTGGGGCAGTTGGAAGTGAATCTGTGAGATGGAAGTTTCTCCTTTATTTTGCTCTCAGTGACCGAATGGTCATCATAATTGATTTGATCACTTTAGATACTACTTCCCGGTGCACACTTCCACAGCCGTGCTTAATTTCAAAGTTATTTTTCGTTTTGCTCTTCTTCTCCCTGGGAGGGAGTGACCTCTTTATGGATTTACATTGGGGAATAGGATATTGGGGAAAGCATGGGTCCTTCTCCTTCCATGCTAAACTATCTAAAGTAAGCAAAAAAACTACTTTTTCAATGTGTGAGATATTCAACCCCATCTGCTTCCCACCTACAGATTAACTGAATTGTAAATCAGAACAAAGGTAAGTCTTCCCAATTCCCATCAGCCCCAGTCGGCAGGCTCAACAGTCAGGGATGATGGGAGCTGTTGTCCACCAACATCTGGAGGGAACCATACAGATCACTCCTGGCTTTGCAGAATGATTCACCAATATGCAGCACAGCATTTGTGCAGAGCAACTGCAGGCAGATGGGCCCAGATTTACAAAGCACGGATCCACATGGATCCTCGGGATTTTTGCATTGGGTCATCCCAAATTCATCACCAGATCACATAGCATTTCTATGGCTACAGCCTGCCCCCAAAAAACCATGCATCCACTGTTTCATGGGGCCACAATGGTGCAAAAATGTGGTTACAAAGCACAGATCCACATGGATTCTCAGGATTTTTGCACTGGGCTACCCAAACTCACCGTCAAATCACATGTCTGTGACAACAGCATGAACCACAAAAATCATACATCCACTGTTTCGTTCAGAATTTTTTTCCTCTTGTTTTCCTCCTCTAAAAACTAGGTTCGTCTTATTGAGTGAAAAATAATGCAATTGCAGGATCTGCAACTGAGAAAAACATTGTGCCCCCAAACTAAGAAATGTCCTCTGAACCTTTGGAGAGTCATTGCTAGTCAGAATGATCTGTATGTTTTAGTAGAATGTATTTATATATTATTAATGTTAAACTGTTTTTAATAATAGCTTTTTTCCTATGTTTGTAGCTGCTTCTCTTTTATCTGTAAGCCCCCTAAGTCCCTGTCAGGGAAAAAGGGTGGGATATAAATACTACTACTAGGCTAGTTGAGCCAATGGTCTAACTCAATATTAAGTCAAATATAGAATAATCAGTTGAACAGTAGTAGATAGAATTTATGTTATGCATTTGCACTCTTTTTAAAGTAGTAATGCCTCCCAGATTTGGAAATGGAATGGGCAGAAAGCCAAGAAAATGAAAATATATTAGTAATTATTAGTTTTGGATTTGCAACAACTAAAACATTTTAACCAAGGCAAACTGTAAAGAAATTGGCCACTTCACAAGCAATGTCACATGTTCATGTCACAAATGAGAAAAGGAGTGAGGACAGTAATAGAAAAAGAAATTAAATAAAGGAGGGAGTCGTTTCTGAAATTCTTAGAGAGAAAAATACAAATCTGCTTTTGCACCAGGGAGGGCTGCACTAACAATGTGGAGGAAAGAGAAGAAAAGTAAATCTGCAAACTCCACTGACTCTCAAGACAAAAAAAACCCCACACCCCACCCAATTCAAAAAAATTCTTGTTTTCCTCCTCCAAAAACTGGGTGCGTCTTATGGTCTGGTGCGTCTTATAGAGCTAAAAATATGGGTACTGTTATGTACTGAAGTTCTCACCCTGGGCCAGCAGGGGGATACTGTAGGTAGTTTCCACTCAGGTCCACGTCAGTTATTTTAGGCGGGAAACCCTGGGTTGTTGTTGCTACAATGTTGACAGCTGGCTGCCTATAAAAGCAGGCCAGCTGAGCTGTTTGCTGTTCAGTTTTTATTCCAGCTTACAAAATAAAGAGCTGCTTTGGAGAAATCGCTGTGTCGTCTGCCATGTCTACCCACTATTTAACAGGTACTTGTCTTCCTAGCTCCTAACTGTTCCTGACTCAGCTTATTTCGCTACACTAACTCAACCTACCCACAGACTCTATCCCAATTCACTCCCACTCCAACCAACCACCCAACAAACTCCTCCTCTCCGCCCTCCCAGAGCTGATTTTATAATCCCTCTGACTCCACCCCCCTGGCTTCTGATTGGGTAACCTGTTTAACTATTTCACCTCCAGCACTCCCATATGTTAACCTCACAGACCCCTTCAAGACAACTCAACATCTAAAGGTAGTTTTAAAGGCCCAAAGATGGAAACAGCTAAACAGCCTTGCACTATTGTTGCTGGAAGCAAAGGAATTTGCAGGTAAGTCTGGAAGAGCAGAATGCCTTTGCCAACTTAATAATAATAATAATAATAATAATAATAATAATAATAATAATAATAAATTTTTATTTATACCCCGCCCTTCCCGGCCAGGGCCAGGCTCAAGGAGGCTAACACTAAATATAAATTACAATAAAATGTAATAGGAAAATAGAAAAAAACAGTTAATTTGGAGGGCTCGGGACCTCCAAAGTGTTGTTATTTATGGACCTTAAGGTCTTCCGCAGGGCATACCTGTGCCTGTGCATCTCATTTGTACCAGCTTGATGCCAGCAGCATACAGGCTACCTGTGTATTGGGAGCCAACTTGCTAGAGCAACATGACACAGTAGTAGGTGATGGAACTACTATAAGGTGCCACCACAGAGACACACAAACTGCCATGAGAAATATGCCCCAGCCCCTCATTTCTAGGGGAATATCCCTAGGAAACCATTCAAGTAACGTGAAAAGGACAGAAAGTTATTTTCTTGTCAGCGTGAGTCATTGTTAAGCCAGACCATGATTCAAATGATTTCAAACTAATGCAATGAAAAGATTTCCCCTAGGCCATGGGAGGGTCTAAGCAATCCAGTCCAAAAGCTAGATTTAATATCATGCTTGCTTATAGCTCCACTGAGGGGCCAGCGGCTGAGCAATGATCTTAAGTGTGTCATAATAGTGTGAGAGGGGAAATTCTGTACAGTCTTTGCTGACGGGTTTGGAATCTGGGACAGCTGCTGGTCTCACACTTGAATTAAAAACAAATGTAGAAGTTGCAAGGATCAAAGCAGAAGAGCTGCAATCAAAACTGGGTAAGTGGAATTTAGAGGAGCAGTTGTAGCTACTATGGACTGCTTAAATAGCACACCATCTCAATAGGTACTCTTCACATTAAGTACATCTTGCTGAGAGTATGAACTTTGCGGAGATCTTTTTCGAGAAGGATAAGCAGAATTTCAACAAGCTGAAATTACAGAACCTCCACGTTGATCAGTAAAAAAGAAACACCATTTTACAATCTGTACAGCAAGCTACTACAGAAGAGGTAGGAGGACTAATTTCTCACAACCCGAGTTACAAATTGGGGTCATTATCCATAGAAAGAGACATTCTAGACTTAACACCGCTATTTTTCAAATGGCATTTGTAAATTTATCAGACCTTAAAACAGAGAATACAGCAGGACTCTAAACAACTTAGGAACAAAAATCCTTTTCATATTTATTGACACCTTCAAATTCAACAGCCTCTTTCACATCTCCTCAGCAGGAAAGAGACATTATAAACCAATAGCTGGATCGCAGATCTAGAAAGAAAGTCCACATTATTTAAAATGTGCGCTTTTAATACTGAATGACTCCAATGTTCCAATGTGTATCCAGAAAATAAAATCAGGATTTTCAAAGCACTTACTGTACACTTGGTGACTAGTAGCCACTAGTGTGTGAGCTGACTATATTGAAAAGCATTGCGTGAAGCGAAATTAAAAGTTCTGTCTGAAGTTAGATATGTGATGGCCCTGTTGGAATTCTGCCTGGGTCAGAGGAATGTGTCACAGCGTAGGCACCGGCAGATATTCCTTGGCGACCTCCCCGCTGCTACTCCCGGCAGATAAGCAGCTAGGTCTCGGCGATTCTTCCCAGAAGTGTGAGAAGAACACACGGTTCATTCTCTCTCCCCTTTGGTGTCCCCCAGGGAGGGGAAAGATGCAGACAGAAATCTATTTACATCCTTTATTTCTGTCTCTTATATCAGTACAGAGAAAACATGTCTGCACTCAACAGCAGTAAGAATAAACTCCACCCATGTACTTCCAGTACGGGTCATATGACACACACATACTGAGCTAATATCCGGTGCTCAGTACAGAATGGACTGCCCCTTTGTTCCCATGGCAACAGTCACAAACATCCTGTTTGGCTTTCCAGCCACAAGCAGCTGATTGAGCTGCTAGAGCCTTTGCTTGCTGCAGCATTGGTGCTTTATGATAACAGGCCCATGTACACATTGCTGCTACTAGTACAATTGTAAGGATTTCTATCTGTCTCTTCTAACGAGTCAAGACAATGCTCTGTGAAGAATCCCAGAAGTGGTTGAAACCATGCCATGCAATAGTAGATAAAAGTGTTAGCCTTCCACATGACTCCTATGTTTGTTGAACAGACAGTGATGGACTAGGACAGGGAAGGCCTTCCCTCACTCAGCCATATGCCTTTGAGCTGCTCACTCTTTCTCAGTCTAACCAATTTCATAGGGCTTCTGTAGGGTTAAAATGGGAGGGAAGAATGGGTTGTACCTCAAGATTGCCTAAGTTAAAGTTTTCTCCTCTCACCCCGCCCCCGGTAACACAGCCCAGCAATGGCCCCAGATCCTCTGGAAAATATTGAAAGGAAGCTGCTGGGGTGAGAAAAGGAAACATTGTTGTAGGATCGAACCCCCTATGTCTGCCTTGAGCTTCTTGGAGGTAAAAATGCATGAAATATCTATGAAGGTTAATCCCTCTGAGCAAAACTACATTAGAACCAGCATTTAGCCACAATGGTATGTATGTATGTATGTATGTATGTATGTATGTTTGCTCCCTAAAATTGCTGTTGAATCAATGTGAATTGTACTTTCTTTTTGATAAAAGTGGAAGGTGGTGCATTTAAAACGACAAGAAGCACCCCTAGAAAGTACAGCTAGAAATCTGACATCTACTTCAGAAAGAACAGCCTTCAGACACCAATTCTGTTTGCTTTTCACAAAGATTATGCTCCACATTTTGATAGATCTTCATGAGGAAGAAAACGGCAAATGTTCTTAGACCTGAAAAAGATGCCTCTTCCCCACTTTGGCACCTGTCACTGTGAGTCACCATTTCCCTAGCAGCTCATGCATGTGATACGGAGTTTGTTCACTGAGAATTTGTTTTGCCCTGCTGTATCCATGGGCCCCATGACAAATTGTTATCCTAATGCTGCCACAGGAGGTTTCTACAGTATGTTCAATTAGCAGAAAGAAATTTAGTACCTGGGATTTTTTTGACCACCAGAATTAAATACTACATTATATTATATCATTCTACTGAGTCTTAATTTACACCACTTGACTATTTATTTCAACACCTGGTTACTGATTTGCTCTTTTCACTCTGTCACAGATATGTCATACTTCTTAAGGCAACATGAAAACTAGTAATGCTGAATATCTGCTTAAAACTTCCCCCATCACACAAATTTAGCACCTGATAGTTTCTAAGTCAATTAGGGTAGCATCCTCTTTGTTCACTATGGTGGACAAACTGATGAAAAGCTTACAAGGCCTAATTAATTACAGTCCTCTAAAGCTACCATGCCTTCTGTCAGCACCTTCTTAGGAGATTCCGTTGCAGTCAGGCTCAGAGATCAGCATTTCCATAAAACTCAACCATTGCAAAGATGGTAAAGGACCCCTGACAGTTAAGTCCAGTCGTGAACGACTCTGGGGTTGCGGCGCTCATCTCGCTTTACTGGCCAAGGGAGCCGACGTTTGTCCGCAGACAGTTTTTCTGGGTCATGTGGCCAGCATTTCTAAGCCGCTTCTGGCGAAACCAGAGCAGTGCATGGAAATGCCATTTACCTTCCTGCCGGAGTGGTAACTATTTATCTACTTGTACTTTGATGTGCTTTCAAACTGCTAGGTTGGCAGGAGCTGGGACTAAGCAATGGGAGCTCACCCCATTGCAGGGATTCGAACCGCCAACCTTCCGATCAGCAAACCCTAGTCTCAGTGGTTTAGACCACAGCGCCACCTGCGTCTCTTGCAGTGATGGTATTCAGGGTTAATTCTTTTAAAAATACATTGAGTATCATCACTGAATTGTTAGAATGCTGCCATAAACAAGCACTGAAAATGTGCATAAGACAATTTTTAATCATTCATTAGCCACCTGAAACATGTTACCAACAGCACGTTAAGAGTAATTAATATACAGAAATGAAAGGATATTGAAACTGCACTCTGTAGCGGGGACTGATAATTCTAATTTGTGATTGGATTTTGAACAGAGAGAAAGATAGGATGACAGTATTTACTAATGTGTATTGACTAATGTGGAATAAAAGAGTGAGATCTTGCAAATGTTCTCAGAGACACTTTATGCTAATTTAATATGGCACAGTGTGCTGAACAAACAAAAATCACCAGCAGTGAAATAACATCTGAAAAATGTTTTCAGCTAGCAAGACCCCATGACAGTCTTTCTAAACTCACAGAGGATAGAAGATGGAAGCAATATTTTATCTGCCAGTAATGAGTATGTGGCAATATTACAAATACAGTACTGAACATTTAATTCAGGCTTTGAAGTGTAGAATATGTGACAGTTATACTAAGCACCTATGGATCCCCTGCAGAACTAGAATTAAGCATCCTGTATTAAGTAAAAATGTTTCTATGCCCCTTCTACCAATCACAGGATTTAACTTTGGACTACCTGCAGACTGATGTGACTTCACTTGCTGTTTTGTGCAGCTTGTTTTCATTTTCATTTACTATTTCCTGAAAGATATGCTTATCTATAGCACTACACAGATTGTCTTGCTTTCACCTGCCTATCAGTCAGTCTTGCAATGAGACAAATATCAGCTTCCATTCCAGGGGTAGCGTCAGCTTTGAGGACGGGTGCATTTTCAACAGGACTATGACGCAGAGGGAAACATTACCCCTCCTTGCATAGCACAATCCTGATCCTAAATCCCAACCCCAAACAGGCAGCTGTTTTTTAAAAAATAAAAACACGTTAAACACACTCAAACATTTATTGTATCAACTTGTCTGGCTCCATAGTTCCTTTTTTAAAATTCACTTTTCCCACTTGCTCAATTTTACCCAGACATTATTTGTGTTGGCGGGGGAAGTGTCTCCTGAAGTCGTACCTGAAGAGATCATAAGCAACCTATTTACACTTGACAGAAGCTGACAGATTTGTGTGCATATGTGTCATGGTATTGACGGAGAATGAAGGGGAGGAGGAGAGACAGGCAGAGGAGGGGGGGCAGGAAGTGGCGGTGGAGGAAAGAAGGGAAAGCCGGGAGGAGGGACAGTTCACAGATGTTGGACCAGAGCCTCAACACCGCACAGGAAGTTCTGGCACAGACAGTGAAACAATGCCTGTTCCATCTGCCAAGGAAAGGAGAGTGTTAAAGAGGAGGGGACAGAGACATCACATGAAAATTCCACATATTTTCTGTTGGAGAAGGGGCGGAGGATTCAGATGCATGATTGTAACGTGCTGTTTGTACATATGTAAAATAAAGACTGTATATATGTATCTCTGAGTGAGCAGAGGCATTTCTTGCGGAGAGCATTCACAAGCCATCACAATATGTTCCCTAGGAACACAGGACTATAGGAAGCTGTCTCACATTGAAACTTACCACTGGCCTGTCTGACTCAATACTTCTCTATACAGACTGGCGGTGGCTTAGGCTGGTGATTTCCAAGCCCGACCTGGAGAGGACCAGCATTGAAAACCTGGGATCTTCTGCATGCGAAGCAAGATGCACAACCACAGAGGCAGTGTATAGGGTTGCCCTAGGCCTGGAATTTCCTGCTGGAAATATCGTCTAGGGGGAATTTTGGCAAAATGCCTGGGATTTTGAAACAAAGCTCAACTTGGTCTTTCCTTTAAAAAAGCTCATCAACTGTGGCAACCCTAGTTGTGTACCTATATCACGGAGACCAATCTTGTCATTTTGTGCAAAGCCCATCCTGCAAAAATGCACACATTAACAGGTGCTTTCTCATGCTGCAGATACTGTTCCCTGCATGGTCTTGTGCTGGCCCATTGCCTTCTGTTTGCTGTTGTTTAGTCGTTTAGTCGTGTCCGACTCTTCGTGACCCCATGGACCAGAGCACGCCAGGCACTCCTGACTTCCACTGCCTCCCGCAGTTTGGTCAAACTCATGCTGGTAGCTTTGAGAACACTATCCAACCATCTCGTCCTCTGTCGTCCCCTTCTCCTTGTGCACTCCATCTTTCCAAACATCAGGGTCTTTTCCAGGGAGTCTTCTCTTCTCATGAGGTGGCCAAAGTATTGGAGCCTCAGCTTCACGAACTGTCCTTCCAGTGAGCACTCAGGGCTGATTTGCTTAAGAATGGATGCGTTTGATCTTCTTGCAGTCCATGGGACTCTCAAGAGTCTCCTCCAGCACCATAATTCAAAAGCATCAATTCTTCGGCGATCAGCCTTCTTGATGGTCCAGCTCTCACTTCCATATATCACTACTGGGAAAACCATGGCTTTAACTATACGGACCGTTGTTGGCAAGGTGATGTCTCTGCTTTTCAAGACGCTGTCTAGGTTTGCCATCACCTTTCTCCCAAGGAGCAGGCGTCTTTTAATTTCGTGACTGCTGTCACCATCTGCAGTGATCATGGAGCCCAAGAAAGTAAAATTACTCACTGCCTCCATTTCTTCCCCTTCTATTTGCCAGGAGGTGATGGGCCCAGTGGCCATGATCTTCGTTTTTTTGATGTTGGGCTTCAGACCATATTTTGCGCTCTCCTCTTTCACCCTCATTAAAAGGTTCTTTAATTCCTCCTCACTTTCTGCTATCAAGGTTGTGTCATCTGCATATCTGAGGTTGTTGATTTTTCTTCCGGCAATCTTAATTCCGGCTTCGGATTCATCCAGCCCAGCCTTTCGCATGATGAAATCTGCATATAAGTTAAATAAGCAGGGAGACAATATACAGCCTTGTCGTACTCCTTTCCCAATTTTGAACCAATCAGTTGTTCCATATCCAGTTCTAACTGTAGCTTCTTGTCCCACATAGAGATTTCTCAGGAGACAGATGAGGTGATCGGGCACTCCCATTTCTTTAAGAGCTTGCCATAGTTTGCTGTGGTCGACACAGTCAAAGGCTTTTGCATAGTCAATGAAGCAGAAGTAGATGTCTTTCTGGAACTCTCTAGCTTTCTCCATAATCCAGCGCATGTTTGCAATTTGGTCTCTGGTTCCTCTGCCTCTTCTAAATCCAGCTTGCACTTCTGGGAGTTCTCGGTCCACATACTGCTTAAGCCTGCCTTGTAGAATTTTAAGCATAACCTTGCTAGCGTGTGAAATGAGTGCAATTGTGCGGTAGTTGCAGCATTCTTTGGCACTGCCCTTCTTTAGGATTGGGATGTAGACTGATCTTCTCCAATCCTCTGGCCACTGCTGAGTTTTCCAAATTTGCTGGCATATTGAGTGTAGCACCTTAACAGCTAGCACAGTTTATCTCTCCCTAAATGAACTTCTGACTACTTCTAGGTGTTGGAATCTTCTGGTAATTGCAAGTGTTACATAAACAAAGCCAATGGTTTTCTAGCAACATTCCATGACAGTTTCACATTTACTGCAGGATAATTTAAAGTATGCTCTTAATTCTTCAGTTGAAAAGTATGCCTGAAGGGGGCAGCCTTTCCCAAAACATCTCCAAAATAATAAGATGCCGCAAATGTCTATAGAAAGAGAGAAATGGTTTGTCCTCTCTATTCTGTTTTGTTGTCAAATAATATGTCAATGGAGAGAAATGTTCTACATATATATATGATGATGATGATGATAAGCTATTAATATTCATTACATTTATGAGTTGCTTTACATTGGAACAGTCTCAAAGCAACTAGAACAGAAATTCAAACTAATAAAAACCAAACAACAATGTTTACAAACTGTAATGTACATTAAAAGTGCTCATCCAACAGTAATAAGAAAGGATAATTACCACAAAATCAACAGAATGGCAACTGAAATGAAAGCAGTAACAAAACCTCTCATATGATTTTCTTCTAGAAAGAGAACTATAATCAAAGTAGACTTTTAAAAATAGAATGGGGGGGGGGAATTATTGACTATTTGAAGACATATTGTAAACAAATTAAAACATTAGCAGGACTGATATAAACATGTGCAGTAAGAGACAATTAAGGGGAAGATTTGGGAAAATTTGTTAATATATTTGAATTGGAAATGCCGTAATAAAAATATATGAAATAAGTAACTGCAGCAAGCAGCAGAGGGAAGTCGAGGGGAAGGTAATTTAGATTTGTAAAGATTTTGTTTTTCTTGTCAAAATATTTGTAAAATCTGAAAATGAAAAATAAAATTATTATTTTTGAAAAAAACCAAAGAGGTAGACTCTTGCCTGTGAATATGTTGCAGTAATAAACAAGTTAGCTTTTACTGCAAGGCACCACAAACTAACATAGCTGCTCTTTAGGAAATGGTAAAATGTTTAACCAGAAAGTAACTGAACACCAAAGTATGTTCTAAACCTTTAGATAGCAACCATGTTCTTTTCTTTAAAATTCACCACAAAATCAAAATCACCGCTTGTCAGTAGCAGTGACATTCATATACGCTAGCTCAGTATTTGCTACATCCAGGTAAAAAATAGAGAAATAGAAAACACTATGTATGTTGTGATTATATGTTACTTGTTGATCTTTTGAGAGTTTATACAGTGGTACCTTGGTTTACGAACTTAATTCATTCCGGAAGTCCGTTCTTAAACCAAAGTGTTTTTAAACCAATCAGATATGGAGTCGCATCAGTGTTAGCTCACTGAAATCAATGAGCTTAATTGTGGCCTTACCATGGTATCTGCTCAGTTTTGGATCATAACATATTGAGCAGATCTGTTGACTTGCAAAATTTTATATTGCATTATCATCTACTGACCCCTTTAAAATACAGATTTTTATTTTCTACCTGTGTAAGTTACAACCTGCAGAAAGCACTAGCAAATAATAGTTAAATAATCCTCTTTTAATACATCTTTTAACCAGCTTTCAAAATTACCTGAATTCGTTTTTATGTATATCAAGTATTTTTCTCTCCAGCTTTTGGGATTGTTTGGGGAAAATCTTAAACTCACTGACATAATTGTCCAAGTGTTCATCAGGATCATAGTCACCAAACTCAGCTGCACAGATAAAAATGCAAAGAAAGATTAGGGAAGAAGTACCAAATATGTGAGCAGTTAGCAAAATTGAATCCCTAGTCACAAAAAATAAACTGGCAGTGAATTATTTGTAATTAATATATGAATAGACCTCAGCATATAATATTGAAACACTGATGCTTACCTTTAAAGCCCTATATAGTTTGTGACTCAGGTATCTGAATGGTTCTTTCTCTTGTTAAATGTCATTCAGAAAGCCTTTCTCTGGCAGTGTCAAATCTTAAGCAGATGACTACTGAAGGGACGGCCTTTTTGGTTGTGGTGCCTATGGAACGCTCTCTCCAAAGAGAAACAGAAAAAGCTACACGCAGCCTGTTATTTCAGCTACATATTTATTTATAATTTGGATGGCTCCAGACTAAGCCTGTCAGGCGTAAATCCCACCGAAATTAATAGGACAAGTTAGTCAGCATGCGTTTTAATCTAGTTTTTAGCTTATCGTTTCTTATTTTCTTGTAAATAATCTTATTATTTCATTCTGTCAGAAATCTGCTTTGAGCTTTTATTTCAATGAAACAGTACACCAGTTCTGTGAAAAATAAACAAACGAATGAATAATATCTAGCTGGCAGAGCTGCAGTGGTTCCTGCAGTGGATGCCACTGCTTTCTGGTACAGTGGTACCTCGGGTTACAAACACCTCAGGTTACAAACACTTTGGGTTACAGACTCCGCTAACCCGGAAGTCGTACCCCAGGTTAAGAACTTTACGTCAGGATGAGAACAGAAATCGCACGGCGGCAGCAGCAGTGGGAGGCCCCATTAGCTAAACTGGTACCTCAGGTTAAGAACAGTTTCAGGTTAAGAACGGACCTCTGGAATGAATTAAGTTCTTAACCAGAGGTACCACTGTACTGGGATAGGGTGGGACAGTGTGAAATCGCAAGTGGCCTTATTCCAAGTGGCCTTATTCCACCCCAGCAAATGCAACACTGCCATTGCCAGGAGGAGACTGCGCCCACATAAGGTAAAGGTAAAGGACCCCTGGACGGTTAAATCCAGTCAAAGGCAACTATGGAGTTGTGACACTCATCTTGCTTTCTGGTCAAGGAGCCGGCGTTTGTCCACAGATAACTTTCCAAGTCATGTGGCCAGCAGGACTAAGCCACTTCTGGCACAACGGGACACCTTGACGGAAGCCACAGCGCACGGAAACACTGTTTACCTTCCCACCTCAGAGGTACCTATTTATCTACTTGCACTGGCCTGCTTTTGAACTGCTAGGTTGGCAGGAGCTGGGACAGAACAATGGGAGCTCACCCCGTCATGGGGATTCGAACCGCTGACCTTCCAATCGGCAAGCCCTAGGCTCAGTGGTTTATACCACAGCGCCACCCGCATCTCTGCTCCCACATACAGCCCCAGCAGCTGCTGCTATTGCTAACTAAGATCACATCAATTTCAATGGGACTAAACTATGACTAACTAAATCTGGATCCAAACCAAATTAGTCTATAAAACTTTCATAAGGTTTTTGATATTGCAATATATATATATCTGGTCATGATGCTGAGAAAAGGTCTGAAGATGCTGTTGTCTTCACTTACCTTGGACAATGCATGCGCCCAGGAAGGCAGCGTCAGAAAACGAACACAGCAAACGGCCATGGAAAATGTCTCTTTTGATTTGTAGGTATAAAAGGTACCTGCATGGTTTAAGGAAAAATACTATATATAACAGACATAGAATCATGGAATTGTAGAGTTGGATGGGAACCTATCTTGTGAAGATTCTGTTTTTATATTTATTTTGCCTTTATTCTCATTTAATCAATGTACATCACAACATTAGCTAATGTAAAAGTGCCAGAGAGGCAATGCAGAAGTAAAAATCAGGTTGCTGGTACGAATATATTTTCTCCTTTCTAGCAACCGGGCCATGTGTTGAAAAAGAAAGAATGACATTTAGCATGCTGCTTATGAACAAAGCTGAGATGCAATATTTAATTTACACTCCTTTTATCACAGATGTGCCTTTAAAAGATTCCAATATATTCTTGGTTCCTACAAAAGACTCTCAGGACAACAGAATTGCATTCATTTTCCCCCCATGTATAAATCTACACAGGGTTGTATTTTACTCAAAGTAGACCAGCTGGAATAAATGACCAGGTTGGGTTCATTAACTTCAGTGGGTCTACTCTTGAGTCAAACCATGCTCAGTGTTTCTGTTCCAGCCATCAGACTAAGGCATTCAAGTGGAAGTTTGCCATGCAATTCTAATCAAAATGCTAAGAAAAAGTGCAAGGAGAGAAAACACATTTATTATTATTATTATTATTATTATTATTATTATTATTATTATTATTATTATTTTATTTATACTCCGCCCTCCCTAGCCCCAAAAACAAGATGAATGATTACAACTTAAAAACAAAAATAAAATACAACATTAAAATAATGGAACATTAAAATATTAAAATGTAGCCTCATCGCAGGAGGAGAAGGAAAAGAAAAAAGAAAGAGAGGGAGGGAGGGAATCAAATTGGCTCCAAGCCAAAGGCCAGGCGGAACAACTCTGTCTTACAGGCCCTGCGGAAAGAAATTAGATCCTGCAGGGCCCTGGTCTCAGGAGACAGAGCGTTCCACCAGGCTGGAGCCAGTGTTGAAAAGGCCCTGGCTCTGGTTGAAGCCAATATAACTTCCTTAGGGCCTGGGACCACTAGGGTGTTGCTATATATGGATGTTAAGGTCCTCCGGGGGGCATATCGGGTGAGGCTGTCCCGTAGCTACGAGGGTCCTAGGCCGTGAAGGGCTTTAAAGGTCAAAAGCAGCACCTTAAATCTGACCCTGTACTCCACCGGGAGCCAGTGCAGCTGGAAAAGCACTGGGTAAATATGCTCCCATGGCAGAGACCCCGTGAGGAGCCTCGCTGCAGCATTCTGTACCCGCTGGAGTTTCTGGGACAGCTTCAAGGGCAGCCCCGCATAGAGCGAATTACAGTAGTCAAGCCTGGAGATGACCGTCGCATGGATCACTGTGGCCAGGTCGGGGCGGGAAAGGTAAGGGACCAACTGCTTGATGCGGCGAAGGTGGAAAAATGTCGCCCTGGCTGTTGCTGTAACTTGCGCCTCCATGGAAAGGGAGGCATCAAGGATTACACCCAAACTCTTAACGGAAGGCAATGGCACTAATTGGGCCCCCGCAAGAGAAGGGAGTTGGTCCCTCATCCCCATGCCATCCCGACCCAGCCAGAGGACCTCTGTCTTCGAAGGATTTAGTTTCAATATGTGGCTGGACCCCACTTCATGTTCAGATATCATGTTCCATGACTTCTTTTTTTTAACCAAAAGCAGGTGAATCTCTGGAGGCTGAATCTTAAATAAAAGACTAGGAGAGGGAAGGAATGGGCTGCTTGACCTTTTGCCCTCTGGCCATTTTCCAACTCAGAATCATTCTCCCAGCTGCTTTCTTCTCCCCTTGTGGGAAAAGGTAGGGGCATCTGTATGTTTTTTCTCCACAAGTGGAAAAAGGAGTTTGGGGGGAGGGACTGTTTTGTGAGGGAAGTGACTGGAAAGGCAAAGGTTAAGCAGTCTCCTTTTCTTAGTGGTCTTCTGCTCAAGATTTCTGCCTCCCGCGGTTACTAAAAACACACAAGAAAATATATTTGCAACTGTGCGCCACATACATTTTTTTGCATAGGTTATTAGAAAACTACATCCCTAGACTAGGATCTGAAGATCTGTGTAACTATTTCCACACACATAAAGGGGAAGTTTTGGACTTTTGTTTCTCGACAAAACAACAACAACCCACACCCAGTCCTCTAGTAATTTGGATCCCAGGTCTACTCTGAAATCCAGGGATCTTTAATCGTTCAAAAAGTTGTTTGGGGGTGGGGTCCAATAAGGAAGGTTACTGCAGAATTCATTATTGTTGTGCTTCATTCATAATTGCCCTTTGTGTGGCATCTTCCTAATGTAATCTTTGGCCAGTCACAGTTCATTAAACTCCTTTGAAAAATTCAGGTTACATAAGTGGGTCTCGAGAGAGAAAATTTGTTCCACTATAGTGAACAGATACAAAATTTCTTACTTCACAAGGCAATGTGCTAAATAAGTCCACAGTATGCTTATACTTTGAACTACCACACTAGCCTTTAAATGAAGAAGGGAGAAAGTTTTAATAACACTTCCTAGTTTTGTAAATCAGTTTGCACTACCCTGGGAATTTGCTCTGGCTAAAGAGCACATTTGGGGAACTGTTTGCATTCTGGTGAGAAGTGATACAAATTCCACAGAGAGGAATTTAATGTTTTCATCTCAGTACATGCTACGCTGTTCTATAAACAAGATACATTGGATTCCCCCATCGCTATAAATTGATGTTTTCAAAGGTTGAAAGAAAGGATCAAGTGTGAGATAATGCGTAAATAGGTTTTTAGGAAGAGATCAGTAGTGGTGACATAATCTTTTAGTGTTGCTTGTTTCTGATTGACAGCATACAGTGTGTAGGTTTCCAAAACCAAATTCTTATCAGATGATAGCACATATTTGTATACAATTTGAACCATAAGTTGGACAGTGCTGGATTAAAGTATCCCTACAGTTATTTCATGAAGCACACTTTGTCCTTCATCTTCACTCACAAATGAAGGCAAACATACGCATATTCCCTCGCAACAGAAATCACCCAACCCATAATTCAAAAAGTATATTCATTCAGCATTTAATGCACCACAAAACACAGTAGTGTGATGAGTATCTACATTTTATTAATAGTAGTAGTAGTAGTAGTAGTAGTAGTGGAGCTCATTTTGAAACATTAAAAATGCATATTATGCATATAATAAATGGAAAAACAACAACATATCTGAAGAAGTGTGCATGCACATAACAAACTTAGTTGGTCTCTAAGGTGCTACTAGAAGGATTTTTTATATTTTGTTTCAACCACATATGTATAGCATCTTATATGAACTGAATCTATTTGCATAAATTGCAGATTTTACCTCCAAAATAGACAGGAACAGCAGTCCAATCCTTTAACAGTTGCTTTCCATGTGCAATTAGCATGCAAAATGCATGGATTACTTTTTGAAGTGGGTCATTCATCATAACTGTTGCTTCAACCTGCCGTTAGCTTTTAAAATCTTTTGTTGCCTCTCAGTAAGTAATTGCTTTGATGGCTATTATAACTGCATTTTGGATTCATTTTTATGTTTGCTGTACATTTTTCTAGCATCCATCGGATGAAGAGCAGTTTATAAATGTTTTTCTTAATAATTAGAATACTAGGCATGTACGCTGGTATTAATTTCCAAGTCCCAAATAAAAATGTAGTATACAAAGCAGCCCCCTGTGTTAAAAGGTTTCCCTTGCTTATCTGACTGTTCCAAAATTTACTTTGCCAATGTCTCATCAGTACGACTTTAGGGACAACTAGAAAGCTGGGAAGAAAGGATTCTTCAGTAACAAATTCCAAAAGAACATTCTCAAAAACTGATAGAACACACTAGCTCTGTAAAGGATTTTGCACACTTTAAGCTTCGCTAGCAATGCTGCATACAGTGCACAAAAAGAGGAGAGAGATATAAAAATTATGGTGATTTTGCTTTTGCTAAATTTGTGACTTTACCATAGCTTTGCTCCCAGGTGTTTAACTATTTCCCCCATTGCTCAGTGAAAGGTTTTTACAACAATGGAGGAAAAGACTTAATTGGCAATGTCAGCCAACAGAGCAAATTGCTCCACACAGTGTGCTGTCAAAATAAACAAACATCATTTTCACACAGCCTCTCCCTAGGGTTGTCAATGTTTTCTTTTCCCAGACAGACTGACGTTATTTCAAATATTTATGCCCTTGACAAAAATAATTTATAATGCCTCCTGCCAATACGTAGTGTCGTATTTTTTATTTTTTTATAAACTACATTTTCATTTACGAATAATTTGAACTGCTCAAAATAAACAATTACCAGTTTGCAATGGGCAGCATCTAAAAACATTAATCAACATGAAGGCACCATTGGCATAGCCAAGCGGGGCAGGGGGCAGCTGTCCCCCTTAGATCAAGTAAAACAATAGAAATACCTAAGTAACTAACCAATCACATCAGTTCTGCCCCCCCAACAAAAATCCTGGCTATGCCCATGGAAGGCACAGCAGAAAAATGAGAGTAAAATTAGGGTTCTCCGCTCACTGGCATGATGGAAATCTACTTGCGCAGTAAGACTTCTTCCCACTGCCCCACCCCAGTCACCCATACTTTGCCAAAATGTGGCTGGGGGTATCTCCCAGCACTCTAGAGTACAGGAAGCACCTAACCCCTCAAACACTTGTGCAAGCAGATCTCACCCTGTTTTTAGCGGGGAGAAATTAGGGATTGAAAGAGGTAGGGAAGCGCGTCTTCCAGAGTTTTCCACTGCTTGGTGTCCTCCAAATATTTTGGAATACAATTCCCAGCAGACCCAGGTAGCACAAGTCTCACAGCTACAGCTCATGGGAGTTGTAAAAGTTCCATAAAACATCCCAGGAAGATCCCAGTCTGGGCAAGGCTTTTCTACCGCAAAGATCTACTGTTGCATTTACTTAGCTCCATAATTTCAGCTATAAAGCAAGTGTTCCTACGAAGCACAACTTGGTAAAAAAACCAAAATGCAAAAAACAGTTCTCACCGTGGCCATTTTCATTTTGGCTTTTTGTTTCTGTTGGTGGCCACACTTTAACTATTCTTTGTTTTTTACTTTTTTATGCTGTTAGCACTTTCAGGGTTGTTCATAGACGAAGCCAATAAAGACGTTGCAAGAAAATAAAACAATAAGTGAAGTAAAATTAATTGAAAACAAGAAGTTGGCATGCTGGTTAGTGGCAGGCTTGTTGCGGAACCTAGAGAAGCGGTCAGCAAACTTTTTCAGCAGGGGGTCAGTCCACTGTCCCTCAGACCTTGTGGGGGCCGGACTGAGGGACAGTGGACCGAACTATATTTGGGGAGGGGGATGAACAAATTCCTATGCCCCACAAATAACCCAGAGATGCATTTCAAATAAAAGGACACATTCTACTCATGTAAAAGCACCAGGCAGGCCCCACAAATAACACAGAGATGCATTTTAAATAAAAGGAAACATTCTACTCATGTAAAAACACGCTGATTCCTGGATCATCCGCAGGCAGGATTTAGAAGGTGATTGGGCCAGATCCGGGCCCCAGGCCTTAGCTTGCCTACCCATGACCTAGAGGTTTTATTTCTATGCACACTGGAACTGTCCAGACCCATAGTTCTTTTTTGAAACAGATGAATACCTCGAACTGTGGGTTGTATGCAACTATGTCATCCCCCTGGCGCAAGGGCTTCCACCTGTGCAATGGGGCTTCCTTGCCCTTTCCTCTTTCTGCAGCCTCCCCCCATCTGCCCCAGAGAGTTGGGGGGAGCACACAGGGCACACAAGGAAAGGAGAGGAAGTCTCATTGTACAAGTGGATGTCCTTCCCCCACCAGGATGAAACTATGAACATTTATGTGGGTGTGAAGCCTACTGAACCCAGTGGGACTTACACCTGAGTAAGTATGCCACAGATTAACCCTGCAGGAATTTCAAAAGCAGCAGATCACAAGAGGTCTGCTGGGCTAAAGGAGAAGAAAAGGAGCCCAGGAATCTAGCTTCACATCCCATTTTCTACCAGTGCCTCACCATCGAGTGCTTCATATAAACACATTTACTCTGTTAATAAACACCGGTGGCCCAATTTTAGCTCCCAGAAGCAGTTTTTAAAATTTCCAGCATATGAGTGGACAATTTTGGTTAGCTAAAGTGTAGAAGGTTAGCATATCATAGGTGATGATAAGAGTTAGCCATTCTCCCAAAATATTGACTAAATGAACAGACAGGGATAAAAAAAAAATACCTGGTGAGCTCTTCTTTAATCTTCAGCGGTTCATGTGGGTAGAATTTCACTCTAAAGCACATGGTATATGGTGGATGAGCTGAAACATTATAAAGAAAAAGCATGAGAAAAGCAGCATAAAACATGGCCTCTCTTGCACTGCAGGAAATGTTACCACTGGTTTCTCAGGATAGCTTGTGAGATGCAGTGCAGCAAATTAAGAAGAGTAACAAGCAAAAAGCAGATCTAATGTGTGATAAGGAAGGTCAAAGCATAAGCACAATATAGTCAGTCTAAACTAAAGAGGTGTACCATGTCACTTTTTAATTAAAGAAAGAAAGCCAGAGAAATTCCACCATAAAGATTTTTTAAAAATCCTAATTATTGGTTGTATCTGGGCTGGACCAGGGGCTGTGCAATGAGCCGTATATGTACAATGTGGTTTATAACCCATGTTCCTGTAGTCAGGAGACATTCAGTGGGCAGAAAGTTCTGTTTTGCTGTGCAGAGAAGGACAGAAGGCTAGGCTCTCAGTACTCAGACAGGCCTTGCCACTCCAGAGATTTCAGATGATATTGCTTAGGAATTACTTGTCCCACCAACCTGTAGCACCTGTAAATTCACACACCAGTTTTACAACTATATTATAAGAGCAGGGGCACCAGCTCCTGGGGCCAAGCCCTTTTGCACACACACCCCAATATTTTTGTGGTTTTGGCTGCCCCACCATGTACAAAAAGAGCAAAGGCGAATTGTGGAGCCTAGCATGGCATGGTTCCAGCGGCCAGCTCCTTCTCCTCTTCCTGCTGCTGTGGAGAAGAGGGTTGAAGCAGCCTCCCACTGGTGGCAGTGCCAGGAGGAGGAGGAGGAGGAAGCCACTGAAGACACATGGCTGCTGTGTTTAACTCCACCCCCAGCTCCGCATGATGTCAGGACATTGACATCACACATGACATCATGCACACAATGTTGGCTCCCCCTAATTGCCCCCGCAAGCTGGCACCTCTGCCGATTTACCGTATTTTTCCGTCTCTGAGTCGCCCCCATGTATAAGATGCCTCTTATTTTGGGGGACTCAGATTTAAGAAAATGGGGGGAGATGTATCCATGTATAAAACGCCCCCTAATTTCTAACATTATTTTTTAGGAGGGAAACCCTAGTCTTATACCCGAAAAAATACGGTACTTCATATGTAGCGTAATCTAGACACGCAGGTAGAAAAGACATGGGAAATAAAAGACTGCTTGCATTATTTATTTATGTAATTGTCTTTAGTGGTGGAGAAGAATGCGATGGAATGAGAAATACAAGGCACTTTCTCAAGCGGCAATAAAATTCCTATTTGGCTTCCACCCAGCGAAGTGGAGATATAGCAAGAGCCTCTCAGCATTGTGGTCAGTGTGTCTTGTTGGGAGGGGGAGGGGCAAGGTGGTGATGAGGTTGGGGTCGTGCAGACACACCTGTGGATCTCTCCTGACACCCCTGCACTATGCCCTTGCAGCCGCGTCCTCCCCTCCCCCACCTGGTAAGCAGCAGCTCCTGCTGTAATTTACAACATGCATGTTTGTTCAGAAGCAAGTCTCTGAATGAACGGGCACTGAATAAACTAGCAGTACTAGAACCGTTATGGGCGCCACATAATACGTGTTCCACATTTGCAAAAAATCAATCCTCTGCATATTGACACCAGGCTATGTCATTACTATAGTCTTTCCCGGCGCCTGCTAAAATTGCTTTTGTTTAGACAAGCCTGCCCAGATATGTAGACTGTTTATATGTGTTTTCTGGTTTTGGTTCATTCCTGATTTTTTAAAAAACATGTTAAATAGTTGTTTTGAACTGTTTTTACTGATAATTTTATTGCTTTATCCTCCTTGTAAACTGCCTTGAGATTTTATTATATTTACTTGATCTTGGAAACTTGTGGCTTCTTGTTCCCAGAAACTGGTACAGTCTTATAATGTATACGCATGCATATGTCTTATAATGTCTAAGCATGCATACTTAAACGTCTTGTTGCATTCAGTGGAGAAAATGTATGTAGGAGGACTGCCATTTTATGTCTACTTTATTCCATATAAGCCTCGGAGATTGAATAAGCATTCATAACAGGATTGTGCTATTAATTTGATATATTCTCTGTCAAGCCACCCCTCACCATAATAAAACACAACATTCAGGCTCTTCTCACAGGGGCAAAGCTTCTTCTTTTATTCTTTTGTATTTTAATGTTTCACTGTGATATGCATCATATGCATTCAAGTTTAAGTATTTCTATGAAGAAACTGTAAGTCTTAAATACATTGACAGTCAAACAATGATTGGGTGGGTCAATATGGCATCATTACACATAACTTAAAAACCAGTTAGGCAGCTCTTGTGAAACCAGCCATGTTTTTTTATAAAGTTCTCAGTTTCATCTTTTGAGGACCCGGCTTACTGTTATGAAGCAAATAATTGACAAATTGTAAAATGGACAATGGAGGAGGGTTAAGGAAAAACAGTGCAAAGCGGGGAGGGTGGGAAGCAGAGTGTGAAAGTCAGCCGCAAATGGATAAATAAGATGAAGGAAGCAAGTGGCTGAAGAAAGAAAAAACAATGTAATATATTCAGACTGTTGTGTAAATTTTAATTCATTTTGCTAGCTCAGTTCATTAGGTACAGAAATACTGTTATGTACTGAAGTTCTCACCCTGGGCCAGCAAGGGGATACTGTAGATAGTTATGCAAATAAGGGATCAAAAGTGACGTTCAGTGATTGGATAGTTTTAGAAAATAATTACAGTTACATTGTACTGGAGCTCTATATAAGCAGGCTGACTGAACCCTTCAGTTCAGTTCTGTCCTGGCCTGTGAATAAACAAGAGCTGTTTGAAGAATCACTGTGTCGTCTGATATGTTCACCCACAACTTAACAAATACGACCGTATGTTTTGGATCACTGGTTTCCTTGGTATTGGCCAAGGATACCTCAATGTGTGAATATCCATGTTACATGATCCTAAACCAGGTCTAAGACTATTAAAGTGTATGGAAATACTCATCTGGTTTTAAGAACCAGCTCCCAGCTGTCAATGAAAAATCGCTTTCTGTCAAGGGCAATTATGGTTCACTTGTAAAGGGCAAGTCACTATATTTTTGAATTGTTATAATCTACTGGGAGGCGAGAAGTGGACAGATTAGTGGTATCAGTTTCTTAGGTACAACAATCCTCTCTCTGACCCTCTATCCCTTTCAATAAACATTATCTGGACTTTGCAAACATGGCAGATCCTTTAACACTCAACACATGATATCAGAGTCACTCTTGCATATTTTTAATATCTTTATTCTCACAGTAAGGATCACTTCCTTGGAAACTCCTTATACAGAAGGAAGGGAGGGGGGAAGGGAAGGAGGGGGTTGATTTCCTTTCACATTTCTGAAGCTCTTTTCCACTGTCTGCATGTTAAATTGACTATAATCATTAACTTGTAATTAAAAAGCATAATAATATTTACTAGAACAAATGCTCACACACATATCTTGTTGTATAGTAGCATCTCAGACACATTCAACAATATTTAGTATACTATGTTCCCAAGAAGGCATATATAGTGCCAACATTTTAGTATTTTCGAATATTTATGTTTCAGTTTGCTTTTTAGTTTACAGGTTTTCATTTGTTTTTGCCTATTTTCATTTTGGAAAAAGCTGTCAATTGAACAGAAACTTAGTAAGTCATAAGAGCCAGAGGAAAATAAACTGAAGCTGTACTCTATCATATCAACCCCTGGGGATAAGACCAGTACAACAGGTAACAGGATAGAGGTTTTATAGTTTTGTGCTAATTCAATGGATGATTTTTGTTTAATTTTGTTTTGTTTTTAAAAAAACCTGGGACAGGTAAGGCCAAGCACACATCTGCAAGAATGAGGAAATGAGTTAATGAAGCTGTGTGGTGAAATTTTGCAGACAGGCATTGTTGGGAAAGCCAAAGTTTCCACGGGATTCTCAGTTTTAGCAGATGAAAGAGAATATTTCTGGCATAGAAATACCATCTTGAGGTGTAAGATTTATAGAAGAAAATGGTGGGAATACATAATGAATCATTGGGCTCATTTCAATCTCAAACCAAACTGCTGTAGACATACCAAACACAATATTATCTGCTTGTTCTGATTTTTGGAGTAGATCGCAATAAGCTAGTTGGACAAGGATATGATGAAATTCAAGCACAAATCAGGACACTCAATCCTCAGGCAACCTTTGTCCACTGCTCATCCCATAGACTTAATCTAACTGTAAATTATCTGAATAGTGTAATCATGTGTGTCACACAGTTGGCACAATTAGAGCCATTATAAAGTTTTTTCCCATTAGAGCATCTTTAGATGACATCCAAAACCTAATGTACCAATGAAATGTGAAACACAGCAGACTCAACGATACACAAGTATCCCTATGTTTGCATAAAGTTACCCAAGTGTTGTCTTGCATCTCAAACAATAAGCAGGATCAAGCAACGCCAAGACAAGACAAAATTTGTACCACTTATTGTGTGCATCATGGACATCAATTTTTATTGTTCATCTTGTCACCCTAAGCAAATATTCTTCAATGCTAGAAGCAGACATCCAAGCTCAGTAATCTGTTCAGTTAGATGTAATAGAAATGAAAGCACATACACAACAGTTTTGGGGAACAATGGAACAGCACAGGGAAGCTAAAGAGGGGACATTTAGCACAATAACAGAGAAACTGACAGATGAAGTGAATGTAGAACTTAAAGCACTTGGACAAACCAAACAATAGAAAAAGCCATGCCAAATATCCCAGCCAATCCACAGAAGAGTTCTACCAGTCCATCTACATTTCCTACCTGGATTCACTTATTACCTCACTGAGGTAATGAAATGATGAAAACCAACCAACTCACAGTTTACTGAAACTACTTCCATCTTACCTCTACCACACTGTAGAAAAAAAACTTTCAAGTCCATGTCAATTTTAAAAAATTGAAAGCTTTGAGGATGAATCTGTTTCTTGGCATGAGTTGTGGGCAAAAAGGCATACCAAAGATATTAAAATACTGTAGCTATATTATATTACTATAATATAGAGTGTTTGCCCAGCACTGTGGGTAAGGCACTAAAATGACCTATCAATTCCGTTTGTCCATTGAACAACAGTAATGTAGGATCCTAAAACAAAACAAAACAAAAACTCTAAGGCTGAATTTCACACCTTTTACACAGAATATGCCTTGGCTTTGGTGAATGCCAGGCATAAGAGCTGAAAGCAGTCAGACTTTTTTGTTAATGTTTGCCCATCCATAACATAAAGGGAAATATAATACTCTCTTTAAACAAAAACTGGAGTCTTCAGGGGTCTTGACCAGAACAGGCAATAACCTTTTCTATAAATTTCTCATTGGGATAGCCTTTTCTCTATGGACACTCAACAAACACAAGCCATTATCGAACATGGCCTTGTCTTCACCCTGCTTAAAGTGCTAAAGGACCTTTCAATTGTGCATGTTGTAACTAGGACGGAAAGTGCTGCAAGGATTGCCATTTTAATAGCAGGGGACAATAGTCCAATAGTTCAGTAGTCCTATTGCATATGTTTAGTGGACTTCATTATGAAGGTTTTGCCATTTTTAATGTGGCACTGTGGCACAAGACTATGGAACAATAAACAAAGGTTAGTGACTCATGAGAAAAACAGCAGTGGCCAGTAAATTACACACATATGCACAATGCAACAGACCATTTGCCTAGCAGTCACTCAAAGAACTGAAAAGGAAAACTGGAACAGGAAAAGAAAAATAAGATGTCGTTTTGGTTAAAGTATTCTCATGCAAAAGAAGCATAAATAATCAAGTTTTATTGTAGCAGTGAGTCCTTCCTTTCAGAACAGCCTCTTTATCTGTCAGATAAGGCCCAGCTGGTACACTGGAGGGCCCAAGATTTGTCACAGGCTTTTCTGTCATCTGAGGCACAGCTCTTTTGCTGAAATGGATTCATAATCATAATCGTTTAAAAGGATTTTACACACCATGCCATGAATTCAGTGCAGCATCTTTAAAGTGATGCTAATAACTCGCTGGCTTACGCACCAAGAGTATTCAAGAGACAAAGGGAAGGGAAAGATAAAAGCTTCCTATAAGATGCCGATGTCAGGGCCCCCTCCGCTCTGCGAAGAACTGGCATGGCTTAGTAGCCCCTGACGGAAGAGGAGGAAGACGAAGGAGCAGATGGAGGGCTGGGAGGATGGCACCCAAGGTGGGAGGATGAAGGAAGATGTCAGAGAGGGGGAAGCAGATCTGCTAACTCTCTCCATCACCCCTTCTGTGGAGTGCAGAGCCTCATCAGGGAGAAAGGAGAACTTCAGCCAGAGGGAGATGATGAACCAAAGAAGGGAGTGGCAGAACTGGAGGCAGAAAGGCAGGAAATTTTTATCTCCAAGAATCAGGCATCACCTTCGTAGGTGGGCTCAGACCCACAGGGTGAGAGAGTCTTATGAGTGAGCTCCTCCTCCCTCATCTTTAAAAACTTTAAAAGCTATCAGGACATCTTTGTAATTTCCATTCAGTTATGAACCTCTTGTCTTGCTCTTACACCTTGGAGTCTTGACTTCTGGACCTTGTGCTTGCTGCTGAGCATGTAATATTACCCCAAATAAAGATCTCTTCCTTACTCTCAAGTAAGAGTCACTGCAATCGTATTTTGGGATGGTAGCCTGACACAAGCTGTTAACGACAAGGAATCCCACCTACAAGGGCACCACACATTAGAGGGGTTCGTAATATGTTCAACAGAATTGAATTGCCACTGAATATGAAAAAAACTGGTTCAGGATATGAATTTGAGCATCCCATAAAGCTTGAATATTCTCTGACCCAGAGCCATTTTTCAGCCGGGTTCACCAGTACTTGGAAGCATATTCTCCCATTTCACATTTCTGTTAAACTTTATGGGCTTTCGCTTCTGGTTCTATCATTCTCTTTGCTACGACAGTGGCATTTATTTATCAGTTTGCTTATTTAACTTCACTCTTGCTTCTCCTTCAGAAAGCTAAGAGCAGATTGCACATGTTTCTTTGTGAGGGGGTCACCTAGAGACTGATAACATCTATTCACACTTAATTTCAACAAATTATAGCTAATCAAACAGAATTCATGAAAGCCACTAAAAACAGAAAACCTTCTTTAAAAGAAAGATCATCATACTGTATTAGAAGGCCATCAGGAAAATTGTGGGCAGACCCCCCCTCTGTATAATGGATATATGTGACACATTGACCTTCTTATGTTGTCTATATCTCTTGTGCACCTTGTTTTAAAATTATGGGTTTATACCTTTACCTTTTTAAGGAAATGAGGAGAGCATTGAAGACTCCTCTGCACAACTAAAAATATATAGTTCAATTCTATACGACGCGGGTGGCGCTGTGGTCTAAACCACAGAGCCTAGGGCTTGCCGATCGGAAGGTCGGCAGTTTGAATCCCCGCCACGGGGTGAGCTCCCGTTGCTCGGTCCCAGCTCCTGCCCACCTAGCAGTTTGAAAGCACGTCAAAGTGCAAGTAGATAAATAGGTACCGCTCCAGTGGGAAGGTAAACGGCATTTCCGTGTGCGGCTCTGGTTCGCCAGAAGTGGCTTAGTCATGACCCGGAAGCTGTCTGTGGAGAAACGCCAGCTCCCTTGGCCTAAAGAGAGAGATGAGTGCCGCAACCCCAGAGTCGTCCGCAGCTGGACCTAACAGTCAGGGGTACCTTTACCTTTACCTAAGTGAGTATAAGATTGCAACCTCGATTTTATTCATTCTGATATACTGTACATGTCTAAATTCTGTCATACACTGCTAGCTGCTGAATCACTTATGCTTCTATTGAAAATGTACAATGCTACTAAAGGGACAGAACTTCCCTCCTTTTCATGAATTAACCATGTTGACAACAACCTACATAAGTAAAACAAGCAGCAGATCTCACTATCTAAAGTCAAGTCTTAAGATATTGCAAACTGAGCTTTCGTCTCAGGCATCATATCAAATCACTAACAAATGACAGTAGTTGCGGCCATTTAGGAGGGAGGGAGGGAGGGAGGGAGGGAGGGAGGGAGGGAGGGAGGGAGGGAGGGAAGGAAGGAAGGAAGGAAGGAAGGAAGGAAGGAAGGAAGGAAGGAAGGAAGGAAGGAAGGAAGGAAGGAAGGAAGGAAGGAAATATTTAAATAGAATCACACAACTTTTATCCTTTACAACCAGCTTCCTCAACCTCGGCCCTCCAGATGTTTTTGGCCTACAACTCCTATGATCCCTAGCTAGCAGGACCAGTGGTCAGGGATGATGGGAGTTGTAGTTTCAAAGCATCTGGAGAGCCAAATTTGAGGAAGCCTGCTTTACAATCTACAACACAATCCGATATACCTTCTCTAGCCTGCTGTCTTCCAGATGTTTTGGACTGGAACCTAAGAGCCTGCTAGATCAGGCAGCAGCCTGCCTAATCCCACATCCTATTCTCACAGTGGCCAATCAGATGCTTTTAGGAAGCCACACCTTTGGGGCTATACCAGAAACTGCATAGCTCTTTCATGAAACTGGGCAATATTTCCCAGTAAGTCCCTTTTAGGACTTGCATAAAATTTGTGAATACCAAAACAAAAGGGTAGAAATATGGCGCTCATTTCTTTATTTTACTCAACACTTCACAGCTCTCTCTGAATGAACTGAGTTACTTCTCAGGATCTGGGTTCAAAATGACTACAGTCACGTAAAATGGCCCGAGAAATCCAGCAAGAGTATAGCAGGTATAAAGAAACCATCTCGTACAGTGGGCAAGGGGATAGAAACATGCTACTACATGGCACTTTTAAACTAGCCCGCCACATTTTAAACTGAGCTATCAACACTTACATTTCATTTGCTTGGAGATAGCCTTGTTGGGCTCTAGCCAGTGCTGAAGGAAAGAGAGGCAGAGACAAATGGTTAGAGCATTGCAAAAGACATCACCTTTATTTACTGCCACAAGGTCATAATAAACTGACAAGCCGTTTTCATAACAGCTGTGATTTCTATTGTGTTTTGTGTCAAAGAGCTTCAAAGGGATACTTATACTGGTGGAAGGATAATGAAAAAGAATCAGTTGAACGTGAAAGGCATAGCTAATGCAGTAAGAGTATACACAATGGGCGTATTTATGTTTGTTCAAAGTCTGGACCTTGGGCACAGGAATGGGAAGAAGTGAATCAACTATGAAGCAAGCAGGGTTTTCAGTAGTGGAACAGAAATATATTTATAGGGTAGCATTCAACTAAGTTAGATAAACAAATTAGACCCATTTATATTAATGGACCTAACTTAGTCAATTCAATTATTCTACTCTGAGTAAATACCACCCACAACTTGTTAATACAGGGAGCTAGAGAAGGCTCCTTAGAACAAACTTAAACCTCTAGATATTATTTATTTCTTATACACCATAGCTTCCTCCAAGCAACTCTCAAATGGTTTACAGGTTCTTTCGCTCTCATTTTATCCTCAAAAATAACCCTGTAAGAGAGGTTAGGATGAGAGCGAGAAACTACTGTATTTTTCAGTGTATAAGACGAGGTTTTTTCCCTAAAAAAACAATGTCAAAAATTAGGAGGCATCTTATACACGGATAGTGCTGAGGGTGGATTGGCAATTGGTGAGTCCCCCAAAATAGGGGACATCTTATACATGGGGGTGTCTTATAAACGAAAAATATGGTATATTTGCTAAGAAGTATCTCTACAGCAAATTGTGGTTGCTGGCGGTAAGTGCGCATAAGATTGGTGGCTTTGGAGAGGGTGAGGTGGGTGAGAGATTGTCGGCAATCCCCCCCCAAAAAAGCTTAACAACTATGGGCAATCTCACCCCCCCCCCGTTTTCTTAATTTGGAGACCCAAAAAATAGGGTTTATCTTATACACAGGGGTGTGTTATGCATGGAAAAATATGGTATATTCTGATTTTATCATGTGAACCGCCCTGAGACCTACGTGTTTGGGAGGCATATAAATTTAATAAATAAAAATAATAGAATAAAATAAATTAGCAGGAAACTAGGAAACCGTTTTCCCATTTAAATTTGATGTCACTTCTAAATCCCCGCTGTGAAAGTTAGTCAAGGCTGATTTATAGCAGTATTTTCAAAAGACAAATATTTAATTTAAAAAGGTAAGTGTGCTATATTTACACTGCATGAAAAAGAAATATAATTCTTAAAATTGCTTATATATATATACTGCAAATTCCCACCAACTATGCATTTCCAGAAAGTCAGACAGATTGTAAATTGTTCACAAAGGAAACTGAAGTTTTAGCATAAGCGTACAAACAAACAAATAAAAATTTGCTGATGGTAATAATGTTGGTGATTAGATTTCACAAAGCCATGTCTAAAGAGGTCTGCTTTCCGCTGAAAGCCAGGTAAAAAAAATAGCTGCCTCATACAACCACAGACATAATCAAATACGCCAGCGTAGTTAATGCAATGCCCTCCAGATTTCTGGCTTGCAGCTCCCATCAACCCCAGCCAGCAAGGCTAATAGTCAGCAACAGCAGGAACTGCAGACCATTCTGCAAAACACTGTGCATGTCAGGAGTGAGTCCAAAGGAATGTGAGCAAAGAACAATTTTTGCATGATCCACTTAGAACATTTCTATTATCATTGCATTTGTTACTGTTTTTCCCTCAAAGAAGCTTCAGGGCAGCATGGATGGTTCTCTTCTCACCTATTTCATCTAACCTTGTGAAATAGATTAGGATCCCCAACGCAATGCCATGATGCCCCCACCCCCAACCATCTCCTTGTTGCCCATCAAGGCCCTCTGTCACTCCTCCCCCCCAAAAAAAACTTTATTGAAAAATTTAAAAACTGACACCAAAAACTCCTTTTAAAAAATCAAAACAAGATGGAGGGTGCCTGGAGCTCCTGTGTTTTTTATATATAATATAGAATATAATTTATTATTTATACCCTGCCCATCTGGCTGGGTTTTCCCAGCCACTCTGGGCGGCTTCCAACAGAATATTAAAATACAATAGTCTATTAAACATTAAAAGCTTCCCTAAACAGGGCTGCCTTCAGATGTCTTCTAAAAGTCAGGTAGTTGTTTATCTCTTCGACATCTGATGGGAGGGCATTCCACAGGGCGGGTGCCACCACCGAGAAGGCCCTCTGCCTGGTTCCCTGTAGCTTTGCTTCTTGCAGTGAGGGAACCACCAGAAGGCCCTTGGTACTGGACCTCAGTGTCTGGGCAGAATGATGGGGGAGGAGACGCTCCTTTTTACCTTGTGCAATGACTATGCTCACTGGAAAGTGAAGAGCAGGCCTCCAGCCATGACAGCCTCTTCCATTCTTTTCCACAGAGTGTTTCTGGTTGCCACGTAGACCCAGAGCCATCTTTCATAGGCTGGAAGAGGACAGGGCAGCTAAAACTGCCAGATGTGCTAGGAGGCAGTGAGGGGGGAGAAGGTGGCAGGCATTTGGGGTTTTTTTGAAGGTTTTTTTTGGATATTTTGTCAGTTGGTTTTGAGGTGCATATGTGTGGTTGTGTTTCTCTGAGCACCACCAATTTTCCTTTTGCAAAATGCTTAGTTTGTTATGCACTGGTGAGAGGATAGTGGTTTGGTATTTGGAACTCAGACCCAACCTCTGCCTGGTACTGAATTTCATGGACAAGTTATTTGCATTTCGTGACTACTTGCTAGGCCATCACTTTGTCACTAGACAAGCTCCCCATGGCAACCATTTTGTGGCAGTGCACACAATAGCTTCACAGATCTCCAGATGAGCTCCCAGGTGAAAATATTTAGGGATTTCTGGATTAGGCTTGTGACCAAGATCACCCAGCAAACTATGAGGCTTGGCATTGATTCAAAGCTGGGACGCCCTCGTCCAACACTCAACCACTGCAATCTGTCCTCTTTTGTTCTAGCTTCTGGCAAAAGAGGTTATATTCATTTCACTTATTATTTATTACAACTGTCCCAGAGAAGCTGGAATTTTGCTTCTGGGGTATGTGATAAAAAGCTGGAATCTTTCTATCACTTAATAATTCATTAAAATGCTTATTAATTCACCCCTATGAAGTTTCTTCCTACTATCAATCTGCACTCATCTCTTCTTCAAATACAAATTTAACAAAATTGAAATGCATGAGCAGGCAAATTAAATTATTAGAATTTAATTAAATTATAGCAACAAATGTAAAAGGTGAAAATGAGTATCTCTGACAGGGATCAATACAGTATCTGCTATATTAACAAGCACGGAACCAAAACCTTCACATGCTGAAGTGATTTGAAAATGTCAAGTTTGCATCCTGGCTCAATTAATTAACCATGGTGTTTATGGTCAGAGTGGACAAAATCAAACAGCATAAATACATTATTATGAGCTAATTTCAATATCTGTGAAGGTGTCAGACTGAAAATATTTAGAGAAGTATTTTTTAATTGCTAAAGCAATGTGACCTCTCTATCTTCTTTTGCTAGGGAGGCAACAGCACCTGCAATATGGTATCCCATTGCTTGCTGTGCGCTGACCTGTAATGTTCTTCACTTTCTAAGCACTGTATTAATCCTGGATCAGCATTTCGATGTCCCTGAGTCGCCATTTCCCAGGCCAGGTGCCCTCTGGATGATTATCCACAATGCTGAGTAGGCCTATATGTTATGCATGGCTCCACGGCAAAGAAAGTGTCCGTGTTGGAAAGGTCATTTCACAAAGCTCAAAATACATTTAAAGGGAGAAAAACCCAAGTATGATTTAACAATATTGTCAAATGGCCACTTCTCCGTATGTGCCTTTATATGATATCTCGGCATCTAAATTAGCCATACTTTAGGTTGTTCCCGTCTCTTATATACTTAGAAGGTAAAATGATGCTGAAGAAATGCTTCTTCAAATATTGTCCCTCAAATCATCATAAGGTCCCGATTTGATTTGAAGCGGACACGGAGCAATGGATCCAAACTACAAGAAAGAAGATTCCACCTAAACATTAGGAAGAACTTCCTGACAGTAAGAGCTGTTTGACAGTGGAATTTGCTGCCAAGGAGTGTGGTGGAGTCTCCTTCTTTGGAGGTCTTTAAGCAGAGGCTTGACAACCATATGTCAGGAGTGCTCTGATGGTGTTTCCTGCTTGGCAGGGGGTTGGACTCGATGGCCCTTGTGGTCTCTTCCAACTCTATGATTCTATGATTCTATGATTTAGGACAGACAATCTGCATCATCGTTGCCTCATCAGAAACTAATTGGGGGGGGGGGGATAAACATGGATATTTTTGTGGCTGGTTACAGACTATTTAGATTCCATTGGCATATAAGTGAATATTACAATGATGTCCCTGATGTGCAGCACTGTGTACCAAATGTGGAATATCATCTGCCATTTTGCTATCTAGACAGCAGGTTTGGGCAGAACCTCTTGGAAATCTTGAGTCTGCTTGAAAATTTACTTTCCTGAATCATTTTGTTTCACCTCCAGGCTTTGCTACCTCACTAATTTACAGGTCTCTTAAAGTAGCACCAGACCCCCTAAAATAGATCTTCTATTTGTTTTCCTGCTTTATCATCACTGTTGTTTAATCCTGTCTTCTCACCTGTTATTATTCATAAGAGGACCCATTTCATATCCCATAATAGATAGGCTCATTTCAATTAAAATGTATTTGTTTTGTAGAAGTTGTTTCTTCCTAGTTTTTAGGGGGTAGCAGTGAGGCTGAACATGGCTTCATCTCTCCTTTCAATAAGGAGGTGAGATAGAGATACAGTATGTTACCACTTCTCCCTTAAGAGAATGGGGAGTGAGAATTTCCTAGCTGAACTGTAGCTGGATATAGAATCACAGAATCATAGAATTGTACAGTTGGGAGGCTTATCTTCCAAGGGTCATCTCTCTGCAATACAGGAATCTCAACTAAAGCACACAAGACAGATGGCCAGCCAATCTCTGCTTAAAAATCTCTAACGAGGGAGGGTCCACAACCTAATGGGATCCTCCTTAATGAGGGTCCTGGTTGCACGCGGACCCCCTAAGGCACCCCCACTGAGAGAGTTGTTGCTCGGCATGGCCCAAGCTTTAACCATTGGGCCCCAGGGTCATGCCAGGCTGTTTGGGCCGACCAGGGCGGTTGGCACGATTCCTAGGGCCTATAAAAGTGGCAGTGCAGAGTAACTGGAGGAACTTGCATAACGCTGGCGAACACCCACCCTCCCTCCCTAATTTTAGGTGGTGGTGCTTTGGCCTTGCTTTGGACTGGATCGCCTGCTTTGGAGCAGGGGCTGGTTAGGATTTTTTTCCATTTGGCAGATTGGATATAGCCACTTGTTTTTTGCCTACTCCCTTAGCAATCATCACAACTTTGTAAGGTTTGGCAGTTAGGCATTGGCTTATTGAAGTGTGTGGAAGGGGAGGTGCAGCCATCAACTGCCCCTCCATGAATAAGGGTATTCCGGTAAAGGAATCTGGGGGTCCTGGATCTTGTTCGAAGTCCACTTGAGGGGCTAGGGCCATGCCAGGACCACAGGAACCCCAGGGTGAGCTTCGTTGGTCTTCATCGATGTTGCTCCCTCGTTTGGTGTTTACCCTTTCAGACTTCCAGCCAGAGAGGCAGGAGTCAGTTATAGCCTGTTGCCAATGCCTAAGCCAACAAGGCTCACTTTGCTGTAATCAATAAAGTTGTGGCCTAAATTTCGCCCAATAATTTAAACTAAAATTACATGTCAGTGTGAAGTTATTTTCAGGGGAATGGCTTGGGGGCCTCGAAGCACAACCAAGAGGTTCCATTCCACTGTCAAACAGCTCTGACTGTCAGAAAGTTCTTCCTGATGTTCAGCATGATTTAGACAACTGGATTACTAGATACAGGATGAGTGACTAAAGATGCATAGTGGTTGGTTCAGCTGAACACCTGCATGGTCTGTGGTGAAATACAACAATGTCTGCCAGCAGAACAGCCACCCTTGGCAGAAGAAACACTTCACTGAGGGCCCATAATCAGCCTAACCCACAGGGTACAAGGGGAGTACATAACTCTGTAAAAGCTTGCAGAAAATCCAGGTATACGGTTTCTGCTCAGTCGCCACATCTACAGTTTTGTTGACACCTCCGGAGAATTCTGCATTGTCAGTGCAGTATGTCCCAAATGTGCTTTGGCGTTATGCAAAAGGTGCTGTGTGGCATGAATCAGATGAAGATAACAAATATAGTAAAAAAAACCCTGCATTACTTAACCTTCCATTCATGTTTCATTTTCAAAGACACAAGTTCTATATTAAATAAATTTCGAAGTGCCAGAATGTTGCAGTGCTGAATGATTTGTTTCAGTATTCAGTTAAATAAAATGGGGTGGGGTAGTTGTTTCAGGAAGGTTTGCTACAACTGCAAACAATGAGATAGACTTAAGTCTTAAGTCTTAAGATTTGCTGGGATTAAATGGAATGGCTTTTAAAATTCTTTAAAATTGTATTGTTCCTGTCATTTCATGCAGTCAGAAAATTTGTTTGCTTTCTTTGTAAAGCTCTAAACATAGCTAAGTACCTAAAGAGGTTTCTGTACATCTAAGAGTGCTACCCACCTCCAAATTAGAAAACACAAAATAAACTGAATTTCAAAATGTTCCCTAGACCCAGGAATGCGGAAACTATGCAGAAATACTAGCACTATTTTTCAGAAGCGAAACATGCTTTAAGCCATGAGAGGGTGCATTATAGAAGCAAGGAAATCCCAGCGTACCAACTTAACAGCCATCATAATAGATTTGCCACTTGGTGGGAACTAAATATTTAAAAGTCTTGTTTATTACTGCCAGACTTACTTGAAATATTGCCAGCATTACTCACAGGCAATGCCACTCACAATCTGCTTTGCATTGTGCCCTTTCAACAGAAACACACACACACATATATACAGTTGCTCAACTATAGCTCTCATCATGCTAGCTGTGGCTGATAGGACATGCAGTCCAACAGCACCTGCAAGACCACTGGTTTCCCACCCCTAATTTAAACAGAGTCTTATAGCCTCTTAGATATGAATAGATGTATTGTAGCATAGGCCATCATGGACCAGAACCCACTTCTAATATATGAAGGCTCTGGTCCAGAAAAATATTGGTCTTTGTTTGGAAGACCATGTGACCTACTTTACAGAGGACACACCTCTATTTTGGGGTCAGCTGCTCCAAGTTCAGTTTCAGGACAAAGAATCATAAAAAGGAGACCAGGCTTTGAAGTTCCCCATTCACAGTTAGCGTTTGGACAGCAGACTGAACAGGCACAACACACACCTCCTAGTTGCAGTGTTTCCTGCTACAGTGAGATGCCTTGTATTTATGTTTAAACTACATGCCTTCTAAAGCAATGCTTTCTGAATTTGCATCTATACAAATAAATCAGCATATGCAAATTTTATATTAGTCTGTGCCCTCTTTCTTCCTCCTTTTTGGTGATTTCTTTCATTCTGTCCTTCCTTTCTTCCTTTCTCTCCCCCTGCCTCTTTTTTTTTTGGAGGGACACATGTAAATGGTTACCTTAACCACAGGACATTTTTTTTAGATGTTTACTTTAAAAATTTCTTTAGAATTGCTAAAGTCATCCTCAACTACTAACCAATCTGGCAAAGTGATGGCCCAAGCAAATACAAACTACAAGTGAAATTTGGGGCGAGGGAGAGAGAGAATCTTCTACATGGTGCCCATTGTGATAGCCTACAATTCCAGGTAGCACTTCCTTTGTGGCTACAATTTGTAGGTGTTCTTTTCACTTGGGAAACTGGTAAAAGAAGTAAGATTGTTTGCTCATAGACAGAAATCCGGTGTTCTCACTTCTGTTTTCTGCAGACTATTCTCCTTTCTTCCTTCTAGCGACTCTGCAGGAGTCTTCCAAAATTACTGGTTTGGGAAAATTGCACATGCTGTCATTTCATCCTTAACAGTGCCACAACTGCTGCGTAAAAGCAGATAACGCATCAGTTGACTACATAAATTCAAAAGCTATCCCTCCAAAAGGTTTGGTCCAGATGAGCTTTAATATAGGTCACAAACAAATACTTTTCACATTGTAAGCTGTTTTGCGGTCAGCTGTACAGGTGAGAAAGCAAGTTGTCCAAGTTATTACCAGTCAGTGCAACAGTGCAAAGGATTATTTTCCTGGGCTCCTATGTGCATAATTCTGTAGGGGTTATTGTCAATTTTACTCCAAACCAAGACATTCTTTTGTATGAATTTCATAAGGGAAAAAGGACAAACTGTAAGAAAAAAGAGGCAAACTGGGCGAGAAATAAAGCTCTGACAGAAATCAATTCAAAGAATAAATGTTGCCAATGATATAAAAATATTATTGGGAGGCAATGCTATCCAACCAAGTGTGCTTGTTAGCTCTTCCATTTGAAGATCCTTGACTTTTGTGCAATTCAGCAAACAAGTAATGCACTCATAAACATGATGAGTCCTTTAATACGAGCAATAAATCTGAGTTTAAGCCACATGGTTCTGGAAGCAGAAGCAGCTGCACAGACTGCAATTAAGCAAACTCGGTTGTATGCAAAACTCAGGCAGCAGAAATCAGAGACGGTGGGCAGGCCAGCGGGAGCATCAAACTACTGAACCAGCAAAAAACTTTAGTAGCCTCAGGAGACACTACCAATGTGTTTAAAAATCTGTTTTTAAATTTGCCATTCATCTCAAGAATATCACCTGTTGCTTCTGTAGTGATCATTTAAAGGAAGGCAAGAGATATGAGTCTTTGTCACCTAAAGCATGCAAGCACATCTCCATGTATTATTTATAATGTTTATTGGCATGGGGGTCTCTGAAGCATCTTGACAAGCATATTGCTTTCAACCCAATATGCATAGCCATTGCCATAGCTCAATGTATTTTTGTCTATTTTTTAAAACAGAATAATGCATTCCTAATGTTATCTTTATTCATCTGTTTACAGATTTATATCCCACTTTCACCATGTCGGTCTCAAAGCTGCTTACAGTGGTAAAATATACAATTCCAAAGAGTAGTTAATATAGTGTTCAACATACAATGGGAATTTAAGCGCATAATATATGCAAAACCAAGTGACGAAGTCCACACGTGGAAACCTCTTAAGTTCATTTCCCAAGGCGGGGAGGTAAAAAGTGTTTCCAACTAGCAGTGATTGATATGTGTTAGGGTTTGAGGTTGACAGATGTAATGGACGTCAAAACCCCATACAGAAGATTTAAAAATGGACTTTTGGAAAATCACTAAAAATTGAAGTAATTTTATTTCTTCATTTAAAATGAATAGGATGTTAAGCATGAGAAGATGGAGTTTTTCTATTGCTATTTCAAATCCTTAGCAGGAAGGGTGCATCAACTTCTGTGATGCACAACAGTAACACTCAGTTAGAATTTTCCCACTCACACAGTATAAAACTAAATGTTTGCCTATTAATACACAATATTAATAGTCATTTACTGAGGTCACTGGTAAATAGCTCCCATTGTTATAATTTTAAACTAGGAGGCTTCCTTTGCTGGAAGATTTATAGTTTTGAAAAAGGCTTTGAGAGCTTTTCTAAGGATTCTATTGTTTGCAAGTTGAAGATTTGCAACAGCCACTTGCCAGCCGCATCTTCCAGCCTTATTGTTCCTGTGATTTATTTGCAGTCACAAATCTTGCATTACATTTGCAAGCTTCTAGGATGTAGCTTCTCAGAACACAACTTATATATTCATAACCCCACTATTATAATCTAAGAAGATTAACCCAGAGGAGTGGGGAGGGAATGATTTGATTTAAAATGTGGAGCAATATGCAAAACTTAAATTCTTTAATTCACTAATTCTTTGAATGTCTATTTTTAAATCATTATCTTAGTTTCAAGGTACCCAAATACCAATGTGGCTCTAACGGTATGAACTATAGTGAAAACAATAATAATAAGACTCCTATATTTATATAGGAGGCTCTAAGCTACTGAAGGTAATGGGGCCCTTTATATGTCCAGCTGTCCTTTGTCAACAACAAATTGTCACTGTTTTTTGTGTTGAATATATGCTATATGGTAATTTATGGACCTAATAGGTATCTAAAGCCATTTGCACATAACAAAATATGTATTTTATCAAAGTAATTGTTGAACTGAAATAGGGGGGGAGAGAGTGGGGCCCTAAGCTATAGCTTGTTTAGCTTGTACGTAAATCCGGCACTGTTTATATACAGTATGTTCCAGACCATGAAAAGGCTAGCATCAAAATGCTGTGGCATAATGTGGAAGTGGATCTGTGGATCTTCAGCTTCTACATTTGTGGCTCCCCTGGTCATGCTATAAGAAGGGTTGACAGAGCAACAGGGAAGAGATACAGCTAGGCTACACATTACCGCCACCACAGGGATACTGATCCCCATGGCAACTGTAGTATGTATCTCAGCTCAGAGACTGGCAGGGTCCTAACCATCCCACACAGGAGAACTCTTGCACTTGTCCTAGTATATTGCAGATTCCTCATCAACACAATAAATGGGGATTTAACACTTACCCCTGACCCTTATGACATCAGAATTTGAGGAATCTATACTAGGGCAATGAAAGACCAGATAGAAAATGAGAAGAAATTCTTGGTTCTGCTTGCCAGCTTAGAAGTTTTACAGACCTGACACAAATTGACAAATGCACTCTGTTCAGAGTTCATATACATACCCGCTGTTTTTCAGGATCCACATAGCGAATGCCAAAGTAGTCTTTCTCCAGCAAACTGTAATGATTGCAAACATGATCTATGAGAAACTGGCCTTTGGTCTCTCTCTGAAAAGGAAAAAGGACACATATATATAGTAAGGCTATACAGTAGGTTATTTCTACATAATTATTTTGCCTAGCTTTTGAAATTAATGTTTAAACACACTTTATATATTAATTATGTTGCTTCATGAAGTGGGGATTCTATTCCATTAGAAATATCTATTCTCTCCTTCAATCAGCACCACAGTTTCACCTCTCTAAAGTCCTTCTCAGGCATGACAAAGTTTTAAGAGTGAATGTATTGTACGGCTGTGCACACTAATTCTGCCCCTTCCACCTCCCATCTTGTTGGGTTCAGAGGCAAGGTCTGAAAGGGGCTTGAATGTGTGTTTGCTTAAGATCATAAGAATGTGAATAGCCTGTTGGATCCGGCATTGTGAAAAACATTTTAGCAAAGTGTCTAATTATTCAATTAGGTAAGAAGCTAAAAAGTCCTAGAAGGAAAATATCATTTTTAACCAAACGTCTTTCAATCACAACACCTGGAAACGGCATTTGTATTGCAAAAAAATAAAAAGAAAAGATAAGCATGAAGCCAAGAACAACAGCATTCAAGGATTTACTCTCTAATCCATTCATTTTATTGGATTATCAATTTTCCTGATCCCTATACACAGAGTACTTGAGTTAATTAGTACCTGATCAAAGGCTGAATAATGCAATCATTTTATTCAAACCAACAACAAAGCTCTTCTTCTAAACCAAAAGCTATACTAAATAGGTACAACAGACAAGTTTGAACAAAAGATACGATGACCGAGATGCAAATTTGTTAGTATCACTCATTTTGAGAATCTCATTCAGTGGAAATGAAGTTGGTATGTACAGTAACAAGTACCAGGATCTATAAGCAGCTAGGGAGAAATGCAATCAGATAGCTCCTTTGCGCTCAAGTACAGGGGTAACCAACATGGTGCCCTTTGGATCATCTTGTTGAACCATCAGCCACAATAATAATAATAATCCATAATAATAATAATAATAATAATAATTTATTTGTACCCCGCCCACCTGGCTGGGTTTCCCCAGCCACTCTGGGCAGCTTCCACAGAGACCAAACATGCACTAAAATGTCACACATTAAAAACTTCCCTGAACAGGGCTGCCTTAAGATGTCTTCTGAATGTCAGGTAGTTGTTTATCTCTTTGACATCTGATGGGAGGGCGTTCCACAGGGCGGGCGCCACTACTGAGAAGGCCCTCTGCCTGGTTCCCTGTAGCTTTGCTTCTCGCAATGAGGGAACCACCAGAAGCCCCTCGGCGCTGGACCTCAGCGTCCAGGCAGAACGATGGGGGTGGCGACCAATAGGCCAATGCAGCTATAGTCCAACAACATCAAGAGGACAACATACTGGCTGCCCCTGCTCAAGTACGCATTTGAAGAGCTATATGAGCTTTGGCATTTAACCCATGTCTGGTTGCTTGTGGCAGGCAACCAAGCACCCCAATTCCTCAGCAGCAGAGTTGTCATCGGGCCATACAGTGCTGCCCTGTGAGGAACTGCTATGTGAGCTGCCTGTCTGGTACTCTGTCAGACACAAGAGATGATCATGACAAACAAGGATCACTAGCAGCAACCACAGTATACGGATGGTGAGGAGGGAAAAAGCAGAGTGAAGCAAAGACTGGAAAACCTTTCTTCACAAAGTCATAGCCACATCCAAGCTACTTAGTAGATGTTCAAACTCCCTTGGTAAGGTGATGGAATGCTATGATTCTACACATGACTGTGGCCTGATGGGAAGTCTTGCACATGACTGTGGCCTGATGGGAAGTCTTGCTCCTAAGCTTCGCTTCTGTACATAATGCTGCACAAACCATTCTAATACTAAGACATTCACTCACCACCTTAGAATGTTCAGTTCATATTGAGTTCAGGAAAACATTGTACCTGACCCGTTCTTAATGCATAGTTGATCACATCTACGGATGAATGCTATATCAATCACTAGTAAAAGTTTAATAAGGAGGTTTTCACGCCTGTCCAATTCTGTGTTCCCTTTCCCACCCTTTAATCTATTGGTGATTAATGCTTATATGCAACCCTTGTATTGTATTTGTGTTAACCAATCAGCAACAAGCACATACGTGGCAATGCTGTAATATTCAATAAAAGGGACTCCCCGAGACATGCTCGAGAGGTGCCTCCCAGATGACGCTCGCTACCTGTCTGTCGTTATTTCAACCCAACAGTAAGGTACCGTATGTACATCTTTCTTAACTTAGGAAGTTCTCCACAGCAGCAGTTTTTAAAAAGTATTTCTAAAATGAGCAGCCTTATACCTGGTGTTGCTCTGAAATTATAAGAAACAAACAAAGAAAACTGTGCAATTTTGAAATCGGTAGTTAAAATCAGTGCAGTTTTAAAAGGTTCAGTCTACCACCTTGGTTCAAAATGGTACATGATTAAAAACTGCTCCTTGATCTCAGGCATCACCACGCAAAATGGTGTCCAAATGCGTAGCAAAAAGGCAATCAAGAAACTTTCCCAAACACACAATAGACTAGCTGAAACAGTACACAGTGTTGGCCAGCAATTCTAAGGAACCAGAAATAAATTTTTAAAAATTGAGATTTAGAAATAAACACTACACTCTGTTAGTTTTATGGCTGTGCACAGTCCAACCACCAGATCCAGGGATCCAGCCTGACCCAAGGAACTCCTGACCCACAATCCAGCCCCAAACCACCACAGCAACCCTCATGTCAAATTGGGTGGAAATATCTCAAAAAGCATTCAAATTCCCAGAGAACAAACAACTTTCCAGAATATATGGTAGATACATGTAGGTATGTATACATCTACATCAGCTCTCAATAGACTCCATCTAGGATTATTAAGCAGATCCATACTTGATTAGCTTCTGTAATGCTACAGCATCTTGTGTTCTAAGACCACTCACTGGACCCCTCCTCAGAACATTTGAGAACCTTAGCTCTAAAGCAAAAATCACCAATATTGAGCCACAGGGAGAGAGTGAAAGTAAGAAATGTTTTCTTCTTTGGATAGCTATTATTAAATTTCCTCTCTCTCTTTTGTTAGAAAGTGTTCAGAGATAAAAGTTTTTAATCTGCTTTATGGAAACTGTTATTCAGAGTCACCTTTACGTCCATTACAATATGAAGTCATTTCTTTTGCATTTACATTTACATTACTTCAGCTTAGGATTAAAATACAGCATGCTTCCAAGCAAATATAATTAAAGGGTGAGCTGAAATATGTTTTCCCAGAGGTTCATAAGCACACAGGCAATTTCAGTTATAGATCACCATTTCAAGTAATGCCAATAGATGACCCCTAACATCTGCTCCTCACCAATTTCCCGTGAGATACATGTTTACAAATGGGAGCAGTAGAGGCAGACGGGTTAATTGCATTTCTTGAATAATCTCACTGAGTCAGTTGAGTGAGACTATTCCTAAGTGAATAATTCCATAAAACCAAGCCATTGGTTCTCTTCCATTTCTATGGTCACCAGGTCATTGACTAAATCCTACTTTCAGAGCTTGTTTTGAACTTTCAAAGCTTGCTTTGAAAAAACAACACCACGATTTTGCACAAGAGAAAACTTTTACAAACTTAGAGTCTCTTTGTAAAACCCCTTCTATACATTTCCTTTGGTTCCCCTAGATCAGGAATAAAGGAACCTTTAGCCCTTCAGATGTTACTGAACTCCATCAGTCTCAACCAACACAGCTTATGGACAGAGATTTTTTATCCAGCAAAATCTGGTGGGCCTCATGTTCCTCATTTCGCCTCGCATATTATAGTAAACAGCCCAACCTTGAAATGCTGCTTAGTGAATTTAATGCCAAAGAAAACAAAATATTTTTGTCCCATGGCAGTGAATGGGTAGGAGCTTTTCACAGATGTAAAGGCGGGACGATTGAGATTTGCTTGGCATGGTAAACCTGTTCACTTGGGGGGGGGATATACCGTTTTTACTCCCAGCATAAATGAAAAGATGTTCCTCATGTCACATAGGACCTATGTTCAGCTCATTTTTGTATTGTCTTCTTCACCGACTTGCAGTCAATTTAATGTTGCTAACTTAAAAAGGAAATGGCTGTGTGTTTGTTCTAAAGTGTCATCCCTCATGAGGCAGCTTGGAAAAAATACGGATTTTTTTTCCTAATGCGTCATTCCTCGGGAGACTGCTCTGAAAGTATATGAGGTATATACAGTTTCTTCCCACAACAAAGTGCCTCATCTCATAGATTTGCATCTACAAATCAATAATAGAGAAATAATTCCTTTATTTCCCATGTTGGAGTTGAGCTGTACAATTTTAAAGGAACGCTTCCAATTCAGAAAATACATTTTTAAATCATCCAGCTAGGGCTGGGAACCCTTGTCCAAAACCCTGGAGAGATGCTGTCAGTAATGTAGATGACAGTGAGCGAGAAGAACCAAGAGACTGACTCCGCAGAAGGCAGTTTCCTACATTCCTATAAAATGAAAGAGGGATTGGCGAAGAGGGAGAGGCATGAAAGTAAAGAGAGCCTTCCTCATTAAACAAAGAAGGGAAGTAGAACTCTTAAGAGTTCTAATTCAAATCCAGTCAGAATGAAGCTCTTCATTATAACGCAGTGTGCACAAAACCCAGTCCACTTAAAACGGATGATATAGTTAGCTCAGCAGCAAAAAGTATCTTTAGTTGAGCTTCTTCATCATCTGAACATATGCAGATAAAGTGCATATCAATCTACTCAGAAGAAAGTCCCATTGAATTTAATGGAGCTAATTCCCAGGTTAAATAGGAATCGCAGCTTCAGACACTATTGTTTATTAAAATGTCAGAATGACACCTTTCCGGCAAACGCTTTAGGCATAATGCAGATGCATGCATGAGCACAATTAGGCTTTCAGCTTGTTCACCAAACAACAGATCCATATGCCCTACAACAAATTTTGAAACTCTCCCAAGCTGCTGCATGGTGAGGGGTGCTGTTGTTCAACAGAAGACGAGGAAGGATGAAATGTCTGCATTGCATTCCTATGTCCTTTGAATCTTGACTAGGCGCTCTGGATCACACTTTCTGCAGTCTATTTTAGTATGGTTGCAATGTTAAGAAACACGGGTGGCGCTGCGGGTTAAACCACAGAGTCTAGGACTTGACGATCAGAAGGTCGGCGGTTTGAATCCCCGTGACGGGGTGAGCTCCCATTGCTTGGTCCTTGCTCCTGCCAACCTAGCAGTTCGAAAGCATGTCAAAGTGCAAGTAGATAAATAGGTATCGCTCCAGTGGGAAGGTAAACGGCATTTCTGTGCGCTGCTCTGGTTCGCCAGAAGCGGCTTAGTCCTGCTGGCCACATGACCCGGAAGCTGTACGCCAGCTCCCTCGGCCAATAAAGCGAGATGAGCGCGCAACCCCAGAGTCATCCACAACTGGACCTAATGGTTAGGGGTCCCTTTACCTTTAATGTTAAGAAACTCAGTTCTGTGTTAAAATGAAAAAAAGGGCCAAAGCTTGCTTGCTTGCTTGCTTGCTTGCTTACTTACTTTGCATAGCTGGTTGTACAATGGACAGTAGAAAAGAAAATGTTCGGGAAACCCGTTAAGGACCAACAGTTCCCCACAGTACAAAGTAACAGCTTTGCTCTGGCTTTGATGTATTAAATTGTGAATATGATTAAGGGGCCCAAGGAGAATGATTGGAGTTTCAGTTGATATAATGAAGGATAGAGAGGAAGGGGAAACTCAAACTATGTCCCAGTCAACTTTTAATGAGAAGAGCCTGCAGGTGAAATCGGGGGGGGGGGGGGGGACCCTCAAGGGAACTGTCAATGGGATAAGGACTCTGTGGCAGAAGAGTGGGCAGAAGAATGAGACACAAGAGGAATGGAATGTTGGGCTGAGTTACAGTGAGTGACAGGTAAACAATGGTTGGCCTAAAAGGCATTGTCCCATTAGGGGCTTTGAAAAAGACAGTGGCTGCAAGAGACAGAGGAAATGCAATGAGAAAGTTAAAGAAAGCATATGTAAAGGAGTTAGCATGGTTGTGAAGAAGAAGACTTAGGTATGAGCATTCTGTATACACTGACTACTTGTTATGGATGTTACGTTCCTTAATTAGATGTTTATGTTTTAACTAGATGCAGCCTTGATAGTGCACTTTGAGGAAGCTCTGTAGAGCCTCATCAACCATTTTGTCCAAAGCTGAATGGAGTTTGGCCTCCCCATCAGCCTGATGAAGACCAACATTTTTGGTCAGGCCATCACCAGCATCAGCATTGCTGACCACATACTTGAGGTGGTAGACAATTTTGTCTGCCTGGGCTCCACCATAACCAGCAACCTTTCTACTGACACTGAGCTGGGTAGTATTAGTAAGGCAGCTAAGGAAATGGCTTGCCTCTTGAAAAGAGTACACAATAATGTGATGCTAATGACCAATACCAAGATGAAGGTCTACCAGGTGTGTGTGTTGAGCACACTGCTTTATGGAAGTGAGTCATGGACAACATAAACCCGCCAGGAGCAAATATGTGTCAGGAAGATTTGGGGCATCACGTGGCAGGACAGTCTCAAACAAATATGTGCTCTTCCTAGCCCACATGTTCACATGTCTGTCCCAGTCTACATTGACATGGGAAAGGGCCATAGCTTAGTGATAGAGCATCTGTCTTGCATGCAGAAGATCCCAGGTTCAATTCTCAGCATCTCCAAGTAGGGCTGGGAAAGCCTAAAACCCTGGAGAGCTACTTCCAGTCTGTGTAGACAATACTGAGCTAGATGGACCAATAGGATAAGCCAGCTTCCTGTGTTCCTATGATCCTCCTATTGTTCCAGGTACTGTGTTGTGTCAGAAGTGGAAGAAAAATCACAAAAAGTATCGATCTGCTATGATATTTCACTTTATACAATGGAAGAAGAATGATATGTGCAATATGAATTGAAAGGGCATGCAATGCAATATCCCTGTCTCCCATTTTGCCATCATATGTAGTTTTTCCACTTTGCTAATACAAGATGCTGAAGAACAGTCATGGCTTCCCAAAGAATTTTGGGGACTGAAATGTGGTGAAGGGCTGAGTCTTCTAGTCCTCTGCCCAGAACTATGGTTGATATAACCTCAGTCTCCAAACTTTTTCCTTTCTGTGTCAGTTGTAAGAGAGTTGCTTACAGCCTGGCAAAATAGGGATGGGCAAATCCAGTCCGTTTCTATTGAATGACAGTTTTGCATCAGTTAATACATAAGTTCACGATGTGTGTTCACGCTTAAAAAATCAAATCCATCAATCACATTCAAGTCCTCAAAATCGGTGGTGAAATAGTATTCTTTAATGATTCTATTAGACCATTCATCAGCTAGAAAACACAGTCCCAAACAGAATTCATGTGGTTAAAATCCTCTTTAAATTAATTGCATTCATATAAAAAGGAGAGTCTGTTGACCTCGAAAGTACCAGATTATATTTCTTCCCATCTGTAACATTTAATCCAAATTACATAAACTAAATGTGGGCGCTATTTTAAGATCTAGCAGTGAAAACCAAAGTCAGTTTGGGTTCCAATTCAATGCACATTTACTTGGGAGTAAGTCCCACTGAACTCAGTGGGATTTACTTCTGAATAGATCCACAAAAGAATGCTGCTCAAGAGAATGACCACTGAAAAGCATTTTTATCCAGGTAAGAAAAGGGAAATAATATCAAAATCTTCTTCAAAGTCCACATAAGTTATCAGCACAAGACACAGACATCTTGATATGTCAGCCAGGCAGCATAAACCTGGAGTAGTCATTTGTGACAGCTTGAAAGAAGACGATTGCATTATTTCATTGTACAAGAGTTACCTTTCCTGGCCATCTGTAGGCTATGAATCTTACTCCACAGATGAGCAGATATGTGGCCGTTTTGAACTACTATCATGACTATATCCTCTGGCTATCATAAGCTATTAACTAATTGGTTTGATTCGTCAAGACATGACAGAGGCAAGAGAAACATGCTAGTATATGACATGCCATCTGAATTCCTACTAAAACACCTTTAACTGCTACAATATCTTAGGTGTACTGAGTTGCACTGAGACATTTAGGAATTCCTAAATTATGAATACAGTATTTTCAGTCGGTGAGAGCTTTGTAGTAGACAAAGTTTCCTATGTGGAGATAGCCTCTGTGTAACGGGGAAGGGTTGGGGTTTTTTTACAAATCTGAAAGTCAATCAGAAAACATTTGAAACTTGTTCAGAAATCACCCTCATGCTCCCATTCTGCTTTACAAAATACATTCCTTTTTTCTAGCATGAAAAATATTAAGACTAGACCTTAGTAAAAGCATTCAAAAGAAATTATATAATGAAGATGGTAGAACAATATTCTGAAGACCACGTCATGTGACATCTATTATTTTTAAAACTGCTTCCTTAAGAAAAACACCAGTACTAATGGAATTGAACTATTTTTTCCAAAATTGAACGTTAAAAAAAAATTCATTTGGAAATTTACAAACACTCAAAAATGTTATTTTCTAGGTACCTCTTTGGAACTGATGGGGCATGACAGCTGTTGTACACATAAACCACATCTAGGAACATATTGACAGCTGTTTTCCAGTGGTCCATCTATCTCTGCCTAAACTGACTGACAATGGCTCTCCAGAGTTTAAGATGGGGGACTTTCCCAGTTGTACCTGAATATGCCAGGGATCGAACCGGAAATCTTCTGCATGAAAAGCAAATGCTCTATCACAGGGGCCTTTCCCTGCTTCAAATCACTATATCCTTAAACTATGCCTGTTCACTGCACCCAAAATATTTTTCACACAAAATTGTAAAACCTTCTAGAATAAACTTCTGTTCTGCATTTTCTTTACCGATGGTGAACCATTAAAAGTGTACCAGAAAAAAATAATTAACTATGCCCACTTGAGATCTGTAGAGCTTATAATGCTCTATTCTTGGAAGAACTACTTAGGAAAGGAGCCATGAAGACTTATGTAATAAAATATTCCACACACAACTTTACACAAGCCAGTAGAAAAAGCTGAAGTGTCCTAAACATCTAAGGAATTTTGAAGGGACAAGATTTGAGAAGCCAATGCTACGTAGCTTTAACTCCAGATGATAATTGCCAGAACTGTTTATATTTTCTGCTCACAAGAGTTGAGGCAATATTGATGAAATAATAACTTTTTCTTTCTGTCTTTCAGGTCCTAACTCAGTATCATGTTGGCTATAAAACATCTGTAAGATCAAGTATTTGAGCTTAAGATAAAACTTTTAACCTTTTCCATAGTCCATTTTGCACTGGGTGAAAATGACAGCTAAGGAAGCGGAGCTGGGATGAAAGGCCTCCCAAATCGCTCACCTGTAACAACAATGCAGCGGGGAAAACTGATTTGTTTCCTGACTTATCGGGAATATTTGATGCTATGGAGTAATAGAGCGACAGAGAGGGGGCTGGGGACTTTCGTTCCATTGCTTTTCACTGCCACCAATCGGTATACAGTAGGTATACAATTGGTGCCACCCCAGAGTTCGGCGGCCATGTGCCCCACACCCCTTGCACCCCCAGGTAAAGATGGCGCTGGGTACGCAACCAATGTATCAGAGGCGTTGCAGGGTCTTGAAGCAAAGTATACACATGGATACACAGTGAACCCATTCAAACCCTCAGGAACTAATGCCTACAACCATCTTACCAGAATAAGTCAAGCAAACCACATTTTCTGAAATATAGAAATTCACCCAAAATAGCCAAATAAATGGATTCATTTAGTTCTAAAGATAATAAAGATGCTGTACACAGGTAAAGGGGAGAAGACCTGAGTAGCCATGGGGGTGGGTCGGGGTCAGACATAATCACCAAAACCCCCTCCTGATGGGCATGTTGGTCAATATCACACATGTCAAAGAGCCAGACAGAAGCCCATCAGACTCACAATAAATGTACAGAACCTATCTCAGGATGGGAATTCACGAGGTGCATCAAGAATAGATGATGTCAACTGATTCAAGATAAAGGAAACGGCAAATACTTTCTTTAAAGATGAAAGACGGGTGTATAATCACTGCCTTGAGTGACAAGGGGCATGCATAGGACTCAGATTTCTACCTGTCATTGACATGTTTCTGACATTTTTATGATGCTTCTTGAAATGCATTGTGGGAAATTGTGGTTGCTTTTAAAAAGTTGTTGTAACCTTTGTTCTGGCTTCTTCTTCTTTGCTTGCTTAGGAGTTGAAACATTGTTGTGACAATTAACAATCAGGCTTAATAGCTGCTCTTTTGCTCTTTAACTTGGCTGCGGTCTCTTCTTGAATCTGACAGTTTTTGGACCCACAGAACCAGATCCTAACAAAGTTGGGAAACCCTTTAAGTAGGGTACTTCAATTTTTGTATTCTCCTTAACAGTTGTAAAAGAAATAAGCTATGCGTAAGAAAACCCTTGTGTAAAGGTATAGCAACCCCCTGTTTCTTAGCAATGTTTATTTACAACAAATAAGGAAGAAAATAAACAAAACAGTTTTTTTAATTCATGGATTCAGTTGAGGAGAGGTTAAGAATTATCTCCTTATCCTTGAAAATCTGTGAGAGAGCATTTATTCTGATCTTCTTGTAACTTGGCAGATTGTGGTTTGTTTCCCCACCAAAATCTTCATCCAGAAAAGCCTCAAAGAAAATGTCCAAAAATCTCATTAAAGTTACAGCTGGGCCTGTGGCATATTTAAATCTGTCAGTGCAAAAACTCTGGGCATCTTTGCTTCAATAGTTCTTATTTCAGTTTTAAATCTTTTCAATACTAAATTCCTCCTTCAGAAAAGACAGGTTTTTCTTATATACTGTGTACAGCAAGTACATCATATTGTAAAGTTCTGCTTTTGCCCTCTTGTGGGAAGGAAGAGGTCTACAGTGACAAAATTATCAACACAAAAGAGACATCTGCATTGCAAAAACTTGCATAGAGTTCCACACTATTTACATGTCGCTTCATATGCTTTTTGTAAACAGGAAAATGCAGGCAACTTAAAAAGAAAAAAGCATCAAATCTCACTATTACATACAGATGCTGTCCTCATTTCACATTTGTTAACAAGTTTGTTCATAGGGCTCAACAACTGAGGTTGCTTTTTTAGGTGCAGGAAAGCAGATTTCTTTATTTTGGTATTCAGTATATGTGCATCCCAAAAAGTTATTAAGAGAACATAGCAACATCTTTAAGAGATGGAATCCATTTGAGCTGCAAGAATTGTTCTGTGTACAAAGGTTGCAAAAGTATATTTATCTTGGTCACCTTTGCAAGAAGTTAGAAGGGCATATGCACTGTAACTGAGTATCTGGCATATTCAGCAAAATATCTGCCATTCCAGAGAACTGAATCAGGTACTTATGCAACAGCACTTGTGAAGGGTGCAGAGAGACAGAAGGGCTGAGATAAATTCTAAAATCAGAATAGGGAAGGAGATAAGACATTCAAGATGTGGCTCTATCAAAAAAGGTAGAGGCAAGGTACAGGGATTCTGTAGGTTTTATAAAGAGTATTATCTTAAGATATTACCCACCACTGATTCAGCTTCCTTATCCTATCTAATATTTTAGTTAACATAGAAATGTGAGGCTTCATAAATGTATGTTGGTCAGGAAGTAGTTATTCCTTAGAAAAGACAAACATTGACTTATACAGTGACTGACAACAGCAATAACAACAACAAACTCACTTTGTATGAAATGTGTTCATGCAAACCATCTCCTAAATGCATTTAATGGTCTAAAAAGTTTTAATCATTACTTAAGAAAAAATTACATCTGCAGCAGTTGTCAGACTTTGTCAAAGTGGGATAGTTTCAGCAGCTGGACATACCACACTTCAAAACAATACATGGGTAAGATTTTTGTTATTAGAACTTCTAAAACTAATTTGGACTGTGTTGTGTAAAACAACACCAGTAATAAATTTTAGATGAGGAAGAGTGATTTGCAGAATATCGAAACACAAGGAACTCCAAGGACTACCTTGTATTAAATATTAATTTTGTTACCCAGCTACATGAAGAAAATTGAAGAAAATTCTGAATCCTGTTACTATTCAAATATTGAAGATATATGTGGCTCATAATTAATTGGACAGTTTTCTTTTTAACTAAAGTGTGAAAAATAGGGGGGAAGCCAATTAAATGCTTCTTGCCACCTGTGGCAAACTTTATTAATTCGGAATTTAAATAAATACACTTCATGAAATTAATATACAGATATCAGTGAAAAACCAGTTTAGATGAAAAGAGCATTAACAGCTAAGGCCGAGATTTTCTGTCACATTGTATAATTAATTCATATTAATGGGAAAGTTTGCCTTGAAGATACGTTCTGCTCTTATTTAGCTGGTCCCAGTTCTTATCTTAAATTTAACACTCTGAAATAATTTCCCATGACTGCAGTGACTCAGAGAGCAGCGGGAGGGGAGACGCACAAGCTTATTGCTATGAATAGTGTTTTGGCTTCTTTATGAGAGTGTTTTAAACAAGTTTTCTAAAGCTCGTTTTTTAAAAAGAGAGATAAAGCTATTAATTCTGCTGTTTGCCTACTTATTTCAGTTGCACATTGCCACTATGATAGTAACGTGCATTCTTCCACATGAGATAGCCTAGTTTATGTGACTGACCAGTAACTGCTGCTGTTCTCACCTAACAGAAAGGTTGCATTAAATTGCTGCCGCATCTGAAACTGTCTTGTTATGTGTAAACAGCACATGCCTCTGCAGGCAAATTTATCAACTGACAAATATGAGAAATTTATCAAGTAACAAATAGCTTCTTTGCTAAGGCTGCATTAGGATGGGAGTAAATTCCATTGACCTCAACTGGACTTACTTCCGTGTAAGCATGCAGAAGATTGCACTATAAAGAATCAGAGTAAATCCATGCAAAGAAATCATTTAATTAGTCCACTAAACCAGTTCCTAGCTCATGCTATTTGCGGAGACATGCACCATACTTCATCATTGGTTGAATAATATTACCCCAGTGGCAAAATCATTTTTACGAAGAGGAAACCATTGCAAAATTACAGTCCCTTTCCAGCCATCAAAGGCAGAACTGGTATCTTAAAAGAAAAGAAAAAAATAGAAACCACATTTAGCAGGTCAACATCTAGAAATTTCAGAACAGTTTTAAAGGAAACAGTTTTAATGGACAAAGACATAATGGTTTGCGGGTATGGGCTTGTTTGGGTATGAAAATTAGCTCTCATTTAATAGTTTTAGCATGCTTTTTCTGAAGAGTTAATGTTGGTGTTGTAAGGACAGAGGGTACCTTTGTGGTCTTCCTACTCTCCGTCTTCTTTTGGATACTTTTTCAAAACACATTTTGAACAAGATATGATGTTACTTTAAATGAGGGGCTATTCATATTCTGTATGCTTATTAAATTACTGGAGATATTTGCTACACTGAATTCGGAGCTTCTTCTACGTATTTTTTTCCTACAGAAACAAGCTTATATAAATGCATTGTTTATTCCTGGCCAAAGGGCCCATGAGACCTTAGTTATGCTACTGATTATTATTATGTGCTGTTTATGCAAATTCATCTCTTTCTCCTTATCACAGTGGCCGGTTCCGCAGAAGGGTTTTGGATTTGGATTAAGTCTTTTATCTGAAATGCTGCCACAAGAGTTAATACACCAGAGGCTAAAGTGGCTTGAAGCTCAGGTGGGGGGGGGGAATGTTGTATATTTTCCTCTTATATCCACTTTTCAGATCATATATGATTCCCCAGTGTCTCTAATGTCAGTTTCAAGCTTAGAAAAAAGCAGGAGGAAATGGCTGTGACTACTCTCACGTACACTTGGTTTATCCCAGAGGCTATGAACTCGATCACAGAAGTGCCTTCTCCAGTCTTCTATAAATTAGGAAGGGGAATTTACCCTGACTTCAGAGACCCTTGTTTGCACACCTGCCCTGGTAGTCAGGAATTGCAAAGGTTGCAGCATATTCTCCTTCCTAAAAAGAGAAATCATTTTATTATGAAGTTACCTACTATTATCCCCTAATAGACACCATCCTTAACATTGCTGAATGTTTTTAGTGTTAAAGGTGAAGTTATGGGTTTATTTTAAATTTTTAATTAAAAAATAGGGAAATGCAGCAAAACTACTCAATCTCTAGAAAGGAATTGCTTAAGCAAATTCATAAACAGCCATGATTGCAAAATAATCACACTAGAGGGGTTAATGAAAGGCTAAGATATATTAGATGCATTTAGTCATATTTTAGTTACATTATTATTTCAAGACATCTGGACTTATTTTAATGCTTTAAGAATACATCAGGATTAGGAAAACTGGATACTAGATAGCGGATTTAACAGAGCTGCAATCCTTACCTAGAAGTAAGCTGCATTGAACTCTTTGGGGCCTACTTTGTAAGATTGCACTATGAGCAATAAATTCTAACGCTAACTTACAATTTAATGGTGTGAACTATCTCATTTTCCCCACATTTACTCAACAGCTTGCCAAACTAGAATATCATCCTATTTACAGAGTAACAATAAGAAGCAGGTGATTAGGTAAAGATCAGCCTTGAACCAAAGGCAGAGAATTTCACACTGTCCCAAACAGAAGCAAGTCACAGTGCAGGGTATATCTCCACGGCTTCTGTTAAATGATGTTACTGACTACAGGAGTGCAATCAGAAGATTTGGTACATGTCATTTGGCACATGTCTTGATTTGGTACCTGTCTTGGCCTCAGTCTAACTGACTAAGACATTAGGCAAGTACATTTAAGTTCCATTCAGTTTCTACCAATGTTTGGGAGCTGTCCTGGGTCCTGCAGTTCATACTTACAACTCTGTTACCAGCAACCAGCTACAGCACCTCATACTTGCAATGGCTGCCAGCCAACTCCGTTATTCCCAATCAGTGCCCACAGGTCATTGCCTGGCACTCCCACTTCAGGGTAGACCATGTTATTTCAAGTACTGAGTATATACTGGAAAACACTTATAATACATTTTACTAAGCCATGCAAGCTAGGATTTCCTTACCTAAATGATTATATTTGCAGGTTTTGCTCCAGGATAATGTATTAGTTGGTACAAATGAGCAGCAATCATATTTTGGCATCCTGTTCATACTGGGCACTGGTCTACCCTGAAGTGAGAGTGCCAGGCAATGACCTGTGGGCACTATTATAAGTGTTTTCCAGTATATACTCAGTACTTGAAATAACATTACTGTTCTGTTAAAGACACATTCACACCAAACATTTAAAGCACTGTTATACCACTTTAACAGTCATGCCCCCCCAAAAAAAACCCTAATCATTGGAGCTTCAGTTTGTTACACATGCTGAGAGTTATCAGGAGGTTCCTATTCCCTTTTCAGAGTTACAATTTTCAGAGTGGTTTACGAACCAATCCCTCTCCAAAGGGAACTCTAAGGCTCATGTGTACATGTAGCAATTTTACCGGATTTAAATATCACATCACAATTACCTGATTTTCTTGGTTGCTAACCACTGTTTTCTCTATTCTTCAAACCAATGGGGCATGGTTGGGTGGCACCTTGGAGATCTCTGTGAGAGCAAAGTGCTACAACAAAAAGTGGAGGCTGGCTGAGGTCATATAAGTCCTCCTGCCCCAATCACAACATACATTACATTATATGACATCCATACGATAAAGCACATTGCTTTCCTTCAAATAATCATAGGAAACTGTAGTTTGTTAGGTGTACTTAATAAACTAATTGTAGCTCTGTGAGTTCCCAGGATTCTTTGGGTAAAGTCAAGTGCTTTAAATATGCTATAAACTGTATGGAGTGAGTGTGGCTTTTTAAAGGAGTATCCTCTGGCCTGGAGGTGACTGCCTCTATACCCTTTGTCTCTGAGAAATTGTTGTACAGTAGATCAGAGTTTCCTAAAAAAATTATGTGTTACTCATTGTGAAGCCCTGAATGAATGCAAAGCTCTTTTTTCCACTCTGAAACCTTTTTTTAATGTCATGTGCATAATCTGAGTTGCATAATCTATCTAAAAATGAATATAAACAGCAGGGAGATGAATATGAGGGGAGGAGAATAAAATGTAGTACATCATCATTCCTTGCACAGCTCTGTTGTTTCAGGAAATATCTGCTGAGGGAATCTCACAGCGGTTTCACCTCCCAGATTCAGGCACATCGCATGGTTTCTCCATCGCTACATGCAGGCTGCTGAATGAGGCTTCTTGAAACAGTAGTAAAACCAATGAAACATTTCCAATGAATTACTACCACAAACACAGCAGGGAATGCTCTGTTCCACTGATTGAAAGAAGGGAAGAAACAAAAACAAAATTACAGAGCTGGTTTTTCAAAATCGCTCTTATTCATGCAGCAAGCATCCATTTGATTTCAGCGTATGTCTAGTGCTACCTGTCAAGATAAAAGCTTGCTGAGAAATGTCAGAAAGTTATTAAAGAGACTCTTCCCCAAAACAAGTTGATTAGAGAACTACCCATTTATGAAAAATCCTCAAGGGTAAGAAAGGAAAATGTAATTTGAGAAAATTGTTGAGAAATATGACCATTTTCTATATGTAAGAAAAATGCTGTCTTGATATATATTTCTATTATTGCTTACTAGAATAAGATATGAGAGACAGAACAGCTTACAAAGGTTTGCTAAAAACATTTCCAATTAAATGGTTCATTTTTAATTGTGTTTTTTTTAAAAAAAAAAATGAACAACTTTACCAGCAAATAAAGCATGCTCAGAAAATTAGGCCTCAGGGCAAATGACGTCAGGTGGGATTTTCAGATTTGCAAACTTGCATGTTTGTACCAAGATGCACTCACATCATTTAATGTGTAGACTGTGCCAATTACCGTACATAATTCCGTTGACTAGAAACTATGTGTAAACCTTGAAGCTGGCTCAAGACTTTTTGCTACCCCAAGCACCACCTGGAAAATCCATCCTAAGATCCCTTGCAGCTTGCAAATGACAGAGAGCAATTCCCAAATTATGGATGATCCGAATGGGCATGATCCGATTAGTGTAGTCTACTCCTGAGTTTTACATATCACATTGTGTAACTATGTAAGCAGGAATCCAAATAGTGCCATCCTGGCCAACTGCTTGGGATTCTTGTACAGTTGTGCTCATCCTGACAAGTCCCACTGAGACGTGTAAGAAAAGTACAATGTGAATTGCCAACAGACAATGTCATTTATTTCCATGAGCTAAAGTGTGCTTCACTCTGATATGGATTGTGGCCCAAATCTTCAAGTTAAATTGCACAAATGTACAAAGCTAAAGATAAAAACTCCCCTGTTGTTTTGGACCCCAGCAGAGAGATACATAATGCAAGAATTTGGGTCAACAGCTGTGACAAACTGTGAACAAACAGCTCACCTTTTTTAAAAAAAACTGCAACACTCTAGAAAGCATATGGTCTTGCTTTAACTAAATGGAAAATAATGAGAAAAGCAATACCTCCATCACAGACAATGGATCCCTCTTTTATAACCGCAAGACAAATTTTTGTATTAATTGTAGTTTGGCTCCAAGGCAGGAAGACAGCCTACGGCTACAACACACAATTTTCCCTGATGGAAAGTTGGTGGGAGGATCCAGACTTAGTTCCCCAGTGTTTAGACTGAGAAAAATTAGAAAGCTTTTTCAACTTACTGAACAAAGCATATGGTAATAAGACAGGCAGGGGTAAACAGCAAACCATTTCAACTCAGTATATCCAATAAATTACACCCCAAAAAATCTTATGTAAGAAATACTTGGCAAAAGAATAAGGCTGTGTCACATTGTCATATGACAGAGCCAGTCATATGTTCAGTGTAAAATATTTAATGCATGCAAAAGAATACATAAATATAAGCATTCTACTTATTTTTGTTCTTGCTACTGATACTGGGCCGCAAGCTGGAAAACCACATTAAATTCTATACCTTTTGTAGAGGTTGGTAGCATCTGGAAAAACAGTTTGGCAGTGTACCAGGGGAAATGGCTATTTAAAAAAATAATCACTGGTATATGTACATAGATTTAGCATACTTAAAGTAGCTATCTGGCTTGTGGTAGCAAGAAGGAGTAAAAAAAAAACCACCCACATTTATTCACGAGTGGTCTGCTGAGCAAGTGGAAATAGCTGTAAAGCCTAGAGTCTAAAAATGTATCTTTTCAGCATGAAAAATTATTATTATTATTAATTTCATTTCTATACCACTCTAATTTTTTGTAAGAAAAAAAATCTCAAAGTGGTTTACAGCACATTAAAACATCAAATAGAACAACCCAGAATGAAGAAAGTAAACTATAAAGTATACAACCAAAGCAACCTACTAATGGCAATGGTGTCACAGAGAAAAGCCAATAGATGCCCATTCATACAATTGGATTCCATATGCTCATCCTAACTGCTTTATAATTATTAGCTGACTGGGTGAAATGTATCTTTTGCAGTAATTGCACATTGACATCTGAGTGCTGTGAACATGTGACATCCAAACAACAGATGCTTGGGTTTGCATGACTATCTATCACCAAATGTGCTGCCTAGCCCTCAGCGCAGCAGCCCTTTATAATACTGTAGCAGTGGACCAGAGTGAAGCCTTGCTCCCTCTAGTCCATCACTGAAACCCTGCTTTCCCAAAAGGCCACTATTGGTCCATTTGATTTACACTTTTGGTTGGTCAATCCAGTTCTCCCCTGCGGCTGGCTGAGGCTGGAGGCAACAGGAGCTGGGCTGGGCTGGGCTGCAACCATCACCCACCCTTGGAATGAGTGAGCAATCTTTATAATTAAGCAACTAAAAAAATCAACCTTTCCATAGTTCCACCCAACTGCAGGTGCTGCTTCACACTTTATACCAAGGAAATTATCCCTTTGCACATGTCATTTATGATGGGAACATATGTAAATAAATCATGCTTTTATCTGCCGAATGCATGCAAGGCGTCACCTTTAAAAAATGACATTTAACATGCCTTTTTTGTAACATCTGAAGCAGCCCCCCCCACAGCAAGGCAACATCCAGCATATAGATTAGTGAGGTGTTATTCTTTGTTTCTTTTTCTAGCGTGTGGCATTGCTAAAGATATGTGTTTTTTCCTTTGACAAGGGAAGGCTACAATAATTTCTAAATCATGTCTTCAGAAAGAAAAAAACCTTATGACTAGGTTCAGAGGCGGATTTTAGGTAAGGTTACCAGACGTCCCCATTTCCCAGGGACAGTCCCTGGATTTACAAATCAGTCCCCGTACAAAATCCATTGAAGTTGAAAAGTGTCCCCGGATTCATTGAAAAAAAATCTGGTAACCTTAATTTAAGGGAATGCAAGCAGATTGGTCAGCTATGATGTAGAATGGATGGCAAAAAGCCGGGAGTGCTGAATTTGGGAATCACAAAGGGTTGCTGTTGAAATTTGAGACCCCAAGGACCACCAATGCTAGGTTCTTTTAAGCCAATATTACGCTTTTTGTGTTGTCACGTACTTACCTATGTGAATCTGTACATCACTATTTCCACGCTGCAATGTGCTTGAGGATATTGTCTATTTCATCTCACCCATCCCTAGACAGGAAAGAAGCCGATACAGCTAAGCTGTCCAATTTACTTAAGTCTATGGAAGCATCATGGGAGTGTCAGAACTAAAGAGTCCAGACCAAGTGATGGAAAAATTAAAAATACATCAAATCAAAAACTCAAGTGAAAGATCAAAGATATATCTTTTTGTTTTCATTTATATTCACAGAGGGGGTCCCAAGATACTTTCAAAATGTCAAGCCTTGTGCATGCTGTGATTTAATGAATATTTATTTCTTGCAAACATGGAAATGAAGCATACGTGTATACAAGCCCCGAGGCACAAACAAGTCCTCTGAGAAAGCTGTGGAGCTGACACACTAGGACTCCTCCATCCAAAGTGTACATTTAATTCACTACCAACAGAAACTGGGGAAACTTAAGAATTCATCGGTGCTGATGCCAAGAGTGGTGTGCTATGAAAACACCCTCATTTTCTGTATGGGGTTGTTTAATTAAAAAACATAAGGAGAGACCTGCTAGATCCAGGCCAAGGACCCATTTAACCCAGTATCCTGTTCCCACTAGAAGCCTGAGTGCAGCAGCACATTCAGGCCACGGATCAAGGGCATAATTTATCTCTCTACTTGTTTGTACCTGTGGCAAAGATGAAGAGGACGAGCGAAATACAGGACAGCAGAAATTGCTTACTGACAGATAAAAACAGACTGGCAATGGATTATACACTAAGTAGATCCATTAAAAGCAAACTGACAATAGCAAAACTGAGTGAGCAGAAATAAATGGGAAGAGGCATTTGAGATACCTGACTGGGTTCAGATCAGCTGCTGAAACTGAGCCGTGTCTCTTGTCAAATTCTAAACCTGAGCCAGATAACATGATACCTCCTGGGACAGCATTGAACTATAGACACTGTAGAGAGGAGTGTGCTAAAGAGCACAGGGAAGCATATGGAATTTAAAGGCTGCAAGAAGAGCCCCCCCCCCCAGGAGCAATGCTGCTAGAAAGAACAACAAAGGAAAAAGGAATGCAAGGTATTAAAGGATTTGGTGACGGAAAGTGAGATGAGGCACTTATTGATGCCGGCTAACCACCAGCACTTCCATTAAGCAAGGAGGCTGAAGTAAGCAGATGATGTAATGCAGGAAAGAAAGTGGGGACTCATCATCCAGAGAGAACCTATGAAAAATAAGATTAAGTTTCTGGTCAGTTCAGAAACATATTGTATCTCTGCTGGCTATGCCTCTTCGACGGGAGGAGAAATAATAGCAGAGTTTGCACATACACAAAATACTCTTACAGCAGTTTAAAAGCACAAAGGAAAATGCATACACAGAAAAGCAAACATGAAATATGTGTACAGTGGTACCTCAGGTTAAGTACTTAATTCGTTCTGGAGGTCCGTACTTAACCTGAAACTGTTCTTAACCTGAAGCACCACTTTAGCTAATGGGGCCTCCTGCTGCCGCTGCGCCGCCGGAGCACAATTTCTGTTCTTATCCTGAAGCAAAGTTCTTAACCTGAAGCACTATTTCTGGGTTAGTGGAGTCTGTAACCTGAAGCATATGTAACCTGAAGCGTATGTAACCCGAGGTACCACTGTATCTGTTATTTGCATTATAGTATCTGTTGTTAACAGGACCCATGGTTGCCATTTTAAAGATGACATATAAGATTTGGGATAGGTTTTCCCCCAGAAAGCATTCCTAAATTAAATTGTCTTATAGGAACTGCAGTAAGAAAGCAAATAGGATGCTGAATCAGTAATTTGTCCTATGGTTTATATATTAGTTATAATTATACCACTTCATATAATAAAAAAATTCTCTAAGTGGTTTACAGAAAAATACAAAAAAAATCAATAAAATATCCTAAAAGCAAGATAAAAATGAGACAAAAATAAAACACGTGTATATAACAAATAAAATTTGAGTAGTGTACAAAACAAGAATTAAAAATTGAGGGTCAGAGTCCAGGAAAGCTTCAATAAACTGTGTTTAAAAATCATTACAATCTCCACTTATAAATTACCCAAGGGAGGGCATTTCAGAGGGTGAGTACTATCACTGAAAAAGCCTACTTCTGTGTTGTCACTAAGTGATAATCTTCTGGTTATGTAAAGCTGGATCTCCTCAGAAGACCTTAAAGATTGGTTTGGTCTGTACTGGAAGTATCCTGGGAATATCTGGTCCCAAATTGTTTAGGGCTTCAAATGTTAATAAACAAAAACCTTGAACATGGCTTGATAGCTGACAGGCAGCCATAGCAGATCTTTCAGCATGAGTAACTTGACACAATCAGGAGTTGGAAGGGTCTTGTAGGCCATCTACTCTAAGATGCCTGTCCAGCCTCTGACTGAAGATCTTCAGCAAAAGGAGAACCTGGTTCCACTGTTGAACTGCTATTATTGTCAAGAAGTTTCTCCTGATCTTCAGCTGACGCCAACCTTTCTGTAACTTAAGCCTAGCTGATTTAGTCCTGCCCTGTGGGGCAGCACAGAAGTCTTTGCCCTTTTCTATCTGATGGCCCCTTGGCTACTTGAAGAGGCCTGTCATGCAGCCCCTCTGACTACTAACAAGCACATCCTCTTGCTCCCTGTGTTGGGACCCGGATCCGCCTTTTTGTTCCTACTCTGTAAAAAGTCGTGTAAAGAGCTACAGAGTGACTACAACCATAGAAGAACTGGTAATCTCCAGCATCCAGCCACACAGTGAAGCTAGTTTTATCCTGTCTCCATGATATGCAACCTTGAGTTTTACAGTAAAAATTCTGGCCTCCACTGGAGACAAGTGCAAGGCTGAGTGGGCATGAGGCATCAGACACAGAAAAGCAATTTTTACGTTTTTAACTGAAGCATTTAAAGATTATATACTGTTATTTGTTCGGGTCCCAAAATTGGTGGGTGAAAAGGCATCCATAACTCCTAGAGTTAGCAAATGTCAGAGATTATTGAATATTTGGAATTACGAAATGCTGGGAGTCTTCACCTGGGTGCCAGACGATGTAACAGTGTAAGAATACAGGCAGAGCCTCTGGACTGAGGCATTGCCTGGGAGATAAGCCATTCAGAGGGACAAGGGAAGAGTTTTGGGGGAAGTTTCCAAGGTTACAGTGGGCAATGATGTAGGAAAAATTGTGGCTTGAAAAGCAGGGGAGAAGGAGGAGAGCTGAGGAGATAAGCTGAGGCAGAGACACAATGATGGCATTTGGGCTACCCTAGAATACAGTGCTGCACTCCTACAGGAAGCAAGCCCTTCTTGAGATGTGCCTGCTCTGAACTCTCTCCAGATTCAGGTGTATATATGGTGTCAATAAAACCATATATCTTAAAGACACTACAGTCTCCGCTGTGCACCATTTTCCCCCCCAAAGGAAACACAGATCCCAGGTGTGTATCTGAAGAAGTGTGCATGCACACGAAAGCTCATACCAAGAACTGACTTAGTTGGTCTTTAAGGTGCTACTGGAAGGAATTTTGTTTTGTTTTGACTATGGCAGACCAACACGGCTACCTATCTGTAAACAGATCCCAGGGTTACAAGACATCTGCAATCTCTAGCAAGTGGTGACAAGATTCCAGGGAGTTCCAGAAGTTCACCCTAGGGTTTGTGTTTCCTTTGGAAATTAGGCACAGCGGAGACTGCAGTGTCTTTATGAAATATGGTTTATTTACATATATTTACAACCTGCGTCTAGATGAAGAGAGTTCAGAGCATTGACATATCCAGAGGGGCTTGCTCCCTGTATCAGCACAGCAAAGAATTCAAAGGCACCCCAAGCGCCAATCTCCATCTCTCTGTCCCAACCTGTCACATCTAGGTTGCCAAGAGTTCTGCTGCCCCCCTGCTCCCCTGCTTTTCAAGTCTCAATTTTTCCTGCCTCCGATGTCATTGCCCACTGAAACCCTGGCATTGCCTGATCTTTCCCTGATGGACTGACTGCCCATCAGTACCTTTGTTCTTCTTGATGGCTTCTCTCCCAGGAAAAACAGCTTAGCCTGCATTTTTACACTATTCTTTTGCACCCAGGTGAAGACTCCAAGCATTTAGTAGCATTTACTAACTCTAGGAATGATGGGGAGAATCAAGTACCCAAACTCATAACAATGTTTAACTGCTAAGCACTAGTAGGCACTTAGGGAAAAGAAGATTTACAAATAAATGGGTGCAAATTTTGGCAGCAATTTGTAAGGACTGAACATGACAATCAAGGGTTTTTTTAAGCTCTAATCTGATGTTCCTTATAATAACAAACAGGAAAGATCTGAAAGCAAATTACTGCTCAAGATCTCATAATAAGCTAGAAGATGTACTTTGTATCTTCCACGAGGCAATGGCTAAGATAAATTCCTATCTAGAGCATGCCCTTGGATGATGTGTTTACTAAAAGGGAAAAAAATAAGAGTTCATGCCAAATACTGCCTTCTTTGTTTGGTGAACTAGCAGTTGCTGGCTCCTTTAAGGCTTAGTTATGCATGACAATTCTAGTCAGGGAATCCTATTCTTCATGTCACAATTCCAGTCTCCACTATCTTCTCATACATATTTTTGATGGGCAAACATCACCTGCCTTAATTCTAATTCCCCCCCAAGTGTTTGCATGCAACTGTGTGTGCTGAATGAAGTGTGCTGAACAGTTACTTCCCTTCACCAAAAGTTAACTTGATGTACATGCCTTTGCCAGCTTTATAATACAGTACTGCTCTGTATCAACTCTATTGACGTCAGAGTCAGATGGAAAGAGATTCAAAGGTTTCCAGTGCTTCAACTGAGCATTAAAAACCAGCTAAAATTCTGCCCAGTCATCCAAAGCTAAAACAGGAAAACGGACATAAAACAATGGGCAGAATATGACCTCAGCTTATACTAAAATAGTCATTAGCCAACCTAGAAATTAGGAGAATGCATAACTGCCACCAAATAGTTTGAATGTCTAGGTCCTCCTTACCCTTCATAATGTGACTAGGGTTGGGGCAGGAATTCATTCAGTCCACTTTTCAGAGCAGACCAACCCAATCTGATGTTCCTGAACTTGCTTGTGGATTGGAATGCAACTATCAGTAAGATGGGACGCGGGTGGCGCTGTGGGTTAAACCACAGAGCCTAGGACTTGCCGATCAGAAGGTCGGCGGTTCGAATCCCCGCGACAGGGTGAGCTTCCATTGCTCGGTCCCTGCTCCTGCCAACCTAGCAGTTCGAAAGCACGTCAAAAGTGCAAGTAGATAAATAGGTACTGCTCCAGCAGGAAGATAAACGGCTTTTCCGTGCGCTGCTCTGGTTCACCAGAAGCGGCTTAGTCATGCTGGCCACATGACCCAGAAGCTGTACGCTGGCTCCCTCGGCCAATAAAGCGAGATGAGCGTCGCAACCCCAGAGTCGGCCACGACTGCACCTAATGTCAGGGGTCCCTTTACCTTTATCTTTATCAGTAAGATACCACACTTCTCTGGATTTGAGCCAGCTTTGGTCCCAGATAGTGCCTCTCAAAAATAATACTTTATTTTAAAATGCATATAAAACATGAACTTTAAGGGGTAACTGCACGGAAATATGTACAACGGAGATGTGTATTTTAAGTAACAAGTACACACTAAATGTGTCCAGTTTAGAAGCATATCTTTCAGGCATTCTCTAAGTCAGTAAAAAGGGATGGACTGGATCTATAATTCAGAGCCAGTGAACTTGACACAGAATGGAGTTAGACTGGTCAGTCCATCTCTAGCTGTGACATCAGAATGTTCTACATAGATAAGGCTAGGAAATATAGATTGAGGGAAATCCTGTTAGACATTATGGATGAGAAGATAAAATGAGTGGTGCAGCAGCTTGAGGGAAAGGATAAAGCCATATTTATCATAATTCAGTGATAGGGGACTTGGGGCCCTCAGTATGTTATTGGAATACAACTCCCATCATTTCTGACCATTGGCCATGTTGACAGGGCCTGGTATAAACCGAATTACCACAGCATCTGGAGATCACAAATTCTCCACAGACATCCATATGTAAGAACAATCTCACTTTTGCAGGATATGATGTTTAATATTACAGTGAAATAAGTATCTGCTTACAGACAAGGTATATTTCATACTTCTTAAATCTCCACATTGAGGCACACTTTGACCTGTAAATAGCCCCTAGTTATGTATATAACAGTAATTAGCATTACTAAATAACAAACTGGGACTTTTTTTTAGGTTCCAGAACTTCTTTGCAATTTTAACTTAGCTCTCTTCCACAGGAAGATATTTACCTTGATGTCAACCCAATCATAAATTTCTAAGCAGTTCAGTAAAACATAAATGATGTATAATTGGTGCTTGACAACAATCTTTTGACTGAAAAAGGGGGGGGGAACTAATCAAAAAGATCTGTTATCCACTAGTAATGTGCTTCTGCTGTTGACTATTTCTTGACTCTTTTGTACCATTTTTATTCTTTTAAAATCAGCATGGACTTGTTATATTATACAATGTAGAGATGAACTCTAGTAACACATTTAAGCAGAGAGTAAAAGCTGAACTTGGAGAATGAAGACATGAGATACTTTCTTCTAATCTGTAGACTTCACTCATTTTTAATACATATTAAATTGGCTCTTCATAGCTAAATTCATTTAATCATACATGCAATCCTTCAGATTTATGTTAGTTATCCCTAAATAATCAACTCATTATTTTTTCTTCATGAATTATGAATGCTAATTTCAGTGGGAGAAATGCCAAAAAATAAATAACAAGTGACAGTTTAGAATCTCAAATTGAGATAACTTGATCAAAATATGCTGTATGACTCAACCAAATTTGTTGCTTAAAATGAAGGGAAGGTAAGCTTAAGACGAAATGTTATATTATTGTGATAGATATATCACTTCACAGAAGGGGTGGGCACTTGGACTTAAGAGAAACTGGCAGAGCAATATGTCATGTTACCTGCAGACACACCAGGCAGTGAGAAGTACCACTTAGGCTACCTGAACCTCAAGCAACACCTCTGTACCCTCCCAATTTGTGTGCCCTCTCCTTCAGAGAGACTGTAATCCCATCAAGAGAAAGCCATCTCCCATCTGTGCAGTCTAGAGAACCATTCACTAACAGTACCTCAGTCTTATCTAGACTGAGCTCTAGTTATTGGCTCTTATCCAGTCCATTACTGAGGCAAGACAATGGTCCAGTACATCTACTGTCACACCTGCAAATTTAAAGAAGTAGAGCTGTGTGCCATCGGCACGTTGATGACAACATACTCCAAAATTCTGGATGATCCAACTCAGTGGTTTCTTGTAGATGTTAAACATCATGGGGAAATAAAATCAGACCCTGAGGAGTACATGTTGAAGGCTCCATGGGGCCGAAGAGCATTCCCCAAGCAAATGATCCCAGCGACCACCCAAGTAGGACAGGAACCACCACAAAGCAGTGCTACCCACCCCTAACTTGGACACCCAGTCCAGAAGGATACCATGGTCAATGGTATTCTAAGCTACTGAGAGGTAGAGGAGACTTAACAAGGACACATTTCCCTTGGCTCTCCCCCAACAGAGGTCACCATAAAGGGCAGAGGTGCCAGCTTGAAAGGGTGATGGAGGGGGGGGGGATGTCACAGGCATGACGTCAGGACACTGGGAGCAGCCAGGAGCAGAGCTGAACATGGTGGCCACACCATGGTCAGTGGCTCCTCTACCACCTCCTCTTAGTGACGCCACTGGCAGGAGGCTGCTTCGATCCTCCATCTTCTCCATGGCAGGAGGGGAAGGAGTTGGCCACTGGAGCTGTGCCACAATCAGCTCTTCACCTCTGTGCTCTTTGAACATTGGGGGGCCTGGCTCCTACCCAAAAAATATTGGGGAAAGGGCTCAGCCCCCAGAATACAGGCCAACCAAAGCCATTTCTGTGCCAAAACTGAGCCTAAATCCTGATTGAAATGGATCTAGAAAATCAGTTTCCTCCAAGAGCCCCTGGATCTGGCCCACAAGCGCCTGTTCTGGAACCTTGCCTGAGAAGGGGAGACTGGCAACTGGCCAGTAATTAGTTAAGATTTTCCAAATCCAGGGAGGGTTTCTTGAGCAGTGATCCCACCACTGGCTCTCACAAGGAGGCATTAATCACTCCACTGACTCAGACAGCTGTCCCTTCCTCTGCTAGTTTTTATTAGCCAAGAGGGACAAGGGTCCAGAGCCCAAGTGGTCGTCCAGACAGATCCAAGCACCTGGTCCGCATCCTCGAGCCTTACTAAGTGAAACTCATCCAACATAACAGGCAGGGGTGCCAACCTGAATAAAATATTGGGAGGGGCTGTTAAGTATAATTGATTACATGATATGGCACATACACACCATTTGAATGGCAATGCCCATCAACATTGGAGAGTGGCCCCCTCAAATATTTTATTGGAGACGCCAAAGACCCCCAGCCCCTAGGAGTTGACTGTGCTCTGGACACCCCTTGAGATTCATCTGCCGTAACAGTGGAGTCAAGGTCCCGGCACACACAAGTAATTTTATCCTCAAAATGCTTTGCAGACAAGTCACCACAAGCTACCATCTGTCAGCTCCATTGGGCCAGACTGTAAAAGGCCCCGCAGTACCCAGAAAGGTTTTGCCAGACAGCACAATTAGAATGCAATGGAGGCAGCAAAATATGCCTTCTTTGCTGCTTTTATTGCCACTACGTAGGCTCAGTTTGACTGGAATTTTTCTCCATTCATGTTGGAGCCATCTCCCAGCCTTTTTCCTCATAAGCTCTGGAGGCCTGAGCCTTTCAGATGTTCCAAGTTGGCCAGGAACATCTTCAACAGGAACACCAGTCATGTCACCAGTCCTACACATGAGCAAGTCAAATTCTGCTCTCTCTCTTAGCTTCCAGTTTCTACATTCCAACTGTTATGTACTGAGTTGAAAAGGATCCAAAATGCAGCAGTCTGATTGGTCCTAGAACAACAGGATTCAGAATGCAGCAGTCTGATTGGTCCTAGAACAATGCAGCAGTACGACTGGTCCCCAGGAGCCACCCAATCCAGCTCCAGGTGGAAGTGAATCCACAACCTGATTGGCCTACATGAGAATCCCGGAATTAGCCAATCACGTGCAGCCCATTGTGTAAACAATGTATATAAAGCAGATATTGTGGGGGAACTTCCATTCCTCCTCACCACTATGAGCTGAATAAAGAGCATGAAATCCACTCTCGACTTCGAGTATATTTCACCAACCATTAAAATATTCTCCATGGTCATGTGTTTTGTTTGGCTTTCAGTTATGCTAATATGCCATACTACCCCCTTCTTGACTGTAAAAAAGAAGTGCAAACCATGGGAAGGTGCTGGTAGTTGACCGCATATTTTTTTAAAAAAATTGTATAATTGAATACTGTATCCAATCTCACTGGGAAAGTTGACCCAATTATTCTGCGGGCGTATTATTTGATTAGTAACTTTGTTATCTTCTAACCCTTGGCATATTCATTTAGTATGCTGTGAGCTAGCTTGTTGGTAACAATGTACCACAAAAGTCTGTGTAATGAATTCTTTTGCATTTTTAGGACAGAGTTGCATGGATGTGCCCTCTTTCTTTAATCAGAAAATTGCCATCTCAGACATAGTACTTGACTAGCAAGCTCTGATTTTCTGCTTTAGGTAGAGTGAATCAAATGTTATGTGTTTTACAATTAAAGAAACCAAGCTATTGCTCTTGCAGCAAATAGTAGCATTCATTCCTTTAATGATTTTTCTTTTCTTTTTTACCCCAACAGCACATTTTAACCTGCAGCTGATTTGCTCAGAGTGCCTCATCTCATTTCAAAGGTTTTCACTAATATGTGTCAAAAGAGATTTCACTATATCATATGCTCTTTGTTTGGAAATGATTCTCATTCAAATGCCACAATTATTAAATATAGGCAAGGTTTGCATATGTGTGCAAATAGATTGTTGGACACAAAAGGAAGTAGAAAAGGCAAACACTCCAACAAACCTCAAGTGCTAGAACAGCTGTATACTACACCCCTGCATTTTATTTCTTGCAGCTATTTCTGTGAATTAGGGATAATACCCATTTTAACACAAAAGGCTTGAAAAGTGAAGTGGTATGAGTCAAGTCCAAAGAACAAGCCCAACTGTAAAATAAATGACAGTAGATATCCAGCATTCCTATACTCCCACGTTGTGTTCTAACAGTCAGACCGCAGTCCAGGCAACACGGAGTGACCTCAAAATAATGTCAGTTAGTGTAATTGTAATTATACTGCAACAGACCAAGCACTTCGTGAAGAATTATTTCTCAACCTCTTATGGCTTGCCCACATTCCCACTTGTCTCGTGCTTTCTAGGCACGGGTCAAATAGGTTTTTTGTTTGCCCTGTCGCTTTCTCCTGTTCACCACTGAATCATAACAAATGTCAATCAGGTTTTCTGCAAATTGAAGTTTGTTCTGATTCCGTGGTAAGCGGTGGGGTTTCCCAGGGAAAATGGTGGGGCCAAAGAAAAACCTCTTGAAAGCACAGGACAAGCAGAGGAAAGTGTGGGACAAGTGCAAGTGTGAATGAGCCATTTCTTTAAATGGAAGGCACCAAAAATAGGATACCCTTCTCAAGTCTGTTTCTTGCAGCTTCTAAGGTCTCTTTCCCAGCCTGATGCACACTATTTACTAATATATTTTACAGAGTTTGACTAACATACAACTGCCAAATGCATTTCCTTTATCGTGGAAGAACAAAATAAGCAAAACAGTAGAAAGTAAATGATTGTGTGCCTCCTTGCCACTCAAGTACCGGTAATATGCTGGGGGTGGGGATACTGCAGTAGTCTATAGAGCAGGCCCTTCAGCAAGCCATCAGTGAGTCAGAACTCGCAATTTAAAAATGACTGGATTAAAGCAACGCTGCATCCTCTTAAGACACAGGTGAGCAGAAGGTAGATCCTAGGGTGATTTTCAGTAATAATAATATATTTTTTATTATTCATACCCCGCCCTCCCCAGCCAAGGCCGGGCTCAGAGCGGCTTGCAAGCAATAATAAAAACAAGATGAATGATTACAACTTAAAAACAAAAATAAAATACAACATTAAAATAATGGAACGTTAAAATATTAAAATGTAGCCTCATCGCAGGAGGAGAAGGAAAAGAAAGGGGGGGAAAAGAGAGGGAGGGAATCAAATTGGCTCCAAGCCAAAGGCCAGGCGGAGCAACTCTGTCTTACAAGCCCTGCGGAAAGAAATCCGATCCTGCAGGGCCCTGGTCTCATGAGGCAGAGCGTTCCACCAGGCCGGAGCCAGAGTTGAAAAGGCCCTGGCTCTGGTTGAAGCCAATCTAACTTCCTTAGGGCCTGGGACCACTAGGGTGTTGCTATTTATGGACCTTGAGGCTCTCCGTGGGGCATACTGGGAGAGGCGGTCCCATAGCTACGAGAGTCCTAGGCCGTGAAGGGCTTTAAAGGTCAAAAGCAGCACCTTAAATCTGACCCTGTACTCCACCGGGAGCCAGTGCAGCTTGAAAAGCACTGGGTGAATATGCTCCCATGGCAGAGACCCCGTGAGGAGCCTCGCTGCAGCATTCTGTACCCGCTGGAGTTTCTGGGACAGCTTCAAGGGCAGCCCCGCATAGAGCGAATTACAGTAGTGAAGCCTGGAGATGACCGTCGCATGGATCACTGTGGGCAGGTCGGGGCGGGAAAGGTAAGGGACCAACTGCTTGATGCGGCGAAGGTGGAAAAATGTCGCCTTGGCTGTTGCTGTAACTTGCGCCTCCATGGAAAGGGAGGTGTCAAGGATTACACCCAAACTCTTAACGGAAGGCAATGGCCCTAATTGGGCCCCCGCAAGAGAAGGGAGTTGGTCCCTCATCCCCATGCCATCCCGACCTAGCCATAGGACCTCTGTCTTCGAAGGATTTAGTTTCAATCGGCTCCCACGAAACCATCCAGCCACAGCTTCCAAGCATCTGGTCAGTGTGTTCGGGGCCGAGTCAGTGTGGCCATCCATCAGCAGATAGAGCTGAGTGTCATCAGCATATTGGTGACAGCCCAGCCCAAAGCTCCGGATAATCTGGGCAAGGGGGCGCATAAAGATGTTAAAAAGCATCGGGGAGAGAATTGCGCCCTGCAGCACTCCACATTACCAAGGGTTTCTGTCTTCCACTTATTTAACAATAACATCAATACCTTTCCCACCTAAGTTGGGCTGCCGAAGTGAAGAAATTGAATCAGTAGTTGGCTTTTGGGTGAAATAACTGTAAACTCATTAGTCCAGTTCTGATACTCGAAACAAATTGCTAGGCTCGGAAGGTGCTCAGAAGAATCCTGTTCTTTAATGCTGTCTTTTGCACCTTACTCTAGTTCAGCCTTTCCCAACCATGGATCCCCAGATGTTCTTGAGCTACAGCTCCCATCATCCTTGATGACTAGCCATACTGGCTAGCAATGATGGGACTTGTAGTCCAACAACATCTGGGAACCCAAGGTTGAGAAGGGATACTCTAGTGGATAGATCAAAAAGTAGATGCAACATGACTGAAGTCTGGCCACCCATATCTTCACAGCTACTTGGTTTTTTTTACAGCTTTTAACAGCTACACCCATCACAGCATAACTAATAGTGAGTGTGCCAATTTTCAGGATGTAAAACATGTTAGAGCACTAAGATTTATTCTTGGCAGGTTTCTACATGATGCAGAGAAAGTTCAAATTAATCACCTATACAATACTTTAATGTTGATCCAAAATATATTTCCAAACAGTTTCTTAAACGTGGAGTCTCTGTAAAGTGCCTGCTGTAGTTCTGAAGCAAGCAAAATATGTAAATAGATTTTTTATAGTTATGCTTTTAGATCAGATTTCTGAGTTACTTTTCCAATGCCATTTTATAGTAACAGGCTACCTTAATATCTATAACAAGACAGAAAAGAGATCCACTTAGTACAACAGACCTGACATGCACTCAGTGGCGTAGCGTGGGGGGTGCAGGGGGGCCGGCCACACCGGGTGCAACATCTGGGGGTTAGGGTTAGGGGGCGCAAATCCATGGGTTAGGGGGTGCAAATTACTTGCCTTGCCCCGGGTGCTGACAACCCACGCTACGCCACTGCATGCACTGCTTATTATGTACTGACATTGCTCTGAGCAGATGCAACTGCACCTTAGTTTTGGATAACTTATTGAGCTGGAAGAATTAAATAGCCTGTATGTATTGCTTCACTTTTATTTTTATTTTAAATGGTAGCTATACCCCAGATTTTCATTTGCAATGCAGATCATCTTCAACTAAAAACACTACAGGCCAAATTTTAACTTGGTAAAATATTTTTACATTTCACCCTCTCATTATATGACAGGCAGTATATATTTCAGGTGAAGAGAAATGTTGGTTTTTGCTAAAAATAAGCAGTTTGCTAAATATCTGTTTGCTTTGTTGGAAGCAGTATAGACCACTGGAATGTTCAGATGTTTCCACATGCAAATGTTGTTTCCTCCCAGCTATTTTATTTTGTAGAGGGATGGGGGTAGATGTGTCAGAAATGCTTCACAAACAGCTTTTTTTCTATTTTGAAATAAGATATGATAGGCCCTGCATACACTGTCAACTCCAGAGGCAAAATCTAACATTCATTCTAAGGTGTCTTGACGTCATTCAAGAATATTTCCCCATTTCAGTAACTGCATATCAACGCCATTCACAGCTTAAAAGTTTCCCCACTTTATATATCACACATTCCAGCTAAAGTGAGAGAGAAAGGTGTTCCTCCACTTGCCTGCCTTGGATTGTTGGCCCAATCTGCCCTGCACCGAAGGCCAGCAAGGAGAAAGTGATGATGTGTAACCACCTCTCTGCCTGTCTACATTGTCTCCCTCTGCCAATATCTTCTCCATCCTTCCTCCACTCCACCCCCCACTTGCTTCTGGTACTAGAGGTCCTGGATAAACTCCTTCTCTGTTTCTCTTCTCTCATGACCAGCTTCTCCATTTATGACTGAGGTAGGAGCAACGCCTTGCCAGTTTATTTTTAAATTAAAAAATTGCTGGCTATGTCATTAAAGCTGAAATGCATGCTCTTTTGAAGGAAAATATAGTCACAACTGCAGGACATGGGTGGCACTGTGGGTTAAACCACAGAGCCTAGGACTTGCTGATCAGAAGGTTGCGGTTCGAATCCCCACGACGGAGTGAGCTCCCGTTGCTCAGCCCCTGCTCCTGCCAACCTAGCAGTTCAAAAGCATGTCAAAGTGCAAGTAGATAAATAGGTACCGTTCCGGTGGGAAGGTAAACGGCGTTTCTGTGCGCTGCTCTGGTTCGCCAGAAGCAGCTTAGTCATGCTGACCACATGACCCAGAAGTTGTCTGTGGACAAACGCCGGCTCCCTTGGCCTATAGAGCGAAATGAGCGCCGCAACCCCACAGTCGGCCACGACTGGACCTAATGGTCAGGGGTCCCTTTACCTATAGTCACAACTATAGGAGAACACACACACACGATAGCCAATAAATCCAAAGTAGACTTGGAAAAAGAATCTGGCTAGGAATGCCCTAGGTCCAGGCAACTGCAAAACGCTATGCTGGGTGGAACACTTGAAACCATTAAGCTTCCTTTCTTCAGACTGGTACTTACTCCTTCACCAATTTATCTATGTCTGTTTGTATGGCATTTCCACTGGAGACTGTTTCTCCATATATTTCATAGGAAGGTGCAAGCGCCATCTGCCCTGGATTTTGGGCTGCAAGTCTGACCAAGTAAAGCTACAATCCCAGCTACTCCACCTTCCTAAAAAGATTTATAGCTTCATTTTCCTCCCTAGGCGTTTGTAATCCTGCCTCAGGCTAAGCAAGTGTATGCTCCAGTTCCCACAGCTGTTGGGAAGCAAAGAACAGGTTTGTGGCACTGTGTTTGGTTTGTACTTCCAACATAACCGTCAGGTGTTCCATTCAATTAAAGTGCCGTTCTTGTTAATGGTGCAAAGACCTTGTGCTGGTACATCGGGTCCACTGTCATTCTTTTTTTGGGGGGAGGCAACATTCCTACATCTTAAAAGCTATTGTACTCACTTAGAGTTCTGAGTACCCTGAAGATTTTCATTTGGCAATGAATGCTCGCTCAGGTTTTCATGTTCACTTCTGGTATTATAGATCAGTCAGTATAGCTATGGGAGAATCTCTTGCAAATAAGCAAATTGCTTTCATAATTCATGAATGCCACATTAAATTTAATACATAATATCCTAGAGTGGGATATGAATAATGGAACAAGCAGGAAACCAATTCCCTTTATATTTTTGATCTCTGGGATTCAATCTGGTAGCATTCTTGTCCTTAATCATATTAAACTATGCTTTTAAAAATCAACTGTAAAAGTTTTATTAAAAAACATTTACATTCCTCTGCTCATTAAATGTCTAATAGGGAAGGTTTACTATATTGTACTGTATTACACAGAAATCGTTTATTTCTCTTTTAGCTCCAAGTTGGTAACCCTTTTCTTCCTTTGTGCACTTGTCTAATTTTGGAAACTGCTGCTATAAAAGACATTTTTTAAAACAACATTTCTTATTTTCTCTCTTCTGCCCAAATCCATCTACTTCCTGACCTCAGCTGAAAAGAGAGATATTTGCCCATTCTGTCAGTCTGCTTCATTAGCCCTACAATTTCATTCCAAACAAACAAATTCAAAACTGAGTATGTTTGATAGCTGCCAATTGTTCTCTATTTTTACTCCTAGAAACTATGTTTACAGAGCCCTTCTTTCCCAAGAAATTTGTCAACAGACTAAGCAATGACACCTATTCAGAGCATTAGGAACTTTTGAACCAACACCCTTACAACCTGCACTTCTTATTGTGCAGTGAGTCAGCACTTGGCTGGTCAGGATTGAACAGTAAGAATCAAAAGTGTTTCCAGCATCCAATTTAAATTACGCTTTCCCGCTACAGCAGATTTTTAACAATAACTTTTTAAACATCCTTTTTCCATGCTTTAAATGGTAATGTTCACACCAGAATTGCTGTACTTTCCAGTAATTTTAAAGCAAATTCATGGAAGAGCTCAAGGGACTTGAAAGCAGATTGGGGCCAAATATTCCCTCTTCCCATCTTGGCATGGTCATTAAGTGTAAATGTTTTTACTGATGTAAAATGAGTTTTTGTCGAGTCTGCTTATAGTTATTTAAGACAAGGCACCAGACAGCCTTGCCCTTTAAAAAATAAAAATAAAAATAACAACTTTGCTGCCACTGAAGGGGCCACACTCAAAGCAGTTCTGTGTATCCTTATTTGCCACCAGGTACCACCTGACCTTGCTACACTTCTGCAGAGAAAGCAAGCTTGTTCCCTCTTCCATGTGACAGCCCTTCAGATATTTAAAGAGGGCCATTATATCTCCTCTCAGTCTCATCTTTTCCAAGGTAAACATACCCAGCTCCTTTAATTGTTCCTCATAAGGCTTGGTTTCCAAACCTTTCATCATCTTGGTTGACCTCCTGCACGTGTTCCAGCTTGTCAACAACCTTCTAAAATTAAACCAAGGAAGTTGGGTTCCCCCAGCCCCCCTAAACAGCAACCCCCCTCCCAAATGCTGCATGCCAAAAATACTTTTGCAAGTGAGAAGTTCTTTGTGTGAACCTAGAGATTCTGCCCTGTTGCATTGTTTGTTTGTTTGTTTCGTATAATTTATGCACTGCTTGATTGAAAAAAACAAAACAAAACCTCAAAGCGATTTACAGAAGATAAAACAGTAAAATAAGGGAAAACCTACAGCCCTACTTTCAAAACGTACAAAAGTTTTTTATTTTTTTAAAATTGAGATTACTTTAATTTTTTAAGCATCTGGGCAGGTCTATCTAAACATGAATGTTTTTAGCAGCTGCTGAAAAGAGTACATATTAGCAGTGTTATTTTACAAAGATGAACTTTGCCATTTCCTAACATTCATCTGAGTAGAACATCCGTTACGATGCCATGCATGTTTTATGTATTTATCCAAGGCAAATGAGCCAGTAATGTCTGAGCATTACTTCCAGATTTTAAAATAAGCGCTGTTCCTTAAATGTGAATGTGTGGTTTATATTATGTTACGATAACAATCATTTAAAAGCTAGTAAGTCAACATCACAAATGGTGCACTTTAGGAAGTTCCTATTTAATCAGGAAGCATTTTGGAATATGTTAGAGCTCCATGGAATTCAAGCTTTTAGCACTCTGGAAGCATCACTAAGTGGCAAGAGAGAGCAGTGCGTTGAAAGAGAGTCCACAGCACCATTAGCGGAAAGGCATCATAATGACTCTGCTTTGTGTATTTTACTACATTTGCCATCTGTGGCCCTGCTCTGGGTGCAGATGTGTTGTGGGTGGATACAAGGAACAGGTCCCTTTTGATGGTGGCTCCCTGGTGACGGAATGCCTTTCCGAGAGAGGCTCACCAGGCACCTACATTGTTGTCTGTTTGGCACCAGGCAAAGGCATGTTATTTTTCCAGCCTTTTGAATCTTAAAATCTTCTCCTGCTTACTAATTATGTTATTTTCTGCCGCTAATTTTGTTTGGATTTTGCTGTCTTTATTATGTTTTAGATTTCATGTTTACTATTTAACTTTGTATCTTACGGATTTTATTTTTACTTGTAAACTGCTCAGAGAACTGTCATATGAATATAAATACTGTAAATAAGATAAGATAAACAAAGCTATGTAGAGCTGGTAAGTCTAAGGTTATTAGCAACTGTATGGTTATAGCATTAAGCAATGAGTGGTGGCTCAGAGCCTGAAAGTGTCCCTGTTTTCCAGCAACAGTCCCAGATTTACAGACGCTGTCCCGGTTTCTGATTTGATCCCAGAATGTTCCCCTTATCCTTAGTATGTCCCTATTATCATTGGAGAAATGTTGTAGGGTATGGAGTTATGTGACCTCCCCTGTGCCAAGGCTATACAACCTTTAGAAGACATCTGAAGGCAGCCCTGTATAGAGAGGGTTTTTTAATGTTTAATGTTTTATACTATTACAGTGGTACCTCGGGTTACATACGCTTCAGGTTACAGACACCACTAACCCAGAAAGAGTCTGAGGTAAGAGGGTCCATTTGCTTACCACTACAGTGGTACCTCAGGTTACAGATGCTTCAGGTTACAGACTCCGCTAACCCAGAAATAATACCTTGGGTTAAGAACTTTGCTTCAGGAGGAGAACAGAAATCGTGCTCCAGCAGCCTGGCGGCAGTGGGAGGCCCCATTAGCTAAAGTGGTGCTTCAGGTTAAGAATAGTTTCAGGTTAAGAACAGACCTCCAGAACGAATTAAGTTCTTAACCAGAGGTACCACTGTATTTATATGTTGGAAGCCTCCCAGAGTGGCTGGGGCAACTCAGTCAGATAGGTGGAGTATAAAATAATATAAAAAATAAAATAAAATAATAGGGCGTCCCTGTTTTCATTGGAGAAATTGATAAACATAGAAAGCAGTGATATGTGCTATAGTGTCCATTAATGAAAAGTAGAGAAAGTTGAAGCTATCTAGAAACCTTTGTTAATATTCACCTTCAACTATCTTGTAACTATGAATGGGAGCTGAGAACTCGACTATAGTGGGTATAACACAAATTTTAAAGAAAAAACCCCAAAGCAAAGCTAAAGGACAGTACTATAAAACACTAACTGGACCCAAAGATCTGTTGGAGAGGCCCTGTAACATGAGTGTGTGATCCTAACCCTACCCTTGTGGGTTACATCAGTGAAGGATGTATTTAATCTTATCTATGATGAAGGTGGCACTGAGCCTAGGGCTTGCCGATCAATCCTCGCAACGGAGTGAGCTCCCGTTGTTCAGTCCCAGCTCCTGCCAACCTAGCAGTTCAAAAGCACACCAGTGCAAGTAGATAAATAGGTACCACTCCAGCGGGAAGGTAAACAGCGTTTCCGTGCACTGCTCTGGTTTCGCCAGAAGCGGCTTAGTCATGCTGGTCACATGACCCAGAAAAACTGTCTGTGGAAGCGGACAAATGCCAGCTCCCTTGGCCAGTAAAGCAAGATGAGCGCCACAACCCCATAGTCGTTCGCGACTGGACTTAATTGTCAGGGGCCCCTTTACCTTTACCTTTTTATGGCACATGGGCAAATATAGACACGGGGCAAAGTTTCCAAGTATCTGCTGCCACTCCAAAGTGCGGGTGGTGGATCTCTCATGTTGGAATGCCCCTCCCAATCCCTCAAATCTCATAGACCCCACACCTGTGGTAAACATGCATGTTACAAAGAAAGGTTACAAGCACAATTTATTTATCTTTAGAAACATGAGATCTTTCACCTACCATCCAGGAAATATATATCCCATTATTCTCTTCAATTTGTATATTGATTATCAGGTGCCATGCAACCTGGTCTTGAGTTTAATAGCTTAGAAATCTAAATGTGGTAGACTCATAGGATTGTATTAGTGAGCATGTATCTAGGATGATTTATCTGAGTTAGCTAGAGCCAACACTGCCGCTACACATGCAAGTTGTCGTCACATTGTTAAGTTTTGTTCTCTTTTAGGAACACACAGTCTGGACTGGGTAGCTTGATTTATGAGGAGCTGATGAAGGGCAAACAGCCCCCGTCCCCCACACTGGGAGCAAACAGCTAGAGCAGTGATGGCGAACCTTTTTGAGAACGAGTGCCCAAACTGCAAAGCAAAACCCACTTATTTATCGCAAAGTGCCAACACGGCAATTTAACCTGTATATCTCATTTTTTCTGTGTGCTTCTCGTTTCTTCTTTATGACTGCTGTTGTAATAAATATTCCTTCATAAAAGTTATTGCATTCTTCATTAAATTTTCCTTCCATTGATATATAATTTTATGGTATAACTCAGTGCTTTTTTTTTCTAAAAAAATGTTTAGGGGTACTCTCATTTTGACTCAAGAAAATCGCCACCGGGGGAAATAAATACAGTTCAAATCAGGAAAAATAAATATAGTGAATTTCTTCTTCCATGAAATTCACAATGTTTAAGGGTCTGCGCCCCCACAGAAAAAAATCAATGGTATTACTCGAAAACAAAGTGATGTTATCAGCCATCAAACCTTGGAAATATATTTTTTCCAGCAAGTTCCACAATTCTGGCCACTAGTGTACACTGGAGGGCTGTACGAAGAGCCACCCTCTCCCAATTTTTAATATGAGATAATAATGATAGCGTGCGCACATACATATAAATATAAATAAATAAATAAACTTGGCCAGATGGGCGGAGTATCAATAATAATAATAATAATAATAATGATGATGATGATGATGATGATGATAGTTGTTGTTGTTGTTGTATTTCTTTGGCTGCTGTTTGATCGCAGCCTCCATGGAATGAATTTCTCTATTGGGTTCCGCGGGAAAGCTCAGCGAACATGTAAATCCAGCAGCCCCCTCTTAGATTGCTGTCTTTATATGCTTACTGACCTGGGAGTTAAGCCCTGCTGAACTCAAGGCGACTTACTCCCAAGTAGGAAAAAGAGACTGGCGGGAGGCCCTGGCACATCAAAAATCAATGCCTGCTCAGCCCCTCGATGCTTGCCAGGCCCTGGTGCCGTAGGCTTTGGATGGCATGCGCGAGCCTTCCTCTCCTCCTCTTCCTCCCTGCCCACCCCTGGCTTGGAAGCTATGGCCCTGCTGGGGCGATGGCGCACATGCCCACAGAGAGGGTTCTGAGTGCCCTCTCTGATACGTGTGCCATAGGTCACTAACTACCCGGCCTCTTCCAGTCAAATGATCCTATGAGGTTGACATGTCCTATGACCCAGCCTCTCTGCTTATAACAAGAAGTGTTTAACTTTTCTCTTCACTGGGCTGCTTCAAAAATGGCACAATTACTCCCTGAAACACATCTCTAATTCCCAGCAAAAGACATTGACAAATCCTTTGGAAAGAAACAAGCAAGAAGGCAAAACAATCAGAGCCTTGGCAGTTCTCAATGTTCTAACGAAAGAAACTCTTTGTCTCATATCAACAGGAAGGACAGCATGATAAAATAATAATTAGCACTATCAAATAATAAATATTTCATTAAAACTACAAGTATCCAGCCAATCAAATTGAATTGCTGGCAACCATTTCCCAGTCTGTGTGAGGCTGCTTCAGCATGAAGATTGCTTGTCAAACTAAGACATATTGCAACACTTTGCATTAGAGTTGCAACTGTCTGTAAAGTTCCCTTTCACTGGACTGGATTTCACAAGCTGATATTCCACCATTTAAATCCAATGAAGTCGGGGGGAGTTTCTCAGTGGACAAGCCATATTTGGCAGGGAGGGGAAAGGGAACCTGTTTTTGTATCACAGCATAACCAGTTAGAGAAATCATTAGTTGTTTATCATTTACTCAGTGGTACCTCGGGTTACATATGCTTCACGTTACAGACTCCGCTAACCCAGAAATATTACCTCGGGTTAAGAACTTTGCTTCAGGATGAGAACAGAAATCGTGCTCCGGCGGCGCGGCAGCAGCAGGAGGCCCCATTAGCTAAAGTGATGCTTCAGGTTAAGAACAATTTCAGGTTAAGAACGGACTTCCGGAACGAATTAAGTACTTAACCTGAGGTACCACTGTATTGTTACAAATTCTGATTTGTGGGTTGTGTGGAGGGAGTTGATTCACTGGAGGGCTGGGACTTGGCAATGCTCTCTCTCATCATTTTCAGCACATGTGAAAACCAGATTCTCAAATAGGCCTTGTCAAGAAATGTTATAAATTCTGACTGTCTGTGTTCCCCTCTTAGGACTCCCCCTGTACCACCTGAAGGGGCAATCCTGCTGGGCAGGTTTCTCTTACTGCAGATAGGACATCATTCATGCTTACAGACTCTCTGATGGCTTGCAAGCTATCAGCTGGTCTGAATCACCATAGGAGCCGATACCCTTTGTCAATAGTGATCTTTTTTCTGTAAAAAGTGGGACTTGGGTGTCTCAGCAAGTTCAGTTCTCTCTTTCTCTCTCTCAAATCAAGCTTTTCCTTCTGATACCCAGGTAAAGTGCATGGTTTGCTTGAAGAATCAGAGAACAAAAGTACTCCTGGAGCAATGGAGGTTTTGAGTGCCCTGCTTGATATTTCATCATTACCAGCCAATGCAGGAAGACACTTGTCTAAAGAACCTTGCTCTTTTTCTATTTTTCACATGTTTCGGTCAGTTTTAGAAGCATTTTCTTCCTTTCCTTTTCCATTGCCATGTGATCTCTGATTTCCTGTAAAACAAATTACTTTATCTCTCTTTCTTCTTTGATTTTCAGCACTGTTTTTCAGATGCATACTGTCTTGAATCTTATCTCCATTGCAACTCTGCTCAACTTATGCTACTGGTGCTCACATAATTAGGGGATTTTGAAAGAAAATCAAGACGTCCCCAACTGCATATAGGTTTTATAAATTCTCAGACCTGGGTAAGGTTCATATAGGAGAAGCCACCACTTTGGGCACCCAGCTTCCACTTTCTTTAGGGGTTTAAAGTTCAAATCCAGTACTTTGAATTGTGCCTAGGAATATATTTCTAGTCAGTGAAGCAGTGGAGTCTCATTATCCTAATAAGTGACCCAGCTGAAGCTTCTGAACACTCATCAAAGGCATTCTTACATAGACCATGTTACAGTAATCCAGAAGACATGTTCTACTGTGGCTGGGTATGATAATTCAAGGGATGGGCAAGCCTCAGCTGTTCTGCTGTAACCTGGGCAAAGCTTCTGCAAAGTTGGATGCAGAAGCACACATAAGTTGTGAACCTGACTTCAAAGGAAGTGGAACTCCACTGAAGGCAATGTCAGTCCTTTGGGTTGTTACCTCAAGGAAGGAGCAAAAGCTCAGTGGTAAAACACACTGAACGTTAAAGATCCTGAAGGCTGAGGTGTACTTTTGTAAGCCAAGGAAATCTTTAATAAAAACATTTTTTAAAAAAGAAAAGTATGTGATTGTGAGCTGGAGAGCTCTACCCGTCTGGCTGACAGTACTGAATGGTTGACCATGAAACACACTCAATGCAAAGTAATTTCCTATATTCTTACAATAACCAAAGTGATAGAAGCTGGACTTCCAAAAGAAATTTCATGGTGATGTAGGGACAACAGAATGGCGTATAATCAAATAGAATGTACTCTGGTTGCCTGTCTTGCACCTGCAATATAATGAATTTGACTATGAGAGGTTTTTGTTGCTCCTAAGAAGAATTAAGCCTGTGAGAAGGTTCATTTTTAAAACTGATTGAAACTGAATGCTCTGCAACTATGCAATTTACACTTCACATTTCACTTAGCTATTCTGCCTCTTTTTCTCTAGGGATATTGTTATGCTCAGCTGGGTAGATTTTGTTTAACTTTGAACTGATTACTCTTATCCTTCAAACCTCAGCAGCCCCCAGAGTTGTCTCTGCGATACAAATAGTCATACCAAGAATGAAAATTAATTCAAGGATTCAGGTGAAGTAATTAAGTTTTCCAGCGAAAGCATAAAAGAATCTGAACACAGAGAAACCAGCTGAACTGTGGTGGGAATGTATATCCAGTTTTATGTTACTATGAAAGTCTCAGAATATATGAGATTAACAAATCTATCAAAGCCACAACAACAAAAATAAAGAGGTTGGTACCCACTAGCATGAAAACCAAAAAAGGAAGGCACAAATTACACTGAAGGGGGGAGGGATAAAATATCAAGGATGCACCAAAATGAAAAATAAATTGGCCCAATACAAACAAATATAGTTCACGAAATCACATAGTGATGTGCTTCTTAAGTGTCCAAGAAGAATCATTTTAATTCAAAGTGTGCTGGCCCCAAACAGTGCTATTTTTCTAGAAGAAGAGGTGTCAGAACCAATAATGAACACCTCCTTTGTTCTCTTATAATGGCAATGGCACCCACTCGAGAGGTGCTGGAACTGAGTTCCTGTGAGTTCTGGCTGAAAAAAGGCCCTGGCCCCCCAAAAAAAATTCTTTTCTGTCCACTTTTGGGATTTCATCTCCCCAATTTATTCCCCAGACATCAACATGAGTCAGAAAACAAGCAGTGTTATACTTGATTGTACGTGATTAGATAGCTGTATTTCACAGGAAAATTCCCACATTCCAGACCTGAAAGCATAGCAAGTCCACCTGACATTCAAAGCAATAGGCAAGTCAGTTTGAGAAGAAAATCAAACAGTACTAAATTAAAATAAACATATTTAGCAAAAAAGATATCTTGAAACAATGCATATTTTAACGTCCAATACAGTAGACCAACTTATTTAAACAGGGCACTTGCCTGTCTAGGTGTTCCCCATGACCAGCTTTTCACTTAAAATTTATTCAGATTGCTTATCACACCTGCAGACCAATCCATGTGACCAGTAAGCAAACCAGCAGATGCACCACTGGAACAACAACAATTCCTCTGCAAACTTAGCATCACCACCAGCGCCATTTCCTTATTTCTTTACATATCAAATTTTGGCCCAAAGGCCCCCAAAGCAGCAGAAAACATATTAAAACAAAATATTCAATAAAATGCCATTTATTGAATTACATTTATAGCCTGCCTTTCCTCCTGAAGGAACCCAGGGTGGAGAGAGAGAGAGAGAGAGATAAACACAACCTATGGGCACTATATTTTTCAGAGCTCAAGAATTTTTTCTCACTGGCTCTGGGACATTTTCAGCTTGACCAGTTCATCCTAAAATATGGCCTCATGTGGAGCATCCTGTTGATAAATATAAGTTACAAACATGCAGGCACTAAAACTGGACAAGAGGAAATGCTGTACTCCGTCTGCTATTTGAGAAAAGAGTGGGGTCTGAATTCACAGAGTCTAGCAAAACATGCATCAGCAGCAATCTTTAAATATGTCCACTCTATGTTCTTATATTGCTACTATTTATGAGCTAACTGTCACAGCAGATCAGAGCTCTTGTTTATTGAGGTTCTGACATCACTTGCAGGATAAATATAAATTCACTAAATCTCCTGCCTGCTGTGCTGTCTGCATAATCCTTTAACCTTTTGTTTCCCATGTCCACGGCACTTTTCTGCACACATACCCATGGGCCCCATGGGTCTCTATTCCCATTATTGTCCTCCTATTCTTCCTTGATTCTCAAACTGTCACCTCTTGACAGTGGGGTTCATCTTCCAGCCACCACTGGCCCTGGGCCTCAAGCCTGCCGTCAAAATATGCTGCAATGAAACATCACAAGGGGAGGAACTTTAAATAAGAGATTCTGGAGAAAGGGAACTAATTTTTAAGAGAACCTATCCATAAGATACGAAGCCTAGCACATACTACTAAATATATATTTTTTAAAAGAGCATATAACATGAATGCTGAAGGTCGGGGAAGGGGGAGAGACTGGGAGTTAGGAAATGACACAATTATTGACCATCTGAGTAGGTGATTACAATACTGTAGTAACTGTGCAGATGAAAATGATAGAAGTCAACTGTGTCATTGCCTGCATCTTGCCCGTTGCAGTAAAGGGCTCATGGACCACACGTAATAAGAAGTTCCGTTTTGCAGATAAATAACTTGGCTTTTGAGTGAACTCTTCAAAGGTACACTAATGTCAGAAACAGAGTTAGATGCCACCAAAGGTCATCATATTCTACATTTGCCTCCAAAATAGTTTCCTGCCCAGTAGGATACCCTGCAAGCTGAAAAGATCAGTCTATGTGCAATTCAGAGCACAGTGTACAAGCAGATATCAGGTGCACTCTTTACAGGAAATGGTTCTGAAAATGTACCATCAAATGTAATTGATTATATGATTTGTGGGTTTTTTTTAAAAAAATGAACATTTAAACAATTAAAATCTGTGTAGAAAAGATAATAACGGCACATAATAAAACTGCATAAAACCAATAGAAAACTAGTTAATCTCACATTAATTGTACAATAACTGGCAGTATATCAAAACAATATCCTACATTTTCATTTTTTACACCACAGGTTGCTCCTAAGGGAAAACAATTTAAAAATACAATCACAGCAGAATGAGTAGAAATAACCTATAATGAACCTATAAGAATGTTAAATACTACCGCATTATATATATGAAAGCACAACTCTGGTGCAACATCTGCTACTGAAGGAGGTCGAGAGAGTTTTTTACGTGTGTTTTACAACTAGGCTGGCATACATAAACCAGGCAACCTACCTCAGCACACAGAATAATTGCTACAAATAATCAAGCAAGAAATAAAGTTAGGCTTCAATATAAACATTGAAAACGTGATCTATGATGATTTAATAAAATCTGATTTCCCCTCCACCACCACACACACCAAGAGTCTTACAAAAATGCCCTGCTCTCTGTAAATCAGTCAGAGTCACTTCTTAACTTACTTCAGTTAGCCTTGGAAAAACTCACACCCCCCCCAAAGAAAACCCCTTTCATTGAAGTATTACTTTTATTAGATATTTTCATTAGAAAATGCAGGTTTCATGGCATGGAACACAGACCTGAATGAGAAACTAGAGGAGGAAGTCTGGAACAAGAGCTGGGTGGTGAATGCCAAGAGGCTGATCTGCATGAAGAATTGCCAGAACGAACTACTAAACCACTGGTATACAACACCTGTCAGAATGCACATAATCAAAAAGACATTAAGTCCCCTTTGTTGGAAAGTGAGTAGGCAGATTGGATCACTCTACCATCTGTGATGGGAATTCCCTACAGTCCAGATTTTCTGGAGCAAATTTATTAACTACTGTGAGGACATCCTCCATTGCCAGATGAAATGTGATCTCAGCAGGGCTTATTCTCCTGAACCACAGATACTAGTGGTGCTTTCGAATTCCTTAAGAACCTCTATTTCAAATTTGGTGATGGCAGCTAAGCTGTGCATTCCCAAAACAAAACAAAACTTTTCTTCGCACACAGCCATAAGACGATAGTTTAAATTAAGTATACAAAATGAGAGAGGAAAAGGAAAGAAGACTGAATTGCAGTCCCACAGTGCAAAAAGCCACATGATTTTGAATTATTTATATGCATGGCTGTGTGCATTTTGCAGCTCTGGATCCCTTCATAAACACAGAAGTTGGTGCTGACATGGAATTTAACGTTCTGAAAATCACAGCTTTTATTTAAAAACAAACAAGGCGATGTTCTTGAAAGTGTGTTGGACGGGGCTCATGAAATCTCAGAAGCCTTTCCATGAGATTCAGCAGCAGCTGATTAAGTTGTGCAGAACAAGCAAACATGGTCACATTTTCTTAATCTGGGTAATGAATATAAACCACAAAATTGAGCTTTGAGGGTACCGTTGTGATATTTTTCAAGTGCAGAATCTACACAGCCCTGTTGTTATTTCCAAAGTGCATTCCTCACCACATCTCTCCAAAAAACAGGGCAACATTAAACACCAAGCACTGAAAGCTTTACATTTAGTTTGGTGTTGTTTGATATTAAACTATACGCTAAGAATTTGCCCTCCTTCACTGTCAATGTCAGGAGCACTTCTTGGCTGGCCTTAGTGGTGGGAGAAAGGGCAGGAACTCTTCAAAAGAGCAGTGAGACTCAAGGGCGCTCCCAGGCTGCCACTTTTGGGGGGTAAGATTGAGTCACAAATTCAGGTTGATTGGGAGGACATGCACAACAAACACACTTCCCCAAAAAGTCAGAATTTTGTGATAAGAAAAGTGATGGGGGTGCAGTGGATAGTGTGGGATAACACTTGCTTTGATTTAACAAGGTCTTCCTGCAAACAAATCACATTGAATGTTCACTAAATCATCAACCTTGTCTAATCTCCCTGCAAACAAATCAGGATGAATGCTCAATAAGCAAGTCTTCGACCTGGAAGCGAACTAAGTATTTAGTCCAAATCTAAATTAAAAGCCCCGGGAAAACGAGTAGAATGACTGTAAACTGCGGTACTGAAAACAAATTCCTGGGCTGAGCACACAGAATATCATAGCACAGAATCATGGCCAGAGGCATTCTTTTTCTTAATTCTAAATTCATACCTGGTGTACCAGCTGGGGGGGGGGTTGAAGCATTTTGCCCCCCCTCCCCCAGTTCTTAAGGAGAGGACTGAGAACCCTTCAATTTTGAGTGGTGATGTCAGCACTTCTCACAATGTCACGTGACATCACCCCCCCTCCATAGCGTCTTTGGCACACACACCAATTACTGCCGTGCACCTGGTTCTAGTTGGCAGACTTTGGGCCACCATTTTATTTTTTTTAAAAAAAGAAAAAGATCCTACAAGTTTGAAGACTGCCCACACCAGATTAAGGTCTTTATATTACAGGCACTGAAATATATGTATTCTCCATGGGTTTGGCAAACTTACCATCCAGGTATGGGGCAGTATATAAATTCAATTAAGAAGAAGAAGAAGTCTTTGATTTGTTTTTCTATAATTCCTGTATTTGCAGACATGGACTATCTATCTGCCAACCTGACTGGAAAAAATCCTCCACTGCTTTAAGCTACATCTGTCTACAATTGCTCTTTAAATCTTCACTGAAATCCTTTCAGCTTTGCGTTTGGTCAGGCAGGTCAACCATCTTTTACAAAGAGTCTGCGTGTTACACAGACTGTGGCCGTTATGATTTCAGGTTATTTTCCATTCTACTTGTCTCCTTTTTCTGCTGTGCCACTGCAGTTTTACTCAATGATGCTGCAAAGCAGCTGAGTCCCAAGGGGGGGTTAAGAAATAAATCAAACACCAGGGCAACTATGTCATCAGAAAGACTGCTTATGTCTTGCCATGGGTCTTGACCCATTCCACTGCCACTTCCCTGGTTCACCTAATTGCTAATCATCAAGTCCCATGTATGAAAAAACAGCATATTGAATGTTGACCTTTGTTCAAGAAATCTAGCCCTAAGCCATGCAATAACCTATATGATAACGCTACTGCCTTTTAACCAGCTGGTTAGAATCTGTAATAGCCTGATTCATTTGAGACATTCCTCAGCCCACTCAATGATTCCACAAAGGGAGTCCTCATCACCCGTGTTAGGCACTAAGTTCCTTTTTGAGTGCCTAAGATCCAGTTGTCAAAGAACATTAACATTCCAGTGCTAGTGCTACTTTCACAGGAACACTAAAAAAATTACACCGGGGAAAGAGGGCAATCTACTGCTGCTGCTTTTCAAAAAAAGAATAAACTAAAGACGTCCCACATAACCAATAATGTCCTTTCTGGTGTGTTTAATAGCCTGCTACTTTGATTTAATATTAGAAACATAGAATTGTAGAATTGGAAGAGACCACAAGAGTCATCTAGTCCAACACAGGAATATTTTGTTCAACTTAGGTCTCAAACCCATGACTCTCTGAGATCCAGAGTTTCATACTCTACCAACTGAGCTATACCTCCTTATACTGCTGTAACACTTTCTGTAATGTTGGAGCAGTGGCGTAGCGTGGGGGTGCAGGGGGGGGCCAGCCGCACCGGGAGCAACATCTGGGGGGGGGCGCGCTCACACTCGCAGCTCTCTGCCCCTACTAAAATCCACGGGTTAGGGGGCGCAAATTACTTGCCTTGCCCCGGGTGCTGACAACCCACGCTAAGCCACTGTGTTGGAGAGGGATTGTTTTGAACAAGTGTTTATCTGGAACTTCACATGCACTACAAATAAGAGTCATTGCAGATGTTTGGTTTCAAAGATTATTGGTATAGAATGCTAAACGACAGCATAAGGGTGCTTTGGAAGTTAGTTGTTTGTGGTGCTTCTGGCTGGAACGGGTAAATCAAAATCTTAAAAGGGAAGTATACTCTGAAGCACCTATTGGCTGCTGTCCCTAGGTTATCGCAGAGGCTTTGAAGGGCACCTGAAAGCAGACTGGGTAATTCAGAATATTTCGAACCAAAGAGCACCATGTACTATAATATCAGGTTTCACAGCTCTCCTGCTTCTTCTCTTTTTAAAATGACTTTGTGACTGTGAAAGTAACAGTTTTCTATATTTAACAACACACACATCTAAGCAAGATGTGCATAGGGATAATATAAGTCTGTACTGGATGAATTCCAGTCACTTCATGCTCACTTCCCAGCATATGTCTCCCTTCGCAGCTCCCAGAGCACCAAATCCCATATTCTCTATGTGCATCAACATGAATTTGCCCAGTGTCTAGTAATATGCATTGCCAAACAAGCACAGCTGAAAAGCTGGTTTCAAATCCTATATTTAGAGACTTTATTTTTCTAATAATGCTTCATTTAATGGCATTATGGAGGACATTAATGCTCACTTTCTCATGTAAGCTTTGAGATCATCACTATAACATTCCATTATGAAATAATTGTTGATATACATACAATGTCTCAGAGACTGTTCCTCCTATTGCTTGGCATTCCACTAAACCTGAGGCAGGTTCCATACTCATTTAGCCTCTTAGCAGCCTGTCAGTGAACACATGCCAGCGCATGATGCTTCACGGCACTATCTGCGGAGAATTTAGTCCACATGGAACAGAACCAGCTGGAGCTACAAGAACATGAACCTCCCAAAGAACATGTCTTTTCTTCTAGCATAAAATGTCAGGAAGTGTCCTCAAATGACTCTACTAAGGTCATTAGATTCTTACGGGCAGCATAAAGAGTGGATGTTTACACAAGCCTCCGTGGTTGCTTTATCAATAGCAGCACACAAAAATTTGCATGAGATAGGAGAATTCCCAAAAAAGAAAATCCGAACTCTGAATTGCTTGTAATGGGCTGCTGCAACATGAATATAAATAACACAAGTCAGAAAAAAATTATTTATGTAACTTACAATGTGTAAAACACACATAACCACACGTGCATTTTTATTTCATTTACTTGTCCCAGGAACATTTAATGGAGGCATGCTGAATGCTTTCCATTCATGTAGAAAAAAAACATAAAAGTTGGTGTGAAACCTCTTAAAAACCAGCGGCCATGACAGTCTGTACAGACCCTGCCTTTAAAACTTCTGCAGAACAAGGACCATTTCCCCAAGACTGGAGAAGAATGAGATCCCTGAGCTTTCCCTTACACCAGCAAATCTGAATTCCAACTGTCCTGACTGAATAAAACTAAACTGACTGAAACCCAAGTAAAACTGACTAAAGTTGTATGAAAGTTGCACTTCTACTCCATTAGATGCAGCACAAACTTTGCAACGTTGTTGTTGCTATAGTTTGTGGTAGTAATAGTACAGTAGTAGTATTCAAAATATTTTATGTACTTTTTATTAAAATAATACCAAGGCGGTGTTCAACAAAACAGTTTGGTACAAACCACTGGAAAACAATAAAATATACAATATTTATTTATTTCACAAAGTTTATATACTGCTTGATTATAGAAAACCTCAAAGCAGCTTACGAAAAGAATAAAACAACAAGATTATTAGTAACAACAATTAAAACGTTCAAAGAATTAAAAACTAGCAATAAACTAAAAACCCATCAGCATTCTAAATATCTGGGTAGGCTGGTTGAAACAAAAATAGTTTTAGCAGGCACTGAAAAGAATAAAGTGAAGCCACCAGCCTGACGTCAATAGGCATGAAGTTCCAAAGTGTAGTTTCTGCCACATTAAAAGATCGATTTCTTACGACTGCAGAACAGGTATTGTGTGGCACCTGTAACAGTGCCAGTTTCACAGAGCAAAAGGGTGTAAGGCAATCTCGCAGGTAGATGGGTCCCAGGTTTTTAAGGGCTTTACATACCAATACTAACCCTTTGAACCTGACCCAGTACAAATCAGCAACCAGTGCAGATCTCAGAGCGCAGGTACTACATGCTGACAAGATCTCGCTCCTGTCAGCAATCGTGCTGCAGTATTCTGCACTAACTGCAGCTACCGGATCAAGTACAAGGGAAGCTCCACATAGAGCACATTACACTAATTCAGTCTTAAGGTAACCAGTGCATGAACTACTGTGGCCAAGCCTTCCTGGTCTAGCATGGGTGTAGTTGTTGTGCCAACTGTAGTTGGTAAGAGGCACTTCTAGACACCTGAGACTCCAGGGACAAAGCTGCATCCAGAATCACCCAGAACTGCAAACCTGCTCCTTCAAGCGGAGTGCAGCTGCATTCAGGGTAGGCAGTTGACCAAGTTCCCAAACACAGGAACTACTGACCCACAGTGGCTTCAGTTGGTGAGGATTCAAGCTCAGCTTATTTTTCCTCATCCATCCCACCACCATTGGCCCAGGCACTGCACCGCCTCACCTGATTTGGATGTTATGGAGAAATAGAGCTGAGTGTCATCAGCCTACTGGTACCACCTTGCCCCATAACTCCTCCTGAAGCAATCTAATAGAAACAACTTTTACACTCAGAGTAACCAGTAAGCATTCAACTGGTATCAGAAGCCAGGGAAAGCTGCATCCCATTAGCCTTGTTGACCCAACGCCAGATGCAGGTCCTCAGATCCTGCCCCAGGGTGGAGAAGTGTTCTGGCAAAGGAGAATGAAGTTTCATGGTTATGTCTTCCTGGCCATTGCTGCTGTAGCAAGTACCCAGGCTGGGTCACCCACTCCACCATGTTATGAGCATGACCCAGATTCCACCCCATATTTATAGATATCATGGTGCAGAGTGACAACAAATATGAATAGGAGTATATGCTTTGACTCCCGCCTCTCAACTAGGCGTAGTGTACAGATAGAAGCCCATTTGCTGCTGTATCACATGCATATGATTCCTGACAGGCCATAGCAAAGTATTGATCGCATACCTCAACCATGGTGTCCAGCAGCCAAGGCTATTCCTGCCTGCAGTGTGTACGGTAATTAGTCCACTGGCAGTCTAAGCAATTGGGGATTGCTTTGTGTGAGGAAGGAATACTGCAGGTCCATATACCTGATTGGGGCCAAAGCAGAGCAGAGATTGATGCATGTGGGTGTGTACTTTGGCCAGCCAGTGTAGACTCTGGACTGCAGGTCAATATATCGTCACCCACTTCTCCATCATCCAGTAAGTGAATAGGGTCTTCTTGGCCTCCTATACTTGATCATCTAACTGTGATGAGGAAACCAAGGAATGGTCCATTCCCTGCAGTTAAGCCCATCTTTATGTACAAAGGACCGGATCAAACCCTATGCTTTGGCATCAGCTTCTTGGGTCAGTACAGCAGTTGACAGCCCCCTCCCGATCAGTGGACTCAGCTTTCTTTTATTTGATGTACTAAGAAAACTCCAAGGTGCTAACTGTTACTTATCTGCTATAAGTAAATTTGCTGTCATAACTGCAAATTCTTTCTTTTCTGCCCTATGAAAAAAATGCTATCAAACATAGACATTTATATATACTCACAAAAACAAAAGTTAGTGATTTAAGTTATATTGCCCCACCTACTTAATATCTACAAACCTTTGCAAGTAACAAAGAAACAACTATCTCTTTCAAAATATTCTTCCATTGAAGCAGAAAGACTTATTCAAATTGCTTCAAGTATCCACTTGTGCTAAGCCACCTTGAACATTATCAGATATGTACTCTATTTTTTAAATGACCAATATATCAACAACTCCACCACTTCATGTTACAGTTCCCTGGCAATCTATCAAATCAACATTTCTGTAGTACACATATATCAAATGAATGTTTTCCTACTACAGGTAAATAAATTCCTCTACACCACACACACTCAGTCAACCATTTCTATATAGTGCATAGTGGTTCACTAATCTATTCCCCCTTGGGGAATTAGATAGTAGCTTTCATATTCAATAGATTTCAGCCATTCCTGTATTTCATGAAGCCTACTACTAAATCCTCCAGTTAAAAGTCATTGGGGTGTGTTAACAGCACAACATACTGGAACAAAATTCCTGGCAGTTGGAAATAAAGAGAGAGGAAGAGGTTAATAGATTCTTAATTGTATTGTCCATCTCCACTTGTCAGAGAGACATTGAAAAATGCAGTCTACCAACCACTCTCAGCAGAGGTTATGTTTCCCATACATTCCTTCTAGAATAGAACCGAAATCTTTCAGCAGTTAGGCTAGTAGATTAATCAACTGAATGTTTTGTTGATTACTAAGGGATAATTAGTTTTAATTTGCAGGGATATTTATTTTTCCATGCTATTTTGGTTTTCATGTAAGAGCTCATGAAAATGAGAAAACTAAAAATGGCCCTTGCACAGCGAGTGTTGGCTTTCCTTATGTTTATTAATTAATAAGCTGTATTGTACTCCTTTCAATATCTCAAAAAGGAATATTCAAAATTTATTTCCATGTGATCAATTCATTAATTGATTTAACCTGTCAGGAATCAACTTTACATTCTCTGTCTGGTTGCCAGCCCTGATCACTCTTTTTGCTTAAGCCCCACAAACAGCATAAATATTTTTCTATTACCCAACACAGCTGGAACTGCTGCCAGGGGCTTCCCTAGCTCCTAATTCAGTTGCTGGATTGTGTATTGGTCCGAGATTTATTTATTTTTAACCACACAGGAAAAAGGGAAAGCTGCTGCACATACTGTTAACCATCCTGATATACAGATGCAAAATGTAAATATAAGTAAGCATCTAAAGGCTGAGGATTTCTGTGCTGCAATATACCTAGTGACACCATACATAGATACCAAGAGCCTTCTTTTTCTGAAACCTCCTCTGCAACAGGACCAGCCACCCAGCACCCGGCTGAATTCTATGTCCCTAGAAATACCATACACTATTCTGGAGCATATAAGGAAAGTATAACAGCAAGAGTCCACCTCTATCCATAACAGCCTGTTTTCAATGAGCAAAAATTGTCGGCGCACTGTTTCATCACCAGAATACTTTAGTCTTCACTTGTGGTGCTTACGTTTTATTTATGTCTTTCTTTCAAAGGACTACATGACCACTCCCGAACAGTATTTGGACAACACAGTAAGGCAGTGCTCAACTCTTAAAAAATAAAAAGTGCTGACTGCCCTGACTCAGAATCATCAGTACAGTACCACCCAGACAGACCATGAGTCAAATTCAACATGCACAAGTTTCTTATAGTAGAAAACACAGCACAACTAATAAATGGTGAAGAAAAGTTGCTTCTCCTGTCATCTGCATTGTCACGGGCATCACCCAACCAGAGCTGTGCCACCCATGCTATCCAGAGAGCACCCCAACTCACAATGGCCCCTCTGAGTGGGAAAAAGGATCGCATCCCCTCCCCTCCCCTTCCCCAAAAGCAACGATCTCATGCAGCTTTTGCTATTGCAGAGCTGCAGCCTCTGCAAAGCAGAAAGGCTTTCTCGAGGAAGCACGTCTGGATGTCACGCAAGGAATGCGCAGCAGCTATGGAATCGCTGCGCTGCAAAGCAGTAGCCTGGGAAGGCCCTTCCTTGGTTAACTTCCCAGGTTTTTAGCACCAGTTTTCCATTTCTAAGCGCGGCTCTCCCACCCACCCGCCTGGTGGTACCCAGCCCTTCGCCTGCCAGGAAGTTCTCCCTGCGCTGATGCGCTCGGGGGAATTGCGCGCGAGAGAGGGAGAGTTTGCGCGACGGCGGGAGGGCGAGGGGGTGGCACGAAGCCAGCAGGGATGCCGGGGGGGCGTCCGCCAGCCAGCCCCCTTTTTTGCAAGGGGCGCAGGGCGTGGGGTGGTGCCTGCCCCAGAGCCCCTTCCTCGCAGCCCAGCCGGGTAGAAGCACCTGGATGTGGCAGGAGATCTCGGAGTCGTCCAGCAGCCGGATGGTGCACTTCATCTCCTGGCTCAAAGACCTGATGCTCGAGCTCCGGAACCGGATCATTTTCATGGTCCTCCTGCCGCCTCGCCTCACGCACTCGCAGGGCGCGAACATGCACCGCAGTCCGGAGCGGGGGGGCGGCCCGGCGACCAGCCCTGCTGCCTCGGCCCCTCCTGGCCGGGAGGGGAGATGGACGGGGAGGAGGAGGAGACCCCGGGAGCCAAGGAAGGAGGGACCGAGCGCCTCCCTCCCTCGCCAGGCGGCGGGCGCCTCAAGCCCGAGGAGGAGGCGGCGGCGGCGGTTCCCGCTGCTGTTGCTGGGTGAACATCATGCTGAGGAAGAAGCGGGGCGGGAGGAGCGGAGAAGAAGGGGAGGCGGCGGCGGAGGAGGAGGCTGCTGTCCTCCCTTTGCCCCCCCGCCCGCCTTGCCCACGGCAGCTCCTGGCCCGGCCTAAAGGGGGCCGCGCGCAGCGCTGGCGCCGGAGGCGAAGGAAGAGCGCCCGTTGCGCGCTCACAGCGGCCGGCTGCGGTGGGGACGGCTCGGCTCACTGCGCTGCCGCCGCCGCCGCCGCCGCCGCCGCCGCCGCTGCGTCAGGCTTCCCTCTCGCGCCTCCCTCCTCGCCCGCCCGCCCGGCCGCCTCTCTCTCTCTCTCTCTCTCGCCGTTGCCCCTCCCTCGGGCGCCTGCCCTCCCCTTCGCGCGCCTTCGCCCCTCGCTCCCGATTCCCCTTCTCGCCCTCATATTCCCTTCCTTTTGCGCCGCCGCTCTCCTCCAGCCTCCTCCTGATTCCTTTCCCTTCCTCCTTTCCTGCTCCTCTTCGCGTCCTTTCCGTTTCTTCCACCCCAGCCTCAGTTTTATTTCCTTCAGCCTTCGCCACTCATACTTTACTCCCCTTCCTTGCGCCATTTCCCATTTTCCTCCCTCAACTTTTCTTTTCTCTCCTCCCCTCATTCCTTCGTTTGTTTTCCCCACTTTCCCTCCGTCGCATATTCTTCGCTTCCTCGCCTTATATTGTCTTCAGCCCCTTCGCTCCCTTTTCCCTTCCCCTTGGCGCCCAGGCAGAGACCCAGAGGGGACCCAGTCGCTTAGGGGACACTACTGCGTTTGGAAAGCAATAAGGAAGCTTTCTTTGGCGAAAACGAGGCTGGTGGTGACCATCAATGGGCTTGTGCATTTCACAGAACTGTAGAGTTGGTCCAGCCCCCTGCAATGCAGGAATCTTTTGTCCAGCATGGGGCTCAAACCCACAAGGCTGAGATTGAAAGTCTCCTGCTCTACCAGCTAAGCTGTTCCCCTGAGGGTTAGTGCAGGACATTTTGCCACCTGAGGCCAAGGTTGAGAGTTCACTCTTCCCATCCTATGCATTTAGTAATTCGTTAGGTTTCTACCTCATCTTTCCCATACATGTCTCTTTCCCCCATTATCTGTGCAACAGGCCTATAGAAGAGGCTAGGCAATGGGTAGGCAAACTAAGGCCCAGGGGCCGGATCCGGCGCAATCGCCTTCTAAATCCAGCCCGCGGATGGAGCGGGAATCAGCGTGTTTTTACATGAGTAGAATGTGTGCTTTTATTTAAAATGCATTTCTTATTATTTGTGGGGTATAGGAGTTTGTTCACCCCCCAAAAATATATATATATAGTCGGCCCCCCACAAGGTCTGAGGGACAGTGGACCGGCCCCCTGCTGGAAAAGTTTGCTGACCCCTGGGTTAGGCTAAGAGACTGGGCCTATGAGTGGCTTTGAACACTGCTCTCCTTGATCCGCTAACCACTAGACCACACTACAGAGGCCCACCAGACTGGCAGATGAAACTTCACTGCTAACAAAACAGAGTCTGTCACTGCAACAGGCTGGCCTAGTGGGCACAGGGCAGGCTGCATGGCACTCACGGCTCTCTGGAGCAGGCAGGGAAGGAGCGTCACTGCTTATTTCACAGTGAGTATGGCAATGCTCTCTGTGCCAAATAAATAAGCTTTTACTCATTCCTCCTTTTCCTTCCAAAGACCTTTTTATCTCCCCAGGCTTTATTAACCTCTGCCTATTGCTCACCACTGGTCCCATCACCTCCTGGCAAATAGAAGGGGAAGAAATAGAGGCAGTGAGAGATTTTACTTTCTTGGGCTCCATGATCACTGCAGATGGTGACAGCAGCCACGAAATTAAAAGATGCCTGCTCCTTGGGAGGAAGGTGATGGCAAACCTAGACAGCGTCTTAAAAAACAGAGACATCACCTTGCCAACAAAGGTCCATATAGTAAAAGCTATGGTTTTCCCAGTAGTGATGTATGGAAGTGAAAGCTGGATCATCAAGAAGGCTGATTGCCGAAGAATTGATGCTTTTGAATTATGGTGCTGGAGGAGACTCTTGAGAGTCCCATGGACTGCAAGAAGATCAAACCTATCCATTCTGAAGGAAATCAGCCCTGAGTGCTCACTGGAAGGACAGATCATGAAGCTGAGGCTCCAGTACTTTGGCCACCTCATGAGAAGAGAAGACTCCCTGGAAAAGACCCTGATGTTGGGAAAGATGGAGGGCACAAGGAGAAGGGGACGACAGAGGACAAGATGGTGGGACAGTGTTCTTGAAGCTACCAGCATGAGTTTGACCAAACTGTGGGAGGCAGTGGAAGACAGAAGTGCCTGGCGTGCTCTGGTCCATGGGGTCATGAAGAGTCGGACACGATTAAACGACTAAACAACAACATAGATCATTTTCGGTACTGCCTATTACTGTTTTTAAAGTGATTTGTATTAGTTCTTATAAACTGCCTTGGGAATTTTGAATGTAAGGGCAGGTGCATAAATACTTTAAATACAGTGGTACCTCTACTTACGGACGTGATCTGTTCCGGGGTACCATTCGCACCCCGAAAAATCTCTAAGTAGAGCTCCGCTTCTGCACGTGCACGTGACGCAATAAGGCTACACCTGCGCATGTGCAAAGTGTGCAGAATGCTTCTGTGTGTGCACGCATGGCGAAACCTGGAAGTATACACTTCCAGGTTTGCCGCGTTCGCAACCCAAAAATCCGCAACCTGAACATAACGCAACTAGAGTTATGTCTGTAAAATACAACAAAAAGTCTACCGGTCATTTTCTTTTGCACCCTCTCCGTTTTCTCCTACCCGTCCCCTACCCCATCCTTCATCTGATCTAGTTGCTTTGTTGCACTCGAGTAACAGCTAGACACAATAGGTTTGGCAGCTGTTGGGGGCCGGCCTTTCCCAGTTCCTAAAAATGACTTGTTCTGCCAAGTGGAAGGATGTAAATCTTGATATTATTAGCTCCTTGGCGCCTTTCTTGGCACCCAAATCAGGCCTGGAAGAATGGGGTCATGGCTTCGTACTGTGAATCTTCAGCTGTTACCTTACCAACCTGTGGGAAAGTGTCAGGAAACAGCATAAGGATGAAGAGACGCACTTAATTCAGTGCACTTCTTTGATGTGATAAGCAGACAACTGTATAGTAAAGTAATTAAGAAAGGGAGAGAGGAATGTACAGTTAAACCCCCTTCCCCAGTAAACAACTGATATAGTAGTATATTAATCAAGACCTAACCATGTCCTGGTGAATTCAGGATAGAGTGACGAAAGCAGAGTGGAAAGGATAAAAAGCTAATTACCTCTGCTTCTGTTAATATTTAATAAAGTGCTGGTTTTACTATACATGATCCCAATCATATACAAGAGTTAATTGCATTAAATCTGGAGGAGCAATTTAAGATCTCCAGGCTGTGGCTGCTCATCAAGGCTTTCTCTGGACAATCAGAATTGCTGGACTGTGTGCAGGCCTTGGGAAGATTGCCCCAGGGGGTCAGATATGGGCCAGAGGCCTGACATTTCCTGCATCTGCATAATTAGCAGAACAGATAGATACTTATGAGAAAGATCAGCTGACTCCTAAGATCTATACTACTAATAGGTGCAGTTTTAAGGCCTGCTCTCCACTACAGTGGTACGTCTGGATACGAACGGGATCCGTTCTGGAGCTCTGTTCGCATCCAGAAGCAAACGTAACTAGCGACGGCATGTCTGCACAGGCATGCATCGCTTTTCGCCGCTTCTGCGCATGTGCATGAAATCATTTTGAGAGTCTGCGCATGCGCAAGCAGCAAAACCCAGAAGAAACGCGCTTCGTTACTTCCGGGTTGCCGCGGAGTGCAACTCGAACGCTCTCAACCTGAAGCGCATTCAACTTGAGGTATGACTGTACTGTATAAGCATAGCCAGGAATCAGTTATTACCACTGTGCTTGTCTAGAACTACAGCTGGAAGATCCTATCACAATTATTATTCTCCTTATGGTCCTGCAAGTGTATCCTTTCTCCCTTCTCATATGGATGGATTTAATGCATTTTTTAAATCTTATATACAGTATATATTTTCTTTTTGTTTTCTACACTGCCTCAATATTTTCAAATGGTGCATCGTTTATGAATTATTTAAATAAATCAGTAAGTATACCTTGGTCATTCACAGTTTTATGGAGTGTACGTATCTGTCTGCCTGTCTGTCGTCTGTCTTTTCCTACTTTTTGCCTGTGCCAAAGTCGAACTATCAACAAAACAAATTTGCAGTGAGTCACTGACTTGTAGGACTCACATTGTGGAACTCCAAAACCACAAGATTATTGCTAATTACAGTGGCAATCAAGATGTTAATGGAGTAATTTGAAAGCTGTCACAATCACATTTTCCCAACATCGCACAAGTGCACATCTGTGCAATTCTGGCAACGTAATAAACATTTGAAAGGAGGATGAAGCATCAAATTCCTTATGCTCAGACAATGTGCACAATATAGGAGCCCAGGAAGGAGTAAACAAGCCCAAATATGCCATATGCAATGTTGCACGAAATCAAATATGTAAACCCTGAAATGAGGCATACTCTTAAAACACATGTGCACCATGCTAAAATCAGATATACCATCATGCTGTATCTCATTACTACAGTCCACAAACACTGGGGCTTCAATCCTCTTTGGTCCTCTAACAGACCTCAACATCAGAATTCAACTAGAAACATTGAGCTTCTCTGCTCTTAGCATGAAACTTGAGTAGACACCTGAGCACTTCATAGTTATAATGTAATGCAGGCATAGGCAAACTCGGCCCGCCAGATGTTTTGGGACTACAACTCCCATCATCCCTGACCACTGGTCCTGTTAGCTAGGGATGATGGGAGTTGTAGTACCAAACATCTGGAGGGACGGGTTTGCCTATGCCTGATGTAATGGCATTTTTAAAAATGCATTTAAAAAATAACACTGTTGCGAAGGAGCACAAATATAAATGTAAGGCATTGATTTGAAAGGTTGCGTTACAGAGATCTAATTCTCTCAGCAGATGTTTTTTACCAGTAGAACTAGACGGTAGGGAGGAACATTCTCGTCCAACCCCCTGCAGTGCAGGAATAAGCAGCTGTCCCATACAAGGATCAAACCTGCAAACTTGGAATTCTCAGCACCATGCCCTAACCAGCTATGCACTATGTAGATGATAATGTCAGGGAGAGTCTTTTAATCTAGCCTAGCATGACAGTTTAATATCTGTAGGAATGCCCCCCCTCCAATTAAGATACAGGTTTACCACCTCATTGCTGTCTGTGAGAATTAGACTGCAATACTGTACAGTGGTACCTTGGTTTTAGAACAGCTTAGTTTATGAACAACTTGGAAACAGAACGCTGCAAACCCAGAAGTAGGTGTTCCAGTTTGTGAACTTTGCCTTGGAAGGTGAACATGTTGAGGGTGTTCCATTTGTAAATTGAGTCCCCCGCTGCTAATCTGAGGCTTCCTGTTGAGTTTGTTGACTGTTGAGTCCCGAGCACCCATGCAACACAGAGGTAATATTTGGAGTTTTTGTTTTTGCTATTTTTTGCGTTTTTGTTTGTGTGGCTTTTTCATTTTTTTGACTGTGACTTGTTCTTCCTTTTATGGGACTGTCTTGTGACTGTGGCTTGTGACTTCGTTGTTGTGACTGTGTGGATCCCAGTTCATCTACTGATTGATTGTGTGACTGCAGAAATGGATAAAAGCCCCCCATCCAAACAATGACTATAATCAGTGCACGTAAGAAAAAAAATTAATTTTAATTTTTATCATCTACAATACTGTCTTATTTATTTTATAGTACAGTCCATTGGTTATTGCTTTCATTTTATGGATCAATGGTCTCGTTAGATAGTAAAAGTCTTGTTAAATTGCTGTTTTAGGGGTTGTTTTTAAAAGTCTGGAACAGATTGATGCATTTTGCATTACTTTCTGTGGGAAAGCACACCTTGGTTTTAGAACCCTTTGGTTTTGGAGCAGACTTCCAGAACAAGGTACCACGGTACACATTTGAGCCTCATCTGCGCTACACATTTAAAGCAGTTTCATTCCACTTTAAACAGCCATGGCTTCTTCCCAGAAGTCCAGAACAATACCAGCACATTGCTTACTTAGGCAAGGCAATGTTCAGAGTGCCTCACTTTCGCTGTTTCTTGCAGGGCAGGGATCTGATTGCTTTCATTGAGGCCTCTCTAATGCATGGGCAGCATGGAGCCAAAGCAATCTAAGCACTTTAGAGGAAACATCATCCCTTGAGCCTGTCGCGGACACGTGCCAAACCTCAAGACCAATTTAAGAATGTTTATTAAAAATATTTTTAAAGCAGTAATAGCGCCCATTATAGTGGGGCGAATATGAAGCTGCCGTCCCAGTAACGGCATTGCAGCAACTTAGCTGAATAGCATTGGGTTGGAGCAGGGCAACATAATAAGAATAAGTGTCAGGGGCTCAGGAGCAGAGGCACAGGGGAGAGAGGGAATGGAGAGCGAAGGGGAAGAATCTGAGGGAAGCGTAGGGGAGTATGACAGTGACCCGAGAGATTCCATGAGCTTCTCCAGCGAATCAGAAGATTCCCAGAGGGGGGCGCCGATGGCCAGGGCAAGGTGAGTGACAGGGGGGACGCACCAGAAACAAGAGGCCAGCGGGGACTCCCAAAGCAGCAGCTGGAGATCAGGACCAGCTTCCCCACCAGAGCGTAGTGGGGGGGAAGGGTCCCATGGATCAGGACCAGCGTCTCCCCCAGCAGGGAAAGAAGATGAGTCAGAGCTGGCCACGCCTCCATCGCAGAGTGAGGGAACGGAGGGGAAGTCAGTTTCAGCTAGCCTCCCCGAAGGGGAAAGCAGTGACAGGAGCAGTGTAACGGTCAGGAGGAAGGTTGCCGGCTGGGCGTGCGCCAAGTTCGAATGTGCAGGCACGCGGCACAGAAGGAAACACGGATTGGGAACCAGGTCCTAAAGCCCGCCGGAGAGAGGGGGAAGACTCAGGGGAAGCAGCGTCAGAAGAGTGTAGAAGGAGCGAGACCCCAGCGGACAGGCGGACCCAGAGGAGGAAAGAGCAAAGGAAGAGGTGGAGCAAGGCTAGAGTCTTAAACTGGTGTCTGGGGGGAGGAGATTCAGACGGAGCTTCAGCGGTCTAGAGTTTAAGACGTAGGGCTGCGCGCCGCGGCTTTGAAATCAAAACTGAACTGCAATAAAGACCTTCGTAAATAGTAACGAACTGGCGTTGGTCCTTTGTGAGCTGGGACCTCGGGCAGCTCTGACAATAAGAATAAGAATAAGAATAATATTTATATCCCTCATTCCCCAGCCGAAGCCAGGCTCAGAGCGGCTAACAGTAAAAATAACATAGTTTTCATAAAATCACAATCAATTAATTGAAATACATTCTAAAATCAATTCATTCTAAAATTAATTCAAAATCAAATTAATGGCAACCATTGGGCTAGTGCTATAAGGATTACAGAAGGAGAGGGTCAGACTGCGCCTTGGCCAAAGGCCTGGTGGAACAGCTCTGTCTTGCAGGCCCTGCGGAAAGATGTCAAGTCCTGCAGGGTCATAGTCCCTTGTGACAGAGCATTCCACCGAAAAAGCCCTGGCTCTGGTTGAGGCAAGCCTAACCGCCCTGTGGCCCGGGATCTCCAAGATGTTTTTATTTGAAGACCGTAAGGTCCTCTGTGGAACATACCAGGAGAGACGGTCCTGTAGGTACGAGGGTCCTAGGCCATGAAGGCCAGGCCTATGTAGGATTGCCAGATTGACTTCAGCAGTGCACACACACACCTCAGCCCTCATCTCACCCCTCACAGCCTCACACCAGCATAGTGCAGATAAGCTGTAGTGATGGCAGTGTCAGGAGCATGGTTCCATGGCTCTGCTCCACTCTACTGATGGCTACTGACATGGTAGGATGGTACTTTGAAAGAGCAAACAAACATTGAAGGTTTGATGAGGTTATACAAGTTGGGTCACTTCAAAAGTAAGGCAGCATGTTGGATCATCAGTGTTTGGGACTGACTGAATGAATAAAGGCACTGCATTGTAAAGTCACATCTACACCATGCATTCAAAACACTTTTAAGAGTCACAACTTCTCCCAAAGAATTCTGGGAAATGGCTACCCAAGCTGCCCACCCTAATAGGAATAGAATGGATCTTTCTAACAGAAGGATTGGCTGAAACACTATGCTACCTATCACAAAATGGAATAAATTTTATGTCTCTGGAAAACATCTGAGAAAGACAGAAGTTCCACAGGCACATAATCTCTCATCACAATGCTGTGCTGGTGGGAAAACATGTGTTAGATGCTGGATTCTCACATAGGTAAAAGGAGCCATGGGGTGGGGCTGAAAGAGAGTCATTGAATTCATTTGAATTAATGTGGTGCTCTGAGAGTATATGAGACAAAATGAATGCAAATAGCAGGCCGGTGTCACGTGTTATATAGAGATAATTATTTTGTACATGTTTTCTGTACCAATTAAATATGCTTATCTTACAGGAGTTATTCTGTGCTATCGAGCCACTTTCACAATACTCAAATCTGGCTCAACATTCTCTTTCTCAGATATGGCAGGAGTAACGCTCTCATTGTAATGCAGAACACAAGTTCTTAATGTGTACTTTGCAGGGAGGGGAATATACACGCAACATTAACGCACAGAATTTAAGAGCAGTCAAAGTGAGAAAAAATGGTACTTCTGTCCAGAGTTGGGCTTCCATTCCTGCACTCCTCTAATGTTTCTGGACACCCTTGGCAGATGATTGTAAATTTAATCATATCCACAAAGATTTACCATGGAAAACTGCATTTAGGAAACAGTTACTTTGTTGTATGCTTAAGGCAGCTGATGTCAGCTAGCGGCATATTTTTAAGAGGCACCCATCCCGACTGATGGAGGCACGGGAGGAAGCTGGAGGAAACATGAGGACATTCTAACAGCTTGCATAGAACATCTTCTGTATTCAACTAACCCAGACTCAACAAGTGAGAGTATAAATTGCATGGGTTCAGCTACCATTGATTTTAGTACAGAACTTGTGTGCAAGGTAAGTATCAGAATAAGGGCCATTCTGAGTTTATATGCAGCAAGTTGTAACCAATGGTATCCCTGCACTCATGAAGGATTCTTGGATGCAGTGGTTTCCATGAACGGAAAGGGATGAGAGCTTTTGTCTCCCATGCCATCCCTCATGGTGTTCCAAAGTGTCTTCCAATCCTCTGGAGCAGACTGGGGTGTGTGTGCATTGGGCTGTGAAAGGAAGGGGAACCAGCAAAAAGAAATCACATCCTCTCATGGATCACAGAGCCCTCCATCTGTGAATGAGACCCAACATGCGAAAGGGAAGGCCTCAACACATCACCCAGGTCTGCTGTGAAAGGTTGGGAGAGACCCCGCCAAAGCAAATTTGGAGGAGAAGTTGGAGGGAAAGAACAGAAACTGGAAGTTGTGTTGCACAGGTGGATTTCCGTTTGTCACTTTTCATTTTTAAAAGGTACTGTAATTCCAAGTGACGTTGAAATAAAGTTGTAAGTTCCAGCTGATAAAACAGAAGATCAAAAGATAGAATTAATTTTGTCGGGGAGACTGTATCTTAGATGATGTTGGAATGCTTCAAAAGCAAAATGGGGGGGGGGAAGAGAGAGAGAACTGGTCTTTCGTCATAAATTTGTTCTGGTATAATTTCTACCAGTCATGCATTCCCCCCTCGCTTCTTTTATGCTACATATTAAAGTTTAATTAACAGCAGTGGCACAGTGTTGGTGCCTAGAGGCTGGCATTCTCATTAAGCACTGCCCTCGGAGTAATTCCCCCACCACGTATTGCATCAGTGGCATCAGAGTTCCCATAAGATTGCAGAATGTGTTTCCAGGGTGTTCTGATGGAGGCTGAAGATAATGAGGAAGATTTATATATCTATGTATAGAGGAATCTGAAAGCAATTAAGGCCTTTGGGAATATTGTATTACAGGAATCTGTTGCATTACAAGAATATTCGGGTGTGAGAATCTAAATAATTCCTGTGTGATTTACTGGGAATCTGAAATATTTTTGAAGAAGTGCACAGTCAGAACATCAGCAACAGTGATGTTTACATATGTATGTATGCTTTCAGAATTCCATCCTGCTTTTTCCCACTATGCAAACTCAACAGGGATAACAGCCTAGAAATGGAATTCATAAAGACAGTACCAATATATTTGGTGGAGATTACAAAGCAATCCCATGTCTGTTTATTTGGAAGCAAATCTCATTGTGTCTAATGAGATTTACTCCCTGGTACATGTACATAATTTAGGGTTGCAGCAATCAGCACATACTAGCCGCTTCCCCAATCAAAACCCATGCCAGTTGGACTGTTCTCTTTGCAACTGGAGCTTAAATATAACTTCTTAAATCTGAAAGGCGTACAACTGCTTTTAGTATTTTATAATTTTTAAGCATGTTAGGTGATATATAAATCATAAAAATAGTGGAAGGTGCCCAATATATTAAATATATGTGCCCTTCTGGGTCATTTGATGGGTGAAAGATACATTCCTAGCAACTTTGAAATGATTAGTTGTGAGGGTTTGTGGCTGTTTTTCAAAGTTTGTAAATGTTCTTTTTGTGTTTAAATGCTTTCAATTGTTTGAAATATGTTTTCTTTTATCAGAATTGTATTGCTTTTACTACTTTCTTGTCTGCCACTCTGGGCTCCTTTGGGAGAAAGAGCAAGATAGCAATTTCATAAACAAACAAATACATCTCTGTGGGTTGGTAGCCAGGGCTCCAATTTGCAGTGGTTCCACTCCTACATGGCAGGCACTTTTGTTGCTCCTCCTGAGAATTATCCTGTTGGCTGCCTCCAGAGATAATGTTGTCTCTCATGCTTATAAACAAGTGCCATTATTATGCTGATAACACTCACCCTATTTATCTTACTATTATGAGATCCAGGAGGAGCTATGGCTTTCATTAAAGAGCGCCTGAAGTCAGTGATGGCTTGAATGAAGGTGACTAAACTGAAAGCCAGTCCAGACATCAGATCTATGTTAGATATGTTCATGCAAAATTAGACTATCAGTATTGTTTCAGGCTGAAGACAGCTCAGCAGCAAATTCCAAGACTTGACTCCTTGGAAAAATGCTTGTTCATCTATAGAAAATATAGGTAAAGGTAAAGGGACCCCTGACCATTAGGCCCAGTCATGACCGACTCTGGGGTTGCAGCGCTCATCTCGCTTTATTGGCCGAGGGAGCTGGCATACAGCTTCCAGGTCATGTGGCCAGCATGACTAAGCTGCTTCTGGCGAACCAGAGCAGCACACGGAAACACCATTTACCTTCCCGTCGGAGTGGTACCTATTTATCTACTTGCACTTTGACGTGCTTTCAAACTGCTAGGTTGGCAGGAGCAGGGACCGAGCAATGGGAGCTCATCCCGTCGCAGGGATTCGAACCGCCGACCTTCTGATCAGCAAGTCCTAGGCTCTGTGGTTTAACCCACAGCGCCACCCGCGTCCCTCATAGAAAATATAGCAGACCCTAAAAAACTGAGGTTCCAACCACCTGAGAGTTCTTCCTTTCCTACTAAGCTTCTACAGAGTGCCTAGGATGCCCATGGTCGAGGCCAGCCTAAAGGGTTGAGGTGACATAAGCAAATTAAAATGTTGCCACCAACTTTGTCTCTTCTTCTGTGCTGGAGTGCATTAAAAACAGCACATTACAGGATCAAGTGTTTGCTGGGAGATTAGTTCCATTTTTTTCATTTTCATTCTTAATTCCTGTCACTTAGTTACTGCCTCCCCTTTACAACCTTGCCCCCGCCCTGGGACCTGATGGAGATGAGGAAGCTCCAGAACATATTTCTTTAAATGTATCGGATATCATGCAACATCTGCTTGTTTTTGGTTTTTTGCTGAATTTCATGGAGACTGGGAGTGGGTGAAAGTTGGAAAAGAAAAACAATCTGGAGGAGAGATTTTGGAGGCTGAACTGTTTAGGAAGGGCAGTGTCAACTTTTTTTATTTTAAAAAAGCTGTTTTTACTTCAATATAATTTTTAAAATGCAACTTCAAGTGGCACAGGACATTGACAGGCAGTGGTCATCTGGACTGCCATGTTCCCTCACAAGGTCTCTGTATTATTTTTCTTCAAATCTTGTTCTGTGCTTTAATTTGATACTTCATTTGCCTATCTATGACTACAGTACAGTGCCCAAAAAATTATCCAAAGTTGGCTTTGACTTCATGAATAAATATACAGATAAGCATTCCATTTCAATCCAAGATTTTTAAAAAGCTAAACCCCAGGTATTATCACAAGCAAGTCTGGAAACAAAAGGGAGGTGCTTTGTCATCAAGGCAGCAAAATTAAATTTTCTCCAGCTATTGCCTGAGCATCATCCAAATGGGGGGAAATTATGAGCTTGCTTTAAATCTTCCACTGAAGTTCATTTCCTGCAAATTTGATCAGGAGTGCAATATTGACAGAGAGAGGATCTGTTCTATTCTTAGGATGATATGCAGCTTTTCCTAGATAAACCTGCATATAATCCTAATAAATGGTGGAAACCATAGGCAACTGTGGAAATTGTAAGAAACTGTATATAAGAAACTACAAACTGTAGAAATTATAAGAAAAGTAATTAAAATTCACTCTTACTTTTGATATTATTAAAAATTGCATCTTAATATAAATATAGTTGTGAGTATAATTTAACACTACATGAATGATTTCATGCATAAAATGAGTCAATGTCTTAATCTCTTCCATTTCATTTGAGATATATTACTGCCCTGCAATATAATCTGTACAACAAAAGCAAATAATCTTGTTACAGTAATTACTCTGTGGTCAAGCCTTAAAGCAGCCTTCACCTGGTGCTGGCTCATGTTTTGGTATGTACCGTATTTTTTGCTCTATAAGACTCACTTTTCCCCTCCTAAAAAGTAAGGGGAAAGGTGTGTGCGTCTTATGGAGTGAATGCAGGCTGTGCAGCTATCCCAGAAGCCAGAACAGCAAGAGGGATCACTGCTTTCGCTGCACAGCGATCCCTCTTGCTGTTCTGGCTTCTGGGATTCAGAATATTTTTTTTCTTGTTTTCCTCCTCCAAAAACTATGTGCGTCTTATGGTCTGGTGCATCTTATAGAGCGAAAAATACGGTAAATGCTGGCTGGGGCTGATGGGGGTTGTAGTCAAACAAAACATCTGGAGGGCACCAGGTTGGAGAAAACAGCTTAAAAAATATGTTTTAGCAGCCAGTCTTGGAATACTCTTTTGTCAGCATTGCATTCCTAGTTTTTATTTTGTCATATGGTAATGATTCCAACTTAACATATGAAACTACTGCAAAATGTCTCCTGCTTCAACTGATATTGGTGTTTTTCCTCTGGGCTCCAAAGTGGGTAGGATTATATCCCTAGTATGGGAGGGATGGAGACCCTGAGGTCCTCCAGATGCCAGCAGGCCAGATCCTTATCTCCCTTACCTCTCCCAAGCTCATTTGACAGGTAGGTGGATAGGGTGAGGTCACCCACTTCTCAATCACCTGTTGTCAGATGATGACCGCTGGGACTTTGCTGGGCAGGCTTCAGGTCACTACTTATCAGTTGATGGGCAGTGACTTCCAGGCTACTTTGTGCTCCAATCCGGTTCTGCAGTCGATCCAGTCTGGTCTCTATCTCCTCTATTTCATACGTCTGGTGTGTGGCGAGTGGTTAGGGGGAAAAGGCCTCATGCCCCATTGAGACTCATGCCAGACCAAAACTGGACCCTTTCCCTCGCTGCTGCACGTTGGGGCTGAGGGGAGCTGGGGTTCAACAGGGAAGGGAGGGGGGAATCACAGGCTGCCCCATCCAGGGGCTAAGGAATTGCAACAGGGCCCCCAACGACCTTAGAATCATAGACTTGGAAGGGACCACAAAGGTCATTTCATCCAATCCCCTTGCAATGCAGGAATCTTCTGCCCAATGTGGGGCAATCCTGACAACAAGTCTCATGCTCTACAGCTATCCCTTAATTCCGCCTTGTGTTTGCCTATAATTGCAGTGGTTGCTAAGGTTGCATTGCATGGCTTGTTGAGAGAATGGAGGGAAATTTTTTGCAGCCCTGTATTGGGCATTTTTTAATGTTTGTTATTTTGCTATGTTTTATATACAGTCATACTTTGTGTTAAAGTCCCTTCAGGTTAAGTGTTTTCAGGTTACACTCCCCAATGACCCGGAAATAACCGAACACATTACTTCCGGGTTTCATTGCTCACGCATGCGCAGACGCTCAAAATGACGTCACGCACGTGCACAGAAGCGGCAAATCATGGCATGCGCATGCACAAACACGGATTGCGTTCCGCTCAGGATGTGAATGGGGCTCCGGAACGGATCCTGTTCACATCCAGAGGTACCACTGTATGCTGTAAGCTGCCCAGAGCAGCTGGGAGAAACCCAGCCAGATGGGCGGGGTATAAATAATGAAATTACAGTCATACCTCGGGTTAAAGTTGCTTTAGGTTGAGCGTTTTTAGGTTGTGCTCTGAGGCGACCCGTAAGTAATGGAGCATGTTACTTCCGGGTTTCGCCACTCGCCCATGTGCACTCAAAATGATGTCATGTGCATGTGCAGAAGTGGTGAATCACGACCCGCAGGTGCGGGTTGCGTTCTCTTCAGGATGCGAATGGGGCTCCGGAACGGATCCCGTTCGCATCCAGCGGTACCACTGTGTTATTATTATTATTACACAGTATTATTATTAAGGCCTTGGCACCCTTTGGGCAACCGTAGCCGGCAGGTAGCCATCCTTCCTTTCAAGGGGGGCAGGGAGGTCCACTTGAATAAAATATGGGGGGGGAGGCAGTGGCGTAGCGTGGGGGGTGCACGGGGGGCCGGCCGCATCGGGCGCAACATCTGGGGGTTAGGGTTAGGGGGTGCAAATCCACGGGTTAGGGGGCGCAAATCCACGGGTTAGGGGGCGCAAATCCACGGGTTAGGGGGTGCAAATTACTTGCCTTGCCCCGGGTGCTGACAACCCACGCTACGCCACTGGGGGGAGGTAAGCCATCAACTTCGAGGGGGCTGGTCCCTCAAGTATTTTATTGGGGCGGCCGAAGGGACCCCTAGCAGTTGGCTGCTGTGAGGAAGGGCAAGATGGACGCCCCCCGCGCCCCAGGAAAGCGGAGCCACGAACCCCCAGGCGGAGCCCCTTCGAGTCCACCTGAGGCGCTGCTTGCGCAGCCCGCCAGGGCCAAGCGGACGCGTTTCGCGCGCGGCGCCGCGGGCACTTCGCCCGGTTCGCGGGGCGGGGCAGGCGGCGAGGCGGGGCCGCGCAGAGCAGGCGGGCGGAGTGGAGCGGGAGCGCAGGAAGAGCCGGGCGCCTGGGCGTGATGGCGCTGCAGCTGGTGGTCATGGGAGTGAGCGGCTCCGGGAAGTAGGTAGAGGGCGCGGGCGAGAGGGCGGCAGGGGCTCGGGCGGCGAGGGGCGCGGGAGGGAGGAGGAGGAGGAGGAGAAGAGGCTCGTTTCGCCGCCTCCCTCCTCCTCCTCCTCCTCATCCGGGTCCCCGAGAACTTCCCTCTCGCAGCCTTGCTCCGAAAGGTCTCTCCAGTCTTGTCTATGTCCACAGCGTGGTTCTCCCTTCCCGGGCTACTCCTTTCCCGACCTTCGCCTTCAGGTCCCCGGGGGGTTTGCAACAGTCTGAAAGGGCAAGAGGCGAGGCGCGGAGACAAATGTGCCACCAGGTTCCCGTGTACCCCGTCCTCACGTGCCTTGTCTTGCTGGGTTCACGCTCGTGTAGGAGCTGACGCTGGAGGGGATGCCCAGCAACGCAGGACACGTGTGTGAGTTCCATGCACGGGGAGATTTGTGCCCTCTGGAAGGAGCAGCTGAAGGAAATGGTCCCTGGTGGATGAGCAAGGAAAGAAAAAGGGGTCAAATGTCTGCTTGCTAACTGAGCAAAGTCCTTTTCACTTTTCTTTTGCTCTGAAGTAACAGGAATGGGGCCATTTAAAACATAAACAAAGGTGTGTGAATAGAAGAGCCGGCTAATTATTGTTTTTTTTCAGCTGGAGATTAAAAACCGGTTTGGAATATATTTTAATTACAGCTGTTGCCCTGGAAGAAGGATTTGAGTTGACAAACTGTGGGAAAGAACTGCCTATGCATTCTCAGCTGCCAGGAGTTGGGGAAGTTGCCAGGTTACCAATTTGAAATCTTTAAAATCTTGTCTGGTTTTGTTTTTTAAAAGTACTTCTATACTGCTCTTCGTCAATCATTCTAGAGCCATTCACAGCAGTACAAAGATATTTTCTATAAAAATCAGCACATTAAAATGCCATTAATTACACAAGTATCCACTCTGAACCAGTTCCATATTAATTGCAAACATATAACATATCTGTCTTTAGCCAGCTTCAGAAACTCATTGGCGTCAGTTATTGCCTTATTTCAGAGCTTTCTTGATGGGAGGAGAAAAACTCCATTCTTAGCCGTCTTCTGTACTTTGCCCTCCCACCCAAACCCCACCTCTCACAGCAGCCCCATAAGCACTTTACCTCAAGAAAATTCACTGGGTGAGCACAGCTTCCATTCCCCACAGCAGTTCTCTTGCTCAGGCAGTAGTGACCGCCAGCATGTCTTTTATCTCACAATTAACCCAGTTTAAATGGGTGCAAGATTCCGTCTGCTCTCCTGCAAGAACATGTCAGCATTTTCACTCCACTTTCCCAGCAGTGCTGCCAGAGCAAAGCAGCCCACACGTTACCCAGCCAAACTGAGAGGGACAAGAAGGCACACATTCTGTGGCTGTAGCTATGAATGCTGCTGTAGTTGGAGGGGGACGTAGATGGTAAACCAGTGCTGGCAAGGGCATTGGTTGCAGGAGAACAGAGGATATATCCAGGCATCCAGGCATGTTTGCCAGTCTGTTCTGCTGTATTGGTGCTACCGCAGAAAAGGCTCTGGCTCTTGGGCCCACTCGCCATACCTGCGGAGAAAGGGGAACATGAAGCAGGGGCTTTGAAGGTGATCACAAGAAATAGCTGGATTCATATAGTTGCAGATACCTTGATTTGTCAGCCATGCTAAAAACTGCTGCTGTTCTGCCCTTTCCCAAATAAATGGCACAGGGAGGAATTCCACATTGTGCTAGGCTGATGGTTCCATCAGGATGAGCGTTTTGGCTTGCCAAATGTCATGATCCGCTCTCCTCTCCACCTGTGGGCTCTTCTGAGGATTCTCCTGAAATCCCACAAAACATTTGGGGAACACGAGGGAGGAAAAAGCCTCATTGTGCAAGCGGAGGTCCTTGTGTGCAGGGCTTTGGTGGACAGGACTCATTAGTTGAATCCTGCCCATTAAAGTTTGCGCACTGAATTCTCATATATTTACATAAAATATATTGCAGTTAAACAGAAGGCTCCTGGATTACACACACTTAACTGCCACATTACATCATACCTCCTCACTCTTTGCATATGTATTTAGCATAAACATCACAATCCATTTCACAATTATTGTTGCTTCATTGTGTAGGAAGGCTATATGAGCTTCTTCCCCAAATGCCCCTCCTTGTTAGTTCTTCCATAGACCGCAATGTCCCCCCTTCTAAAACAGAGTAGCTATTAAAGTTGTTTTTGTTTAATCCAAACCCTATTCTAATCATTCTTACTCTAGGGAATGTCCAAAGTGGGTTTATATCAAGCACCGTGGCTCTTAAGGGGAGCCATTAAAATATATACTAACAGAGGCTATGTTACTGGACAGGCAAAAAATGACAGCTTTTCTGTCTCGCTGCAACTCCATGCTAGGGAAGCCATACCTCTTGAACATCTGCCTGTCAGGTTAAAGCCACAGAGCCTTGGTCAGGAAAAATGGTGGCAAGCAGCCATTTGTGGGGAGGAGGGATTTTGTTGTAAGCCCTGCAACAATCATGTTGTTCCCCTAGCTGTGGTGAAGTGTCTGCGTGCCCAGCAGTCCTGAGAGTTACTCTGAGGCAGAGATGAATCTAGAATCAGGTCCCCAGAACTCTCTGAAGGGCAACCTATAGATTCAGGTCATAATTATGCATACTCTTCCAGGAGTGGAAATGGTAGGCTGGCAGGATTGATTAGGTATCCTATGCACAGTTTCCTATGAATAAACCACAAGGAACACAATGACCTTTTTCGTAGACGTGTAAGATTCCACTGGAAATCATAAGGTCCTTACTCCTTATTTTCAAACTATCACCTACATTTCAATAATACACTGTTTTAATCAGTTAATTAATGGATAGTGATAATCTGTGTGTGGAAACTGGGTGTTCCTCCAGCTTTGCTAGCACAAGATGGCAAAACACATTATGTGGTGCTGGCAACATCACAGGCTAAAACAACAGCATTTAGAATGACAGTGAAAAATGTTTGGATTGCAGAGGTCTAGTCGTTGTTCCACAGCGAGCTCAGATACCACCAAATGAACTCGCATATCTGCATGCTTTTGATATGTGCACTTAAAGCAGCTTTCTTTTCCCCCAGAGTATGTTGGGGAGCTTGTGATGTGAAAACTTAATTCCATGCTGCATGAAGAAACCCTTGTGGGCGTGTTCAACACCCACACATGCATGTCAAAACTAATCTGATAACCTATTACCAAATATTACTTTGGAAGAGACAGTATGTATTTTAATAGGCCTTCTTGCCATAATTGTACTGTTCAAGTTGCACGTTGAGAGAGTGTTGCTTCGCAGGAGCAACTCTTTGTACATCAGTTTTATATATAGGGTTATTTACTAAATGTGAATAATTGCTGTTTGCTTGGGGATCTCTTCAAAGCAAGGCTGGCCAAATACTTCACAAAGAATAAAAGAAAGCGCAGGGCTCAGTGGGAAGAGAATGTAAGCTTGCATGGAACTGAGACTTGCTTCGTTGACCTTTAGTACTGACAGTTGATGCAAGCCCTGTAGCAATCCTCCGTGTTGTACTGATTCTGCAGGGCAATGCTAGTCCTATTGAAGCATACACCAGAATAGGGTAGACGAAACATACAGCTCCCCTCATGTGTTGAAAACCATTGGCTATTGGCATGGCCATTCACAGTTACACAGCTATGGAACTATAGGATTTTACAGATCTCGTCAAATCTTGAAGCATATGTACTACCCGGACACTGAGGTCCAGTGCCGAGGGCCTTCTGGTGGTTCCCTCACTGCAAGAAGCCAAGTTACAGGGAAGCAGGCAGAGGGCCTTCTCGGTAGTGTCGCCCGCTCTGCAGAACGCCCTCCCACCAGATGTCAAAGAGATAAACAACTACCAGACTTTTAGAAGACATCTGAAGGCAGCCCTGTTTAGGGAAGCTTTTAATGTTTGATGTATTACGGTATTTTAATATCTTGTTGGAAGCCGCCCAGAGTGGCTGGGGAAGCCCAGCTAGATGGTTGGGGTATAAATAATAAATAATAATAATAATAGATAGTGGTGGCTGGTAGGGCAGAAAACAGAGAGACCAGCAGTAGGCTGAGTTTGGGCAATAACAGGCAGAGCCAACAAACTCTAATTTTGCACCCATCCACCTCCCAGCTGAGTTATGCAAAGGCTGCGCTTAGACTAAGAATCATGGAATTGTAGAGTTGGCAGGGACCCCAAGGGTCATTTAGTCCAACCCCCTGCGATGCGGGAATGTCAGCTAAAGCAAAATTCAACTAAAGCAGATGTCAGGCAGTGCTGTACGCTGGACTGGATGTAAGGAGGAAGTGGAGGCTGGCTGACACTGGTGGGGCATTGCCCCATTCACTCTTAAGGACCAGCCTATTCAACATACAGACAGAAGAACCCCTATTGTACAAATCATGTCATTGCCTAGGTTAAGTATTCTTCTTCAGAAGACACGGCAACCTCTTGAAAAAAGTTCGGTTCGCCGCAGTAGCTGAAGGAAGACTATAAATGATCATAACCTGATAACAGCACTGACACTTTGCATTGTTCAAGCTCCCATTATGTAGAATTGGGGACAGAGATCTAACCTTTGATTGGCTTATACAGGGCATGTTGAAGGAGATCAGAGGCAATGTCCTCTATCTGTGGCAATTTGCACACACCAAGAGTGCCGGTCACTTAACAGCGCAGTCCTATGCATGTCTAATCAGGGAATTCTGTGGTCCTTGCTCCCAGGTAAGTGTGTATAGAGTTGCAGCCTCAATGATGCAGATACAATCATCAGTTTTCACTAAAGAGTGCAAAAAAGACAGTATTGTTTATTTGTTTATTTAGCATTTGTTTCCCACCAGAATACATAGTCTCCTTCCTGCTTTACTCTCACAACAACTCTCTGAGTTTGGTTCTAATGAGAGACACAGACTTGTCCAAAGCCACACAGCAATCTTCACAGGAATATACTGTTGCAGAAAATGTGCTACCGCACACTTGTTAGAACTGGGCAGGAAAGTGCTTTTCCTTCCTTTTAATGAAAGGGACGCGGGTGGTGCAGTGGGTTAAACCACAGAGCCTAGGACTTGCCGATCAGAAGGTTGGCGGTTCGAATCCCTGCGACAAGGTGAGCTCCCATTGCTCGATTCTTGCTCCTGCCAACCTAGCAGTTCAAAAGCATGAAATGCAAGTAGATAATTAGGTACCACTCTGGTGGGAAGGTAAACGGTGTTTCCGTGCGCTGCTCTGGTTCGCCAGAAGCAGCTTAGTCATGCTGGCCACATGACCCGTATGCCGGCTCCCTCGGCCAATAAAGCGAGATGAGCGCCGCAACCCCAGAGTCGGCCACGACTGGACCTAATGGTCAGGGGTCCCTTTACCCTTTACCTTTACCTCACTATTCTGGGAAAGAGTGCCAGTTTTTAGCAATCCCTAGCGCAGATCCCATAAGCATGAATGCAGACACCAAGAACGACTATTCTTTGAGGTTAGCGGGGGGTGACTGTGGTGCAGCATAAACTTTTCATTCAGAAGCTCCTAGGTTCAATCCCTGAAATCTCCAGGTACAGCTGGAAAAGACAGAAGTCTGAACCCCGGAGAGCCATTGCCACTCAGTGCAGACAGTACTAAACTAGATGGACCAATGGCTTGACTCGGTATAAGACAGGCCTCGACTACCCAGTGAGCTTCACACCTACAACAGAATTTGAACCCAAGTTACCTCTGTCTCCAGCAGAGACAGAGCTCCTGCTCTATTTTAGTTCAGGATTAAGCACCAACCCGAAAACTGGCTAGCATGCACCCAATCCTATGCATTTTTCCCCCTTACAAAGTTTCCTCCCTTAGTTATAGTGGAGTTTATTCCCAAGTGTGTTTATGGGACTTCAGCCTGAGGACTCTTCAGATGTTAAGTCTCTCTGTGAAGCGTCTTGACTCGCCTGTCTCAGCTTTTGGGTCTGTGTGTGACAATGTACATTATTCTTTCTGTGCTTCAGCAATGAGAAAATTGAAATTGGTTTGTTACGGTTGAAAACATTGCTGGGAGCCTCATGCAAAGTGGTATGAACTAGAAAGACAAGCTGCTGCTTTTGGGTGGCGGAGAGAGGGAAAAGGGGTGGAGACTTTGAAGTTTACCAGAGGTGCTGCAATTTATAATATTTCCTCACAAACCTGCAGTGGAGACCTGGTCAGCTCCTATATTCTGCCAGCATCATGTCAACTGCCCTGAGATCTATGGTTATAGGGCTGTATACAACTTTAATAAATAATAATAATTATTTGCATTTTACACTCATTTCTGTTTCAGCTGGGGCATTTGAGTTTGTTTAGAATAGTAACTTCAGTTAGGCTGATTGAAGTGAAGGTTCTGTGAGTCACCCACTTACATATATTACTCATTTGTAACTTATATCTGATACGTTTATCTCCAGATAACCAGCATAATTCTCCCACTTGAGAGTTTCCACTTCAGATTTATAATAGTCCTCTGGTATTTATAGGCAGGGTAACAGATAGAATTGACTGTTGATTTTATCTAGTGAATTTATTCTCCAGATACAGAATTTACACTTCTTGGTGTTGTTTTACAGATCAACTGTGGGCTCCCAGCTGGGAGATAAGGTACCGTTGATATATTACTTTTCATACATGGGTTCATTGCCTGTTGCTGCACTTTCCAAGTGTTTATGAAGGGGTGAAGGACCTCAGACCCAGGGGCAAAGGACAGCCCCCCAGGCTTCTGCCTGACCCTTGGGACTCCCTGCAAGGCACACCCTTTCCCCAGCCACTCCACTCTCCTTGAATGTTTTGGCCTGGCTGGAATATGCCCTGTAACTCTGCCTGGATATGCAGAGAGAGCTGTGAGTGTGTGCATACAAACCAGCCGACTGCAAAGGCATAATTTACGTCAGCTGCTCCACCCTTTTCTGCCTCTAGCCCTGCCCACCCTGGGAGGTTGCCTGGAATGGAATGTGCACTTTCTTTTTCCAGGACTGTAAATCAGCCTCTCTCAACCTGGGTCTCCCAGATGTTGTTGGAATATAGCTCCCGTCATCCCTGGCTAGCAGGACCAGCGGTCAGGGATGATAGGAGTCCTACAACTTCCAGAGACCTAACGTTGAGAAAGGCCGATATAAATGGTGACTTGTTTTGTGACATAAGGGTTGTGTAATCCTTATTGTGTATTTGCTAAGATTTGTTGCTGCACAAGTAAGATGAAGTAATCCCTAATTATAATTCCTATTTAGCTCGGATGGAAATTCTATGATGGCGACGACTATCATCCAGAAGAGAACAGAAAGAAAATGGCAGCAGGAATACCTCTGAATGACCAGGTATTGCCTCGTCTTCCCCCTCTCAGCTGCCTGTGAACAAGCAATGTGTTTACAACTTGGGGGAACAGGAAGTCTCTGTATGCCTCCCACATCCCAGTCAACCATAATCTGCAGGTTACTTGGGCTCTGATGGATTGCTGCTGTGCCAGTAGTCCAAGAACTCTCTTTGTCTTTTGTCTGTTGAATTGAGGCTGCAATCCTGTGCACACTTAACTTGGAAATGAGCTCCACTGAACATAGTGAGGCTTACTTCTGAGTAAACATCCCAGTTACATTTGAATAGGTGAGCCGTGTTTTTCATCTTATACAACTGTGGGTTGCATCCAGCTAAATTGCTGTGCACGCAAAATGACTTCCATGAGCCACGTTCTCATGCCCTTGCATGCCACCCACATCCCTTCCTAATCTGCTTTGGAGGGGGGGCTAGGGGAAACACAGAGATTTGTGGGGGTGCACAGAGGAAGCAGAGGCAAGGCAAATTTCACTGAGGTTGTGGAAATTGTTCCGCATGTGCAGTGATTTGGTTGGTTATAAAAATTCTTAACTTCTAGCAGTGCAATAATTGCATATGTTTAACTCTGTCATTGTAATCAGTAGGATTTTAAAATTTATTGACAGCATAATCTTATGCACATTTAAGTCAGAAACAAGTGGTGGTTACTTCCCCAGGTGTGTATAGCAGGAGTAGCCAATGTGATGCCCTCCAGATGTTGTTTGGTCAATGATCAGAAATGGTGGAAGTTGTAGTCACATTGGCTATCCCTAGTGAATAGGATTGCAGCCTCGCTTTGGTTGGATGAGCTGTGACAGCGGACAAAAACACCCACTTATTACACAAGTGCAAACCCAGTGAAGTAAAAATGTTCTCACTGAAGCTGTTTCCAAAGGCATGGTCTATAAATCTTACTTCTTTGGGTTTAATTCCTTTGAAGCCGTTTTGACTACACTGCTAGACACTGTTTGTGAATTGCCCTCTTTGCAGGATACCTTTACCAACCAGAAATAACTAGAAAGATCCATCACAGTGGATCTTCCTTCCTTCCACTTTATATCAGTTAGTGCCTGTGCTTTTTCAACCAACATGCACAAGTTAACAGGAACTGTCAGTGAAAATCAACTAAAAATGTTATATAGCATACCAGCACAGGCAACATTTTAAAGGAAACTGAACATATGAATATCAGCCACTTTTTGGAATGTGGCTGGCTAAAAGCAGACTCCACTTACACCTTTGCAATCGTTTTTATAACACGTAAAAATGCAACCATTTTCTTAATACTGTATACAGAAATAGCTACCTTGTGTAAGTGGATGAAACGATTATCCTACATCCAGCATAGCTCATGTGCACATTACTATACAATTTTCACATGGCTAAACTCAAGATTTACTAAGGATGTCATCACAAGAAGCAGTATCACCCTCAAAATAAGAGTTCATAGGATACACCTAAGAACATCTTTTATAGGTGTCTCTTTACTGGCCTTTGCCAACACTACGAAGCTTATGCCGGTGAAGGGAGCAGATGGTTTCTGATGAATGAACTGGTGGAGTGAAACTGTGAAAGCCGCCTGGAAGACAGGAGTGTGTTTCATAGTGAATGAACAGTCTCCCACCTCCTTCCCAGCCTGGCAGACTTTTGAGCTGTCATTTATAAAACTTGCCTTAACACAAGCTAGACAGAAAGGTGAAGCTTTAATGCAGAGCAATTACAAAGAAATCTGCAGGCAATATAAAGCATAAATTGGATTACGTTGAGAAGCTGATCAATCATTTTGATTGTATTTGCCATACTCATTTGAGCCAAGTGAACTAGCAGGCAGAAGTTAATCCCCCACTAAAGATTCATATTGAAGCAGATGTAGCTATGGTGATGATGATTTGTGATTGCTGTTAATATGAAGAGGCTATGGTGTACTTCTGGCAGAAAACCTGAGAGTATTAGGCGTTATTATTTCAGGTAAAATGGCAGAATTTGCTTAAGCCTGTCTGTTTTGTCTGTCTTGTTTCTTAGGACAGAATCCCATGGCTTTGCCACCTGCATGACATATTAATGAGGTATGAAAGTGACTGAATCTTAAGAAACTTGAAACCAGTTGTCAGAGCTGCCCAAGGTCCCAGCTCACAGAGGACCAACGCCAGTTCTTGTTATATACAAAAGTCTTTATTAAGGTTCAGTTTTGATTCCAAAGCCGCGGCGCGCAGCTCTACGTCTCAACGCTAGACCGCTGAAGCTCCGTCTGAATCTCCTCCCCCCAGACACCAGTTCAAGACCCTAGCCTTGCTCCACCTCCTCCTTTGCTCCTTTCTCCTCTGGGTCCTTCTGCCCGCTGGGGTGCTGCCCTTTCTGGACTCTTCTGATGCTGAGTCCGCGGATTCTTCCCCCTCCCTCCGGCGTGCTTTAGGACCTGGCTCCCAGTCTGCGCTCCCGGCTCTCCCGCGCACCTGTGCATTTGAACTTGGCGCGCGCGCCCAGCCGGTAACCTTCCTCCTGACCGTTACGCTGCTTCTTTCACTGCTTCCCCCTTGGGGGGGGGCTAGCTGGCTCTGACTTCCCCTCTGTTCCCTCACTCAGCGATAGGGGCGTGGTCAGCCCTGACTCATCTTCTCTTTCCCCTGAAGGGGAAGCCGGCCCTGACACGTGGGACCCTTCCCCCCCGCTACGCTCCGGTGGGGAAGCTGGTCCCGATCTCCAGCTGCTGCTTTGGAAGTCACCGCTGGTCCCTTGCTTCTGGTGCGTCCCCCCCGGGACCCCCCTTCCTTCTGGGAATCTTCCGAATCACTGGACAGACTCATGGAATCTCTTGTCCCACTGTCATCCTCACCTACACTGCCTTCGGATTGTTCCCCTTCGCTCTCCACTTCCTCCTTCCCCTGTGCCTCTGCTCCTGAACCCCTGACACCAGTGTTGTGCATTCTGCTGTGGAACCCACACAATTGCCAAAAATGGCTGCTTGAGTATGGAGCTCATTAAGTATTGTTGAAAGATTTCTAGCCCCTCAGACTATATAGCTGAATAGGATTTCCAGCTTCCATGACTAGGACCGATTTCTGTTAACACACATTAACCGCTTATAGTGAGAGCAAACTATTAGAAAGCCAGTGGGTAGGACTATAGACAAGGAACCTTTGGGCCTCCGAATGTTGTTGGCCTCCAATTCGCTTCAGTCCCACCCAGCACAGCCATTGATGAGAGATGTTCTGGTCCAACAACAGGTCTTGGGTCTGCTAGAGGTCTTGGAGAGCTGGAATCAAAGCTTAGTTCTGCCTTAACTTTTTGTGTATGGGACACGGGTGGTGCTGTGGGTTAAACCACAGAGCCTAGGACTTGCCGATCAGAAGGTCGGAGGTTTGAATCCCCACAATGGGGTGAGCTCCCGTTGTTGGGTCCCTGCTCCTGCCAACCTAGCAGGTCGAAAGCACATAAAAGTGCAAGTAGATACATAAGGACCGCTCCGGCGGGAAGGTAAACGGCATTTCCGTGCGCTGCTCTGGTTCGCCAGAAGCAGCTTCGTCATGCTGGCCACATGACCCGGAAGCTGTACGCCGGCTCCCTTGGCCTGTAAAGCGAGATGAGCGCCGCAACCCGAGTCAGTCACGACTGGACCTAATGGTCAGGGGTCACTTTACCCTTTACCTTTTTAACTTTTTGTGTAATCTAGCAAACTGCCAGTAAATGGCTTAATTGCAGCAACATAGCCCTAATGGGGATGATACCACTTGTGTATGTGAGGGGGAATACATGACTAAATGCTCCCCCATGTCACTATTTTTGCTTGTGGAAAAACTACTATACTCTACCCTAGCTTAATTTCTACATGCAGGGGGCTTTTTGCATGAGCGAGAATTCAGAAATACTATATGTTTGAAGGTAGTACAAACTAGGTAGGCTGTTTCTTAAACTCGGTCCTAAGGAAGCTTTATCACTATGTGCATAATATTTTCCTGAGGTGTGCAAGTAATATTTTTTTTTCCTTTTTGTAGGGAACAAGCATCAGGACAGAATGCAATTTTAGCCTGCTCAGCCCTGAAAAAAATGTATAGATGCATTTTGGAGAACGGAGGGACTGGTGGCGACCGTGGTCACCTAGAGAAAGATGAGGGGCCTTCACCACTAAATATCCTTTTTGTCCACTTAGCTGGCCCTATGAACCTAATTGCTAAACGGCTGGAGAAAAGAAAGGGACATTTTATGCCACCTGCTCTACTCCAGTCTCAGTTTGATACTCTTGAGCCTCCATCACCCCCAGAAAAGTCTATTACTGTCAGTTTAGAAAAGTCCGCTTCAGAAATTGTATCTGAAATCGAAGAATATATTAAAAACTTGAATTGTTAATTGTACCAAGTTCCTGAACTACAATACCATCTCAAAACAAAGACAGCTCTCCTACAATTTCTCTTTAATTAAGAAGTAGAATTTTATGCATTGGCTCCCCCCCCCCTTGTGAAGAGCACAAAATAAAAGACATTTTAGTCATATGGTATTTAACTTTTGTACACAAGCTGGAGTTGTGAGGATTTTCGAAAGCACTTAAGACTGACCTGAAAAGTTCAATTGACTCCAGGAACTACAACGGAAGAGGGAAGCGCAGTTCTACGTGTCAGATGGGGCAAGGCTTATTTCTGACTCTCTCTCTCTCTACACACCCACCCACCCACCCCCTTTGAGCTGGCAACAACCACTATTGTCATCCTTACAGTGGTTGGAAACTGGCAGCAGAACAGATGGGAGAATAAGATGGAATTGGGGAAGTGCTTGGTCTCTAGTTCTGCAGCAACAGCAGAGTTATGTGCAAAATAAGTGGCAGAAGTCAAAACACTTGCAGTTAAAGTGATAGCAGTCTCATGTTTACCACCTCCACGAGTTAAGATTGCAGAGTTCCACAAAAACTGGAAATAGCAGCTGACAGATGTTTAAAAAGTCATTCTGGTAGGGAAGCAAAGGATGTGGATTTGTTTTAGTTCTCTCTCTCTCTCTCTCTCTCTCTCTCTGTGTGTGTGTGTGTGAGACAGTATTATCTTGACTGTACCAAGTCACACACAAGTCACAACAACAGAGATGTTCATAATATACAAATATTAACTCTAGAATCATCCCATCATCAGTTGTACTGATCGTCAGCTATGAAGGCATTTTTTCTCTTTAGTAAGTGTTTTGTAAGTGGGACGCAGGTGGCGCTGTGGGTTAAAGCCTCAGCGCCTAGGACTTGCTGATCGAAAGGTCGGCAGTTCGAATCCCTGCGGCGGGGTGCGCTCCCGCTGCTCAGGTCCCAGCGCCTGCCAACCTAGCAGTTCGAAAGCACGTCAAAGTGCAAGTAGATAAATAGGGACCGCTTACCAGCGGGAAGGTAAACGGCGTTTCCGTGTGCGGCTCTGGCTCGCCAGATGCAGCTTTGTCACGCTGGCCACGTGACCCGGAAGTGTCTCCGGACAGCGCTGGCCCCTGGCCTCTTAAGTGAGATGGGCGCACAACCCCAGAGTCTGTCAAGACTGGCCCGTACGGGCAGGGGTACCTTTACCTTTACCTTTAAGTGTTTTAAGTTTCTAAGCCATAACTATTTTGCCTCCAACAATTCTAGAGTATTCCAAGGGCCAAGTGTGAAAAGTCTCTGATACTGCAACTCTGATAAGGTACACAATTTCTAATCTACAAGCCACATTCTTTGACATGAAATTGTGCTCCATTACCAGCTGAAATTAACCACTGTCTACAGCCTATGACTCACTAACTTCAATAGAACATTAAGAAATTTCTAGAGCACACACTTTTAATTTGCTTTTGGGGAAATGGGGGTAGCCAAATAAGTCATACTCAAGAAGACCAAATACAATTGGTTTAACTTACTTGATTCCAATGGGTCTACTCTGAGTGACTAGCAATGGATACCACCCAGTGTGAAAATCTAACCAGTAGATTTTTTTGTGCCAGCAATTTGGGTTAAGAATTTATATTCGGGGGGGGGAAATCTACATGCATGAAGTTATGTAATAAATGTTTTTAGCCAGCTGCATACAGCTGTTTGAAACACACATAAAACAAGTTAAAACAAATTGAAATACATGACCTCAATACTTCTAGCAATAGAGGTTCTCACATTTGTAGAGCCATCATGTCACCAAAGTAAAATTTGTAGGGATAAAAAACTCTAGAGGTGATACAACATTTGCTTCACTTGAGCCTGCCTCATGGAGAAATCTGAACATTTATTGAGAAATCTGAACATTTAACTCCCCCCAGCTACTATTATAACAATTGCTTCATGTTTTGACTACTCAAGTCTCACAAAATTCAAATAAAGAGTGCCCTCTTGTGGGGCACTCTTTATTTAACAGGCAAACCCTAAAATGCAAGTCCACATTTTTCTATTAAATGAACCTAGATGCAGGGATGTAGGTTAAAATGAGTAATTTACATTTTTTACATGATTTCTTCATCTCAAGTGAGCCACTTCATGATGTTTATCATTCTTACAAGAAGGGTTCCAATAAACACCATCTTCCCTGTGGTTTAGGGGTCTCCAAAGAAAAGGATTCAGGAACACATCTGCTGGTATAGAGTATCAGAAATGCCTACATGGTGCCTTTAGTAACAGTTTAAAAAAATGTTTGACAGAATGTTAGGAGCTCACACCAGTGAGAGAGGCCTGCTTTATGACAATAAGCTTCATCACTGCATATTGAAAAGAACTCCAAATGCAAGCTACTGTTAAGGGCAAGATGAACAAAGCTGGTCCCAGCCTTAAATATGGTGGCTTGAATGTCTGCCGCTAGGGATAAAATGACTGCAAATAATTGCTCACAAAGAAGTTTAATTCATTTATTACCTGTGCACAAGAGAAATAACTACCAATAAAAACCCAAAAGATATACAGTATTTTTACATGGTGGTTAAAAGTAATTAGAATATCACATGACAGTGTCAGTGAAAGTATGCGTCCAATTACAAATCATAATGCAAGTTAGAATCTCAAGGGGGAAGCCAAAGAGCTTTAGGCAAAAGCAGTTTCAGAGCAAAAGGCTGTGCCCCTTCAATCTGCACAAAGACGAAGGTAATTTACAATCAATCCTTGTGAATATTTGAGACAATGTTACAATGCAGGTTTCTGTACAGTTGTAAAGATCAGGTCAGCAATCCTAGTATTTTAAAAGAATTTGCCAAAGCACTTCTGCTAAGAGATACTTGCTAAAGATGCTGTAAGATTCTACTCCATTGGCGGTGTCTCATGTCTTTCACTTATTCTGGCTTTGAGATGAAGATTTGCTTGGAAAAATATTGTTTCCGTGTTATACATTTTTTTTATAGAGACAAAAGAGCAAGAAAGTAGCTAAATCAAGTGGTATAAATCTTACAGCATTTTCCTAGCAAGAGAGACATGCCAAGTCACAATAAGCAATATGTACCCACAAATCATAGCTTCAATTAGTTTCCTCTTTAATTTGTATTCTACATAAATTACTATCAAAGGCTAATGTTTAAGAAGCAACTAAATTGAACAGTTGAAGGTCAGATAAAACCTGGTCACCCAACTGTATAAGCAATTTCCTTTTTTAAAAAAATCACAATAAATGCAGAATGAAGAAGTGTTTGATGCATGCAACAACCAAGTGAAAAGCATTGATTCCCACTGTTCGAAGAAAACTACTGCACTCCACCTTAATGCATCAGACTGGGTTTAGTTAGAACAAGACAATTCCCAAGAGTCAGAATGAAATAAAGCTGGTATTTTAAAGATTTAAGAGCTGTTATCAAAAATAAATTACATTTTTCAAGTTTCAGAAATGTTGCTATGATGGTTGGGAACCCAGTAGCCTTTCAATGGCTGCATTGATATCACCTCCTGTTGCTATTAGAGCTTGTAGGTTTGCTTCACGGTTCAAAAAGCCCATTGCACTGAGCTGCTCCAGTTGCTGCTGAAATCTGATTTCTGGATTTTGTAATTGCTAAAAAGATAAAAATATAAATTGGTGTTATTTCTGTACAAACATGTCTACCCAACATGCAAAACTAAAGAAGGAGCCAAAGTTAGAATTTTTTTTTCCAGCCAGTCTTTTTGCAAATAACTATTTTTCTAAACAGGCTGAAATGAGAAATGTTGAAGCAGTTGCTGAACGATGGACAGGTTTCAAAGTTATAAGGATTCAAAGGTTCCCCCTATTCTGAGGACACTGACACTGATATTTTCACTGGGGCTATCAAGTATTTCAATTAGTTCCTGAAGCTGAGGTTTTAGGGACCAGACTTCAGATATGCCTATCTATTTAACTCAAGGAATAAAATGCTACTTGGACTTCATCAGCAAGAAGGAAAGTCCAGCCATCTCATGGGAAATGGGGACACATCTTTCAGGGAGGTAATCAGGGTCCTAGGATACTTGTAGAACCCAAAGATTAAGCAGAATCTTGAGCAAAGGGCCCTTTACATAGGACAGTGGTTTGGAAAACAAAAGGTATTGTTTCATCAACAAAACTTGCAGTTTTCTTGGTGAATAGACTTAAAAGCTGTATATGCTGATTGCTTACTTTAGTGATACAATAGGAGAGAAATAAAAACATAACAATCTACTATGTTACCTGAGCGTTGGCTCCAGCAAGAGCCTGCAACATCTGCTGAACAAACTGCTGGTGTCCAGTTTCACCAGTTCCTGACGCTGGACTTGTCGTTTCATTTGGGACGGAAGTGGGCACGGCTGTTGCAGTAGGAAGGCCAGTGCTCCCTAGTCCAGCACTTCCTAAACCAGAGTTTCCTAATCCAGCTATTCCAGCATTAAATCTGCACAAAATAGAAGACACTTTCACGTTATTTATACCCGAGAGGTAAGAATCGTACCTCAGTTTACCACAAACAAGAATTTTATTTGTAACACAAATAAGGAACACCCAATTATCAAATTCTTCACGAAATCAGAATCTCAAATTATTCCTTACTAAAAATTAGTTACCAATTCAGAAGCCAAACTCTTAAATTGCAAGCATCTTAGCACATTAATGAATCCTTAGTACATTAATGATCCTTAGTACAAACTTATAGTCAGACTATGAAAATAAAAAATCTTGCCAACTCTTACCCAGGTATAAGTCCTGGTGCTTCTGTTGCTAGAGTCTGCAAACCTTGCTGAATCTGTAGCAAAGCTTGCATAGCTCTAGGATTTGACATTGCAGATAACGTATCTGGGTTCTGCATCTATTAAGAGAAACATGATGCGTCATACATGTGCAGACATGTCAAAATGATCATTTGGTAACAATTGGTTATGGAAATAAATATGTGCAAATGCATGAACCCCTGGAGACCAGTAAAATACTTTGGGTGGTTGCATGATGGTTCTACACCTTTGCAACCACAAAGTGGTTTGCAACCTTTGTAACCATTTAGGATTAAGAATGGAATCATTTTAAGGAAAGAATTGTGATAAGAACCTAATAGGTGGCTTACTTGTTGAAGGAAAGTTGGAATTTGTTGTCTCATTTGCTCTTGAAGCTGAGGATTCCCAGCAAACAAAGGGTTATTCAGCATCATCTGTAGGGATAAGTGAGTATTTTATCTGTAAAAAGCTGCAGAATTATAAACTCCACCAGAAATTGGCAACCTTACAGGTAGGATCAAAGCTTGCTTATTCTCATTCCTCCATCCAGCCCACCCCTCAAATTCCCCAAGCAGCCACACACACCCTTCTCATATTGACACATGCCTCAGTCAACTTAAAAACTTTCCCTTCCATCAATTAACTGCAGCGAGCAGCCACACTTCTCTCTCCTCCATAGTATCCCCAAGCCTGCTAGCCATCTCATTTTCCTTTTCCGCTCCCCCTAACTGCCCCTAAAGAAAGCCAGCAATCTATTTTCCGCTCCCTACCACTCTGCTCTGTGTGCCACTGGCTGCATTTATTCAGTGGTGAGACATGCTCACTGGGCATATACTCAGCAGCATTATTCTGATACTATTGCTTCACACATGCCTGGTATTGAAAAGCTGGTTTCTGATAAAGGCTTTCCCATACACACTCTTCAAAATGATGGGTGTCTGACAGCATTTTACAAAATTAAGCACAGCCAAAGAAAAAGAACAACAAAAAAGGGAGCCAGGGGTGCAGAGGGTGGGGTGAGGGTTATGTACCAGCAAGGTTCAGCTTTTGTTCCCTCCAACCTGATCCTTCAGCACATTTTGCTGGCTCCTCAGAAAGACAAACATCCAACCACCAAAAATGAGCTACAGGATGCAGTTTGAAGTGCAGGAGAAAAGGCCCCCAAGCAGGGCAAGATGTGATATTGCTTTTGAGTTTTGTAAGCTACAGGTGAAACTCGAAAAATTAGTATATTGTGGGAAAGTATATTGATGACACGAGCCATGTCATCAGCTCGTGTTGGTCCACTGTGCTTCATTAAGTCCAGGGTCAACGTAGCCATCTACCAGGAGATTTTGGAGCACTTCATGCTTCCTTCCGAAGATGAGCTTTATGGGGATGCTGATTTCATTTTCCAGTAGGACTTTGTCACCGGCCCACACTGCCACAAGTACCAAAACCTGGTTTCATGCCCATGGGATTACTGTGCTTGATTGGCCAGCAAACCCGCCTGACCTGAACCCCATAGAGAATGTATGGGGCATTGCCAAGAGAAAGATGAGAGACATGAGACCGAGCAATTCAGAAGAGCTGAAGGCTGCTATTGAAGCTTCCTGGTCTTCCATAACACCTCAGCAGTGTCACAGGCTGATAGCATCCATGTCACGCCGCATTGAGGCAGTAATTGATGCAAAAGGGGCCCAAACCAATTACTGTGTACATATGCATGCTTCTATTCTCAGAGGTGCAATATTGCTCTATTTGCAGTCCTTGTTTTGCTGATTTCATTTAATATTCTAAGTTTCTGAGATTGTTAATTTGGGGTTTTCATCAGCTGTATGCCATAAACATCACAATTATAACAAATAAAGGCTTGACATACCTCGCTTTGCATGTCATGAGTCTATCTCATATATTAGTTTCACCTTTTAAGTTGAATTACTGAAATAAATGAACTTTTCCACAATATTCTAATTTTTTGAGTTTCACCTGTACTTTGTAAAGAGTTATCTTGAAAAGCAGGATAGATTAAAAACAAAAAACCAGGTCACTAGACCTGCTAGAAAATGCAATTAGTAGCAGTAGTCCCAAGAGCAGCTAGAAGTCAGGAGCAATGAAACAGAAGTTGTCAGTCGCAGGATAGTCAGAGAATCTGCACAACTGTGTTGATGTTATAGGGTTTAAAACAGGATGGACTGACCAGAGGGATCCACAAGGATCATGTCTACAATCTGGGAGCCAGTGTGGCTGTAGTTTTTGTTGCTGGTGGTGATCTTGTACAAGTTTATCTTGTTTACAAAGCTCGTCTACATCAATTTATCCAAGGACAAAAAGCTTTAGAACAGCCTCCAGCTACAACTAATAATCCAGTAACATCCCATCAGTATGTTGGAACACAGGAAGCGCCTTATACCAAATCAGACCATTGCTCAATCTGGCTCAGTTCATTAGCAGCCACTTTTCAAGGCTTCAGACAGGGGACATTCCTATCCTTACCTGGAGATGTCAGAGAGATTGAACCATGCTCTCCACCTGAGCTACACTTCCAGAATGACAATTTGGATAAAATGACTTGGAAAAATGTATTTGTAGATGTCCAGGATAGGATACCATACCAGCAGCAACACTGCATTCCAAATCTTTATGCACTTCAGGACTTACCTGGGCCGCAAGATCAGGATTCTGGCTCAATGACTGCATCATGCTTCTCATGTAGGGGGCAGACAACATGTTCTGCATCAACTGTGGGTTTTCTGTTATTTGCTGCAACAAGCTCTGCATTCCGGGTGTGTTGAACATGCCAGCTTTAAAGAGGAGGAGACAACTTTCAGCAATTCAGGGATGTGGTACCAGTTGTGAGTTAACAAAGTGACACACAAGTCAACAGCAAAAAGAAAAACCAACAAATTGTGGCTGCTTTGTAGTGGACAGTAGCCATTACTCCTTGAAAAGTTACATTTAACTAATAATTGAAGTTGAAGTCCAAACCCAATTGAGAAAAGAGCTAACAGCCATGCCCTTGGGGCTATCATTTTGCAAGGAAGCCGATATAACTGCCGTGTAGTGAACATACCTCCTAGACCTGGTCCCAAATTCGGCATTGTTGAGCTTTGCCCTGTGTTTCCAGTGCTGCTGCTTCCAACACTGCTGCCTCCCCCACTGTCTCCGCTGTTGCTGCTATTGTTTGGGGAGCTCTGTGTGGTGGACGGAGGAGCCCAAGGATTTGGCAATGGGTCTCGGTTTTCTGTGCGAGATGGCTGGCTGTCTCCACCTGATGAATTGCTTACTAATGAAGCAAATGGGTTGCCCCCAAACTACAAAAGAAAAGTGCTTATGGATAAACAGGATTAAGGAGAAGCATTCTTATTCAACAGAACGTGCTTTGGAGAAGTCCCTGAATACACACTTAGGTGCATGACCATGATTGCACTGCTTTGCTGCTTGTTAAAGAACTGTGGTCCTTAGAAGAGTTGCCAATAGCTTGCTCAAGATTTTCAGTGGCCATGGTCAAGATTAGCGGTCCCATTATTTTATAATTCCTACAGCACACCGAAAGCAGCCAATAAGGCCTGTAATGAGTTTTCTTCTTGTTTTAGAGTCCTACTATAAACCACCTTTCAAAACTAATTTGGGACACTTCCTTGCCTGGTGCAGTTTACGTTACAGGTGGGAAACCTGTAGTCCCCAGATGTTGTCCAGATGGAGCACCTTACACCATCTCTTTCTTTTATCTGAACAAACAAATGAGGAGCAGGGCATGTATCTGAAGCAACGTTTTCACTCATTTTCGAGAACATCCAATGAAGGCCATCCAACGAAGCTGAAAGTTGAAAGATTCTGGCCATCCAGAGATTAAGCCATAGCACAGCACGGAGTTAAGCTATAGAATTCATTCTCACAAGATACAGCAATGACCATCAGCTTGGATGGCTTTAAAAGGAGATTAGATAAGTATATGGAATATAAGGCTATCATTACTAGCCATGATGGTTATTTGCTACCCCCACTTGTCAGAGGGAGTCGGCCTGTGAGTGCCAGTTACTGGAGAACACACGTGGGAGAGTGTTGCTGCACTCATGCCCTGCTTGCAAGCTTCCTACTAATACCTGCTTGACCACAGTGAGAACACAAAGCTGGACTTTTAGTCTGACCCATGATCTGATGCAACTTAAGTGAATCACTATCATTTTTTAAAAACAGAATGTTATACTCCAAAGCTGTTGAAGCACCAAGGAAATAAAATACCAGATTTAAAGCTGAACCATTTCTTCACCTTAGACCAGAACTACTGGGCTGTAGCTGAAAACAGCAGCCTTGTGATTATTCTCCCCCATCATTTAGACACTGTTAGCTGTGTCATGAAGCTTCCTTACCTGATTGGTTTTATTTTTAACTCTATTGTTTTATCATACGTTGGTCACCCTGGACTCCTTTGAGAGGAAGGCTGGGGTATAAATTTAACAGATAATGAAATCATGTCTTATGTTCTCCCATCCCCAGTCCACAACACTGACTGTGGCTGGCAGGGAAATGGCAAAGGTCAAATGCGCTGAAATATTACAGGAAGTGGGAAGAGCACTCAATACATGGTTGCTGTTTTTGGCAGCAGCTCTGAATGAAACAAATGTTTTTTTTTAAAAAAAGGATCCAAGCAGGGACAAATCCTTATTTGTACCTGAGGTAAAACACTTTAACTCAGCTTGGGCCCTCCCCACCAGTCGTCCTCACCTGCTCTTGTGCTGCATTGAGCATTGGCTCCTGAATATCTGTATACATGCGTCGCAAAGCATTATAACCACCAGGTATACTTTCAAGGTTGCTCAAGGCACGGTCCTGGTTTCTCATCATTTCTTGCATCATTGCAGGGTTTCTAGCAAGTTCTAAAGTCTGGGAAATAAAATAGTTCACATTAGAAATACAACTATTCTTAAAGGTCTTAAGACTGGAGTCCAATGAGCTACTTTAAGGGTGCTCAAAGGCTTGCAAATGTAGAGTGGACTTATTTTTAAAGAAATGTTTACAACCCAGCTGGTATTAAGCTTTTCTTTTCTTTTTTTAATTAGTCAGTTTCAAAAGTATTTGAGCAAAACTAAGTCCAAAGCTCCCCTGGAAGCATGGAATTGGCTGTGTGGCTCTTCTGATTGCTGAATATAAAGGTTTTATATAAATATAATATAAAGGTACCCCTGACCATTAGATCCAGTCGTGGCCGACTCTGGGCTTGTGGCGCTCCTCTCGCTTTATTGGCCAAGGGAGCCAGTGTACAGCTTCCGGGTCATGTAGCCAGCATGACTAACCCGCTTCTGGCGAATCAGAGCAGCACACGGAAAAGCTGGAGCGGTACCTATTTATCTACTTGCACTTTGACGTGCTTTCGAACTGCTAGGTATGCAATGTAGTTAAAATATAACAGGCGCTACCTCAAATTTGGCACTTTACACTCCTTTTTGCCACATACTAGCAGTGCAGACACTACCTTGCATTAAGCCAGGGTACTCCACTATGTCTGAAGTGGACAACTCTCTCTTAAAGTCGATAAAGAAGCTAAGAATATTAGCAGGGGAGATGGAGGAGTGCACATTCATGGCACTATTGTTTAGGAACTCATAGATGATCACCCACCATGGTCAGGATGAATGGTGCTGGGCCTTAACCTGTTTAGTTCAAAGACAGAGCACATGCTTTGTATGAGTTTCCAGGTTCAATCTGTGGCAAATCCAATTAAAGGATCTCAGGTAGGCAGACCTGGAAAATGCCTCTGCCTAAGAACTTGGGAGAGTCACAGCCAGCCACAGTTGACATTACTGGGCTAAATGGACCAATGGTTTGAAAAGTCAATTGAAAGTAAGTTTTTAATTTGGGAAAGTGGCAAAAACAAGAAAAACACTCTTAGTCAATGTTTCAGCAGTTATGTTAAACATAGTATGTCACAGAATTTGTTTGTAGTGTGCAGAGATGAATCAGTATACAAACTGCAAACACCTTCTTTATAGATCAACTATTCACGTACCTGTCTCATTATATCTGGATTATTAAGCATATGGCTGATCTCTGGATTTCGCTGTATCAACTGCTGCATCTGAGGATTAGCCATAATTAACTGTCGCATTAGGTCTGGATTTGAAAGCATGCTCTGAACAAAGGGATTCTCCATAATCTGAACCATCATCTCCGGATTGGACATGAGCTGTCGTTGCATTTGACTCTGTAATTCTGAGAAGTTTGATGTGTTCAGGCCGAGGCTACTCAGGCTTGCAAGTCCTCCAAGACCACCTTGGGGGTGGGGGAGAGAAAGAAGAAAATGCACTTTCTAAACATGTTCCTAGATCAGTTTCTATTTGTGCAAATGTTTCTCGTATCGTAAAACAACAGAAACCATTTTCTAGCAGCAGCAGCACCCCCAAAATACTCTATCCCCGTGTTAGTTTTCACATCCAACTGATTAACAACTTGCATTATGAAGTATTGGATAACTAATAAGTCTACTGAAAATAAGGACTAGAACACTGATAAAACTGACTGCATTCTAAGTATCTGAATATTTCAATAACCCCAAAAATGTTATCTACCAGAAGTTTTTTTTATCAGAACTAATTCTGGAGAGGGGAAGTTTTGCATAGGTCCCCTGCAGCCTGGTCTTTATACCCATGATGCAGCAATTTTGCTGAAGCTAGCCTAAGTCTTGGTCAGTGACTGCACGGAAATGCCAGTTTCACCAAAGGAAACAAGGATAGAAATGTAATAAAAATAAATAAGGGTCCCCCCCTCCCTAATTTTATTGTGACAGCAATTTGCTTTTACCCACATTTTATCTAGGGTTGCAATATTCAATACAACACATTTGTTTGTTCAGTTTTACATGAAGAAAAGGAGTTGCTGTTATTAATCTTCTCTCAATATACAAATATATAAAAATGCATATTCTGTTAGTTTTAAAAAGCAAGCTCCAATCCTTTTGATTTAGAATGTATCTCTTGAAGGGTTAAATATTGAAAAAACTTCTAGTGTAGCTCTCTCTCCCTCCACAAAATTCCTGTTTTAATTTCTATCTTTTCTTGGACATTCAATATACTCTCTCCGTTATCAAACAGAACATCTCAAACTAACTGAATGAAGCCAAACATTTGCACCAAAGTTTTGTCCCGCCCACATTAATTGCATGTTAGGAAGTCATAGCACCAATTCTTTCACATAGCACCGAACTTACTTTGGCAATGAAGTAAATCAAGGTGGATTGTACAAAACTGCCAAAAATTATACAATTTATTCCAAACATACTGCTGCTCTCTGATTTTAGTACTCAGATTTGGGGCACTGGTATATTGATGCCTAGAATAACTTGGTAATAACTAGTCTGACCCTAAGTTGTATTAAAAGCAGTTTACCACTGATATTTTGAACTGCTAATCAGATCCTCCTCCTGCTTGTGAGAAGATGCAGCGTTTATCATTTGCTTTCCTTTATTCAGTGAAAAAGCTACACTGGGCCATTCAGTACTATTAATTAGTGCTTTACTGTTGTCTTGACAACTCAAAAAACTAACACCTTTTTTTGAAACCTGATATTCACTAGTCCTGTTCGCACAGTATGTCCTGCAGAATGTGCTCAGAAGGAGAGCAGGAACACAGTAGCAAGATCTCCCCTGGCCTAGGGCCATTCCATTGACTGTTTGGAAAAGTACAGCTTGAAACATGTACAGTTGTATGCGCACCTCCAATGTTGCGCAATCAGACCTCCACTCGTACAATGGGGTTTCTCCTTCCTCTCTACTCTCCTGCAGCTCCTGTGCACTCTGAATCTGTTTATTGTTGTTTATATTTATTTGTGACTTTTAACAAGAAGAAAGAAAAACAAACACCCCAGAAGACCTTCTGGGGACGGCTTTAAGAGAGGAAATCTCTTCCACTTGCAGTGTTTGATCCATTGGTAGATACCACTGGATTTCACTACAGACTCCAGGAAGGCATTCAACTGATCCTAGAACCATTTATTCCTAGGACTACACACATCTATTCGCTCAAGAGAACACATGTATTTAGTAATCCAACAGTATAATCATATTCAGCTAGAGCTCAACTGGAAAACACCCAACTTCTTATTCTCTTAAGCTACCGAGCAGATTTTTCTACAGCTCCTTATTTAAAGGTGAGAAAAGATTACCGTACGTTCAGTCTCACAGCTACTCACTAAAAACTAGTAAGAAAAAGCTTCTATAAAACATACAAATATAAATTTTTCTTGAAAAATATAGCTACAGCAAGATAAATATGTTTGAAAAAGTTATTTGTACGATTGAAACAACCGAACTACGTTAGAAAAGCAGCATTCTTATTCAAGAAGCTCTAAAACACTATGGAGCCTTACCCAAACCAAAAGGGCTGGTGTTTGTTGAATTTGTAGAGCTACTGGTGGATGCTGTTGTGGTAGCAGTACTCCCTGCAGTAGTTGTTTGCTGAGCTGAATTGTCATGTGATCTAAAGACATATAGAACAAGAACACTTCAACAAATGAGGAAATTTAAAGGAGATTCAAAACAAAAAGATTACTGGAAAGTCAATTTACAAATATCTAGCAATTCAATTCTCTCATTTTACAATTATGTTAAACACGAACTATCAAACCAGAACTATTCATTCATATTTTAATAGATCACTTCAATACTATTTCCTGAACATAAAATTAAACGCAGGGCTCTATTTTTTGCCTATCACGGGAGAAGAAATGCACTACAAATGAGGAAATGATATGGTAAAGTGTCTTCTAGTAGTAGGGTGGTCTTCAGCGGGTGGGTCAAGACCAACATGTAGATTGTATTCCAACCTAAAACAAGTCACACAAGTTAAGTACCACCAACATTTTGTTTGCTGTTAGGGTTTTTCCTTAAGATGAAAGTGAAGGCAAAAACAAACAGGGATAAGGTAGCCATATGCAAAGGAGACTACAGCTAGTTTACTTTTGATCATTGCACGGAGAAGATTCCATTGTTTGCATGTGGCCCTACTACAGAGAGGAATATACTTAGTAGCTTTATTTCAATATGTAAGAGTATACAGTCTGGTGCTGATAAAGAGAAGTCCAGGTCTGAAAAAGTTAATGACTATTGTTCTAGTACAGCACATGACACACCAACCCAGTGGTTTTCAGCCAGTGTGCCGTGGCACCCTAGGGTATCTTAAATGATGGTCAGGGGTGCCGCGGGCAACACTGGTCTCTGTCCGTCTTTCCTTTCCTCCCTCCTCTGATGCCTTCTCGTGTCTCTGCCTCCCAAAGGCTTGCACAACTTTTTGTTGCAGCAGCCCTGGCCTCAAGCTCAGCAGGCGAATGGTGCCTCTGGGCTGGCCAGGGGGTGCTGGTTACCAGGAGCTGAGGCAGCCTTGGAGTAAGCAAGCAAGTGGGCAAGGGAGCCCAGCCAGCCATTCCACCAGCCCTTGTTTTTGGGATTGGATGGACAAGTGGAAGGGCTTGATGGGCAGGCAGGTGCCACGCTGGACTTTCTTGTGCTTGCTGTGTGCAAGGCCTGCCTGCGAGCTGAGTGCCCGGTGCTGAAGGAGAGCCTTTCTGCCATGCAGGCCTGGCAGCGTCCGCTGCTGCCTCCCTAGGTAAGGTGCTGGCCTTACATCCACTTTTGGCCAGTCTTCGTTGGGTCACTAAGGTTGGAGGGCAACCTCTTCCCAGGCCCCTATGGGGTAGTGTGAGGTGGCACCTCTCTTTGGGGCAGAGGGGTGCAGCTCAGAGACCAGGAACAGCAGCAGCTGGTGCCTGGAGGACTCCCAAGAAGAGGAGAGAGGAGGCTGAGGGAACATTCCACAAGGGTGTTCAAAAAAAGGTGAGAGGCTGCCAGGTCTACAGGCAAGGGGTGACATAACTGGGCTCCTGAGCCTCACGGGGGTGCTGCGGACGGAATGTAGTTGGTCAAGGGAGCCATGGACTAAAAAAGGTTGAAAACCTTTGCACCAACCCATTACCAGCTCTTAATAACCCATGGTTAAATGAGAATATATCAATTTTGCATGTAGTTCAAAAGGCATCTGTAGTCTGTAGTTATTGTATTAAAGGCCTCATACTTTTATATGCAAGCAGCATATACTGGCCAGAAAAAGAAAGATGAAAGCAAGAGCCCTAAAAACTTAGATCAGCTCCTACTGAATAGGCTGCTTGCCAGGTCTCTGTAATGTTTATCAGAGGTACAGGGCTGGAAGACAAATAGTATTTGCATTCACGTAATCATCTGCGCTATTTCACAAGCTAGTTGAAAAGTCATTGTTACCAAACTCAAAGTTACATGCTAAATAGCTCCAATATTCTCCTTTCATTATTGGATTATCTGGCTTTCTCTTTTTGATACAATCTGGTTTGGTGACAGCAGGAAAAAAATAACTTAACCATTCAAATTTAGCTAGCGAAACTAAAGGATGATTGTGAAATCAACACTGGCAAAGGAAATCTAGCACTTCAATTAGCCACTTTCCTCAACATGGAGGGAATGGTGGTGCTACAGAATCAAAACACTATTCAATTTACAAGCAAAATTACGTGGCAAATTTCCATGCTATAAGACTAATTTGTTGTGTCCTACTCAGAGTAGACCTGATAGAATTAAGAGACCTAAGTTAGCCATATCTAATAATTTCAATGGGTCTACTCTGAGTACAGCCAATGTTTGCTGCAGCTCGTTGCTTAATTAATTAATATTACAATTGTTGGAATAGCTGTGACATGATGCAACAGCAGGAAAGGATTGCTGTCTAGTCAGCCTGCTAAGAAAAATACTCCAGAAGGATTCTTGCTCCTGGGGCTCATTTCTCATACAGACACAGCAAAGCTTTTAAAAGGCAGTAAACACAGAATGGAATATATCCCAGGCTCCTGATTCTTTCCATGTGGAAAATGCAAATTCCTCAAAGCCCAGATCTGCTTTTGGAAACATCAGAGGCATTTTTTCTCAGCTAACTCATGTCCAACATGAAACAGCTTGGGTTGCTTGCCGTTCTTCCCTAGATTCATGAATTTAGAAGCCAGTCAATGTGTCTTGATGCTACTCTTGGACCAGTAATCTTTCAAACACAAATGCCTCCTGGTAGTCAGATATCTCGTTGTGAGTCGAGCTGACTCACAGAACTGCATTTGTCTGAAACTCCAGTTCTAAATATTTACCAGGATGCATTTGCATAAAATGGGCTTTCAATCAGCATAATGAATGCAAAATATTTTACATATCAAAGGAAGTATGTGTTATTTAATTACAAGGCTGAGTTGTGTGACCATTAAGTGTTGGTAGGAAGGACAGAGAAAAACTTGTGCCTTAAGAACCAAAGCAAGTGCTGTAACTCTCCAACGGTTTGACTCGTCCACTGTCTCTTGAGACGGATGGATGCCAACAAGAGACTGGTGAATCCTTGTGTGGGTTTTAAATGCCTAGTTCAGATGACCCAGGCTAGGTTTTAAATGATAGTGAATGAACCACAGCCAGCATTGGGTTTGTATGTTCCCCTTCCCTCTCCTCCTCCACCATGTGAGAAGAGGAAAGGGTCTTCCCAATTGTGTCCACAAGCAAGTACAGTGGTGCCTCGCAAGACGAAAGCCTCGCAAGATGGAAAACCCGCTAGACGAAAGGGTTTTCCGTTTTGGAGGCGCTTCGCAAAACAAATTTCCCTATGGGGTTGCTTCGCAAGACGAAAAAATCTTGCAAGTCCCCGCGGGTTTTTTCCGCTTTTTCCGCCCTTTTCCTAAGCCGCTTAACAGCTGATCCGCTGATAAGCCGCTTAACAGCTGATCGCTAGAAGCCGTTAGACCGCTGTAGCGCTAATCCGCTAAGCTGTCAATGGGCTTGCTTCGCAAGACGAAAAAACCGCTAGACGAAGAGAATCGCGGAACGAATTCTTTTCGTCTTGCGAGGCACCACTGTAGACTCAATTTCTGTGAAAAGGGGGGTGGGGCTGGAGAAAGGAAGAATAAATATTGTTGTGCAAGTGGGTTTCCACTTGTGTGACACCAGACTTTTTATAAATTATTTTTTCCTACATAAATATGACCAACTGTATTGGGGGAAAGTACAAATGATGCATATAGTGATTTTGTGCTATTTATTACAAGCACATCTCCTGACGATGCAGATGATGATAACAGGATGTCACTACAAGTGGCCTTCCTGTAGTCTTAAACCCTTCCAAGGTACACAATCTTTCCAACACAATATTAAGTGCTTGTGTTGGGGGGTAAATGTGGAAAAGTAGCTCTTAATGTTGCTGAAATCCTGGCCATTCGTGATTGTAAGAACTCTGCTGGATCAGTCCAAAGGGTCACTCTAGCATCCTGTTTTCCCACAATAGCTAACCAGATGCTTCTAGGAGGTCCACAATGAAGAAAAGGAAGCAACAGCTTTCTCCCACTGCCTCTCTCCAGCAAATCCAGAGGTTTCATATAGGCATCATCACTAACAGCTGTCAATAGCTATACATCATCCCTTTTAAAGCCATCTATATCAGCGGCCATCATTACATCTTCTGGAAAGCCAAATAAATAATGTCTGCAGGATCACCCCTAACTACAGGTTTGCTGACACTTTCAAAGTGCTCCAAATGCATGCTGAGCGAGGATTTCCCTCTGAACAAACCATGCTGATTCTTCCTTAGCAAATCTTGTTCTTCTGTGTGTCTAAAAATGAACTGTTAATAATTCTTTCCACCAATTTGCTCAGTGCTGATACAAAGCTAACTGGACTGTTGCTTCCTTGATCTGCTTCTAAAGATCAGTGTTTCATTGGCTATTTTCCAGTAATGTGTTACAGAAGCAAATTTTAGGAGAAACTTGCAGGTCATGTTTTGTCCATGTGAACTCAAACAGATTATGATACCATCTGGACATGGTAGCTTATTAAAATTTGTCAGTAAGTGCAAGAACTTAGAGATAACAAGACTACGTTCTTGCACTTATTGGCAAACTTGGCTATTTCTTACACATACTCTAAAATGATGGCTCAGGCATGGGTATCTGATCCACATCCTCTGTGCAGTAAAGACACTCAGAGGGTTATATACAAAGCAGTGTTATAAACTCAGATATATAAACAAGGAACCAAATGGCTCCTTAAACCAAGGTTACAGTTGCCAAAACAGAATGCCTAGTTACCACTTTGGGGCCAGTCAGTTCCTAAAATTAATTCTGATTGTGCAGATAAAATATAACAAATAGAATTCTACAGGATGTGTTGCTAGTGTGTGAAGAGTCAAGATCCAAGGATCCCCAGGCATGCACCTCCAGATGGTGGAAATGTCAGGTGCCATCCCAGTGCCCAGGTATCTTTACTTGGTTGCAAGTGGCCAATAGGCGCATTTTGCACCTGGCTGACCGATTCTGAACGCTTATCCAAAGTTGTCTGCTTGTGCAACTGTTGTATTTTGCCCAGTCTCTCTGGAATCTGCCTATCCTTCATCACACTTTCTTGAGCAAAAGTAACATAGACAACAACTTGGCAGATAGAGAGACTGAGACTGACCAACTGAGACTGACCAACCCCTTCAGTTCTACAATGGGACATGAGTGGTGAGACTTCTGCAGGAAGAGCCAAGTGCACCTGGAAATTTTATACAAACTGCCAAGAGTTCAGACTACACAGGAAGCACACACAGATATAAGATATATAAAGATACCTTTGCCATTTGCAGCAACCCAACCTTTTACTGGCTTTGTTTGTTCTATTGGTTTAAATTAAACATAATTCTGAAGCAATTCAACTTGACCAAGGCTGTCACAGACGGAAGTAGTCACAAATAACTGAACAGGAGATAATACCCCCCAGCCTACCTGTTTTGTGTTTTGATGACAAGGTGAACGGTAAGCCCATCATGGATCCCATGCTGGGTCAATGTATCTTGATCTTTTAAAATTTTTCCAGCAAATATCAACACAAGTTGGTCAGTGTGGGCTTTAAAACGCTTCGAGATTTCTTCCTTGAACTGGAAAAGAGTGCATAATTTCATTCTCAGGATTAACTTATTCAATACACTTCTTCTAAGCATTACCAATGTACCAGAGTAGTAGTAGTAGTAGTAGTAGTAGTAGTAATAATAAATTTATTTATTTATACCCTGCCCATCTGGCTGAGTCTCTCCAGCCACTCTGGGCGGCTCCTAATCGAATGTTAAAAACAATACAGCATTAAATATTAAAAATTTCCCTAAACAGGGCTGCCTTCAGATGTCTTTTAAAGATAAGATATGTAGTATTATAAGTATGCACACATATGTTAAGGAGATTTCACATCCAACATTAATCCAGGGTTGAAGGAAATCTTAGAAAAGACTGGAGGAGGGTGTTTGGGGGAGTGGAGAAAATTCCAATTGTACAAGCAGAAATTATTGTACTGTTGGAGCGATAGCCTTAAAAGTACACTGGATTTCACCCTGAGTGTGGAATAATTTTACTGACATTTTCTACATATATATTTAAAGATAATACCACATTAGCTTTAAGTTATTGCTGCTAAATACTTAAGAAATGGATTATACATATCAATGCGAATGTAGAGAAACAGATTACTCCAGCAGATCACCGCAAGTCTGTTATCAACTGTAGAATTCGGTTTCCAGAAAATCACTATTCATTTAATTCTCTTTCAGATTTGGCAGTGAGGTTAGAGACTGAGCAAACTTTGCAGTAACTGGGGGCTTTTCTATGGGTCATTCCATGTCAAGTGATCCAGGGACTTTTACCTCACCATTTTATATTGCTTTCAGTTTCAGTTTCCTAAAAGTAGAAGGCCCCAGGTCTCTGTTTTTAATTTTTTTATCTCATCCAGTTTTTGAGTTATGAGGGTTTAAAATTTAAAAAAATGACATTTTTGGCCTTGCCGGACTACACAAAAACCTCAAAAGCTCAGTCCGGATTTTAGATATTTCAAAACTAAAAGTACCAATCTCTTTAGAACTTCATAGGCTTTAATATGATATGGCACATGATGGACTTCCCCTCCCCCAAAACTGCTTCAGACAGTTGGAGGAATTGCTGCTGTTGTTCTCCAGAACATATTTAGGGAGTGCATGGGGAGAGGACAGGGAAGGGAAGTTTAGTTGCACAGCTAAAACTGGTTGTGCCAGCATAACTGTGCTGGATACAACCTATTGAAATCAATGGACATCACTAAATTTGGTCCATTAATTCCAATGGGTCTACTCTGGGTATGACTTAGTGGGATACTTCCCAGTGTGTTCCCGCCTCCTTTTAACCCCTATTGTCTAATAAAACCAATATGCGTGCTACTTCCAGGTTGGCCTAGTTAACAGGTCCAATCTTGGGCCTTCTTGGGAGAACAGAGGGGCTTTGGATCAAACACATCCAAGGCTATCCAGCCCAACTTGTGGTGTGGAAACCGGTCCATAAATTCGTTAGTAAAAATGAATGGATGCCAAATGCAAGTATAACATTAGGCAAGGCTGACAGCTTCAAAACTTTAATGTGAAATGATACATATATGCCACTGATTTGTATTTGAAAGAACACTGAAACAAATGTATAATTTTTAGAATACTTCGCCATGAATGATTATGTATTGTTCTGGTTTTTAATTATTCTACATTTGCGACTATTTATTATTGTTTTTATTTATTTACCGCTGTCCTATCTCCTTTAACGTATTTAAAGACAGATTTTATCATCCTTAAATAAATCAAGTAATTAACTGAAACCACCTCACTGGCTATGCAGGTTAAATCAAACTAGTCTTATTTAGCCTCAGACTGCTAGTGAAAGTGAAAGTAAAATGGAGATTCATTTTAATTTCACTTTCAGTGAAGGCACAAATTCCTGAGCATTACATAATTTCTTTTTTTGAGCTGGAGAAGATGAAAATGCTAGCATAAAATCTTTTTCCCCCTCTCTTTTTTTTGTGTGGTGTATCTGGTTACTGAGTCATAACAATGTTGAACTAGGAAAAAACCTAGTATTTGGCATCATCTTAATGAAGCCACTGAGAAGGGAAGCTATGTTGTGAACTGCCCTGACATCTGAAGGTAAACAGCAGTATAAAAAAATTAAAAAATAAATAGATGTAAATATTATTGGAAGGAGTCTGCAAACAATGAAACAATGTGGAAACATTTAATAACATGTAGAAACCGTCCTGGAAAAGTACAGTGGTACTGGGACCAAAAAAAATGAACACAAGATACTTTTATTTGCTATATATAAAATAAAGCAAACATGCTTAATTAGATCACTCTCTAAAGCATCAGATGATTTTTCTGGTTGCAATTGCCCTATATTACATTCAAACAGCAGGTCTAGTGGTTAGGATTACTATTAGTAGATCAGAATTATACCAATGTTGCCAAGGACACCTACTATTGCAACCCAAGCATACCAGTCTTTGTTCAAACAAACAAAGTTTTTAGCTTTGAATCATCCAATGGAGACTGAAATAACTTGTTCTTTACTATAATTTTGCTTAGCTGGATGTGAACTTCAGGAAATCATGATTGTCCTTTTCCCACCAATAAAAAAATAGAATTTTCTTGAAGAAAATGGAATCTAACTTTGGCCCTAGCCTTGCCATCATCACAGCATACAATTCTATTGGTCCAGGAACATGAATTAGATTTTTGCTGAAGGGGAGTACTGTATGGCTTTATTAGGAGTCCTACCTACACCACATCAAATAGCAAAAAGGTCCACCCACATCAACATGCAATGCATTGCACCATACTGTGGAAGCAAGGAAAACACTGGCCATGCTACATTGTGGCCAATTACACCATGCTTTATTTGTGGATTCCTATGGGCTTGTGATTTTGCAACCACAGACAGACCTCATGACCATCAATTTCCCAGTAACTTACACCTGTCTTCACAGGTTAAGCAAAGAAGAAATGCTTCAATTTCTGTGGAAATGACTGTATTGTGACTACAGTTTGGGTTTTCTGAATGGAAGCTAACAATACTACAGGCAACTCTGTTTGTGCATGTCAGCGGTTGGACGTAAACCTGTTCTGCACCCTTCCAGGGCAGAAAGCGGTGCCCGTGTTGGCAGTTGTGCATGCCTTGGTAGTGTACAAAATGGTTGTTATTTGTACAGGCTAACCAGGCACCCTGAATATTGGTGGTTTTGGTTCATAGGCATAACACAAGCTCATCTCCAAAATACACTAACAAATTTCATCAAAGTAACTAATCTATTGATTGGTGATGCCACCCTTTCTGCATGAACTGAGTAAGACACATTTTTAAGAACTGTTTTTAGATAAATCAACATAACCTTTTTCGAGCTAATCATGGTAATATGAAAGGGCGCTGAAATTATAGGCAAAATGTATCAATGTACCTCCAATTATACATGAACTAAGGATCCTGATTACATAGAAATTGCTTAAATCCAAGTACTTCAGGATCCACTCCTGTGCTTATGCCACCATAATTTAAAAGATAGCTAAGACCGGAAGAGTACCCCAAGGTGTACAGCGACTGAAAACCTGGAATAACAGGATTACGGCTCTCAAGTATTTCTCAATATTTTATTCAAAGATGTGTCCCAAAGCTGAACTTTCTCACGGTTTTTCACAAGTACTCTGATCTAGATTTCATATTTATGATATTTTTCCTGCTGATGCCCCACGTTCTCCCCCTGTTCGCCTGTGCATATCCAATAAACAACTGCAGAAGTTGTGCATTGTGGCTGGAAGGATTCTGGCTCAGCAATAAAATTCTGGCTCAGTAACAGAGCATCTGCTTTGCATGCAGAAGGTTCCAGGTTCAATGCCTTGCATGCCAAGGTAGGGCTCCAAAAGTCCCATTTGATATCCTAGAGAGCCACTGCTAGGCAGCGTTGACAATATTGAAATAGATGGACAAATTATCTGACTTTTTACAAGGCACCTTCATATGTTCTTACTTACAATGGGGAGATTGAAGGAAGCGATTCCCAAGAATATACAAAAACTGGGTTACATGCCAGAATTCAGAGGAAAAGTTGAATGCAAACTGGCTTCCAGTATCATTAATTCAAGTCTTGCAAGTGCTTGCAAGAAATAAAGTAATAGTAAAGAGTTTATTAAACTGGACAAAGTACTTGTGATAACAAGCCTTAGTTTTTCAGGTAGAACTAGTTTTAGCTTAATTAAAATAGCCATAACCAAGATATACATCCTGCATATTTTAAGTAGGGAAACTTAAGTAATTTATAAATGCAAGTCATTTGTGGACAAGAGTTCATAAATTCCTTCTACATCAAGGAGTCAAACAAAGTTTACCACTTTATACCTATTACAAGGAGTCCAGTGTTAATAGCAATGGAAGAAAACTAAAATCCACAAGCTCTTTTTAAAGACCTGCAAGACTTCATTTACTGCCAAGTGAGTACATAAAATGACCCTATACTGCAGTTACTTACAATTTAAAAATTCCAACTCCAGAGAGAACAGAGGTACCTGCATTGTTTTTAAATATTAAATGGCCTATTCCTAGAAGCAACAAAACTGCAGTGTTTTAATATACTGAATGAAATGACCAGAACTGACTGGTGTAACTGTTATTATTGTTTGGTTGCAAATTAGTGTCATCCCAATGGCATATTCTTGCTCTATGAGCTAGACTGTAATCAAGGTGGAAGAACCCTAGACAAAGGTAGCCACTCTACTACCAAGTGTCAGTTTGAGAAAGTCTTCTCACACCTGTAAAAAATTAAGATTTCAGATACATACTATACAATGTCTTTAGCACATTCAAATGACAATGTGATTAGGAGTCTTATCATTTGCATGATCAAAGGATTGGATACTTATCCACACAATGTAGATCTTGCTAGCATATATCTTCTAGTCTCTGAAGTTTGTCTTTGAGCTAGTATGTTTAGAATCTTAAAATTTTACAGTAGCCTTTTGTTACCAAATGACCCGGCCTAGTTAATATGACTCGTCCAAGACATTAAAGGCTGAGAAGAAACGAATTCAAAGCACTGAAGTAGTCATGCAGATGACTCGGCAGCTACCATATTCAAGTATAATGACACACTGATTTTTCAGCAGTACATATACATAGAATACTGTATACAACCAGAAAAACATACTGTAGTGCTAGTTTAAGTATCGAGGAATGAAAAGATACAGAGGACCACTTAAAATCTGTCAGAAAGTACCGCCATGTAGGGAACAGCATAGAAGCCATATAGAGACACAAGATCCTCTACCACATTTAACCTCCTAGGCGCAGATTGTACTTTTGTGTTCTATATAGCAGCGATACGCCAAAGTACTAGAGAACCTTCTATGTTTGTGGAGTCCACATTTTCCCCTGAGGTTCCCGTTTTGCGCTTTAAAACCGGCTGGTCGCTTGCCCGCCTCCTTCCCGCCTCACCGATCTGCCTGGCTCCTTTGTGTTCCCCTCCCAGACAAAGCCACCGCATCTCCGGGGCTTCCCCAGCCAGGCTCTCTCCGCCTGCCACCACCAAGCCTGCCCCGACTTCCTCGACCGGTTCAGTCCTACGCGCGCCTGCTGGGGAGTCCGCCTCTCCGAACCGCACGGGCCTCGCTTGCAAACGGACACGTCGTCCAGAACCGGGCTGCGCGCCATCATCTCCCCGCCTCTCTCGTCCTTAGAGGAAACGCACCTGGAAGAGCGACGAGAGAGACGCGCTCCCTTTGCAGCCGAGTCACTCCGAGGCCTTCGCTGAGGCAAGAGCTCCGCCCGCCAACCGACTACGACGCAGGGGCGCCGGCCGGGTTCCGTCTTCGCGGGCGTGGAAATAAAGGAGGCGACGGTTCCCCCCTCACACAAACGCACACCTTTCCCCCCCGCCGCCCACTCGCGCGGTGGTACCGGCCACGCCCCTCCCCCCGTCCCCGGCCTCACCTGCCGGATGCTGCTGGTCTCTGGGACGGCGAACTCCTCCTTCTCCTTGGGGGTTTTGACGGTGACTTTGATGATCCGCGGCTCCGAGGCCGAGGCGGCCGGGCCGGGGGTCTCGTCGGGGCTCTGCGGCCCAGGAGGGCTCTCGCCGCTCTCAGACATGGCGCGCGCGCGCGGAGGGGGGGGGAGGGGAGAGGGAGGACGGGCGGCCGAGGGGCCTCCGGGACTCGTTAGCCCAGCCGCGCGGGGGACGCTGGGAAAGGCAGACCCTCCCCTCTCCTCGCCTCACGCTTCGCGGCCTCCTCTCTCTCTCCGCGACGCCGCCGCCGCCACAGCTCTCGCACTCTCGGAGAGTTCAACGGAAACAGCCCGGCTCAGCCGCGGCGCCTGCTGATGACGTCAGGAATCGGGGAAGTTACTAGAAAAGAGGAACCGACTTGGCCGGCAACTGAGGAGCTTGGGACTCGGGAGCGTGTTGCGCATGTGTAAAAAAAAGAACTGGTGGGGGGGGAGGGGAGAGAGAAGAGAAGAGGAGCACGGTGCGCTTGCGCACATCGGAAGCCCACTGCGCAAGCGCAGCTGTCACGGAAGGCCCAGGCTGGTATTGTTAGGCGAGCGCTTGCTACGACACCGTAAGGAGGTGCTCGCGCATGCGCGGACACGGTCTCTCTGCTGCTCACGTGACGGCGGCGCTGCTTTTTACGCTGCACGTGGAGCCTCGTACAGCCATTTGCCTTTTTGCAGCCTCAGCACATACCGGCCTCCCACCTTTGATAGGGAGGAACTGGTGCTGGGATGCACTCCCAACTGGACGGAGCAACGTAAGGCGGGTTTATGCAGAAACACGTCCCTCTCTGGGCACCTCTGAGGACAAGCAAGAGGCGTTGTCATAGTTCAAAGGGCGCTCCAGCCAGACAGCAGCTGTCTCGGGGCACAGATTAAGGACTGGGGTGGGCCTGGCAAGGCAAGAGTCCTGCAGGATTTCTTTTTCTGTTCAAGCCTGTTCCTATTCAGTTAACCTTCAAGAAAAGGGTATTTGCTTGCATCTTCCAGCAGCGGCAGCTTGTTATCTGTCATTGTCATCCAGATTCACTTTTTAAAAGTGTTATTCATGCCGTAGATGTCCATCGCTGACAAGTTCAGGATTGTGTTCAATCAGAGGAGGTGTTGCCAACTTATATGCAAAGGAACAGGCTGAGCCTTGCATACCAATCGTATCTTCAAAGCTACTGCTTGTCCAGTATGTAGGTGGTGTGAAGAAACACCTGGGGGTTGGTACCTTCTATGAGCCGCATAATCTGATAAACTGAAGTTTGGTTGATGTGTCTTAAAGAAAAACTAAATGAGAGCTGTACTAAAATTAGCAAGGGAAGCAATTGTCCTCTTAGGTTCTGTTCAAGCCAATTTGTAGGAAGAACTGGAACTGTTCCAGTGTTATGTTGTAACTTGTTTTTAATGTTGTCTTTTAATGTTGTAACCTGCCTTGGGACTTTAAAGTGAAAGGTGCCTGAAGAAAAAGTATGTGTTGGGCACTGAGGATTCCTTGCTGCTCTACTCTAAGCAAGCCCTTGCTGAGAGTATAAATATATTTACTTAAACATTGTAGAATTATAATTGTAGAATTATAGACCTGATAAACCATGAGATTTTTAAAATTTTATTTAAGATAATCTTTTTGCGCAAAAAAAAATCTAGGACATTTTCCATGTGGCGGGACTAGAGTAAGGGAGAAAGGTTTAATTCCTTTTTGGAAAGAAGCATACCGCACGGGGTTGTCATACCCTGAAGAACAAAAAAGAGAACGCAAAGCAAATAAATGCACGTGACAACCCTAGCTTTAAGGAATCTTGTTTATATATAAGACTAAAGGTGAAGTGACAGCATTAATCATTTAAAGTTCATTACATAATTACTGAACCCTTTAAAACAGTGTTGGCAGGAGTTCTTGTTGCAGACCCTGTGGTCTGATGTTACCCTCAGAAGGCCTTGTCCAGAACCACTGCTTTCCCTTTTTATTATGCCCTCTTCAGTACTAGGTTAAACAAGTCAAGCACCCAAAATTGAGTGGATGTGTGAAAAAGCAGAGTGTACAAAGGATGGAAATGGCATAGAAATACAGTATGGGCCAACAATTTCAATAAGGCTAAAAACATTAAACACACCAGGGTCATAAAAATGACAAAAACTTTATTGAGTGATGAAAAACTAGGTGTAGCATTAGGACAAACAAGGTTTGAGCATCACTGTAACATTAGTTTCCAGCTTCTCTTCTTTATACTAGAAGTGCAATAGATTCAATATTCAGAACATTAGTCAATTAAACTTCACTCCCAAACCCAGAAAACTGCATAGTTAAGCAGTAGTACAAATACATTTCTGCAAAACCCCTGAAGATCAAATTTATTTTTTGCTCTGATTTTGGTACAAATGTGATCACCTGCACTGATCAGTCTCTGAATTTCTTTTCCCTTTTCTTCCGGCCTATAACAGAGAAGGAAAAAAGCTTGTATTATGAAAACCTAAGTATCAACAAAAAAATGCTAAAATTCCCCCCAAAACAGGGCTTTTGCAGAAAGCACTAGCTGTGCCTCTTCAATACTGCCACTTCCCACAAGAGCCCTCTGGGAAGGAGAGAAACACTCCTGAAAGAATGGGTGGATTATCTCCCTTTTCACAGGTTATTTTTTCCCCAGGAGGAATAGAAATCACTTGTCCTTTCCCTTCTCAAGGTGTGAGTCATCATCCACAAGCAGCACTTTCTTTAGACGGATGCTTATTGTTGCTGAAACAAGTGAATACGCTTGTGGATCCTGAGCATAATACTAGGGAGGAGACTTAATAGTATTCTCAAGTTGCTGTTTATTGCACACTGAAGTACAACATATACACAAAGAAAGGATGTGTGTGAGAGGAGAATTAAGAACTGCCTGCCCAGGTCTCCATAGCTGTATTATGTGACCCTGCCTGTCCTGAGTGGAAGTGACTCATGTCTGGATGCCTCCCTCACACAGGATAGATACTGTATTGGCCTGAATATAAGCCTCATTTTTTTCCCCAAATTCTGATTGTGAAAAGTTAAAGTGTGGCTTATATTTGCAACCTTACGGTATCGCTGCTGAAACAGCTGCCCACGAGGGCCATCGTGGGTATGGGACAGCAGCGCCCGTCCCAACCGCATCGTCCAAGCCTATCCCGAGCTGCTGTAAGGAAGGGGGAAGGGGTGGAGGCCACCGGCAAAGCAGTGCGGCTCCTCCTCCCCAGAAGCAGCCCGAGGCAACGACACGCAGCCTGCCCACTGCTCCCAAGCCTCCCCCGGCACCGGCTTGGGGAGGTAGTGCTGGGAGGCGGTTGTGTTGGGAGGTAGGTGAGCAGTGCGCTCAAAACCAAGTGCTGGCTGGGGGAGTGGGGCGCCGGCCGCCCCCATTCAGGGCAGTAGTGCCGGCAGGCGGGCCGCACCCGCAAATAAGCCTTGAATTTTAAAGGTGTGGCTTATTTGTAGGTGCGTCTTACATTTGGGCCAATACGGTAATTTTGTGTGAGTATCTATATATGTATCTATAGGTATCATCTGTGTGTGTATAAACTGTCAATTAGAGATAACAGGTAATAAACAATTATGGTGATGGGGGAATTGTGCAGATCACTAAGCAAAGAGACAGAAAAGGAGATTCACTGAATACAGTGGATCCAGAGGAAATATTTGTAAAGTCTGCTTTAAAAGCTCCTTTTTAGAGCAAACGGACACAAACTTGGTATGTAAACATAAACAAACAGGCTTGGATCCTAAGTAAGTTCACTGAAGGAAAAGTTTCTTGTCCCCCTTCCTCTAGCAGCTCCCATTGCTTCTCTGACACTGTTCAAGACCTCCAACCTTCCTGGAGAGGCTTTTTAGGAGTACAGGGAGCTGCAGTGGTGGGATGGGTAAAAGAAAAGTTTCTCCTGTGAGTTTCTGTTTACTTATGAAGTAGCTAGTAACGTTACCTGATATTTTGTTAGCTCTGCTTGCAGTAATTTCACTTTAGATCGTTCTTGTTCCAGAGCAGCATGAAGGCTGGTAACCTTAAAAAACAAAATAAAAGCTCAACAACTACTGCCTTGTCTCTTAACAAAGTGACATTTTGAAGATAATAAAGTTACATGCCTATGACAGCACTAATGAAAAAGAAAATCAGTATGTGCTATTTTGTCTATTAGCTGAGTTTCAAAATTCTTGCCTGATAACTGGAAATAACGTGGCAACATGTATCATTTCTGGCAGCAAGTTCACAATATTTTGAGAATTACAGGAAACTATATAAAGTTGCTGTTGCAAAGAGAAAAGATAGAATTGCATCTTACTAATTTTTACTCACTGAAATTAATCCATCTAAGCTGGGTGCAGAGAGAAGGTCCTGTTCCATGAACATAACATTACTCATAGTTCTTCCAACCCAGTTGTTCTGATATTTTGATTTAGTGTGCTCTTTAAAATATATTGCAGAAATGTTTACCTGTAAAGTCAGCTCATTCTTAATACTCTGAGATTCATCGACCTGAAGCAGTATTTCGGCTTTATCTTTCACTAAAGTTTTAAAACAAAACAAAAAAGATTAGACTTTCTATTTTTAAAATTGTTGAGAATAGTTAGAGGCACATTTTTCAAGCACCACGAAACATGTCTGATGTGCTGCATTCAGCCATGCAGGGTCACAGATTGCATAGGGCTGCTATGAAATAAAAACTGAACAAGCCTATTTGTCTTAGCACAGTCCAAACAATTTGCAGTTAGATTTAAGGAACATAGGTTTTTAAAAGAATTTTAATATTTAACAAACGAAGCAGTACTTACTCTCTCCTTCCTGCAGCATTTTCAACAGCTGTGCATTTCGTGCTTTCACTTCCTTATACTTAGCCTAAATGTTTTAAAAGTTCAATTAATGCAAATGGCATATTTAAACAATATGGACATTAGCATATTAGTACAGTCAATCTTATCCATGTCTATGTTCACTGAAACTTACTGCCCAGTAAGTGTATTTATAATTGGTGCCTTAACATTTCAAAATCAATCTCTAATCAATGGGACAAAAGGAAAATATAATAACACAAGTACACTCAAGATCCCCCAAATTCCATTTCTGATAAAAGTGTATGTGTGGGTGAGCTTCAAGAATCAGAGGAGAGGATGGCAGCGAAAAAGAGAAATATATTTTTGAGCTGGAAATTCACAAAATTGCCCCATTTATATAAGGTTGACTGTTGCCTTCAAAGATCAATTAATCTTCCTTGATCCCTACTGACAATTAAACAGATGAGGTGGATAATGTGCTAAAAATAACTACTCTGGCAACATTCATAAATGCAACAAAAATATCTAATAAGTTACAAGAAAGGAGATTCCGACTAAACATTCTTAAAAACTTTCTGACCAGTTAAGAGCTGTTCAACAGTGGAACAGACTCCCATGAGAGGTGGTGGGCTCTCCTTCCTTGGAGGTTTTTAAGTAGAGGGTGGATGGCCATCTGTCAATGGATGCTTTAGTTGATATTCCTACATTGCAGGGGGCTGGACTAGATGACCCCTGGGGTCCCTTCCAACTCTTAAGATTCTAGTAAACACATACCAAGTCTGTGGTTATTCCCCCCCGCCCCGCTGAACCAAATTCTTCTGAACATTAACAAACTGTTGACAAGTAGTTAATTATTTATAAATGTGGACTTTTAATGCAACATGTCCAACTCTCTCATGTGGTAGAAACACCTATAATTACTAAGTTTTCTCCCTACAGCAGCATTAACTGGTAGAATAAAGAATATATATGAAAGAAAACAGTAAGAAAAAGGTTGATTTACAATTACTATGTCATCATGTTGACTTTCTGAGGCTGGGGATGGAGGACTGACAGCGTACACTGAAAGCCTTTAAATGATAAGCCTATTTTACTAAGTAAAAATCTTTTATTTACTTCTGAAATAATAACCTTATCTAGATGCCAACCTCTCCTACTTATATAGATTAAATGTAATTTTTATTTTGAAAAGCAGTGCTTTGAAGTGGCTAATACAATAAATATTTTCAATCTAAACATTTATTTAAATGCTGCATAAAGAAACCCATTACATACCTCCCACTGAGTGATTACACTCTTTAATTGCTGAATTTCTGCATCTTTCCTCTCAAGTTCCAGCTTTAGTCTCTCTATTCTTCCGTCTTTCAATACAAAATCCTCCAGATTTTAAAAAGAGATACAATGTAAAATTAATGAAGTTGAGGAGATGTGAACTATCATTCAAAATACTTTCAAAAGTAACAAATGAACATAAGTATGCTTTAAAATGCTAGCAATTTAAACTTTTCGTATTTAAAAAATACAGTGGAACTTACTATATGGTCACATATTCTATGGAAATTGACATATAACACTGATTAGTCCAAAATGTTTCCTCATTCAGGAAGCTATTACAGTTGGTCAAAAATTATTTCACTACAAAGAAATTTCAGTCATTATCCAGAGGGTAAGCTGCCCCTGAAATTCGGAGCAGCATTAAAAGTTGACCTGTCCAGAGTTCAGGTAGGGCAGGTATAGGGAACCTGTGGTTCTACTCATGTTGCCAAATACAACCAACTCCCAGGTGAGGTCCCTGCAGTCTGAAGGCAGGCAAATCTTGTCCCCATCTTGAAAAAGGGGGGGGGGGGGAAAGAAGACCCATGTAACTACTGAACCGCTTGATGCTGGTGTCAGGAAAGATCCTAGAACATGTAATTAGACAGATAGTCTAGGGATACTTAGAAAAGGATGCTGTGATGACTAAGGCATAGCCTGGGTTTCTCAAAACAAGAAATGCCTATTGAAATCCAATTTCTTTTTTTGACCGAGTTACAAGCTTAGCGGATCAGGGGGATGCTGTGGATGATTTCAGTACCACTTTTGATAAAGTCCCCCATGATATTCTTGTGCAGAAACTGGTAAAATGTGGGCTGGATGAGGTAAATGTGAAGTGGATTTGTAGCTGGTTGACTGACTGAACCCAAAGGTACTCATTAATGGTTCCTTGTCATCGGGGGGGGGGAGTGGGGTGCCATAGGAATTGAGGGGATGTTCATCAAATCTGCAGATGACACCAAACTGGCAGAGGTATCCAATGCTACAGAAGACAGAATCAGGATTGAAGATGACATTAACAGATTGGAGAACTGGGCCCAAACTAACAAAATAAATTTCAATAGGGACAAACGTATCGTACTTAGGCAGGAATAACCAGTTTCACAGGGGACACCTGGCTTGCCAGTAATACATGTGAAAAGGATTTAAAGGTCTTAGTAGATCACAAGCTTAACATGAGTCAACATTGTGGTGTAGCAGCGAGAAAAGCTAATGCTATTCTAGGCTGCATCAACAGAAGAATAGTGTCCGGATCTAGGGAAGTAATAATACCACTCTATTCTGCCTTGGTCAGACCACACCTGGAATGGTGTGTCTAGTTCTTAGTGCCACAGTTTAAGAAGGGTACAGTGGCACCTCAGGTTACATACGCTTCAGGTTACAGACACCGCTAACCCAGAAATAGTGCTTCAGGTTAAGAACTTTGCTTCAGGGTGAGAACAGAAATTGTGCTCCGATGGCACGGCAGCAGCAGGAGGCCCCATTAGTTAAAGTGGTGCTTCAGGTTAAGAACAGTTTCAGGTTAAGTACGGACCTCCGGAACAAATTAAGAACTTAACCTGAGGTACCACTGTATTGACAAGCTGGAATGTGCGCAGAGGAGGGTGACCAAAATGATCAATGGTCTGGAAACCAAGCCTTATATGGAACGGCTGAGGAAGTTGGGCATGTTTAGCCTAGATAAGAGAGTGAGGAGATAGCCATCTTCAAATCTCTAAAGGGCTTTCACATGGAAGATGGAGCAAGCTTCTTTTCTCCTGCTCCAGAGAGTAGGACCTGAACCAATGGCTTCAAGTTACAAGAAAGGGAGGTTTTTAAACAGAGGTTGGATGGCCATCTGTCATGGATGCTTTAGCTGAGATTCTTGCATCCTGGGGGATAGGGCTAGATGACATTCAGGGTCCCTTCCAACTCTACAGGGATGATGGGAGCTGTAGCTCAGCAACATCTGGTGAGCCACGGGTTCTCCACTCCTAGGGTAGGTGAACAAACACACCAATCCCTGTGGCACACATTATTTAAACCACTTTTACTCAACTCTTCAGCTAAAAAGATGAATAAAAAGTAAAAACAAGGCAATCCATGCCAGGGGCTTACAATCCAAAGGCACTACACAAAATGAAAAATGGAAGAGTAAAACAGGGAAACTCAGACACCCGTTCTTAAAGTTAGAGTTTCCTTGTCAGATATATCTCAGAAGAGGAAATTTGGTGGCCTTTTCATACCTATATGCACTTTTAAGCAGCTACTCAATTTCACCTTCTCTATTATAATCAGTGAGTGCTCACTGGAAGGACAGATTGTGAAGCTGAGGCTCCAAGACTTCGGCCACCTCATGAGAAGAGAAGACTTCCTGGAAAAGACCATGATGTTGGGAAAGATGGAGGGCACAAGGGGAAGGGGACGACAGAGGACGAGATGGTTGGACAGTGTTCTCGAATCTACCAGCATGAGTTTAACCAAACTGAGGGAGGCAGTGGAAGACAGAAGTGCCTGGTGTGTTCTGGTCCAGGGGGTCACGAAGAGTCAGACACGACTAAACGACCAAACAACAACGACAACAATTATAATCAGGACAGTATACTTTCAGGAATGTTCATTTAACATACATGTGTGGGATCACGTGATGTACTGTTGTCCATTCCATTATCTGTGATATGCTCTCTTCTTTTCTCCCTAGTAATTATTTTGTGCACATCATCTTCCAGTCTATTGAAGAATTCACCATCATGCAAGACAGTATGTGAAGAGCTCAATTCCTGCCAAGAAACTATAATTAATCTCTAGTAAAACAATTCAGCAACTTAATAAGTAATTACTCTAAGGTTTATATATGGAATTCCAATCTAAATATGAAATTTCAGCTTTAAATTAAATTACAATAATATATATTTTTCTAAATGCCCTCTATCCCTACAATAGGTCTTGGTAACTGCATCAGGCAAAAAATTAGCATTGTTTTAATAATGCTTAGATACTATTTTAATCACATTCTAAATTTGCTGGCCTTGTAATGCAGCAAGACATGGAATACATTTGTGTCTTTCAGAAACAACCAAGTAACCATTCTCTTCCTACAATGCTTTCATTCTTTGCCTTCCCAGCACAGCAAGAAAGCATTGCATCATTCAGTTTGAGGGTAAAAGCCAAGGCTTAATTTGCCCAAAGTGATGTCATCATGTAGTACACTTAGACCGACTACTGCGTACTATGATGTCATCGCATTCACTACCTGGACCATGATTAGCTGAGATCACATAGTCATTCAGAAAGAAGCCAAAAGATAAGCTAGAACAAAAAATTATAGCAACTAAACAACCAAAGATCAGGCTGTGAACAGGTACAAGAGAGACAGCTAATAAGAACTGGTTAGGTTTCTCAAGGAACCATTTTGAACTTTCAAGAGCCCACTTTCCTTGTTAAAAATATATAGTGCAAAAAATTTGGTGAAGCCACAGAAATTATTCACTGAGAAATCTTTAAAAAGCTTGTGCTGAAATGTTAATTTAATAGCACAATCTTTCATATACAATTTCTTCACAATATCCAGGTTCCTGCTGTTCACTTAAGTCTCTTCAACAGAACCACAAACAATATTTTCATGTGACTTATTTAGAACAGAGCATGCACTAATGCTTGCCAAGAAAGTGGAAAATTTAACGGTGCCATTTAAAGAATTCCCTCATTAGATACTTCAAGCATTATTTTTGTTTGATCAGGTACTTACCTCCTGCTTTTTGGGAAGGTGATCTGAAACAACATGAAAAATGTATGCTACAGATTAAATTTAATTTGTGGACAAAAACCCTAAAACTGATTATCCAGGAATATTTCAGTGCCATACTCTGCTAAATTATAAATAAGATTCTCTAAGTTTAAGCTAAAATTTCCATTCATACTTTAAATTCCTTGTATTCTGTTTTGCCAGATTTATAAATCTAGTAACAAAGCACCACTTGACCCACCTGAAACTAAACTACTGCAACTGAGTATCAAATTTGCCACAAAGTGTGATGAAGTGTGTGATTTGCAAAATGGCCCCTGGTTTTCTGGGATGAAACCAGTTTAGAGGTCCTTCAAAGTAGTTTTGGGGCTGGTGTTAAAACTAAAACTGTTTTAGCTGTCCTGCTGGACCACCTTTTCTGGGGAATAGAAGGAGAGAGTCCAACTATGCTAATTCTACTATATCCTTCTCTCAGCAGTATTTAAACATAAAAGATCAAAGCAGTGTACAGTTTCACTTTAGCTCTTTGTACAGGCATTCTGTCCATGGGAGACTTCTGATTAAGCAGAGAGATCTCACTAACCAAAGGGGAAGAAGCATATTTTGCCAATTCTCCACCCACCCCCAGGACACAAACACTTCTCAGATTGTTTCAATTAATCCCCCAATACTCTGGAACATATCTGAGGGTACAAAGGGGGAATTGGCAAAAGCCCCCCCCCCATTCACACTGTTGGCGATGGAAGTGAAGTCTGAATTCCTAACCTGACAGGTGTCTACATCTTGTGACTCTTTAACAGACCTAATGATTCTACGAAACATTTAGCACTAAAACTTACCAATGTTAGTATCAGACTGGAAATCTTTTAAAGACACAGTGAGAGGTTTGTCTTTTCCCTGCTGATTTTTTCTTTTCTCTTTCTTGTGCACAGCTTTTGATGGAGGAGAAGCACTTTCAACAGTTTCATATTCCTGTAAAGAAAAAAAACACCTTATACATCTGTCTTTGAGAGACTAAATCATAGAACATTATGGTTAAACACTGCCAAAGAGAAAACAAGTTACGCAAAGAAATATTTTGAAACAATATAAAGCATTTTAGTCTCTTGCTTAGTATTTTGAACCCATGTCTATGCAACTCGCCTCTCTAAACAAGTAAACCACACATCCAGGATTGTACACGAAACTACATAAGAAATAATTCTGTTTTCACCACTACTATTACCATAGGCAATATTTTCTTGTTCTGCTATTAACTCAACTGAATCTAGCAAAAAAACTACAGCTGTACATAGGCTCATAAGAAGTGCATTGTTAAGAATACAGTGGTACCTCTGGATATGCACACCTCCAGTTCTGTATCCTTCAGGATGCGAATGCGGCAAACCCGAAAGTATTTTTCCGGGTTTCAACACGCGTGCCTGTGCAGAAGCGATCTACCGCCGTGTGCCAATGTGCAGAAGCGGTCCCTCCAGTTGCGGAAACCTCAGGATCCGACTGAGGCTCCGGAATGGATCCTGTCCGCAACTGGAGGTACCACTGTATTTGTGTTTTAATCATACTTAGAGAAGGGAATACCTTTTTGTGTTCTTCATATTCCAGTTTGCTGAGAAGTAAAGCTTTTTCAAGATCGGCTTCAAACATTTCAGAAGTCAACTGAAGAAACAAGATGGAAAAGTGTACCATGTGGCAGGGTTTTATTCAAACATACACCACCCTCTTAGTATCATATGTCAGTTACTTATCAGTCACTCCCTCCCCAAAAGAGGTACGTCTAGCATCTTTTTAGCATTGTGTTTTAATTGTTGTAACCTACCAGGAACCAAAGGGTGAAGGGGTGGGTAGCAAATGATATTATTTGGCACCTTGACTAGAGAATAAATCTCAATGAACTAAATGTAACTTTTTTCTCAGAACACATGCTCATGATTGCTGAAAGTTATAGCCTGATCATTTGCACGTTTATGCAGAATTAAGTCCTATTGTGTTTAAGAGAGCTTTCTTTCAAACCTGACCCAAATGCCTGCCAATGCTACTGCATACAAAGCAGGTGCAGTGGTTAAAATGAAGAATCACGAACACTTAAAACTTTAAAATAACATATTTGATGAATTACCTGTTCATCTCTTTGTCTCCACTCTTGCCAGTTCTCTTCCTGAGAATCTTTCCTTGCTGAATTATTTAATGCTTGCTCGTGCTGAGACAAAGAAGCTCCATGGGAACTTTTCTGAGGGATTTTCTTAAAAGCGAGATTTCTGAGCTATAAAAACAATGAACATAAATAAATATTTTTATAAAGTATAAAACGCTGTGACAAGCTGAAACCTCAGTGTAGGTTTGCTTTGAGGTGCCTTACATTATTGTGGTGATTTGATTAAGAAGAAACCTTCACATAATGTTGGTGGTCTAAACTGGCTAGAACAATAAACACACGTTAGGTTCCCTGTGGACAAATGGCCAGAGGAACAAGGAAAGATCAGTTGGGCCCAAACTGTAAGTGTAAATATACAATTCAACACATCATTCCAGCATTCTCAAACTGACCCCCTCTACCTTTCCCCTTTCCCTTGTAATTAGTAAGCACAAATGCAGGGTCTCTATCTCTTTTTCATTTATGTATTGCACCTACCACCAGAACTATACTTAATTATTGAATGATATGATACTATGGGAGACTAGTTTTCTCTGAAAATAGGAATAAAAATACGGTATTTTACAATATAAATAATGGTGGGTTGTAGCCAATGGTGGCTTTATGTAAGCTGAAGTGCTTCTCCTAATGAAAAGTTCAAAAGGTAAAGGTAAAGTGAGGTGCCCAATTGCCACAAACCCTTCCCATCAATTCCAGTCCTCTGTGCCATATCCCACTGTTCCACATGGTCCCATAACCTTCAGGGGCAATCAGTGAAAATCAGGTGCCCTGCCTTAAGTGCTTTTGCTAGCGCAGTTGGATATAACCTGACATGAATTCCACAGCAACAGATGCATTACAAATATAATGAATAGCTACAATATAGTAAGATAGGAAGCAAAATTGAGGAAGTCTTCCAAGTTCAAAATAATTCATAGTATGTTCTAGAAGTACTGCTAATTTAATATTTGTTTGAAAACTGAGTAACGCTTAATACTACCCAATAATATTTGTATATAGGCACAAACAGTATTATTTTTTTTTAAACTATCTGAACCATATGCACCAATATATGCTATGAACCTAAACACCTACATTAAAGAAAACAAGCACTCGAACATCTGCCCTACCTTAGGGCAGATTTCTTCAGAAACATCTCCTTCCAAAGTTAAACGTTTTGGATTAGGATGCCATTCTAGTTTTGAAAGAAAAGTGTTTAGGATTCACCTGATCATAAACACCTTCCCACTTCTAACCCCTGCTGGAATCTTCACCACATCTCAAGTATACTTAATTCTTGATCCCTCACTTTTTGACTTTTCCTTTGCATGTATGTGGGCACCTGGCCCAACTGAGTATTGAAACATAACAGTCACACCACCTCATTGGCTTCACTCTGCTGCTGTTCCTTCTTTTTTCTTCTCTTTTCTTTTTTCTTTTCATTTGTGGTTGACTTGCTGCCTGAAGCTTGGGACTTTCCACCATTTCGACTGTTTCTTCCTTTTCCAGATTCTGAATCGGATCCACTGCCACTATCAACTTGCAAAAGAGCAAACCGTGATGCAGTAGTAGGAACCGAACTAATAACTGCAGAGGCCATTTTAACTTTGGAGGCGTCTAGAAGCAAGCCGCTGTTTCAAGAAGCTACCTGGATAAGTAACAGCAATATAAGGATGGGGTGGGGTGGGGGAAGAAAAAAGATCCACCATTTTACTATAGGAGAACTGGTACATTAAATCACTTTTTAAAAAATGGATCACAGAGTTTTATATAGTAACCAAAAGACCTCACAAACAAAACTACCACATTTTTCTGAATCAGGTTTGATAAGATTTTTTTTTCATTTTGCAGAGTTATGTAACCTAGAAATACCATATCCCGTTAAGCTCTAGGTGCATTAATAAATGTGGTGACTGAGAGCATGTCCAAGATTAATAGGCCCAGAAATAGCTGGCCCCTTTTTGGACAACACCTGAATAAGTTGTTCAAGGGACAGGGTAATACTTTTTGCAAGAAAGCAGAAATACTTTTAATGAATGAGGAATTGCAACCCCAAAGTACTTCTTTAATAACTATTTTTAATTGAAATAAATAAATAAATTTTAAAAATTGCCCAGTAGCATCTTAAAGGCCTACTAAGTTTGTTCTGGGTATAAGCTTTCATGTGCATGCACACTTCTTCAGATATTTTTAATTGGTAGTTTTTGTTGAATTTCTTGTAGCAGCCTTGGATGATTAATTTATACTCCTACTTTCTGTGCAAAATATAAAGAATGGTGATAAAAATAAAACATTTTTTTTAACTTAATACTATAGGTTTTTTTTTTAAAAAAAATAGATAACTAAATACTGTTATTCACTCTCTAAACTTTGTGCTTATTAAACACTTCAGATGATAGAAAGGTCACCAATAGGAACTATTACTGACAATGTAGCTGTCATTTTATTCCTATGTAGGATTGCAAAAGGGAAGCTCGTTGATCTTTTGAAAACAGTGGCACACAAGCATAGTCTTCAGAAGATTAACAAGGATTTTCTAAGAAAGTATCATGTACTCTTAAGGATTAAGTTTAGGAGTCTGTGGAACTATGGTTCCCTTCAAAGGAACATGTTTTGAACAAAAAGAGCTATATAATTTCATGGAAGTGTAACTGTGAAAAAGTATCAGATGAAATGTTTATAGTGGATCTTGCTGCACCACTGTTGGAAGCTCCAAGGTTCAAAGACAGAACTAATAGACCTTTTAATCAAGAGGAATAAGCATGAGGCATCTTCCCTGCTTTCTAAAGAATTCAATATGATAAGGGTGTCTCTTCTTCCACAAGCAAGAAGCCCAAATAATACTATCTAACAAGAAACTATGGATCAAAATCTACAATGCTAATATTCCACGTTGATGTTTTCTGAACATGGTCAAGTTTTTTCAAAAGGTACAGAGATCTTCTTAAAACAGACTTTCCATCTTCTGCTTTTAGGCATGTACTTATGAGAATCAAGGTTTTGACAAAATGTTTTAGAAAGCGGATGAAATTGCCTTCTGTGATGCTAAATAGGTTGCAATCTAAATTGCAGTAGCCTGGGAATGTCCCAAACACTGAACAAACACTGCTCTATAAAGTGGATTAAATAACACAATTTCAGAACGATAAATATATGAAAATGAATACGTATGCTTTACGTGTCTGTAAACATGGCAAGACATGCAGTTAAACTATTACTTATAAATTACATATATATATATATATATATATATATATATATATATATATATGCCTAAAAACAGTCCTGCAAAGGTCAGACAACTGCACATTCTTACCACCAGAAACTGGTTCAACAAAACATGCCATTTAACAGCATCATTAACACACTTGCCAGTGCCAATAGCTTTCTGCAGTTTTATCCCATATCAACAGGGGCACGACCCCAACTAAAGCTAAGCCCTTTGAAGTTCTCATGTTTGGGGACCCGTTTTCGAATTCTGCCCCACATAAACGAGTCGACACGGGGTGGAGGATGCCGCTCCTGAAATGCCATATATCCCGCCCAGTTCTGGGTTCTGCCTTCCAGAAAGGGGTGACTGAGAGACACCCCAAGATTAACGGGCCCAGCAGTAAACCCCCCTCCCTCTACTTTTTGGAGAGGACCCTGTAAAAATAAAAAAGGACATGAATGAAAGCTAAGGGGATGACCAGAAATTGTGGGGTGAGCTTCCACCTTTAGCCCCTCTCCCCGCTCGTTCGTTTCAGCAGAAAGTCTCCCCAGAGGGTAGCATGCCGCCCCCGCCCCCCAGATCGAATAATAATAATAATAATAATTTATTATTTGTACCCCGCCCATCTGGCTGGGCATCCCCGGCCACCCTGGGCGGCTTCCAACGAGGATTAAAAATACATAAAAATGTCACACATTAAAAACTTCCCTGAATAATAATAATTGAACCCCCTAATAATAATAATAATAATAATAAAACCCCCTAATAATAATAATAGAACTAATAATAATAATAATAGAACCCATAATAATAATAATAATAATAATAATAGAACCCCTAATAATAATTGAACCCCCCCAAAAGCAAACCGTTGGTGGCCACCCACCGCGGAGGGCGTCTTGCTGAAGCCGGGCAGCAGCCTCCTCTGAGGGGCTGGAAGGAGGCAGGCAAGGCTCCGGGTCCCCCTTCGACGAGGCCCCGTCGAGAGAGAGATGGCGGCCCCGAGGGGTGCGGAGAGCGGGGGGCCACGGAGGAGGCCGCCTCCCGGACGGCGGAGGGGCTGAGAGAAGCTGGCGGCGGTTCGGGAAACGGTTCGGGGCGTCGCGTGAGGGGCGGAAGGAGAGACTCGCTCGCGGAGTTTGTTTATGTCTCGGGCCGCTTCGCTCGAGGGGGGGGGGCGACGCGGAGGGAGGGGAGAAGGGGCGGGGGCGCATGCGCAACAAAGCGGGTTTGTGACGTCTGACGTGGTCGCAGCGGGCGGGGTGACGCCCCCCTCCCTAAACTCCGCAGTCTCCCTCAGGTGCGCTGCCGCCGGCGCCGCTTCCTCTTTGCGTCCCCCCGCAGTTAAGGGCGCTCCGTGGGCGGGGGAAGGCCCCGCCCCCCGGAGTCAAAACGGTTCTGTTCCGTTGCTCTTTGGGGGAAACACGTGGTTGACCTGCTGTCGGCGTTGACTGCGCACTTGTGGTTTTATCATTTTAATATATGCTCTTTAACATTTTTTTTTAAATCAGGGTTAGTGGTGCTCTCCGGAAACAAATACAGTATATATATACTGTGTGTGTGTGTGTGTATCTATACAGTATCTATCTATGTATCTACTTATACCTATACCTCCTGCCAACCTAGCAGTTCGAAAGCACGTCAAAGTGCAAGTAGATAAATAGGTACCGCTCCGGCGAGAAGGTAAACGGCGTTTCCGTGCGCTGCTCTGGTTCGCCAGAAGCTGCTTAGTCATGCTGGCCACATCACCTGGAAGCTGTACGCCGGCTACCTCAGCCAACAATGCGAGATGAGCGCCGCAACCCCAGAGTCGGTCACGACTGGATCTAATGGTCAGGGGTCCCTTTACCTTTTTTATACCTATCTAAAGATAGGTATGGGACGCGGGTGGCGCTGTGGGTAAAAGCCTCAGCGCCTAGGACTTGCCGATCGAAAGGTCGGCGGTTTGAATCCCTGCGGCGGGGTGCGCTCCCGCTGCTCGGTCCCAGCGCCTGCCAACCTAGCAGTTCGAAAGCACCTCCAGGTGCAAGTAGATAAATAGGGACCGCTTACCAGCGGGAAGGTAAACGGCGTTTCCGTGTGCAGCTCTGGCTCGCCAGAGCAGCAATGTCACGCTGGCCACGTGACCCGGAAGTGTCTCCGGACAGCGCTGGCCCCTGGCCTCTTAAGTGAGATGGGCGCACAACCCCAGAGTCTGGCAAGACTGGCCCGTACGGGCAGGGGTACCTTTACCTTTTTAAAGATAGGTATAGATAGGTGAAGACAGGAGTGACTGGCGTACTCTGGTCCATGGGGTCACAAAGAGTCGGACACGACTAAACAACAATAGGTAGGTAGGTAGGTAGGTAGGTAGATAGATACAGTAGTACCTCGGGTTACATGTGCTTCAGGTTACAAACACTTCAGGTTACAGACTCTGCTAACCCAGAAATAGTACCTTGGGTTAAGAACTTTGCTTCAGGATGAGAACAGAAATCGTGCTCTGGCGGCGCGGCGGCAGCGGGAGGCCCCATTAGCTAAAGTGGTGCTTCAGGTTAAGAACAATTTCAGGTTAAGTGCGGTCGTCCGGAACGAATTAAGTACGTAACCAGAGGTACCACTGTACAGATACACACACACACACACACACAGGCTAAATTAAAAAGCAAACTTTATTAGGCCAATAGTGCTGCTTTACATCTCTGAAATCAATTTAGACATGCCTACTTGTGCGCTGCAATGACTTAAGACATTTTCTGAACAGGTGGTGGTGTCCACATTGGTTGCCTAAAGCAGTGAGATGATTAAAACACCTTTAAAGTTACTATCCCTGCTCCTGAGACGGAGAACACCCACCCACGGACACACCTTTCTGTGTAAGTGTCAGAGCCAAGAAAATTAATAATGAACCTTGAAAAGCACATAAGAGGCTTTAAGGAATGGACATCCATGGAAGACCTCAAGCAAGCCATAGTGTCCATGTTGGAAACCCATGCTTTAAAATATGATTATTAATATAGTATATGGGTACATGTTATGAAAGCTAAGACATTTGTGATTTATAGCAATTAGTTGATAATGCTGTTTCAACAGTGGAACCATGCTGAAAGAACCTTTCCTCTCCAGCATCAAGTTAAGGGTTAAAAAGAAAAAAGAAAGCTCCATACATTTACAGCAGCTGTTCACTGTGCTGATTAGCTTTGTGATGTTGTGAGCTGACCAACCCACACAGCCTCGTTTGCTGCACCTTTTTAAAGAAGTTGCATACTGTAGGAACCATTTACTGTACTTCATTTTGTGTTTTATAATGTATTTGGGTTGTATAAGTACATAAAAATTGCAGTGCTAAGAGAGTGAAATATTTGAACTTAAGACCACAACCCTTTGCAAAACTCAAATCACGATTCAACAAAGCAAAAGATAACAAATGCAATTAAAACAATCATTTCAGTCTTGAGAAATTGTAAAATATTTTAGCAGTTTACAAATAAAGCAGTTGGACACACTGGCACAGAGTAGGACGAACTATGTTTTTTAGCATGTTCACAGCCTATCTTAAAACATGATATCCTGATATCCTGACCAGAAAGGTTTCTTCTTAAGAATCACTTCTGGAAGTTAATGATGCCTACAGTGGATAGCAACTGTGTAAGATGTTATCCAGTTTTTTAAAAAAATGCAACCTAAGCAAAAAATAATTAAAAGCAATGGGCTGGATCCAGACTCCTATGGAAAGCAACAATATCCAGAGGAGGTTCCCATTGGAGTAAGGAGGATAGAGGTGGGTTTCATTAATTAATCTCCTACAATCTTGAACAGAGTTGCCTGCCAGAGTGGCAGGGGAGGGAGAAAAGGCCAGAATTGACAACTCTTCTTCCAGCAGAGTGCCGTGTACTCAATATTTTGAAGTGCAAAGATTGATGTGCCCAAATTTGCAAAAATGGCAATTAACTATCCGTAAAGTACATTTGAACATTCACACTCACGACAAATATTTAATGCACAATAGTCTACCCCAAAGATCAGTAGTAAAGGTTTCATCCAGGAGCTGAGAGAGTCCGGAGAGCTTCTCACCCCCGTAATTTCCTCCCTTTTTATGTCTCCCAACCCTGCTCCAGAAGGCTAAAGGATCCTCTGGAACAACATGGAAAGAATGAGAGAGCAGGGGGAATAAGGGAATTTGCCCAAATCACCTTTGACCTCCCACTCATGCAAGCATCTACTGGACCAAAAGTGTCTTTTATTGGCAGAGGGACAGAGTTTGATACAATCCTGTATTTTATTTTTTAATTTTTTTAAGAAACTAGGCACACATTGGCTTAGATTTTAGAGGCTCCATGAAAGGACTACCACGTGGGGTGCTCCAGCCAATGGAAAGGGGGGGAGTTGAGGCAGTTTTGCTAGTTGACCATTCTGTTTCTTTCAAATTTACTGCAGGAGGCTGGGGGACAATATAGGAGAAGTCACCCGTCTTCGGCCAGTGGAAGCCTCTGCTGGATTGGAGTACGATCTGTGCACAAAACACGTCCTGTGCACAGATAATAAACAACTTGGGAACCAATGAGGAAAACAAAAACTTAGAAATGCCCCTGGAGTCATTTTATCTAGAACTAACAATGACCTTATGTACTGAGAAACTGGGGTCAAGGGAATTATCATAGGAAGAGTGAGTATATATGCTGCAAGTCTGCTCCTGGTCCCTTTATCCACAGTAAGTGTTATGTCTATACCAGGTCGATTAGACAAAGCAGTTTTCTAACTTATCATGTACTTCACGCTAAGAGATACACAGCTGTGCCTTCCAAGCAGAAAAACCTTTTATTGCCCTAGTTCACTGACAGCACATCTACATCTATCTCAGTGATACGTGACACAGCAGAGAGTAATTTCCCTGGAGCCGATAAAAATGTTTCTTTTCTATTATGGAAAAAAACTTTCTCCCCACAGAAAGTTTCAAAGTCACATAACAACAGAGTTAGTTATAAGAAAGAGAAATTGATGTTTGAGAGCATATTCATTTAAAATATGAGTTGGGCAAAATAAATTTCCTTGCGAAAACATTAATTTCTTAGAAACATTGTAGTCGTGTTTTGTTTTTAAAGGACATTCACAACCCAAGGCTTTGGTCAGTCACAAGTGCTTTGTCAAACTTCAGCATAAGTATGCCTGGACTGGAAACCAAGTATTGCTGATGTATCTATGAAGACCTTTATTACAATGGGCTGGTTCACACCAGATTTCTTTTTTCCATGTGAGTGCTCCAGGCTGTCACCACCACCATGTTCATATGGACAAATAATGTGTAAAAATAACCAATCATACAGTCAGCAGCATTTAACCTAATGTGATTTCTGCCCCTCACAGCAATACAATAAGACTGTAACTGTGATTGCTTTTATACATTGTTTGTCTTCATAAATATGCACTCAAGAATGATCATGATAACTCATGCAGCTAAAAATGTATTTTGTGAACCAGCCCTAAGATTCTTTGCGGTATAGAAGAATGCATTTATGAAGACATGGAATACAAATCCATCAGTTACTCTAAAGGAGAAATCAGTACAAATAAAATTAATTCTTTAAGGACAAAAAGTCCTTTGGTTTCAACCCCTGATATAATCACACTGCTATTAAGGCCTCAGATTTCTATGGGGCACAATAAATGATCAGCAGTGTGAGACACGCAATGTGAAATAACTCAAATATTGTAGCTGCCTGAAATAAACTGGAAATAAAAGGGAACTGTGTAATTGCTTTCAAAATATTACAAGGATAATTATATATTATAGTCAGATTTTCTAGGCATTTCAATAGAATCAGCAGGAACAGAATTTATACCAACTGCAAGGCCGGAACGCCTTGATGAAAGCTCAGAAGCAGGGATATAGCGCAATTCTTTGCGAGGAAGTTTTACTGGGGTTACTCCTTGAAGCTGTGTCATAGTCTCTCTTGCCTGAGAAGGGCAACACACTTGTGGGTGAGATTTTGCAGGCTGGTGTACTTTTCCTGCTTGCTCTTCGTGACTGCTGGATGTGTTGGGTCCCAGTTCTGCAGCTTCCTCTTCAAATCTGTATGAATTCTGTTGTGCTCCTAAATCACCCCTTGGGGAGTTTATTTCTTTTAATTTCCCTGTTGGTGTGGATGTCCGTCTGAATTCTTCTGACAAGGTAATTACTTCTTCTCGATTCAGTATCCCATCACTGGAACAATTGCCTAAAAATAAATATTTTTTTAAAAATGCAGTTGGCTTAGATGCTTTGAGGGAACTATTATGGTTCGTTCTGTTTTGTAATGTTATGACTCTAACTTGGTTAAGCTGTTTGCTGTTATTATAGTATCCCCTGAGGGTGTTAATAAATAAATGAAAAACACTGCTAGCTAAAAAAATAAAAGAGTAAAATATACTGAGATCCCTAGCTACCTTGCTGGAAAACAGAAGGGCTCGCTGCATTCATGGAAGTGTGGTTTAGCAGGGGCTCCTGCTGGAGGAAATGCTGGGAAATTATTTTTGCCCACTTCCCCTGCAGCCCCCAACACCACCTCTTAAGCTGTTGCAGAAGGCTCCCTCCCAATAGTGGGAAAATCAGGGAGCATACTCCATTTCTGAGTACAAACTTAATGATCCAAGTCTGCAAAAGTTAAAGGGCTAAAATGTTTCTTTATGCATCTGAAAGCTATTAAGAAAATTAAGGAGACCTGAAATCTAAAATATCCTCTATACTGATAATGTTAAAATAAATCCAACTTCATTGTGATTAATAGTTTTGCTACCAAACTGAGTAAGAGTTACATTGCAGCTATGTATGTTTTAGAATTACAATACTTCTAATGTTTACTTTGTGTCAGAGGATGGTGTATTGATTCTGCAACCAGTTCCTTTAATTTCTTCTTTAATTCACGGCTAGTTTTCTTATAGAAGAACAAGTCTCTTTCCAGTTGTTGGACTTTAGTTTCATACGTCTTAAACGTTTCTGCAATACTCTCCCCATCTTCTTCTAGAAAAACAGAACTAAGTTTAGATTCAAACTTCATTATAGCATGAACAGAGTTCCAGATACTGCATCCTATTTGTAATTTGTCTCAAAGTGTAAATGTTAAGTGCTACAATATGTTTAAATGTATAAATCTAGGAATCATGTTTCGTAGAAGTGCAGCAGAAATATAGGTACTGTTCTTACAAATGAAAACAGATTAGCAGTGGAGGGAGGGAAGGAGAGATGGGGGAAAGAAAAATAATTGAAGCTGTAAGGATGAGAGAGAAAAATGATAATCATAATACTAATACTTCAGCTCAAAGGAAGATAATCATTAACAAGTTTGAAATGTGACTTATTTGAGTAGTGGGGTGGTGGTGGTGGAATATTAAGCAAATCTGAACATTTGCATTCTTAAAGATTAGGGATAGGGAACCCAGACAAGTTTACTTTCAATACTTCTGCTTGTTACAATTATGTTTTGCATCTTAAAATAAAATCCAATGCCTGGTGGGCCAGGCATTGTCTGGCTGCCTAAATCTGGGTAGGAATTTGTGGGGATGAGGATAAGATTCTTGGACATTATATCCTTGGATTGCAAGAGAGTGAAGTGATAATGGAATACTTGAAATGAAATTTGTAATTTCATACCACTGTAAAATATACAAATCTTACATGTCATATGAACGTTTCTGATGGAATTACACTTTTAGTAGTGACCAGATATAATTTCAAAATTAGGAACAGTAGAAGAATCCTGTTGGATCAGACTGACATCCTGCTTCCCACGATCATTATTAACCAGATGTTACTTCAAAGTTCTCAAAGCCAAAATACCTTTGCAATGAAGCAATATTAATTGCATCTTTTGCTCATGTTCTTTCTGTTGGAGGGTCAGACGCCTGTCACACTGAAGCATGAGATGCTCAAGTGCCGATTCAAGTTCTCTTACTATGTTCTCTTTTTCCGTTACCCTCATTCCCATTTCTTCTGCCTGAAGTTGCAATCTGCGTTCAGTCTCACGGAGACCGACAACCTAAAAAAAGAAACAGCCTTTCCTTTTTTCAAATCAAAGCTTGCCTGGCCATGGAAATCAGGCAACCACACTTCAAGAAAATAATGAAATATGGAGGTCATATTTGTAACGAGTCAAAGTATGAAATAATATGATGGAAAGCTAATACATTACTGTACATCTTTCACCATTTATATAGTCTCACTAATAAGATATTCTGAGTCCCATACTGTACTTGAGTTGAAAGTCAATTGAGTCATCCAATCGAAATGTCCCAGGAAACATATATAATTTATTAACTCCATCATAGATTCCACAACTGTCAAACTTCCAAAAAGAAAAACAAACAGAAACAAAACATACTGGGCTTTATCTATGGCTATGCTACATGTATTTATCAAGAGGACAATATACAGTTAGTGATTCTCAGAGTGGACCTGGTTAAGTTAATAGATTTAAATGTGTGCACTCTGAGTAGGGACGCGGGTGGCACTGTGGTCTAAACCACTGAGCCTAGGGCTTGCCGATCAGAAGGTCAGCAGTTTGAATCCCCGCGACGGGGTGAGCTTACCGTTGCTCGGTCCCAGTTCCTGCCAACCTAGCAGTTCGAAAGCACGTCAAAGTGCAAGTAGATAAATAGGTACCTTCTGGCGGGAAGGTAAACGGTGTTTCCGTGTGCTGCTCTGGTTTCGCCAGAAGCGGCTTAGTCATGCTGGCCACATGACCTGGAAAAACTGTCTGTGGACAAATGCTGGCTCCCTCAGCCAGTAAAGCAAGATGAGTGCCACAACCCCAGAGTCGTTCGCAACTGGACTTAACTATTGGGGGTCCTTTACCTTTACCTTACTCTGAGTACAGTGGTGCCTCGCAAGACTCAATTATCGCCCGGGACAGCGGAGGACTTCTCCGCTGTCCGGGGCGATTTAAAAGCCCCTGGGAAGGCAGGCAGGGGGGACAAAGACTTTTGCCCCCCGCCTGCCTTCAGAAGAGGTCCAGGACAGGCTTCGCGGACCTCTCCGCAAGCAGCGGGAGCGCTCCTTGCGGAGAGTTGCCAGCGCGCCCGGCTTTGCGGCCCCGCCGCCCGGCTTCGGGACATCGTTCCGATGCCGGGCGGCGGGGGGAGGCTTTCCCGCCCCGAAGCCAGGCGGCGGGGGGAGGCGTTCCCGCCCCGAAGCCGGGCGGCGGGGGGAGGCTTTCCCACCCCGAAGCTGGGCGGCGGGGGGAGGCTTTCCCGCCCCGAAGCCGGGCGGCGGGGGAGGCTTTCCCGCCCCGAAGCCGGGAGGCGGGGGGAGGCGTTCCCGCCTCGCCGCCCGGCATCGGGGCATCGTTCCGATGCCGGGCGGCGGAGGATTTCCCGCCCCGCCGCCCGGCATCGGGGCATCCTTCCGAAGCCCGGCGGCGGGAGGAGGTGTCCCCGCCCCGCTGCCAGGCTTCGGAGGAGGTCCGAGGACAGCGGGAAAGACGCGCTGCGCTTCCCCACTGTCCCGGAGATTTCCCTATGGGCTGTCGTCTTGCGAAGCAAGCCCAAAGGGAAATTCGTCTTGCGACGCGCCTCCAAAACGGAAAACCCTTTCGTCTAGCGGGTTTTTCGTCTTGCGAGGCGTTCGTCTTGCGGGGCACCACTGTATTACACAATGCATATCACTCATAGTTTGCAAGGTAATCTTATCTTTCTTCTCTCAAAGGCTACATTGCCTCAGAGATAATCTGTTAGGGGCCACAGCCGGTAGTGGTTAGGGCCAGAGTTCACGGTCGCATTTCTTTTTTCTGACATCCCTATTTCTCACCCTTGCTCACAGTGGGCTGCCGGGACAGGGCAACATCATTCTTGCCTGAGCTTTTACCTGATCGCTTGCAGAGGTCTTCCCCTCTTTCCCCTTCCACCCTCAATTGCTTTCTCACTACCACACTTTTCTTCTTCTGGGTTCCTACCACCAGCCCATGAAAAGAGAACAAGGGCTTCATGTCCCTACCCATGCTTCAGAATATACAGTGTGTATGAAATACACCCTGTTCAGAATTAAATATCTTCACAACCATCACTAATTAGCAAAAGAAAGTTCTCCATGAAGCCATTTTATGCCAGCAGAAAAAATGTTCAGAATTTGCTCTGTTATAAATTGTTCAAACAACAAACCTTATTAAAATACTTTAAAAGAATTGCTCTCAGCTCTGTAGCAGACAAGGAAACCAACTTTCCCATCACATTGGCCTCACTCTGTGTGAGGATTTGAGAGGAGGCTCTGATGGAGTCCTGATGATTCTGGATACTTTCATTCTTGTAAGCGATGGCAGCTTCTAAGGTTTCAATCCCTTCTTCAAGCTGAAATAAAACATGTTCCTCCTGGCAAGAGAGCAGAGATTATCAAATCATTACGGTTCACAGCAGAAGGCTATTGGAAAAGTTTTGAAATATTATTAAAATCTGTCAATGTTCAAAATACATTGCAAACAACATGCATATGACCATGTTTTCTAAATGGCATATAGAAGATTTTGCTAATTTTTTAAAAGCAAAAAACATTGTCTTTTACATGGAAAAATACAGTATATAGTTTAAATTAAGCTGTGTAAAGGAATCCCCAGTTCTTTGGCTCAGTTTAAAATTTTTACTTAGGATTCTGGGTGCAGGCTGTTGCAGACTAATCCATTAATTAGTCCATTTTGCCACATGTGTGAGTGCCCCATGCAAGATTGTGTCCAGATCACAATGACTGCGCTGAAATCCACAGAGTAGCTGCATTGTCTTCCAGCATGCACACCCTCTAATGCTAGGGAAATATGCCCCTGCACCCTGATTGGCTAAAGGAAAATATAACCTTCTATATCCAGATCTTTTTGACCCGGATCTAGTGGCCTTCAATCAGATGAAGGATCATGTATTGCAACAGCCACATGTGCCTGAAGCAGCTTGCTTTAATGGCTGTGATTAGGGTGAGGCAAGCTACCGGTAGCTTTGTTATTTTGCTCTGTACTTTAATTCCCAAAAGTGTGTTTACATGGTGAGCCTTCCTTAAGTGCCTTTTATTGGTAAAGTGTTCTTATTCTGTTGTTTGTAACCTCAATAAAATATTTCATTTACTCTTCGTGTGGCTTTTTAAGGTAAGCCTGGCTCTGAATCTGGTATATGGCTGCTTGGTCATACGCTACTGGACTTGGGGCTCAAAAGACAGTGGCCAGACTGTTGGGATTCACAAAGACAAGAGCCAAAAGAACCCAGAAACAACTTGGGCTTCCCCTGCCTCTACGTTTGGGGACTTTAGAGGTGGTGACAATACTATTTGATAGGGTTGCTTTCCCCTGGGATATTTTGCAATATAATGAAAAATCCTTCACATGATTGTCAGCATGAAATAAGATTTCTCGTACTGCCAACCTGTGGTCAAAAGCCCCAAATTATTTTCATGTAGGATAATCAGCCCAGAGATACAAGTGGTAATAGCATCTATTCCTCATGTAGGTTCACTTCAATGTCAGACTTCTAAAATTGTGCTTTTAAAGTACATCCTGGTGCTCTGAATGCTTCCTGAGAATTAAGTCTCATTGAGTTGAATGACCTTACTACAATGTATGTATGCACTGAATTCAGTGTTATTTAGATATGTATCCTCACAATTATTTTTTAAACTGTGTTTTGAAAAACTCTGGGATTCATTTCTGTTTTAGCATTTCCAAACACTAGCTCTTTAACTACCACTAATATAAGAGAGTCATTCCGATTGGTTGATAATTGTGCTTAACTGAATGGAAAAGTTTACTTACTTCTGGTGACAACACTCGGCCATTCTTCAGTTTCTCATCCACACTATTCCTTCTGTTCAACAGCTGATCCCTTTCCTTTTGTAGAGCCTGGATCTCTCCCATAATCTTTTCTTGCTCATCAGTGCTACTGCTCTGAAGCTGCATATTTTTGTCACACAACTCCTGATTCAGCATACTCAGACGAGTCGATAATCTTAAGCTGTCTTTATTGAGGGCCTATAAAGCCACAAGTGAAAACAAAATCTATTTTAGGATAACCCCTCCCCGAAATAGAACATAAAAGCCACTTTATTAGAGAGTGTTTTATTACAAAACAATACAATGAATATGGTATATATCATGCCTATGGAAACTCTGCACCTGCAGAAGTTCTAGCAACTAACACACAAAGCCTTCCAAAGTTCACTGACAGTATAGGGTTGGATCCAGAGCTAATTGAATGTAACAGAGCTAATTGAATGTAACAGAGCAGAGGCAACTTCCAAGCAGTCTTAGGCTGCATGCATGGCGCCTTTGGGGGAAAGATACATAAACTGATGGAGGGGAAGTGGCCTCTTGTTGCTGCAACTGCTCCATAGAGTGGAGACCTGGGAATAGCTGCCTACATGCAAGACTGGTGCGTGTGAGTCGTAGAAATGACTGTAAGTGGTCAGCTTTGACAACAAAGAGTTAGCTATCTGCCATGTGCATTTGTTTTGCTGGGGAGCGTCCATGGCACCTCTTCAATTAGACAGCAGGAAGTATTATTACAAAAATAAGGCACCTGGCTGGATCTCAGTTTTTTAATTTCCAAATGGCTCTTCTCTTGTGTCAGCACTTCTTTCTTGGAAATGATAGCTTCTCGTCTCTTTAAATCTTCCTCCAAATTTTTTAACTCTTGCCGCTGATGCAAAACTTTCTCTAGCTCTTCATCCAGCCATTTCTTCTTCTCTTCTAATTTCTTTATCAAGGCAAGGAAGAAAACAGAGGAATCTTGTATATGTTCATAAATATATTATCAGATACATGGTCTTCAACAAAGTCACTTTCCCCACATTAAAAAAAACATAGCACAATCTCAGATTTCTTGGACAAGACCTAATATTGACATGTCTAGAAGGGAAGAAACTAAGACCAGACAGTTGTTCGGTTTCAGTTGACTAAGTACTGAACTGCCATCTAGATATTTAATTTAATGAAATAAGCTGATAATCAATCAACTCTACACATTGGAAAACCTCAGTAAAAGGACAGTTTCATATGAAACAGACCAATTACAGACCAATTACAAAAAAACCCAAAACACTCAGTTGGATCCAGACTTACAATAGGGACATTATGACCGTATGGAGTCTCTTTCTAGAGGGTCATTACATGCCAAATCACCTGATTTTAATACTCAACTGTGATGGGATAATGAGCTGCTTGTGCGTAAAAGCTTGATCCCTCTGGGGTTTGGCTGGTCAACCCAACCCAGGCACTAACGGAGTCCCCAAAGCATGACTCCGTCAGTCGCTGGTAGAATCTGACAGTGGGCGTCTACGGAATTTACTCCAACATAAAAGCCGTTTGACGGACATGCGCCTTCGTGACTCTCTGCGTGACAGTTTCCGGCGAAGGGTGGGAGTTGCTAACGGGGGTCTTGTTACCTCTGCACTATTCTCACTAGAAGTATCCCAGAGCCTCCCCTCCGATTCCCCTTCCGCTGGAACTCCTGCTCTCCCCCTGCTGGTTCCTTCTTCTGCTGTAGAGTCTCTCCTATTCTCCTGGAGCCTTTCCCCCACCTCTCTCTCCGATGGCAGTTCCCTGACATCCACCTCCCCCCCAGGGCCCCCTTCACCCCCCGCCTCCTCTCCCACTGGCGGTGAGGGCGGAAAGCCCCTGAAGGAACTCTCCTCGTCGTCCGAGGATTCAAACACTTCTAGCCATGGCGTACCGTCTCTCTCCCCGTCTTCCTCTTCTTCGTTGGAGTCGGCTTCCTCACCCACCCCTGACTCTGGGAACCCTTCAAACTCTCCTTCCTCATCGGTGGTCCCAAAGTGTTCCCTTCTAAATCGTGCCACGGGTTGCGGTTTTTTTGGGAAACGCCGATGAAATGTTTCTATTAAAACCTCGTCGTTGACTACCTCCGCGGGTACCCAAGTGTTTTCCGACTCTACTTCCCCCTCCCATTCTACCAGATATTCCACCTGATTCCCCTTCCACCTGGAATCAATGATTCCTGCCACGTTCATGTCGCGTTCTCTCTCTTCTATCACGGGCGTTTGGGTGCCCTCTCTCTCACGCTCCCCCCACTCACGTCCCTCTCGGTACGGCGACAGTAATGACCTGTGAAATACTGGGTGCAATTTCATGTGCCTGGGCAGTCTGAGTTTGAATGCTACTGGGTTGATCTGCTGTATGACCTCAAAGGGTCCCAATCTTTTGGGTCTCAGTTTCTTACACCCTCCCTTGAACGGTAGTCCCTGGGTGGATAGCCACACCCGGTCTCCCACCCTTATAGTTTCACCTTCCCTCCTATTTCTGTCTGCTTGTTTTTTATATTCTTCCTTGGCTCTCTCTAAGTTAAGTTGAAGCTGACGGTGGATCGCTTCCATCTCTTCAACAAAATGTTCCGCCGCCGGCACCCTCCACCTCTCCCCTCCTTCTCCTGGAAATGCCCTGGGATGACACCCATAATTTGCCAGAAAGGGACTCATCCCTGTGGACACGTTCTCCGCGTTGTTGTAGGCAAATTCGGCCAGAGGTAACTTATCTACCCAATCATTTTCTCGGTCCTTTACATAAAACCTCAGGTATTGTTGTAAAATCCCGTTTGCCCTTTCCGCTTGCCCATTTGTTTCTGGGTGCCGGGCAGTGGAGAAATTGATTTCCACGTGCAGTAAGCTCATAAGCTTCCTCCAGAACCTGGAAGTAAACTGTTTCCCTCTGTCGCTGACCACCCTCAAGGGGGCGCCATGCAACCTGAAAATATGCTCTACGAACAACTTGGCGGTTTCCTCCGCTGTGACCGCATGTGAACAGGCTATAAAATGACACATCTTAGTTAATAGATCTACCACCACCATGACCGCCGTCTTGCCCTTGGATTTTGGCAGATCCGTCATAAAATCTATGGAGACTGCCTCCCATGGCCTTTCTGGTGTGGGTAAGGGTTGTAAGAGCCCCGCTGGCGCCGCCCTCTCCCCTTTCGCTCGCTGGCACCTGTCGCAACCCCTGACATATTTCCGTACGTCCTCCCTCACCTTGGGCCACCAAAACTCCCTGGTAACCAACCACATGGTTTTGTGCTGTCCAAAATGCCCCGCTGTGGGGTTATCATGCAACTGCTTGAGTACTCTGCCCCTCAGTTCCCCATCGGGTATGTACAGTGCCCCTTTGTAATACAGCGCCCCGTTCTTTTCTTCAAACCCCCCTGTGTTCTCCTCTGTCCTCCTGAGTTCTCTGAGTTTCTCTTGGGCGTATTCGTCGTTCTCCGTACCCTCTAACAGTTCTCTCTGCCCCACCAATGCCGCCCCACACACCCAGCGGTCTTCAGGGATTACATGCCTTGCCTCAGGCGCGCCCTCCCCCTCTAAGTACTGAGGTTTCCTGGAAAGAGCGTCTGCCCTTACGTTCTCGGAGCCTGGCACGTAACGAATCTCAAAGTTGAATTTGGAGAACTCCTGGGCCCATCTCACTTGTCTCTGGTTCAGCACTCGGGCTGTTCTCCAGTACTCCAGATTTTTGTGGTCAGTCCGGACTTGAACCTTGTGCTGCGCCCCAATCAGCAAGTGCCGCCATCTCCGGAATGCTTCATGAATGGCGAGCAGTTCTCGGTCGTATACTGTGTAGTTCCTCTCGGATTTGTTCAACTTCCGCGAGAAGAATGCACACGGTCTCCATTCAGACGTATCTTTTCCCGGCTGGAGAAGCACGGCTCCCACCGCTCGGTCTGACGCGTCAGTCTCTACTCTCATTGGTTGCTGTAGATCCACGTGCAAAAGTTCCAGTACTGCTTGAACCTTGCTGGGATCCATGGCCAACCCCTTGTCAGACAACCGGTACCCCAGGAATTCCACCTCCCTGGTATGAAACTGGCACTTCTCCAGTTTCACCCACAGCCGATTTTCTCGCAGTTTGCTCAGTACTTCTCTAACATCTTGCACATGCTGCTCCTCATTCTCTGAGTACACCAGGACGTCATCTAAGAACGCTACGCAGTTCTTGTAGAGCAATGGCCCCAGGACGTGATTCATGAATGATTGAAAGCAGGCCGAACCTGCTTGTAATCCGAAAGGCATAACTAAGTACTCAAAAGCCCCCAAGGGGGTGAACATAGTGGTCTTCCACTCATCCCCCTTTCTCACACGTATCAAGTTATATGCCCCCCTAAGGTCCAGCTTGGTAAAAATTTTCCCTTTTCTCACCCGTGTCAGAATATCATCAATTCTAGGCATAGGGAAAGTCACTGGTTCTGACATAGCATTTAGGGCCCTGAAATCACACACCAGCCTGGGTTTACCCGTATTCTTTTTGTTCACAAAGAACACTGGGCTGCCCCCCACCGCTCGTGACTCTCTGATGAAACCTCGTTTGAGGTTCTTGTCAATGAACTCCCTTAACTCCTGCATCTCACTGTCTGACATTGCATACAGCTTGCCCACTGGCAATTGTGCTCCTGGGAGTAAGGTAATTTGACAGTCAAAGGGTCTGTGCGGGGGCAGTTTATCTGCTTCCTTTTCGCTAAAGACGTCAATCAAATCAGCGTATTGTGGTGGCACCTTCCCCTTGTCCGTCACTTCCATCCCTGCTAGAGTGGCCCTGGCCCCTGCCTGACCCTCTCACTCCTTGCAGTGTTCTAGGCAATGTGCTGATCCAAAGGAAACCACTCTCTGATGCCAGCCTACTAGCGGATCGTGTAGTGCCAGCCAGCTCATTCCCAAAATAATGGGAGCTCCTCCCAAGGTGGCTACGTTAAACGCTATCAGTTCTGTGTGTCTTGCCACCCTCATAATCATTGGTACAGTCTGTTGGCTCACTTCTCCTCCCAACAGTTCCCTCCCATCAATCGTGGTCACCTGCAAAGGCTTACTTAATGGGATAGTCTGTATCTGGTGTTCAGCTGCAAACTCCTTACTCATGAAATTACAGGAGCTGCCTGAATCCAATAGCACTTTTATCTTTAGTGGGTGTCCGTTTGACAGTTCCAGCAACACCTCTATCACAAGCGCTGGTCTTGGAGGTTCCGGCGTGGGCACATTCACTACTCCCTGGCCTGGCTGCTGTGCCCTGATGTTGGCAGCCAGGCGTTGGCTTTTACTTGCTCCTCGGTTTCTCCTTCCTCCTTCCCCCCAACAGTTCCCGCCATCCCTTGCCATTCCTTCCTTTGCGGACAGACTCTGGCAAAGTGCCCTGTCTGTTGGCAGAGATAACATCTCTTGGCACTCTTTCCCTCCTTCTTCCGCCCTTCACTGGTGTTTGAAACTGCGTGCGCACACGCTGTTCCAAGTTCCATCGGCTCTGCTGGCGGGAAAGACTGCTCCGGAATCTCTGGAATGCGGAAGTCCTTCCAACGTTCCCCTTTTCCTTCCCGCTTTTCCAAAGCTCTTGCTTCTTGGCGCGCTCCTATGGACAGAGCAGATTTAGTCAGCTGATCCATAGACTCCGCCCTGGGCGCCCGGGAAAGTTCATCTTTCACTGCCGGAGAGAGCCCTTCTTCAAACATCATTTGAATAGGTTCACTTGCCAGATCCCACCCCAGTCTATGAATCAGCATAGTGAACTCAGTCCAGTACTCACGTACAGATCGGCTCCCCTGTTTGCACGCCATCAACTGCCTGCGCACCACCCCCTGCTCAATCTCGCTGGAAAACATCAGGTCCATGGCACGAAAAAACTTCCTCGTGTCCTTTAAGATTTCATTATTGGCTGCCATCAGGGGTCGAACCCAGTCCTTCGCCCCTCCCTCTAGATGGCTAATCACGTACGCCACTCTAGAGTTCTCATCGGGGAAGTCATCAAACAGTAGATTGAGAGCATATTGCATCTCCATTCTAAAGGCTTGATAGTTCCTGGGATCCCCCCCAAATTTCTGCACCAATCCAGGCACCTTTCTGGCAAGTGGGGCGGTTTTCCCCTTATCCGCATCTTGAGCCCTCCTCTCCTCGAGCCTCGCCGTTTGCAGCGCGAGCTGGACATCCAACGCCCTGTACCTTTCTTCCAGGCTTGGACCTGCTCCAGCTCCAACTCCTGCTCCTCCGGTTTCGGCTGGTTCGCTCATGATGCCCTCTGCTTGCACAAGCTGCTTTCAAAGACTGTCAGATTGCTGTGATGGGATAATGAGCTGCTTGTGCGTAAAAGCTTGATCCCTCTGGGCTTTGGCTGGTCAACCAAACCCAGGCACTAACGGAGTCCCCAAAGCATGACTCCGTCAGTCGCTGGTAGAATCTGACAGTGGGCGTCTACGGAATTTACTCCAACATAAAAGCTGTTTGACGGACATGCGCCTTCGTGACTTTCTGCGTGACAGTTTCCGGCGAAGGGTGGGAGTTGCTAACGGGGGTCTTGTTACCTCTGCACTATTCTCACTAGAAGTATCCCAGAGCCTCCCCTCCGATTCCCCTTCCGCTGGAACTCCTGCTCTCCCCCTGCTGGTTCCTCCTTCTGCTGTAGAGTCTCTCCTATTCTCCTGGAGCCTTTCCCCCACCTCTCTCTCCGATGGCAGTTCCCTGACATCAACCATGCTCTCATGACTCACATTTTCTTCAAAAAAATTTATCTGTAGATACTTATCAGATAACCTCAAATAAATTGGGCACAGAATTTTTAGAAAATTTCGATTTTTGCACGATTTAGGCTAATGCAATTTCTGCGCCAGTTTAGAAAAAAAAATCCTGTTTCACTTATTTTTCAACCGATAGGGCTTATTTTGGTATCAAAATAAAGCTAGTTGACTTTTTCAAAATAAGGTATACAAATGGTATTAAGTGCCACAGAAAAGGGTCACCGACCATTCAAAGTGCATATTTGTAATTTTATTCCCGGTAGGTTTGATAAGCCATAGTGCGCAAAAAACTAACATGTGTATCATACTTTTGTTGTAGAACAAAAGTACATGGCTAACCATGTACCTGTTATGTTTTAAAAATAAGGAGGGTGTTTTTTGTGGTTATAAAATAAATAGATTTTGAAGTATTTTTTTTTACATTTTTTTTTACTTTTTTTGGATAGGTTTAAGGGCTCTTTGGGCCTGAAATAACTCACACATTTGTGAGAATAGTTAAAATTGTACCTTCTTATGTTACAATGTCATCTGAAGTTATTTTAAAAATTAAGTTTTATTGATTATTTAATAAAAACGAAATACCTCTCAGAGCCCTTGTTCATTTTTGTATGTAAAACACTTCTGCAATGATATGGTCAAAGCTATTTTGTTTCCCATACAGTGGTACCTCGGGTTAAGAACTTAATTCGTTCTGGAGGTCCATTCGTAACCTGAAACCGTTCTTAACCTGAAGCACCACTTTAGCTGCCACGCTGCCAGAGCATGATTTCTGTTCTCATCCTGAAGCAAAGTTCTTAACCCGAGGTACTATTTCTGGGTTAGCAGAGTCTGTAACCCGAAGTGTATGTAACCCGAGGTACCACTGTACATGTAATATGGTCAATGATGCTGTTTTGACCACTATATGCAATATGACCTTTCTGAATCAGCAAGAAAAAAATGTATTCATTTATTTTTGTACTTTAAAAATGTCTAACAAGTTTCTTATGAATGAAACCAAAGGATTTAGGCAATAAGTGTCAGACTCGAGGCGTGGAATGACCCTAGAGCAGCAGGAGTGGCAACCGTAAAAGGCACCCTATACTATATCCCACCCTTTTCTGTTGAAAAGGTATATATGGATGGCTCTGTGTTAACAGAGGAGGGGAGCATAAAACATTGATGCAGATTACTTTGTAAACATGCCCACCTGTACGTCCACACAGCACAAACAGCAACTTTTGTGTTAAACAACATTATTGTCAGAAGGAATGCACCTTTGCAAAATGTTATATATAAAAGCGCTCTGCAAAAAAAGAATCCTGCATATTTCAAGCCCTACGTGTCAACATAGTCTCCATCTGTGTGGCTTGCAGGGTAGTGTACATGTTAAGAATTGCATCTCAAGCTTTTTAGTAATTGCTTAATCAACCAGAGGGTTTTTAATGGTACAGTTAAAAATTGGTTGATTAAGCACGCCAAATAACTGAAACACTGTATTATCTTGCTGTTGTTGTTTTCAATTAGAGAAGCATTTTTTCCTTGTGAATTTCTATTTTAAAAAATTAAGTTAACAAGTTGCAGCCCTTGAGCTTTACAGTAGATCCTAGTAAAGGAAGATGCTTCTGCCTCAAAAATCAGTCAGTAGCATTTCAACTTGCCAACTTTACAAAATATTGCATACCTGCAGTTGCTGAGTGGTTTCAGATGAGTTTTTTCTCCTAAATTCAGCAATTTCTTCATCTTTTAGTTTTAGAATCTTTTCCTGCTGCTCTGTCTTTTGTTGGAGCTCCTATAAGTAAAGAAAGAATCCTTTTTACACATTAGCTCAGTTTTTGAAAGGAAAACTAAAGTTTAGTTATTATTCTATATATATATTTATTAAATTTATATCCTGCTTTTCCTCTCATAGGAGCCCAGGCCGGAAATCAGACAAGCAATAAAATAATTAAAATATCCAAAAACAATTCCAGTACAGATGCAGCTTTGGAAAGAAAAAGGCTGGTTTAAAGAGGAAGGTCTTTAGTGTGTGCTGAAAAGATAACAGAGACGGTACCTGTTTAATATTCAACAGAACACTAAAGGTCAAAATCCAATATTGTGTGGAACGGACCTCCTAATAAGATGGTATTTGCAGGAAACCCTCTCCTGCAGAGTGCAGTGGTTGACTGGGCATATAAAGAACGGGACTACTCTTTAGATATCCTGGTCCCAAGCTGTACAGGACCTTCTACACCAGAACCAGCCCCTTGAATCTAGCCTGGTAGTTAATGTCTGTTATTTTAGTAACAGAAAGTATTTGTTACAGCACTGGGAGTTCTAACATATGAGTCTTAAAACAAACTGATGGGTTACAAGTATTTCAAAATATAAATATCAGGAAAAGACGTGTATGTATCACTTCAGAATCCTCAGAGTTCTTTTTCGAGGTGCTTCGCCAGACGAATTTCCCTATGGGCTTCCTTCGCAAGACGAAAGCCCATAGGGAAATCTCCGGGGACAGCGGGGAAGTGCAGCGCATCTTCCCCACTGCCCTCGGACCTCCTCCGAAGGCTGGCGGTGGGGCGGAGAGCCCTTCTCCCCGCGCCAGCCTTCGGAAGGCTGCTCCGAAGGCTGGCGGTGGGGCGGAGAGACCTCCTCCCACTGCCAGGCTTCGGAAGGCTGCTCCGAAGGCTTGTGGTGGGGCGGAGAGCCCTTCTCTCCGCGCCAGCCTTCGGATGGCTTTTCTGAAGGCTGGCGGTGGACCGCCAGCCTTCAGAACAGGCCCGGGGGCAGAGGAGAAGCGCAACGCGCCTTCCCCTCTGTTCCCGGACCTGTCCTGAAGACTTGCGGTGGGAGGAGGGTTTTCCTTCCCATCGCCAACATTCAGAATGCTGTTCTGAATTTTGGCGGTGGGGAGGAAAGCCCTTCTCACTGCAAGCCCCGCAAGCTCCGGGAACAGAGGAGAAGCGCAGCGCGCCTTCCCCTCTGTTCCTGGACCTGTCCTGAAGGCTTGCGTTGGGGAGAAAAGCCCTTCTCCGCACCACCAGCCCGGCAAGCGGTTTCCATAGGAACGCATTAATTGATTTTCAATGCATTCCTATGGGAAACCGTGCTTCGCAAGACAAAAAACTCGCAAGAAGAAAAAACTCGCGGAACGAATTCATTTCGTCTTGCGAGGTACCACTGTACTTCATACTCAGGGCGGGTGGGTGGTGATCCTGAGAGACAACAATTTGCCTAGGTTTCCTAGTGCATTCAGAGCCGGTGTGAAATTTGAACCAGGGATTACCTGGTTTACAAATGACACAAAAATCGTCTTAGTACTTTGGAAAAGTGCCAAAGATATGTCTCACAGAAGGCTATGAAACCAGTATTACAGTTTTATGAGGACATACAGAAATGAAATATCTTGCCTTTATCTGCAGTTGGCCCTGCTGAATTTCTGCCTCCAAGCTTTTCTTTTTTTCACTCTCCTCTTGCAATCTTTTCTGAAGCTGGGCTTGTTGATTTTTCATGTGACTGACATTCTGCTCCAGTTCAGTTACACGTTTCTCATTCTGGGTGGACAGCGATGCCAGTTTCTTGGTGTCTTGCTGTTTTCTTTGCAAGTCCTAATGCAACATAGCCAGTTTAGTCCATATTGCTATACTGTATTGTACTATTATTGTGTTGTTTATAATTGTAAAGTGGACCACTTTAATATGATTACCTATGTGGCTTTTGTTAAGCTTCCTTGCAGAGTTGTTGTTTTTTAAGTAGAAAGGCAAGCTGTACAAAATACTTTAAAGAAAAACAGGTAGGCAGAACATAAACCAAGTCTTGCATGGGGTGGGGAGTAATGGGTACTGTGATGTATAAATATCATCAACGAAGGCGATGGGTATTTGCCTAGAAGCAGAATTTATTAACACTGCATATTCAAAAAAGTAGTTCATTGCCTGGGAAATCACTTGTGAATAGTTAAATTTGCATTGCTGGTTTTATATGGCACATACACCTGGGCTATACAAGAAATTACCTGGCTAATAAAACAAAATGCAGAATAGATGGAAATGTGCTGCAAGTCTGAAAGAGAATTGTGGGTGGTACCAATACAGGAAGTGGTATAAATAGATGCTACCTAGTAATTCCAAACCAATGACTTCCTGATCAATGGCTCTGTTTCTAAGCCACCATGCTCTACAAACCCTAAACTATTTATTTGTTTGAGAGAATACTATCATTAAGTTGATACAATGGAATACATAAGATCCTACGTTATCTTGCCATGTAAGGAAATCCCAACTACACATACCTGTACTTTTAGCTTTGCTGTATCCATCTTCTTTCTGAATTCTTTTTGTAACCTGGCTTTTTCAGCAATGTCTCGTAGTTCCTTGTTCTCTAGCTCCTGCAGTTGCTTTTGTGTTTCAGCTAAATCCATTTTGGCCTGCTCTGCTTCGTGCTCAAGTTGTGTTACTTTCAGTGAATACTGCTTACTTACAGATTGGGCATCATTACCTTAAACATCCACAAATTAAAAGCAAAGGCATCATTTGTAACTTTTGACAATGTAGCAGCTCACTGCTCAAAAGGAACTTCTTCCCCTTTTTTAAAAAACCCACAAACCTATTAATCTTTCTCTCTCTCTGTATACACATATATATGAACCACCCTTTCCTCCAAGTTGTGTGGTGTCCTCCCCACCTACCACTTTATTAGACTGAAATGGACTTACTAACCCACGGACATGGGGCGAGGAGAGGAAGTTCTGTTGCATAAGTGGAACTCCTTGTGCATATGGATGATTTCCTTGAATAGAGTGCCAAGTTATCAATTCTGTGTTTTGGGACGCTTTGGGACGTTTTGGCTCCCAAATACCAAAAACTTGGAAGTGAGTGTTCTGGTTTTTGAACTTTTTTGGAAGCCAAACATCCACTGTGGCTTCTGCTTAAGTGCAAGAAGCTCCTGCAACCAATCAGAAGTCTTGGTTGTCGAACATTTCAAAAGCTGAACGGGCTTCCGGAATGGATTACATTCGACAACCAAGGTTTGACTGTAACAGTAATTAAGGTATCATTTTTGACATGTTTCCAGTTTTATAAAATTCAGCTTTCAAAAGCCAGTTACCTGTTTTCACCAGCTCTTTAATAAGTTCTTCCTTCATTCTGATATTAAGGGCCAGTTCACTCATTTTTTGCTTAGCAGCAATAAGCTTTAGTTCTGAGTTCTTCAATTTCTGCCTATTCAGTATTTGACTTTTCTGAATACATTCAATATCAGCACCTCGGAAAAAAAGAATCATCTTTTAAAGAATGTACAGCTCATTTCAGAGCTTAAAGAGATTTTTAGCTACAAATCTGCTTTAGCACCCATGGAGCAAAATAGATTACACATTTAGGAAGTAAAATTTATTTATATTTTTGAACAAGAGAGGAGACTCAGACACCACCCACTTGTCAAAGTCGTCTACAGAGGGTGAACCAACTCAGAATCCAGTCCTCCTGCCACATCCACTTCCCCACACCTGGTACAGACCTTGGTTAACAATTTGTGCCACACTGGTTAATATGTTTGTGGTAGTATGTTGTGCTAGAACATGGTAAAAGGCACATCCAATGCCACTTGCATTTGAACATGAGCAATCAATGTTGTGAAGTAGATACTGCAATCCTTAAATGAAGGGTGGTATAGAAATTTACCCCTTCGTGGATCACTGCCTTGTTGTGGCGAAGGGGCTTGAATAACTCAGAGAAGCTATGAGCTATGCCGTGCAGGGCCACCCAAGACGGACAGGTCATAGCCAAGAGTTTAGACTAAATGTGATCCACCTGGAGAAGGAACTGGCAAACCACTCCAGTATTTTGCCAAGAAAACTCCATGGACATACATAAAAAAGGAGCTTTGAGAAGAAAGTGAGAGTTTCCAAGTCATGCTCTGGTTCATGGGGTCACGGAGAGTCGAACACGACTAAACAACAATAGAAATTTAATAAATAATAATATGGTGGCAACTTCTATTCCTTTTTATGTATTTTTTGCTTTGTTTTGTAAAGATTACAATAGGTTAGCACCCTAGGGCAAATTTCAACACTCCCAAATTAATCTTACAGATCCTGATCAATGTTTCCACACTACAAGACCAATGCTACTCATTGGACCCTAATGTCTGTCCCTAATAATTATTAGTAGAGTGCATGATACATGAAAATGTTTTTGCATCGTAGCATCCATTTCCTTTCCTTACCTGTATCAGTTTCCATCTGTAAAATGTTTTCATTTTGTGAAATGGAATTGTGCTGCATCTCTTTTGGTTCATGTGTAGAGCTGGGAGGAGCTTGTTTTCGTGTCCATGTACGATTTAAGGAGCGTCTAGAGTAAAATTAAATCACGCATTTTAATTGATTAAACCCTAAAAATACAGTTTTGAGACCACATGCATGAGGTGTTTTTCTCTGGCAATGCTTCACATGATTGCCAAATCCATAAGCAGGGAACCAGGCAGAGGGCCTTCTGGGTAGTGGCGCCCACCTTGTGGAATGTCTTCCCATCAGATATTAAGGAGATGAGTAATTATATAACATTTAGCAAATATCTAAAGGTAGCCCTTTATAGGAAGTGTTTTATGGTTTAATGTTTTACTATATTTTTTAATATATGCTGGAAGCTGCTCAGAGTGGCTGGGGCAACCCAGCCAGATGGGTTGGGTACTACTAAAAATAATTACACTGAACGCTTTGACGTCCCTTTGTAGCTAAGTTTTCTTCTGGTTTGTTCTACTGGTGCAGAGCTAGAATTCCACTGTTCCTGCCTTATACCCACCTCAACTTAATGCCCTGTGCTAAAAGACACATATTTAACAGTCCAGCCCTATTTATTCAAGTACATCTCTGTTACAACCTGGAGCTACTCCAATGTTAATCACCTGTACATTCAACTTCGTATGAATGCCTAGCATAATGATAATATGCATTTTGACCCAGGTTTGTAGTAGGCCAGTATTTCCTCCTAAATACACAGGCATAAAACAGGACAAAACATGTACCTAAATAGGGTTCTCTTTCTGTTCTTGGCATTTCTTTCATCTTCATCACTGTGATCAGAGAAACAGCAATGAAGAACTTCATCTTGTTCTTCTACATGATCCAACACTATTTGGCTACGGGTTCGAAATCCAGCCATTACTCTGTTGAGCGAATATGTTGGAGGGCTTGTGTGTACCTTTAGAGATGTAAAAAAATGGTTGCCAAAGAACTCAAAGTGGGGTACAGAATGAATGAATGAATGAAACTTCATTCATTCAGCCATCGGCCATAGCAACAAAAGAACATTGTGATATACACAGAACAAAATAAAAAGTGAGGTATAGAGTTCTCTTCACTTGCCCATCTTACTCTCAACAAACCTGTGAGATAGGTTTGCCTAAGTGGGTGTGACTGGTGCACGTACCCTGTTCATGGTTCATGGTTGAATGGGGATCTGAGCCTAGGTCTCCACAGTCCTAATCATACATACTAACCAGATATTGGCTAGGGCTGTGATGGCGATGGTATTAGCAGAACCTCCAGAGGGGTGCAGGATAGGGAAGTGGGGCGTCGTTCCATCTGGCAAGTTGTAATGCTTGCAGTGTCACTATGTTCACCATAGCGCAATACTGAATTCCACCCTGTATTTGTTTGTTACTCTTTATGAGCTGTCTTGGAGGCATTTTTTGGCCAAAAGGCAGCCTATAAACAGTAACATAGTGTAAGATAAAAACATAACATAGTGATGGCCACCAACTTTGATTGCTTTAATGGATATCCATGGAGAATAAGGCTATCGATAGCTTCTAGCCACGATGGCTTTGTTCAGCCACTACTGTTGGAGGCTGTATGCCTCCAATACCAGAATATTCTGGATTCTGTTGGGAATTGCAGGTGGGGAGAGTGGTATGGTACTCGGATCCTGCTGGCAGGCTTCCTATAGGCATCTGGCTGGCTGCTGCAAGAACATTACTGTGGACTAGATGGGCTCTTCTAATGTTCTTAAAAACCTTCCAGGTGAATCAGGAGATCTGCCGTCTTTGCCCTGCCTCTTGAATCCAAGGGGAGGAATTCTGTTCTAGGATGGTTTTCTTCAACTAAAGATGAAGTTGCAAACCTGCAAGCTACCAGAAACTTTCTCAATATGGTTGGAGAAGTAGCATTCAAAAAGTCAGATAAACCATTTACTGTGGTGGAGAATGGTTTAATGTTTTATTTTATATTTTTCTCAACTGCTTAGAGGTTTTCTTACAATCAAGCACTATATACAACTTGTTAAATAAAAAATACCTTTCGAGAATCCAGCCCCACGGTAGCATTAAAGGATTGCACCAAACGTTTAGTTAGAGGAACACTGTATGGTCTTTTTGAAGATATCACACCAGCTGGTCCATCTCCACAACCACCACTGGAGGCAGAGGCTTTTGTAATTTTCTCTAACTTGTCATTTAGCCGGTCAATTATAAGCTGCTGCTCCACCATTTTATCATTCTTTAAACAAAACAAAATATGTATTTATCAAACATCTGACAAAATTGCAAAACTAAGTAATTTCTGCCCTCGCTGACCAATACTTGAGCCTGAACAGTTCTTGCTACTGAATTTTTTCTTCCTTCTTTTCTTCCTTCCTACCTACCTACAACAACACTGTGAGGTAGATTTGGCTGAGATACTGAATTTCTCTTGTATTCCTTTCTAGTGAATCGATACATCTTGGGAGTTAGTATAATAAATAGAAGTTCTGATTGCTCTAATTGGTAATTAAATGTTGTGATGTGTTGTCAGTTTTAGCACTAGAGTTATTTGCCTGTAAGTAAACAGAACTGTGAGCTTAACAGCATTAAGAATTGCCATATAACTTAACAAAACTCAGGCTAAGAATTAAATAGTTGGGATACTGCAATGCTGAGATTCATTCAAGTCGAGTCCACCAAAGCGTTAACAGTATGATGACTGGGAATGTAATATTTAAACTTTTATTATAAATGTAGTTCAGAAACCAAAATACATTATACACACACCCTTAAAAAGATCTGTGCAATCTGTACAAATGATACTGTGCAATTCTGACAGAGCATAACCCAAACTTTGGTTGCAATCCTACACATACTTACATTTTAAAATGAACATGAATATCACTATTAAGACTTTCAGATAATGTCCATTGCAGATTACTTCCCTTGGGTTAAGATTATTTCCACTATGTTGGTTTAATCATTTATATAAGATTGACAGCTTTAATATTACTTCATACAGCCTTCCCCAATAACCAGCACAACGGAAAGTTACCTGTAGCCTATTTGTCTCTTGGGCCTCCTTCAGCAATTCCATATATTCTTGATTCTCCTTTATCAGCTTCTGTATTTGATCTTGCAATACTTTTATCTCAAGCTCTCTCTCACTAAACACTTCTGCATCGGTAGCAAGAGCCTGCTAGGTAATAAGGGGTTAAAAAGAATACCAAATATATGAAATGGAGGGTCTTGCACAAAGTGCACATTGGAGCTTGAATGTATTTACTCCTCCATTAGTTAGATATGTTTTATTCTACCACCTGAACAGCAACTGTTAGAAAGCAAAGCTACTATATATATAATTTAAATACAGCCCTTAGTATTTGTTACAATCTAGGACAACAGCAAGTTAAAAGAGGGATGTTATAGGTTATTAATGCTTTGCCTTTGATTACAGTATATGACTTTAAGTCACAGGAAGCAAAAACAAGGATTTTTTTTTCTATGAAGTAATCAAACTGGCTCAAACAACAACTATATATATCTGTGTTTCATGTGGGATTTATTTATTTATTTATTTTTTGCTATAGGGACTAGAATAAGAACAGTAAACCTTGGCTGAAATGGGAAAATGAGTTTCTCTTTACAGGTTTTGTGTCTAGCACTATTATGAAGTGTAGACCAACAAGCTATGTGTGACCTAGCAGAAACAGCTGTTCAAAACTACCAGCATGGGAGTTGCACTTTCACCTTCCCTTGTATAACACCCCTGCTGAGAATTTTTAGTTTTTCACTCCGCGGCAGAATGCAGAGAGATATACAGTAGTCTGATTCCTTCTGTCACCACAATACATAACAAGGAATCATGCACTAGCCAAACAGCGATAAGACTGTAAATATAAGGGAAATTGGCAACACACAAACAAAGATGCCCCACAGAACTAAACAACTATTAATATTTTAGTTATTTTCAATGAGATTCTGTCAATGAACTAGGAGCCAATTTGTTATTATTAAGAAAGGAATAAATGTAGCACATTGTGTTTTATCAGTGTTCTAAAGCAAATTCTGAATAAGGTAAAGACAAATTTCCTCCCTTACAAACAGGTATCACCACATCAATCCATATATAAGACATCATTTTGTATGAGATAAATATTTCACTCTTATGTCAGACTCTCCCAATACTTCAGTTTTGCTGTGGTATAGTATTGTCTGTATTCAAGCTGCAGAAGAATATAAAAAATAAGGAACTAATATGTAATTCAGCCATGTAAAGCTGATGCAGATTTTTATTCCTCCAAACTTTACAATTCTGCTTAAAATATTATCCCAATGAATAAAATCTAATTTTTTTGGACATCTAGCAAATTTGATTTGCCCTCCAGATGAGCAAACAATGTATGTGCAATTTACAAAGAACCTAGAATAAGAATGGATAAACTTTCCAGTTACAGCGTAGATTTCCTTTTTATGTACTCACCACTTGCATTAAATTTACAGTAAAATACCTGATACTTCTTCAACTCTCTCTTCAGCTGAAGAATTGTGATGTGATGTGGTCCTTCCTGGTTACCTCCACTTCCACAGTTTACCTGGGGAATGACTGAGGAAGCCTCTCTCCTGAGTTCTTGAGCCACACATATCCAATCTTGCAATCTTTCCTGTTGACTTTTTGATAGGCCGGCAATATTTTTTAATTCGGCAAGGAACACATAGGCTTCTTCCATGCAATTTCGGTAGTTAAAACTTTCTACCTGAAGCTGGGCAAGCTGCTCTTCAAGAGAGCGGATTTTGTTTCTGTCCCGAAATGAATCCTGTGACCCTTGACTGCCAGGGATCTGCTGGTTTTGCACAGTTTCACGGAGTATCTTGATGGCAAACTCCATTTCGTCAATAAGGTCCCAGTCTGGGTTGTAGTTGACAATAGGTTTGTTTCTAATATTTTTGGCTCGGTTGGCATATTTGATGGAATTTAGTGATTCATCAAAATCCGAAGATGATGGGCTAATACAAGTTATCATGACAGTCTTGGCATTGCCTCCTAAGGAGTCCTTAAGAATACGTGTAATTTTTGCATCCCTGTATGGAATATGTGCACTTTTTCTCTTTGGGTCCCCAAGCGCACTTATCACATTTCCCAGAGCCAATAAGCCACTGTTGATCTGAATTGATTCTTTGAACCTTTCACCAGTGTTGCCAGTTTTTGTTACTCTTTCAGAGCCAGCGAGATCAACAAAGTGGAACTTGGAAGCAATCAGCTGGCTTGAACTTTGAGGTGAATCTTGCGCAGAATCGGTGTCCTTCTGAGTCTGACCCGGTTGTTGTTGTTGACAAATACTGATTGTAAAAACCGCATGAGATCGGCTAGAATGCTCGTTCATTTGGGTTGTGCCTGTATGTCGAGCGGCATTTCCGGTTTCTAACAAGCTCATTACTTCATCCACATTTTCAACCTGGCAGTCTTTGGCACCAACAATTACTTTAAAAATAAATTTTAAAACACATTTTTAAAGAGCAAACCATAAAGAATAGTAAAGAAAGCTAACCGCAAAATACAGACTATTAAAAATCAAATGCCTCATTCAAGAAGACATTTGACAAATCAATTATGGCATTAGAAAGTATGCAGCTGTTAATTATAAACAACTGCAAGTGTTTGAAGAGGGGATATTTGAATGGGGTGTGTTCTATGTGTGTTTCCATGTTAGGTATTTAAGGCGAATTGCCCCACTTTGTTCATTTACTTTTTATGGGGCCCTCACACAACACCATCATCCAGTCACTGCCATACTGTATTTTCCCTATTATCTAACCTCAGAAAGTCCACCTGTTTTCAGAAGCACAATCTCCACATTCAGTCACTTTTTATACTGCTCTTCCAGGTTTTTAAAAAGGACAACGTTTTGACAGTGATGTATTGGGAAAGTGAACCTATCACCACACAACACACATTGCAACATTTGTTGTGGGCAGCATTTTATGACTCTGCTTTGTTTGTTTAACCTACTTATTGCCATTGCTTCTCTGCCTGCATTTTAAAATGTAGTACAGTGTTATAGCACTACGACAGTATTCTTATAGCGCTATACCTCTTTAATTTAAAAAAATAACAGTGTGGTTATTAAATGACACTCTCCACAAGGGAATGTGTGCCGAGCTGCAATTGATCCTATCTATAGCAACTCTGTCACACTCACTGGTGTAGACAGAAAGCACAATGCTCCTAATAGCAGGGAAAATTAGTTGCAATTCCACTTGTAGCTTACAATGGAAATGCAATAATTCGGAATCACTAGGAGCATCTGGAAGAGTGTTGTGAGTGTTATGTACTGAAGTTCTCACCCTGGGCCAGCAGGGGGATACTGTAGATAGTTCAGGTCCACATATGCAAATAAGGGATCGAAAGTGGCGTTCAGTGATTGGATAGTTACAGAAAGTTGTTACAGTTACTTTCTAGTGCAGCTCTATATAAGCAGGCTGGCTGAACCCTTCAGTTCAGTTCTGTTCTGGCCTCTGAATAAACAATAGCTGTTTGAAGAATCGCTGTGTCATCTGATATGTTCACCCACAACTTAACAGTGAGTGCACACACACACACACACACACACCATAGCTGATCAGATAAAGTGTATTTAATCTCAGGCATCTCAGGGATAGCAGGGAACAAATCCTGTCTAAAACTGGTAAGCTGCTGACAAGACAGTGTTGACAATACTGAGCTAGATGGAGCAAGAGTCAGACTTGGTAAAAACACACTAAGTTACATACTATATCTTTTTTCTTCTGCATATAGTGACTGATCAATGTAATAAAAATAATATTAAAAATTAAAACAGCATAAAAATTGGGATTGGAATTAATGGGAGTCTAAAAAGACACAACACACAAGAAAAAAAAAGGAGGGAGAAAGAAAAAGCAAGCTCAAGCACAGGTAATTTCCTTCCCAAGTTCATAGCTGTATGTTCTTGTGACCTTTAAAAAACTCTGTGTCACTCTCTCATCCCTGTTCATTTCGGAACAAGCATCGGCATCCATAAAACCAGTACACCAGGGAGGGGTGTGGGGATAGAGGGGCCTGGAGGGCCAAATGTGTTCTATGAAAATTTCATTAAATATTACAACTGGAAGACAGTGTAGGTGGAGAAAAATTACTCTAATTAAAAAATACAGTGGACATGTTTAAACTATAAACAGAATGTTATTAGGTATTAAACAGCAAGTTATCACATCCATTTTAAAGACATGCCTAATTTCAAGCATCTACAGTGGTACCTCGGGTTACATACGCTTCAGGTTACATAAGCTTCAGGTTACATACGCTTCAGGTTACAGACTCCATTAACCCAGAAATAGTACCTCGGGTTAAGAACTTTGCTTCAGGATGACAACAGAAATCGCACAGCGATTTCATCCTGAAGCAGCAGCTGTGGGAGGCCCCATTAGCTTAAAGTGCTGCTTCAGGTTAAGAACAGTTTCATGTTAAGAACGGACCTCCGGAACGAATTAAGTAGGTAACCAGAGGTACCACTGTACAGTACTTAAACCACAAGTGACATTATCATCAACAATGATGCGCAGCATAAAGAAGTTGCTTCTCAGGACCAGCTTTACAGGGGACACATTGGGTTGCAGGAGAAAAGGGAAATCAGAGTATATTGCCTTCCTCACTTCCTCCAGCAGGAGAATTCTCGTAGCAGAGTTCTACCCATGGGCAGTCTTGCTCCAATCCAATATATATTTTCATCTCTGTAAAGACTTGAAGTTACATTCATACCAAAGCAGAGGCAACTGTTTTCATGTAATATTTTGGATGTAATGATATGCTATTAGAATTGTCTTATTAGCAGTAGACTTTTGACATCAATACTTGTTTTAAAAATTCATTTTTTTATTTTTTATTTTTGAGCACATGGATTGATAATATGGACGGATTAGCTACATACGGACGAATTGCATGTCGACACAAAAATAAGAATGGATAAATATGAAGAAATTTGGAACGAATATTTAAGCGATAAGGCGGATAGTGGTGGGAAGTAGGTGGATGAGAGGTGGGAAAATATTGTTTAAAAAGGTACAGTCATAGGTATATCAGTGTATTCAAATTTGAATTGTCAAATTGTGTTATTATTGTTATTATGGTTTTTGTTGTATGTGTCTTTTGCGGTTGATGTTTGTATCGAAAAAATGATTAAACAAATTTTTAAAAAATCATTTAGAATATTACTTACTGCCAAGCAAGCAAGAGCAAACAGACAAATTAAGTTTAAATAATTACCTGTATTGCCCTTTTCGTCTTCTCTAATTTGTAGATATTTCATAGAGGTTTCTAGTTCCAAAAGATCTCTGAGTTCCTCTTTGTAGACCTCAATGTAAGAAACCTTAACAGTGAAATCAATATTATGGTTTTCTGAAATAATCTGAAATATTTCCTCAATTGCACGTGGAATGATACCTCTCTCTTCTTCTGCAACTGATGCTGAAACGAAACAAGAAAACAGCCTAAGCACCCAGCTAAAATTTGTACATTCAAATGCTAAAGATGTACACATGGAAATTCCACAAAGGTTCTGAAGGCTTCTTAGCTTTATGAATATGAATCATTTAATCCTGTCAAGGTCACACAAAGAAATCTTTCCTCTCATAGATAACAAATAGTTGGTTACAAATTGAAAAAAGTATTTGCCAAATATACTCATCCAAGAGGGGAAAGAATTGGTCAAAGTTTACAGAGCACATTGTGCACATCCTCATACCCCCCCCAACTGAAAATATCCAACAATGCATAAGACCAAAAAGAGCCCTCAACACCCTCAGAGAATGGCCTGAACCAAATATGAAGTCCAAGTGCTGATGGCTACCTACAACCACTAAACATGATTCAAGAGATTAAATGCTGTCTTCAATTACCGTACTTTTCCATGCACTGGCGAAAGGAAGAGGTGGGCAGGGGAAGCGCACCGCCCCCGGCACCACGATCCCAGTGGGGTGCCATCGCGGCTGCCACCACCCCACGTGCTGGGTGTCATGGCCCCACAGGCGGCGCACCACACCCCCTGAATGCGCGCCCGTCACGCTCCTGCCTGCTCTCTGCCCCCGGAGCCAGAGCATGAAGCTCCGCCCCTGTTTCTGTGTATAAGACTATGTTTTTTTATTCCAAAATCATGTTCAAAATTAGGGGTTGTCTTATACATGGGTAGTGCATTGTGGGGCCATGGGATAGGTTGCTGCTGTGAGCTGGAGATTTTTATCGGTGGCTGCTCAAGGGCTGCTTTCGCGACGAGTGCAAGCGGCATTGTCAGTCTGGCGGGTGAGCGTTTTTAGGCATTTCTCCCTAAAAACCGCTCAACAATAACTGTTGGGCAATCCTCCCCCCAAAAAGCTCAACAACTTTGGGGAATCTCTCTTTCCCTCCCCCTCCCATTTTCTTAATTTTGAATCCCCAAAAATAAGGGGCGTGTTATACATGGAGAAGTACAGTAGATCATTATAATACCTAGTTTTGATGTTATAATCAACCTAAGCCCAGGTCACTGGAAACATAAAATAGCTCCTTTCCTATACAATGGAACAGTCTATCTATTGACATCATCAATATTTGAACAGCTAGAGTCTGATTTCAGAATTCTGCGAACATATTGGAAGCGATACAGTATCCTGCTATTAGAATTGTGGAGTCAAGCCACGCTTTGAACTTTAGCAGGAAGTAAAAAAGAAAGAAGAGAAAAAACACGGTTTTGTTTTTTAAAAGGCCAGCATTTCTGACTTTGAGTCATAATACAAAAACAACCAAGACCCTTAGCTTAGAGCAATGGGAGAACACGTGTTTTGCAGACAGACAGTTCCTGGCTCAAACCTTGGCATCTCCAGACAGGGCTGGTAAAGAATCCTGTCTGAAACCCAGAAGAGTTGCTACTAGTCAGCAGACAATACTGAGCAAGATAAACCAATTGTCTCACTCTGTATAAGGCAGCTTTCTATATTCCTAAGTCTGCATTCAAGATCAAATTGGTACTATCCAAATCGCCTGCAAATGTGTAGTTAAAAAGTGAGTGCAAAATTTATGGCTTAGTTTAACAGAATTTAATCTGACACAATATGATTTTTCCCAATTTCTTCAGCAAATGAATAAATTGCTGAAATGTACAAAGTGGGTAGTGCTCATTGTTATATCCTCTGGGAGGAAGGGAGAGGTATAAATTTAATAGATAAGTAAATTGTGGTACTGCCAATGCATTTTTTAAAATGTCACGTGACACCATAGCACAGAATGACCTGACAATGATACTTCCTTCTGCATCCTTGTGGACAATGACTGGCACAAACACCATATTTCTTTGTGGTTGTTACCTATGGCACAGCTTCACATCAGTACAACTTGAAATCTTAATATGGAAAGCCAGGAGGTAGACCATCTATCACAAACACATTATGTTCCCTAAAATCTAACTGACAATGAGTGGCTAATAGTTTTATTTTATTTTATTGGGAAGTACTGTACCAAAGTGAATCCCTTACTAAGAAAGCGGTATTTCATAAGTTCTACTTTTAGTTACTTTGAGAGTAATCTAGATTAACCCTCTGTTCTGGATAGCTTCTGTATTCCATGTTTCAGCAGAAAACTAAGATTAGAATAGTTTGATACATTTTAAATACTTTTACTTTGGCTAATTAAGAATACCTCAATATAGCAGCAATTAACATAAAAATGCTGTTAGGCAGACTGCTGTACTCTTTGCACTGCATAACAGAAAAAGCACATTTTAGTGAAGAGTTTTGGCTACTTCTTTTTTCAAGAGGAAGAGAAGTAAAAAAACAAAAAAACACAACAGATATCAATAGATTATGCAGTTTATGCAGAAGTTTCCTTGTTGTCTCTTTACCAATGGTGAGACATAAAATAACATTGTAAGAAAACTATGATTAAATCATCAAAAAATATAAGCTTTCAAACACATACCAACATGACCTCCTCCAATAGTGTAAGTCTTTCCAGAGCCCGTCTGTCCATAGGCAAAAACGGTAGCATTATACCCTTCTATCAAAGATGCCACCAACGGCTTAATACATGTTGTGTACACTTCATCTTGGGTTGAATGTTTTCCAAAAACAAAATCAAACGTGAAAACACGGTCCTTTCCGATAATAATCTGCTGAGTATTTGGGATTAACCTCACACATACTTGATGGTTGTGAAGCACTTCTTTTGAAAGTAGAGGCCTTATTCTTACTGCTACTTTAACTGGAATCTCTTCCATTGCAGCTTGTGTGTGAAACAATTCCTGCTTACTTTGCAAGCTTCACTTTGAGAAAGTTTCTTTTTATTTCTGTCCTCATTATATTCCCAGTCTTCAGCACTTAAGGGGGAACAAAGAGCAACATTTTAGAGATTACTTTTCTCTTACCTAGAAAAGAAATGTTATGCAGAAGTAGCATCTTCTCTCATTTTATATCCCAGAACTGCTTGAGGCTCTTCAAGATCAATAAAACCAACAAACAGAACTTTGGCAGGGGAAAATTTTTCTAAACGCTGTCAAGAGCCACAACCTGTTGAACTCCGTGTTATGCATATACAGTGGATGCTCGGGCTGCGAATGTGATCCGTGCAGGATGCATGTTCACAACCCGCAGTGTTCGCAACCTGCAGCTGCACGTCTGCGCACGTGTTGGTTGCGATTTGGCGCTTCTGTGCATGTGCAAAGTGTGTTTTTGCGCTTCTGTGCATGCACAACCGCCGAAACCTATAAGTAACCCGGTACTTCCCAGTTTTGGCGGTCCGTAACCCAAAAAAACACAACCTGAAGCGTCTGTAACCCGACGTAGGACTGTATAATAGCCACAGGAATCAAAGGGGTGTGTGACCATGCTAGATTGGATTCCATACAAACAGGACTGGGGAGACCCAGAATCACACAAGGTCACCATCTCTCCCCTAAGGTAAAGGTAAAGGGACCCCTGACCATTAGGTCCAGTCGTGACCGACTCTGGGGTTGCGCGCTCATTTCGCTTTACTGGCTGAGGGAGCCGGCGTACAGCTTCCGGGTCATGTGGCCGGCATGACTAAGCCGCTTCTGGCGAACCAGAGCAGCGCACGGAAACTCCGTTTACCTTCCCGCCAGATCGGTACCTATTTATTTACTTGCACTTTGACGCGCTTTCAAACTGCTAGGTTGGCAGGAGCAGGGACCGAACAACGGGAGCTCACCCCATCGCGGGGATTCGAACCTCCGACCTTCTGATCAGCAAGCCCTAGGCTCAGTGGTTTAACCCACAGCACCACCCATGTCCTAACCTAATCTCTCCCCTAACCTACCTCTTTTGTGGGATGGGGGGGTAGATTTGGGATAATACGCCCCCCCCCCAAGTTCGTGTAAGAAACATTGTCTGGAACCAATAAACAGCATAATATTAATGGGGAAAGGGATGCAACACAACCACGCAAAGAATAAAACACAGTTTGCAAAATTCTTTCACAAGTCACAAGAGTCTTCCACAGCCTAAAGATCCTTTGCAGCCCGAACCTATCTAGGCCTCTTTACTCAGAAGTAAGCCCACCACCCCCTTCCCCAAGGCGGCCAAGAGGGCTCCCTCCTCCCAAGTAAACGCTTCCGAAGTTGCTAAATGACCCAAAACACAAGTTGGGATAGTTGCCTCTGGCCGTCGGGCTGCGATCCCCGCGCCGCCCCTCAGAGAAAAGCAGCAGGGAAGGAGGAACTCGGAAACTCTCCGTCCAGCGAGGCGCGCTTCGTCTCGCCCGCCCCGGGAGCGACGCCTCTCCGGCCGCCGCCGCCGCCGCCTCCACGGAGCCTGCGCTGCTGGCGGGACGAGGAGGAGGAGGAGGAGCGGGGCGCCGCGTCCCGCCGCACCCGAGGCGAAACCGCCCTCCTTCCCTCCCTCCCTCCCGCCGCAAAGATCCGCGGCTCCCTCGCGCCCGCCCCGCGCCCACGTTTGTTTACGCCGGTCGCTAGGCAACCGAGCGGGCCTCTCGCGCTGGCGACGGGCAGCCGGCGGCTCCCTCAAGAGCGGCGCCGCCTCCGCGTTCTCGCCGCGGCCCTCCGGAGCGCAGCGCCCCCTGCAGGCGCCAGCCGCGATTCCCGCCGAGGCCGCGCCGTTGGCCTTGACCACAGGTAGCCAAACTAAGGGCCCAGTCGCCTTCTCAATCCGGCCTGCGGGCGGTCCCGGGATCAACAACGTGTTTTTATTTTTTTATTTTCTTTCAAAAAAATTATTGCTTTTCACAACATTATAAACAAACACATAAAACAAACAAACATAAATCATAGCCTTATTAAAAATTACACTTAATAACATTGTTAAGTGACTTCCTCGCTTCCCCTTGGTTGAATTTCATTGCATGTCCTTTTAACGCTTTTCCAAATCAGTGCTTAAAAAAAATTAACTTAAAACATTAACCTCCTTAGATCTTCACATTATGAAATTAAACATATTAATTCATCACTTAACTTAAATAAAATCCTAAGCCAATTCAGTATCTGCAAGCTGTTTTCAGTTCATTTAACTTAACATATTTAACTAAGTAATCATTAAATTTGATCCAATCTTCCTGATACTCCTCCTCCTTCTGGTCGCGGACTCTTCCGGTTAGGTCTGCTAGCTCCAAAAAATGCATCATCTTCATCTGCCATTCTTCTATCGTTGGTAATTCTTGGGTTTTCCACTTTTTAGCTAACAAAAAACAAAATTTTGTGGCATACAAAAATAATTTAACATCTTTCTTGGGCAATTCCAAACCTGTTATTCCAAGAAGAAAGGCCTCTGGTTTCTTTATAAATGTATATCTTTTCCCAGAAGTCTTTCACCCTCAGCCTGTTTTTAAATGAGTGGACTGTGTACATTTATTTAAAATGCATCTCTGGGTTATTTCCCCAGAGTGGCTGGTGAAACTCAGCCAGATGGGCGGAGTATAAATGATAAATAATAAATAATAATAATAATAATAATAATCATCATCATCATCAGCAGGGCATAGGAATTCGTTCACTCCCCCAATATAGTCCGGTCCCCCACAAGGTCTGAGGGACAGTGGACTGGCCCCCTGCTGGAAAAGTTTGCTGACCCCTGCCCTTACCGCTCAGATTCTCCTTTCATCATCATCATCATCATCATCATCATTTTATTTGTATGCCGCCTTTCCATAGTTAAAACAATGCTCAAGGCGGCAGCCATCAAAAAGTATCGAAAAGCATGAAAAGTGCTTCATTGACTGAGGTTCTCTGCCCCCCCCCCAGCAGAGGCCTGCCCCCCAATCTCCGCCAAAAAAGCTCAGCAATTTTTGCCGCCCCCCAATAAAAACACTGGAACTGGCCCAAGCACTTGACCCTGGCCGTCTCTGAGGCAACAGGAACGTTTTGTGGTGTCCACGGATGGCCATTCACACGTGAAGAGCTCAAGTCCGGGCTAAGAGGCTTTGGCACCCAAGGCAGACCCCAAAGTGGGTTGCCCAGCAGGGGAGAAGGCGTGAGGGACGACCCACATATCAGGAACAAGGGCAGAAGATTGACAGTGGGATCTGCTGCTGCTGCCGCCCCTGTGGATCTTGCCACCTGAGTCCTGGCCTCCTTACCTCAGGGGTGGGCCGGCCCTGGCAGGACTTACCTGGAGCCATTGCTGGATGTTTATGGACTACTAGGCCTCAATCGCCCCCATTCCAGCTTTGGCAGGCTGCCTTCCTCACCCACCAAAAGAGGAAACAGTGTTGTGTGAAGCTGCCATGACTTTCACAACTCTGCTAGCTGCGTGTTTAGCCAGTGTGTGAAGTGGCCGCACTCCTGTACAACCAGACTATGGGTTTACTGGTTCCAGGGGTGGGGGGCTTGCCCAGGGTCCCCCCACTTTATGTGGAGATGCTCCAGGTAAAGGTAAAGGACCCCTGGACTGTTAAGTCCAGTCAAAGGCAACTATGGGGTTGCAGCGTTCATCTCGCTTTCAGGCCAAGGGAGCCGGCGTTTGTCTGCAGCTTTCCAGGTCATGGGGCCAGCAGGACTAAACTGCTTCGGGTGCAACGAGACACCGTGATGGAAAGAGCACACGGAAATGCCGTTTACCTTCCCGCTGCAGTGGTACCTATTTATCTACTTGCACTGGCATGCTTTCAAACTGCTAGGTTGGCAGGAGCTGGGACAGAACAATGGGAGCTCACTCCGTTGGGGGATTCAAACCGCCAACCTTCTGATCAGCAAGTCCTAGGCTCTGTGGTTTAGACCACAGGTGCTCCACGTAGGCATATGGCTGCTCTGACTCACATGTGCCACGGCAGCAGGTGTTAGAATTCCTGCTCCGTGATTGCAGTCATGGGATTGTTGTCTTTCACATGACGGTGTATGTTTTGACTCCATAGAGTGGGAAGTGACGGAGACAGGATGTTTGTGTTACTGTGTTCCATGAAGTGGGACTATTGTCCTTTGTTTCGTTTTTTCTCTTTGCTGTCTGATGCTAGAGAGAGAGGGAGCCATGTTGCAGTGCTCCGTGTGTGTTTATATGTAAATAAAGTAGATTAGCCAAAATGCTGAGTTGCTGAGGTCTGTTACGCAAGCTGCAAAGACTCTGCGGATCGCTAAGTGTTCCGGTGTCTGTTGGCATCAGTTGCTGACGTTTGGGCTAAAGAAAGCTTTTGAAGCTCCCGAACAATCGACCAGGAGGGAGAGAACATGCCAGTCGGGCATGTGTCTCTATCAGGGTCCTACTCAAGTGTAGGGGACTTCTTCAGGTCTCAGAAGGTATCCCTTCGAAGCCCCTTACATACAGCAACGTACAATTGTCTTCATTTTGTGTGCCTAGATTTGCATCCTTGTAAGGGTGAGTCGAGAGGCTATAAATCATGGGGTAGAACACATGCTTTGCATGCAGAAGGTATCAAGTCCTATATCTTTAGGTAACCAAAACCTATTCATTAGCTTTGTCTTTAAAAAAGTCAGAAGTGCTGTTGACTGCACCTTTTGGTTGTTGGTCTCATCCTTTATGTAGTTTTATTATGTATATTTGTATTTTTTTTAATAAACAAAATTATAAAGCATCCTGGAATCCACTGGAATAACGGGCAAAAACAAACATGCTTTACATAATAACAAAACTTGGTTTTAGTTCAGCAGATATGTGGTACAAGAAGGTATATGAGGCATATGTATATATGCATATATGCGCAAGCACACAGGTGATTAATTTGAAGAAGCATTTACTACGATGCCATATTCAGCTTACTGGTATATTATGAGATATAATCCAGAATTATGTTTTATATTATTTCACACCATTTTCTTCATTGAACTGAATACAAAAATATTGCTGAAACAGAAATAGAAACTTTATCAATTACAGACTCAGGTGTGCTTGAATCAAAGCAATCAAAGCAGCAAGGGAATGGTGTAAACATTACGAGAAAACACCTTTCCTGTGATACAGACAGTGTGCATAATAGCTTTTAAAAGAGTAGATTCTAAAAAATACATGATAAGTGCTCTCAATTTACTCTTTGCAAGTTTGTATACAAAACAATTATTGGGTAACAAACAGGAATTAAATGAGTCATGACTAACTTAAGTCTTACTGATTTCAATGGCACCACTACTTGGCACAACTCAGCATCTAGATTTTGATACTATACTTTATCCTGTTATTAAAACAGTATTCAGTAGTATATGCAACGTGTACGATGGAAAGGAACTCCCTTCATATCTTCCCGATGGTCCCGTGCATAGTCCCATAGATAATAATCAAGGAGAACTGCATTGATCTTCTCATCCATGTTCTGGCCTTTCTTTTTGTAAAGCTCCAGCAAGTGATTGCAAATGAGATCACAACACCAAATAGAGCAACCTCGGATTTCCACTTCCTGATAGTCTCCAGACGGAAACATGTGCCCTACAGGAGAGTAATATAAATTAGTAAAACAGAAGAGGTAGGACACTCAGAATATTAAACCTACCTGCGGTACACAGCACTTTTTATATATATAAAAAAGATGGCATTTCTAATGCTTTCAACTTTAATCAGGATAATTCAGGTTATGTATATTCAATGGTTTAACCTGCAAACCTGACTGGAGCTGTGAACACAATACAGTTTGCTCTGGCTCTCATGCACTCCCACTGCTGGTACATGTGTGGTGGTGGTGTGTGTGCATGCCTGGGTAAAACAGATAATGCACATGAGTGGGTGCCTCCTTGCTAGTGTGTACAGCAACATGCCAATGTAACTTGAAATGCAGAAGGGGAAACAACATTTCTTCATTTTAAACCACTAATGTGTACATAGCCTAAGATAGGTGATGATACATTTAGCAAAAGAGGTTAACAATGTGGTCCATGTCCAAGAGCCAACCTGGTCTTCTCCTTATAAACAGCACCAATCTTAATTGCAATGTAGTAAATGATGGGAGTTGTAGTCCCAAAACATCTGGAGGGCCGAGTTTGCCTATGCCTGATTTACACCTAACTAGTTAATTAGCCATCTATTTTTTTAAAAAAATCCAATCACTTCTGATTCCAGTAAGGAAAATAAAATATTAAAGGCCTGTAACAGGTAATTTTCTTACAGAAATACACTGTCATGGATTTGTAAATTGCCACATTTTCTTCCTCTCTACGATTTCATTATTGAAGAAAAATGAAAAAGACACACAGCTGTGACCAAGGAAACCACAAGTGCACATGGTATGAGTAAGAAACAGAACCACAAAAATATGTGTAAACCCTTTACAATGCAAATCTCTTTACGCTTATGTTTTGCTAGAAATACGTGAAAAATATGAAAACTTTCACTCCTTTGCCACTGGATAAGAAAATAATTCTATAAATGAAATCCTTAGACTATATGAGATTTTGCAGAAATAATCAGCCTTATATTTTTGTCTGTATTTTTCTTCAATAACAGAGTAGCAGGAAAGAAGATGGTACTTTAATTACAGATTCAATTTAGTAACTTAATTTCCATGGGCTGAAAAAACTTGTCTGTTATAGGACTTAGCCTATATTTTGAGCACCACTACAAAGATTTGTGTCCCCCATCCACGTACAGTCAACAAAAAGCTATTTCTAAAAATTCTCAAATATTACATTTTTTGATAATTCTGAATGGTTTCATACCTTCCTTGAGTTTTTTCATTAGTTCATCAGAATATTTCATTGCTCCCAGGTGAACAAGCACCTGTGGTATTCTATAATCAGCAAATATAGTCACACTGGAAATATCACTGAAGCAGCCGTCTCCTTTTCCTTCCAGAACACTCCAGGTGTCAGCCACAAGAATCTGCGCTCGTTTGTAGAAAGCTACTTTTCTACCCTGATAGGCAAAGGAAAAATAGACACCATTATGATACTTCGACAAGTTCCTTTTCGACAAGTTATAGCATAGGTGCATGTTGAGACCTCTCTCTGAAAACAGCCTGGAAACTTCAGTGACTTCCAAAGAGGGGGGCTAGATTATCAACTAGAACTGGACGATTCACTTGCATTACAACAGCATTTAGTCATGTACACTGGCTTCTAATCTGGTTCTGGACTGCAGTATAAATGTTACAGAATCATAGAGTTGGGAGGGACCAAGAGGGCGTTCTAGTCCAGCCCCCTGCCATGCAGGAATCTTTTGCCCAGTTCAATAATAAAGAAATCCTCTTCAACAGTAGGAACTGCTGCTGCAATGCCCTGCCAAAGCTCTAGGTACAGGTGAGGATCATAGACTTTATGCACATTTTATACCAGGCATGGCCAAACTTGGCCCTCCAGATGTTTTGGGACTACAACTCCCACCATCCCTAGCTAACAGGACCAGTGATCAGGGATGATGGGAATTGTAGTCCCAAAACAGCTGGAGGGCCAAGTTTGGCCATGCCTGCTTTATAAACCTATTTATTTCAGTTATTTCAGGGATTTTGCATTTTTGGCAAAGGGTTGTGCTGATATACTCATGTTTGCATCTGTGCTCTACACTGGATTATTTTTGTAAATCTCCAAACATCAGTATATTTCTGGATTCTATATATATTTCTATACTTATACATATACATCTATACATATACTGGATTTCATTTGAAGCAACATGTTTCTGGAAAATTTCAAAGGTCAGATTATCTATTCAGATCTGCACACACATTCTGATCTGAAACGATCCTTTCATTACCTCAAAACTCCAGTGCCATATCAAAATATTACACTTGCTAAATTATTCCCTGACCTGTGTGTTTCCCTTAAGGCATGAGACAAGATAACAGGCCTTTCGTGTACAAAAATAGGAGGCAGATGATGCTTCTTCATCGCAGAATTCTAGGTGTAACCTGATACTTGCAAACATACAGTAGAGACTAATCCGTCTGCAATCACTATATTCAGAATGAGTATAAATACAAACGTCAAGGCTTTAACATCCAGCCTATTTTTTTAATGGATTTTTCCTTCATTCACCCAACTTCAGCTTTGTGTAATATCTACCTTGTGAAGAGTTATAAGTAACTTAAAAGCTCAAGGACCATTTTTGCAACATTTTGACTGCTCCTACTAAAATGCATTGCCCTACTGTGGATTTCAGTGATTATGTATGTTTTTATTGCTTTCTGTTAGTGTGCTGTAAAATTTACAAGTTCCAATCTTTAAAAAACTATAACGAGCAGTGTAATAAGAAACAACTCCAAAACATTTGTGCCCTGATGCAGCTCTAATCAAGAATAAAAGCAGAATTTTTGTTACAGTATTATTTTACTTCCATAATTTATGTTTCACTTTTAATTAAATTTTTGCAAAATAGCAGAGGGCAAACTAACCAAGCTATCAAATGTGTACATCTCACCAAAAGTAATGCAGTGCATATGTTCAAAATGCATGATTGATTTATACCTGACATTCCAGTGTAACAAATAACATTTCTGTATGTAGATTTCACTGGGGCTAACAACTTCAAAACTATTACTGGTTTAGTTATACGGCATGAGATGTGGTTAAGATATATTCAGCACAACTGTTAACATTAGTACGTCACCATACTATGTCACCAGCATGAAATGATTCATTACATTGCTAACTGTAAACATTTTCATATCTATAATTAACAATATAAAAGTAATATTTATCCATTGACTAGGATGCTTTGAGAAGCAAGTTCATTGAAGTAATATGCAAATCAAAATGATACACAACCAAAATTACATATTGGAACTAATACTTAATTTTATTTTTTCATAGCTCCCTCAGGTGAATAATAGTTTTCAGCTGCTGTCACAGGCTGAGATCTCCTATAGCACCTTGTAAAATGAGCAGAAAATCTATGGCTACGTCTTAAAACAGATACACAGAAATCCCATGGAAATCAACAGAACTCGCTTCAATATAATTATGTTTAGGATTAGGATGCAATTCTAATAAAATTACCATGTTCTAGTATGCATTTTTACTAAAGTGGTGAAATCTAATTCATTTTCACCACTTAAATCTCATCTCACACCCCTTCTTGGTACTGCAAATCTCTGCAATATCTCAATCTGTTGCCAGGGCAACTGTGTTGACAATGCGAACAGATACTAGCATCCATCTTGTTAGAAGAGTGGTGAAAATTTGGTCTTCCTTCAGAACATGTAACCTGGTAGGATAAAATAGCCAAGGACTCTCCCTTAGAAAGTTAAAGTCCAATTGTATAAAGATGAGAGGACTTATTTCTATTACAGAGGTTGCTGTTTACTACTGTTGCTTTTAGAGAACACTGGATTTTAAAAAAACCCTTAAGGGGCCTTAAATTCTGCATTTTAAAAAGACCTAAAACTTTACAAATGAAAAGTTCAGACAGTTCAATTGTAACAAACTACTACGCAAATAAGTAACAACTGCATACATTTGGCAGGATGAGGATTCTGAACTGACACTTCAAGTCTCAAGTTAAATAATACAAGAATGACAAATGATATTGTAGCTGAATACGCAGCAGCGACAGTCAAGTGTTCAAATCTATGGACACTGAAAACAAATTACTACAATTTAATATATTGTTATTTAGCCAAGATCTTCCAAGTCACATGGTAACCAGAATATATTATACAACCCATGTTTGCACACTGAAGTCATATCTGTCTATCATCTATCTATCTATCTATCTATCTATCTATCTATCTATCTATCTATCTATCTATCTATCTAACTGGCTCTATTCAAAGATCACACTAAACCCTGGTTAATGGTGCTTATGGCTATAATACTCCACACACTTACATGGGAGAAAGTACTTACTTTTGAGTAGACATGCATAGGATTGCATTGTAATTATGTTTTAGTGTGAAGTGTGAACTAACAAACCAGAGTTTGTGATCCACTAGCAAATCAGAAAGCATGGTTTAAAGTGAGTTTTCAAAAACACCATGGCTCAGTTTGCATGTTAACACTAAAGCAAGCTGCAGCTTCAAGCAAACACACATGCAGAGGGGCTCTCAGAGAAGATATTGTTAGTTTCTTCTTTCTGCTGTTGCTGAGCTTCTGTGAGCTATGCCATGGTTTGGTTTATGGTGTCATCTGAACCAAGACTTGTCGTTTGACTTCTCCAAACAAACCATGATCTGTAAACTGAGAACAACATAGCTGACAGCTTATGGTTTCTCTGGAGCAAGAAAAACTGTAAGGCAAGGTTCAGAAAACACACTTTGCTCATAGCAATGCAAGAACAGCAGGATAACCAGAGGAAGAACAATGCGGCCCCAATCTCCTCTCTCATGCTAAGAGATAGTTTGCCCCTATTTGCATGTGACCATAAACTGCTTTATGACAATAAACCAGATATGGCTAAGGTTCCCAGATACAAGACTGCTGAGCAGACAGAAAAGCAAAGCAAACAAGCAGTTCTAAACCACGCTTTCCTGACTATCTGAAAGGCCAAGCCATTGTTTGGGTTCTAAACTACATTTGGAACATGCCATTGCCTGGTGTGATGTCTGAGGAGAGCCACTGTTTTGTGAAGTCAATGAAACACCAATCCATAATATTTAACAGTGTTTGCATTTTATTTCCCCAGAGAAGAATGGTGTCTATTTGCAATGGGAAGTTATGAATATTTAGAAGAGAAATTTTTCCACACTGAAAATTAGAGTAGATCCATAATATATTCCCCCAAATGGGTGATGACTGCCTCCCTGGCAAGAGACAGGTAAGCGTAATTCTCACAATATTTAGGGGTGTCCTGTCCTGAAGTGGCTTCCCTTCAGTTGGTGGGATGTTTTAATCTTGTCTTTTAATAAATCTGAATGCATAGCTGTCAACTTTTCCCTTTTCTTGCGAGGAATCCTATTCGGAATAATGGAATTTCCCTTAAAAAAGGGACTAGTTGACGGCTATGCTGAATGTGTTTTTAGCTTTTACTGTACTCTGTTTTAGTTTTGAGCTGGTTGGTTTTCAATGTAGGTTTAATTTTGTAAACCACTTTGAATTACATTTTATAAAAAAGCAACTATAATAAAAATAAAGATAATACCTGAAATGAAGCTTCATCTCTAAAAGATGGGAAATTTTCTACTATGAGCTGTAGTAATGTCTGGGCACTTTTCCCACTCTTCTTAACGCACGAGAGGAAAGAGCCTCCAAATTTCTCCAGGAGAACTGTCCCGGTCTCATTCAACACCCGATGTCTCTCCTCGATTAAAGGCATGGGAACCTCTGTGTCCGAGCGAAAGACATGTTTCACTTGCTCCAGGGTCATAGTGGCATAATATGAAGCGCTGGTAATGGGTATTCCTTCAGAAAGCAAAAACAACAAGGAACAGTAACAACCATAGATGAAGCTCTATTTATTTATATCCCAGCTACAGAATTGCAAAGTTTACCGTTGCTCACGTTATTAAAGCAACTAAACTGTTTACTTCTAAATTGCCCAGGATCCTGCTCCTGCCAGTCAAACGCCTACAGAAAGCCTGCAAACAGAACCTGAGTTAACCTATTATTTAATAATATATATTTTTATTTCCCCCCTTCAAATTGTGTTTATTATTGGATGTATTTCTAACTTCAGCTCCAGCTTCTGAAAGCACCTAACTTTAATCACAATAAATACATAAAAACAATATAAAGCAAAACTTAACTCTCCTATGCACAGCCGCTGAGGAGGGCAGCACATGAGTGGAAGAAGGCTCTAGCATACCCATCCCACCAAAATATTAACTAACCCAACACTTAGGCAGCCTATGCAGCCCCCAGTACTGGATTCGAAATGCCACCTCGTAGAAGGGAAGTGGAATCCCCACTCACAGAAAGTCCCCACGGGCTAACAATATTATTTCATTATTTCCAAATGAATCCTCAACCCTACTAAAAGAAATATTGCTTATATTTTGTTTAGATTCGTCCTTGATTACAGGAGCAACTGGTTTTCTGGTGATCTCGTAATGATGGTGATCTAGCAACAAGGAGCTGCTTTTTCTGTGATCTAGAAAATGAGGCTGTTACCTCTCTCCCACCCAACTAAGCCCTTGCACTCTCTGCTAAGTAGGCTTCCCAGAGGCAATCGCCTCTCTCCTATGAATACTCTGTTCATACCACAAACTATCATTTCTCTTTGCTCTCTCACCTCACTCATTTCTGTCATTCACCAGAGCTCTCCTGTGTTTGATTGTAGGATTCAGGGAAAGGAATTTAAGATAGGGTATTTAAGAATGATAGCTGCCGCCCAATCTCAGCAGCTCCCTAACGTACCATCCAGTCCAGCCTGACTCCAGGCTCCTCATGACTACACAGGCACCAGTAGTGTTCAGGTTTATCCCATAGGTGCAGAGACTGTGAGGCAAATCCTCTTACTTATTGTTAAATCTGGCCCTTTGGTACTGGAGTTCTGAAGCATGGCAAGTTAGGTATCAAGTGCCCTGCTTATTTAAAATAATGATGATACTCACACCTGTGACTCTGGGATCCAAACCTAAAGTTGCAGCTGTATGAGTAACACAAAGATTTCAAAACTGGCTTGAAAGGAGCTTTGCATTTCCCCCCAAATCAAGGTTATTTGCCCACAAATTCTCTTCTTTAATTTTGAAAATTAAGAACAAACCCTCATCAAGTGCTCTGTTGATGGCAGCGCAAAGAGACCAGTAACCACTGTATGTTTTGCCTTTATACTTCACCAGACATTTGTGATCTTCACGCTCAGACCAAAAGGAAAAATTGAGGGTATCGGCAAGGAACACCCAGTTCACGGCATCTTCATTTGCCGCTTGAGGGTTCAGCTCATGAGAAGATTTCCAGCCGGCCACACTGAACTCTTTCTCCAAGACCTTGTCAAATAACATCTCTGCAACTTTCCGTACACCATCGTCTTCAATGTACACATCTTTACTGTGTTCTGCTATGAATTTGGCAGATTCTTTAGGGTTCAAGAATGGCTCCATGGTCTTCTTACGTTTCTAAGTAAAGATAATATTGCCTGTTAATCTGATCTGGGTGAAATCCAATTATTGTGCAAGCAGAAACATTAATTCTGCTTTCTCTTCTCCTCAAGCATCCCCAAATCCTTATTCTCCTCCCACCATGGCCACCTCAACCTTCTGTAGCAGATTTTCAGACTCACCAAGGGCCATAGCTGTCAACATTTCCCTTTTTTAAAGGGAAATTCCCTTATTCTGAATAGGATTCCTCGCAAGAAAAGGGGAAAGTTGACAGCTATGCCAAGGGCCGCTGGTGGCAGGGAGAGGAAAAGGATGCTCTGCATGGAAGTCTGTACCACCCTGCACATGGACAGCATCAATGTCACCCACTGGTCAGTTTTCCATTCAGTAGGCTGTGCATGTGGGCGCTTTTTGCTCTGGTGTCTGTATGTTGAGTGTAATGGTTTGGAACATCATAAGTGGAACACAGCACTCCAACCTGAGCTGAATTTGCGGCATATGGACAGTAGGTGCAGGGGAAATGAACATACTTGAAGAACAACAAGGGAATGATTTCTGATACTGCATGTTGTCAGTAAAAAAAGCAGAACATGCATTCGTTGTTCCATGATTAGGAATGTGTGACTAACAGACACAAAGCTTTCCAGCACACTTTGCACCACTGAGTGGAATATGCGTGAATCAGCCCTCATTAATCTAATAAATGAGCTTCTGATTGGGTCCAAGAGTCTCAAAGGTCAAGCAAATAACCAGCCAAGCCTCTCCAAGGAAATAGCCTATTGCAGGCTCAGCTTGCTGGACTATCTAGTTATCAGCTCAGAGCACAGGAACCAAAGCAGGGCCTGTGATTTAGAAGGAGGCAGAGGAAAAAGCTCCACAAAAACAGGAAGCAGATCCCTTCACTGGCCCACAGCACCTGCAACTCCGCAAAGAAACCCAGGGTCCCCCACAGAGATGCAGCCAGATGCCTGAGGAGGTGTTACTTCTTCCACAATTGTTGCATTTATTGCCAATAGCCCCATCTTGCTCCTTCTGGGATCACTCTCTTCCGGATATAACCTGCCTCAACAAAAACTGAATGAACATTGCCTCCAACAGCTTGTTTCTCCTTGCACTTAGGGAAGCTTTGAACTTGAGGGAGCTTATGTACGACAAAGGGACGCGGGTGGCGCTGTGGGTTAAACCACAGAGCCTCAGAATCGCTGATCAGAAGGTTGGCGGTTTGAATCCCTGCGACGGGGTGAGCTCCCGTTGCTCGGTCCCTGCTCCTGCCAACCTAGCAGTTTGAAAGCACGTTAAAGTGCAAGTAGATAAATAGGTAACACTCCAGCGGGAAGGTAAACGGCGTTTCCATGTGCGGCTCTGGTTCGCCAGAAGCGGCTTAGTCATGCTGGCCACATGACCTGGAAGCTGTACTCCCTCAGCCAATAAAGCGAGATGAGCGCCGCAACCCCAGAGTCGGCCACAACTGGACCTAATGGTCAGGGGTCCCTTTACCTTTTATGTACGACAGTTTCTCTTGTACAATATAGTACTCTTCTGGCCCATTTAATAATCTGGGAGGAGAGGAAGAGCAAGCATTTCTAGCTTCCCTGGCCAACTTATCCCCATAGAGTCCAGCATTACCGACACTGGCTGGCAGGGGCTCTACAGGGTTGCCAGCAAGACTCTCTGCCACCGCCTACTTCAGATTAATGGTTTCACTCATAACTAGGCTTTCCAGGTGACTTTTCACTTCTCTTTTTATCCTTTTTTCTTTTTTTTATTAAGCGTTGATCTAACTCATCCTGCCGTCTTGTGCAAAGCGGCCTCCAGATGCGGAATGCTAGCGGATCTGCCGACTTCCGGGGATTCTTGCAAAGCCAAGCATTTCAGATGATACCAAAAAAGGCGCCGTTCCCCGCCAACCCGCTCCTCCCTCCCTCCCTCCCCCTTCCCCAATCGGATCCCAGTGGAGGGTTTCCGCGCGAGTCGGGAGGCAGAAGAGAATCGGGTCCCCTTCTCCCACGCACGTGGCCGCGCCAGACCCGCTGCTCTCCCGCAGGCCTGCGGAAAATAGGTGCAGGCGCCCAATTTGTGACTTTTTGCAGAGTTACAGCGCCGCTTTTCTCTCCTGAACCAAAGATCGCGACGCTTGCGCGCGCTCAAAGCCCTCTTACCTCCGCAAGCGAGCAGGTGTTACCACGTTCAGACGATACCTGGACTCCGGGTGCAGGAAAGGCAACAAGATTCCTCCCCCCGCACTCCGCTTCCGCGCGCGCAAATGCCTTCCTTTCCCACCTTCGTGCCAGCCCTCCCACTTTCACGCTCCAATCAAAATTAGTCGTATTTGCAGACGGGCGGGCCGGACTCGGAAAGCGAAAGTAGCTGCGTGCGGCCTCGCAGGCCTCGTGGCCATCCGGGGCCGGATTTGCGTATAAGCTGAGCAAGCTATAGTTTCGGGCCCCACTGTCTTGCCCCCCCCCCAAAAAAAACTAAAGGAAAAAACCCCCTGTATGTACATTTAGAAATATAAGATAAAATAAACGAATAAAATAAAACCTACATACAGCAACAGTGTTTTGTGTTGTGTAGGCTCCTGTGATGTAATGGGCCCCGCCTGCTAGACTGCTCCCTAAAATAACACTGGTTTTAGATACCTATTAAGTCCATAAATTACCATATAGCACATAAAAAACCCCAATCCTTCCAGTAGCACCTTAAAGGTAAAGGGACCCCTGACCGTTAGGTCCAGTCATGACTGACTCTGGGGTTGCGGCGCTCATCTTGCTTTACAGGCCAAGGGAGCCGGCGTACAGCTTCCGGGTCATGTGGCCAGCATGACTAAGCCGCTTCTGGCGAACCAGAGCAGCGCACAGAAACGCCGTTTACCTTCCCTATTTATCTACTTGCACTTTGACGTGCTTTCGAACTGCTAGGTTGGCAGGAGCAGGGACTGAGCAACAGGAGCTCACTCCGTTGCGGGGATTCAAACTGCCGACCTTCTGATCGGCAAATCTTAGGCTCTGTGGTTAAACCTACAGCAATAATAATAAAAAATTCCTTCCAGTAGCACCTTAGAGACCAACTAAGTTTGTTATTGGTATGAGCTCTCATGTCCATGCACTTCTTCAGATACAATCTATCTACAATCTGTTTAGAAGTATCTGAAGAAGTTTGCATGCACACGAAATCTCATACCAATAACAAACTTAGTTGGCCTCTAAGGTGCTACTGGAAGGAATTTTTTTTTATTTTGTTTCGACTACGGCAGACCAACACAGCTACCTACCTGTAACGCTGCTCTGGTTCGCCAGAAGCGGCTTAGTCATTCTGGCCACGCGACCCAGAAGCTGTGTGCAAGCTCCCTTGGCCAGTAAAGTGAGATGAATGCCGCAACCTGAGTCGGCCACGACTGGACCTAATGGTCAGGTGTCCCTTTACCTTTTTATTGCCTTCAGTAGCTTAGGGCCTCATCAAACCTAAATCTGCCCTGCACCCATCAAAGGGGTTTGGGGCTTCCAGTCCCTGCAAATCACTTGCTCAGCTTGACTTTCTCGAAGGTTGCTGGAATTTATTTAAAAATCAGCTTAAATAGCCTGTGCCCAACTATGCACATTACTTGGTGGCGCTTTTAAGAACCCAACCCCAATCCCTTGCACTGCCAAGTGCAGTGGGCTGTATTCCTCGAACTGCTAATTCCTAGGCCAATACCCCCCGTCCTTCCTGCAATCGGAAAAGGGCTTTGGAAGGGATGATCCCCTTTGTTTTACTGTTCCAAGGGGAACTTGCTGCATTCGAGCAAAAGCTGAAGCACGTCAGTTCTTAGCATGGGGAAAGCCCTACTGGAAGTGGAAACGATTGAACAAGTACAGACTTATCGTCGAACCTATGTCTACGGGATAGTGGTGGGATGTCAAATTTAATTATATATGCATTTAATAAATGAAAAATGACGATGTCTAAACAACCTGCAAGAAAACAGGCTCTAGCTTATTCAGTACAGTGACTTTGCGAGTCTGTTTCACACTATAGGCTTCACTTGTAAACTCAAGATTCTTGCCTCCTTTCGTGAGAAAAGTATCACTCCTCTGCAAACCTTTCAAAAGCCTGGTTGTAGGGGCAAGGAAGAACTCAATTCTTAGTAGAAAGGGATCCCAACCTGATAAATGATTTTTTTTTTTTAGAAGTACTGTAGTTGCATTTAATGAAATGTTAACCGTGCCATCAAACTGAGTCCTTTATTATGATGGTTGCAAAATTCCTACATTTTCGTTTCCTTTACAATTTATTTCCTTAGAGCAAGAGTCAGCAGACATCAGTCTCGTAGGATCTAGGTTGGTTTTCACTAGAACCCAGGTCCCCAGCTGGAACTCAGGAAGGGGAACATAGGAGAGTGGGGAGGTACTGTTCTGAACAGGCTTCAGTAGTTGAACTAGAGCTCACATTTACATGTTTTTCTCCCTTTCACAATTTCAGCGGCCCCATTTAGGAGGGGCTACCAACCCATTCCAGTACTCCAAAAATGCCCCATCTGCCTTCTGCCCACCCTTCCCCTAAAGGAAGTTTAGAAGAGGCAAAATATTTGCTTGCAGCATCCCTTCCATACCTGTTGGGACGTAACTGTTATCATGAAAACACCATAGGACAAAATAAGCATCTTGACAAAAGTACCATCCCCGGTCAAAAATCATCTTTCCCTTTAATCACACTTAAAAGGCAACATAGCCAAAGGCTACAGCAAATACAGTGGTACCTTGGTTTAAGAACAGTCCCGTTTACAAACGATTCGGTTAACAAACTCCACAAAACCGGTAGTGTCCTGGTTTGTGAATTTTATCTCTAAGAGCAGAATCCAAACAGTGGAAGGGCACCAGTGGTGGTAGGCCTCATTAGGGAAAGCACACCTTGGTTTAAGAACGGTTTCAGTTTAAGAATGGACTTCCAGAACGGATTAAGTTTGTGAACAGAGGTACCACTGTACACTGGGGCCTAAATCTTCTGATTAAAGACCCATTTACTCAATGTTCAGAAATAGGACACAAGAGCCTCAAATCCTGATGCATAATGCAGGATGTGACCCCCCTCCCCCCTCCATGAAATGCAAACACCCAGCGCTAAAGGCAGTCTTTTGTTTTAGGTGAATTTCACCAGAGGTATTAAAAATACACTCTAATGCAAGGATGTTTCATTTTCTGTGAAAACCTAAAGTTCCATTAATCAGAGCTTAGTGCAATTGGCATAAAACTTAATAGTCCAAAAATATCCGTTTGAGTACCAAAACTGAATGGAGCTCTTCTGTACTCCTGAAAATCCACTTTTGATTAATCCAAGTCTTCTTTTCACCAATGGGGTATCAAGTATCACTGCCGATCCACTTCATATTCAGAGATCTGCCAGACAATCCAGATCTAGATTGTTCTTTTTGCTCTAAAGCACTCCACTGCAGCACAGCTTCCTCTCCACTTGCAACTTTATATGCCGTTTTTTAACTTTGACATAAGTAGCACTTACATGATCGGGTTTTGCAAAAAGCCCTCATGAAGATGTTCTTCCTTAAATACTAAAGGTATCTCAAATGAAGGAATCTTTGGCAAATGTTCTTCTACAGCTTCTCAGTGTAGCATTCAGAGCTAAGAAAGAGGGGCATGGTAGATTTCAATTTATCTTTTAATTTATTGTGAAACACAAAGAGGAAAATATTTTAAGTCTGTAGAGAATTAGACCTAGAGTAAATATTGAAACCTCGAAGTTACATGCAGCTGGATGTTATTACAATGTTTATTCGAGACAAATAAACTTGTAAACTATTAATACAAATGCTGAGATTTTTACATGAAAATATCCAGGTTCTTTTGATTCCACACACATTTTCTATGCAACTCAAACAGTGAGATACAACTGTTTTGTCATTCAGTTTTTATACAATAGAAACATTTTAAACAAGTTACAGTTGGATATGGGCAAGATTGCCAATGCTAGAAATGACTAAAATTCCAATAGCCTCTACAGTTAATTGCTATTCCATGACAAACCAAGTTTTGTGAAATTTTATTCAAACCAACAAGTTGCAGTACAATAATTAGGGGCATACATTTGGAGTAACAAGAACGTAAAACTGTTTCAATATTTCTCAGTTTCTTCACACATCAAACTTTGGAGTCAGTGCATTATCAATACTCCCAATTTGCCAAAACAATGAAATTGGGTGTTCTGCTTCTCTGGTATAGGGAAAAAGCCAAGCTCAATTAATGGTGTAGAGAGTGTATTTTAGCTACAGAAGTATGCATTAAAAAAATGACTGCAAGAATTGGTTCACTAAATTTATTTTTAAAATCATAAAACATCTTACAAAAGAGCATTACATTCTGCACACTGCTTTGAATGGATGCCAGGGATAGGTAAGTGAACTACCAGTACTCTTCTCCCTCTTCAAAACAAAAAAGGTATAAAGCAGATGGTTCACAAGTGACAGAAAAAACATTACAGTTTACAACCAACATAGAACAAAAATAAAATCCACCTTCTCTGCTGCTGTTTCAAAATACCAATGTTAGTTTTGCAAGCCACCCCACTCCCACCCACCTATATGTAGAGAACTAAAAACATTACATCTGGTGACAGCAAAAAAAATTCACTACACCTCAAATGCAGAACACCTATGAAGCAGAGGAATGTTGGCTTTTTAAACAGAAGCAGATTTAAGAAAAAAAAAAGATGCAGGACTCCTTCAGTTCTTCACTAGTCTTAGAAAAACTTTCCAGAATACTGCTTCACACTATAAAAAAGAAAAAATATCTTGCATTAGAATCCTTCAACATCTGCATACTGCTTCACACTATAAGGAAAAAGAAAAAAAAAGGCATGTATTAGAATGGTTGAACAAACAACTTGAATCAATATTTGCAATACATTTTACACAATCATAAATATTAGACAATACATTTTACAGTTTGTAATTAGTAGCTATCTACTTTCAAAAAGACAAGTTACACATTGCAAAATGCTCACTAGACAGCTGATGTTAGAGGAAATAAAGCAAGTACAACCTAGAGCTGTTATAGATGGCAGAAAAGGAAGCAATGCCAGTGAGGTGTGAAATGCTGCATTAACAGCACCAATAGTTTTCAACTTGTCCTGTAGAGGCATGGTCTGTGCCATATGGCAGACTGCGATTTGTTGTCGATTTGGTTATCTAAAAACAACAAAATCACTAGTCTTCCACACAGAACTAGACCAACATCCACTGAAATCTTCTATATTTTCTACAGGCTCTATGTAATAGATTACAAGTAGGTTTTTTGCAGCAGTTTTCACCAGAGAAATGAGGACTGCTTGGTTAAGGTCACTTCCAGCAAGATTAGTTTTGAGGGTGTCTTCATAGAGTAAGAATGGAAAACAGAAGAGAAAGGCATACTACGAAGTGCAGAAGTTAGTATACACTACCAGCATAAAGGTGTTTTTTGTTTTTAAAAGAGCTTTCTTTAAAAAGGCATACCATACAAGAGACAAAGTTCAGTAATAATTTACACATTTAGTTTACAGCTGCAGTTCTATGCAACTTGCCTGTTTTGCAGTAAATACTGTGCATTTTGAATCTGGTCCTGTGTGCCTGTGATAGTTATTATCCGATCTTCTGAGCCCTCTAAGGGTTCATCAATTTTGATTGAAGCTCCTGATTCATGGCGTATCTGTTTGATCCTCTGGCCTCCTTTTCCAATAATGGAACCAGCCAGCTAGAAAAAAAGTGAGGGTTTTTTTTTTAGCGGCAGCTAGTAATTGCAATATTACAACATACAAAGTTATTACCAGAGTACAAAAACATACCATTACACAATATGACAATTTATTAGGCAGCACTCCTGGACAGTATGTTCAATAACAAGTTGGGGAGGAAATTTTCAACCCATTTCCTTCAAAGCAGAATACAAGCTTAACATATAATCCCGAAGGTAACAGTAAGTCTAACATACTGCACAATGATTAAAAAACCGTATGTCACAAAGTTTATTTGAAAATATTTTAACTACAGGGAATATACTTACATCTTTGGGTATTGTTACTTGTGTTGTAATTATGGGTCCACCAAGATCACCGTAAGAGCCACGGCCCCCTGCATAAGAATAGTCTGATTTAAAACGTATGCATCTTGCTCTTTTAATGACTGAACAGTAAATTGTATATAGTACACATGCATTAAAACTTACCATATCCTGATCCACCCTCGAACTAGCAAAAAGGAAACAAAAAGAAAAAGTCTTAGCAGCTTTTGTTTCATGTAACATGGAAGCTAACGAAAGTATTCTACACAGCTGATATCTTTATCCGTATCTATAACTATCTCCTGCCAACCTAGCAGTTCGAAAGCACGCAAGAGTGCAAATAGATAAATAGGTACCGCTCCGGCGGGAAGGTAAACGACGTTTCTGTGCGCTGCTCTGGTTCGCCAGAAGCGGCTTAGTCATGCTGGCCACATGACCCGGAAGCTGTACGCCGGCTCCCTCGGCCAATAAAGCGAGATGAGCGCCACAACCCCAGAGTCGGTCACGACTGGACCTAATGATCAGCGGTCCGTTTACCTTTATATATATATCTATATAGCTCTACCTATATATAACTGGACCTCTGCCATAAAACCATAGGTAAAATCTGTGCATTTCTGGATTTCAAAAGAGAACAAGGGCCTTTCACCACCAAAGCACCAGCATTGTGGAACTTCTTCCCCAATGAATCTAGGTATCTCAACAATCTCAAAATACAGTGGTACCTCTGGTTATGAACTTAATTTGTTCCAGAGGTCTGTTCTTAACCTGAAACCAATCTTAACCTGAGGTACCACTTTAGCTAATGGGGCCTCCCGCTGCTGCGTGATTTCTGTTCTCATCCTGAGTTTAAGTTATTAACCTGAGGTTAGCGTAGTTTGTAACCCGAGGTACCACTGTACTTTCCAACGGAGAACACCAAATCAGTAACTGACCAGGCGTATTTTATGCAGCATGATTCATGCAAAGTCAGCGATAACAATTCTAGTGGAAATGTTTAGATTCCAATACCAGATAATGACTAAACTATATAGCCCTCAATACTAGTCTATTACCCCTATTTAACATTCTGACAACCTTGTACAAAAAAGGCAGGCAGTAATGTTAATTACATTCCAATCAACACTCAAGACACTCTCAGTTCTAGACAGAGGTATGTTACAAATTGAGCTCCACTAATTTAACATGTGATGGAATGCCTTCCTGGTGCACTGGCAAGCTCTCCCTCCGTCCCCACCCAGCTTAAGCAGCCTATGCATACACATGGGTATGCATACATTCATCATGGCAGTGTGCGCACACAGGTTTATAAAAGTTTTTGAACATTTTCAGTTAAAGCCAATCAAACACACAACATATTAAGAGAAAAAAACCCATTTTGGAATCTTTCAGGTCTTCAGTTGCCAACTTAGAGGCACACACATTTCAGGAGACATTAAGATAAGGAACTCAAATCACTGCTTCAGGTATTTTAATGTTTCATTCATCCCATATTACTTAACTATACAAACAATATGTTGTAACATTTCTGGGATTGAAAGAGTATATGAGAAGGAATTCCACAGTACAAATTCAGCAGTAGGTGGGAAATTTTGCATCATCCATACTTAAGGCAACTGTTTCCTTTCCCTCTACAAGTATCTGAGTTTAATTTAAACATATCCATTTCAACTACAAGCTTCTAGGAGAAGATGTAGGAGATATTACTTGCTTAAAATCCAGCAAACCCCCAAATGGAAGCTTTTAGCAATGGCAGTTTATGCGCAAAACCAGTTCCTTATTGCCTCTCTCCTATCATCAAGAACACCAATCAAAGCAGGCTTTTTAATTAGTGTACTCACCATTTCTGGCGTTTCTATGTCATCGCAAGCATTGACATGACATTGCATCATCTTGCCAAAGAAAAGAAAGAAAAAATACATTTGAAACAAGTTATTTGGGACTTTATAGACTCATAAATCATAAAGCTTACATGCCTGTAAACTTATGTGATACAGACTGCATAAACCAGTTTGCATGTTAGAATATATGCAAAACAAGCTTGACAGGTGACAATTTAAGGCAATTTCCATATGCACTACTTATATTATTCTGCAGCCAAGTGCAGCTCTTAAGCAACGCGAGTGAAGTCCATATGCAAGCAGAATTGACTTTAATCAGATGCAGAGAATGCTCCTTTATCCATACCTTCTCCATGCAGACCACCCCATTCTGTTACAAAGGTTGAGAATCCCTAGAGATTTGGTGGGGGGTGCAGGGTAAATCCAATTGTGTGAGAAGTGAGCAGTGGCCACCACTTATGCATAATTTACTTACACAATTGGGGCCCAGGGAAGACAGTCAAAAAAGAAATAAAAGAAGGGCAGGGAAAACCTTACTGCTTACCAGCCTCTGGGAAGGATGTTCAAGGGTTATGGGATGCCTCCAAGGCCTTGCACAGCCTTCCTCAGAAAGCAAGGCAGAAGCCAAGGCCTGCTCTGGACAAGTTTGGATGACTGTGCAGGGTGAGGGAGTAGTTCTGGGGGTTTCCTGGGTTTACGTGATTTTGCCTTTGCACATGCTCTTATTTTTTCAATTACCTACATAAATTCTCTCACAATGCCCCGAATAAAAAAACATAAAAAATAAGTCTGGGACACAGGTGGCACTGTGGGTAAAATCTCAGTGCCTAGGACTTGCCGATCGTATGGTCGGCGGTTCGAATCCCCGCGGCAGGGTGAGCTCCCGTCGTTCGGTCCCAGCTCCTGCCCACCTAGCAGTTCAAAAGCCCCCTTAAGTGCAAGTAGATAAATAGGTACAGCTTTATAGCGGGAAGCTAAACGGTGTTTCCATGTGCTGCGCTGGTGCTGGCTCGCCAGAGCAGCTTCGTCACACTGGCCATGTGATCCGGAAGTGTCTCCGGACAGCGCTGGCTCCCGGTCTCTTAAGTGAGATGAGCGCACAACCCTAGTCAGACACGACTGGCCCGTACGGGCAGGGGTGCCTTTACCTTAAATAAGTCTGACTTGGTTCAATGTATCAAACAGTTATTACATGTTTTAAGTTAAAATACAGTTTGGGGTTTAATTTAATTTGTACTATATTACTATGTAATTTTACTCTATTAAAATTTATACTGTAATTCATTTGCTTCTGAGTCACTCAATGAACTTGTGTTATGGACAGTTACTGAGTTCATTTCCCCTCTGGTAATTCCTAAGAAAGCGTAAATTCTGATTTAGGCATGCGGGAAGGAAGTATTCTGTACACAGTAAATTAGGCTGAAATCTTGTATACGCTAAGAGCCTTGCAGTGCAATTCTATACCTGCTCACCCAGATATAATCCTACTGAAGTCAATGGGCCTTTTTCTCAGGTAACTGGTAGCAGTAAAATATAACTTTCATACTGCAAACATAAAATACTATGGAACTACAGTCCTACATGATTCTGACCTAAATAACTTGGTCAAAATACATTTCTTCCTCATCAGAACTGTTACTCATTTTGAAAAAGATGACCCACAATTAGAATCATGTTCCTAACCCTGAAGGTTAAGATCCTCTAAGTCAGAGCTTTCCAAACCTCTCATGCTGGCAACATACTTTTTAGACATGCATCATTTTGTGACACAGTAATTCAGTTTTACTAGCAAACTGGAGGTAAAACTAACCCCTTTCCAGCCCCAGGAAAGCCTACAGACTGCAGCCAACACATTAACCTGTCGTGTCACAGTTTCAAAAGCTCTGTTCCAAGTACACAAGTGCCAATGAAGAGAAAAACTTGAACTACAATACTATTAAAGTCTCCAAATACTCAAGATTCATGAACATTTTCCTAAAGAAAACTGAAAGTTAATTGTGAAAAGTAAAATTGTAAAAGGTCATTGATATCCTGAGTCATACAAAAAACAATGCTTTCAAGATACCCAATTACCGAAAAACTGTATTTGGAGCTATCCTATTGAACATAACTTACCATTCCATCGTAGCGATCACCAGGTCTGCCCCTTCGGTCGTAAGACATAAGGTCCCTTAAGAAAGCAAATGATATAATTTAGAGTGTTTACAAGTTAAAGTCTCACATAAATACATTGTCAAATACATAAATAAGCAAATTGATTTGCTGAAGATAAAGCAATCAGGGTTTTTTAACTTTTAGACTAATATGTCACAAATTCATGTTTTATAAATCTATCCATCCCACTTAAAACAAATATAAAATCCAGTTCCATTTATTAACTACTATGTTCTCCGCTAAGCACAAGCCTTACTCTAAGCAGCTGTTAGCTCAAGACTGCTCTATAAAAGCACTCTGAATCATTACAATGTTGACGTACCCGCCTCTGGGAGGAGGAGGGGGAGGAAGAGGAAGATTGCGAGCTCTGCTGCCACCTCTACCACCACGGCCTGGAGGAGGGGGAGGAGGTCCTCTGCGAGGGCTCATGTCATCATAATCTCTTCGTGGAGGCATTGGACGACCACGACCTGGAGGCATTCGATCAAAGCCTCCTCTGCCACGCATTGGAAATCCCACAGGACGCCCCCTTCTGTCATCAAACATCATTGTAAATCCACCATAGTCGTACGTTTCATCATAAAAGTTTGGATCGTAAGGCTGTGCACGTCCTTTGATTGGTGACTAATAAAAAAAGGAAAACAACTTTAGTCTTCTGAACATTTCCCACAATTATATTTTAACACATATATTAAAAGACTACCAATTATTGAAGTTACATGTATAGCTTATTTCAAGCAAAAAATGCAACTATCTTTGCACAAAAAAGGCGTGGGGGGTATGAAAACAAATTATTGTAAAGATTAAATTACCTCTGATATAAGATCCAGTATTATTTTGATGCATTCCACAACTCTATCAGGCTTTCCACCAATTAGCACCACTCTGTCAGAAGAATGAGGACAGCATTCTTGGAAAAGCTTAATGGTGGTCTGAGTGTTCTGCCAAGAAAATTTCAAGTAAAAAATTATTTAGAATCCACTCTAACCAATGAGAAAGCTGAAAACTATTTAACATAGTTTGTTTTTGAGATTTGTATGCTGAACAAGTAGCGGCACAAACAATACAAACTAAGAAAAGCTAAGAAAACTCCATTCTCAAAATGCACTCTCATGGCTTGTACATACAAACCATATAATTACACTACTTATGGTTCACCTACTTTTCACTGTTTGATATCTTTAAAATTCAACAATACAGGAATGATTTATGGTCCCACCCCTATTGAGTTTCCTTCCTTCCTCCCTAATTCAAAATAGAAATTTGTAAAATGCATTTAAAAGCAGAACTGATGGTTTTTCACATGCTTGGTTCCACAACTTACATCCAACCCAAATGAGGGGCTACACATGTCACATACTCCCTCCAAAGATTATTCCTTAAATCAACCATTTATGATATATTAACTGCATTATAGCTTGATATCTGGGCTTAAATTTTGTCTGGGGGAAAAAAATTCTTGCCAGAAGAGCACCAGCAAATTATTATTATAAGCTTCTGTCAGCTGACATATCTAACCAACCAAGTAAAGTTTCCAAGTAAAGGTTCCAAGTTGCCGCACATTACTGTGGTCCAGTCAAGAGGGTATTAGAGCCTGCACAATCCTCCTTTAGCGGGCATTCAAACCATTGGTACATTAGCCAAAGTCAGTAGACAAACACTCCTGGCTACCAACTCCACCTGATATAGAAGGCCTGGACGTAGGAACACTCCCAATTGCGTATCTGCTCTTTTAAGTGTAACATGACCACATCACAAAGCAGTTTTCCTGAACTACTTCTGGGGCTACCAACAAACCCTGTTCTTCTAAATTGGACATTTTACTGACATGCTAAGCATAGTTGTACCTTGGTTCTCAAACGGAATCTGTTCAGGAAGTCAACTTCCGAAAATGTTCAAAAACCAAGGTACAGCTTCCGATCGGCTGTAGGAGCTTCCTGCACTCAACTGGAAGCCGCAGTGTTCGGGAAACCATAATGTTCAACCAACAAGGCATTCAAAAACCAAGGTACGACTGTATTACTATTTACTAAGTAATAATAGCATGCTACATTATGCTAAGCGATTCAAGGAATATTGCCACAAATGCTTCAGAATAAATTGAGCTGGACCATCATGAATCCGCTCCAAAATCCAAGATGAACTTTTTCAGCAGTTTTAGTTAGGACAAACCCCGACAGAAGTCCACAAGAGCCAACGACGAGAAGTACATTAGTGTCCCAACGAAATAGAAGGAACCATTGCAAAAAACCTCTAACTCAGTGTTGAAATAAAGTGTGGTGATATTTTTAATTTTCTCAATAACCTCAAAGCGTGCAAGACACTCAAAAGGGCCACATTCAATTTCTCTCCTACAAAGATGCAGAAAGAAGATGAAGCCAAAGAAGTCCCAGCACCAAACCCTGGTCTTTAAATGTCTAAATAATTGAGTGCTCAGCCACCACAGCTAGCAAATGGTTTGACTTTAAGTATTTAATTAATTGAGGATCAAGCGAGCTTCTGCAACACTGGTCTTACTATTGCCTCCAAGAGTAGATGAAACAATGTCCTTTATTAATAAAATGAATAAAAGAAAGTCTTCACAATGAGTGTAAAGGTTCAAAATTTTCCAGTGAAAGATTGCCAGGCTGCAAAAGCACTTCAACAGTCATAAAAAGGTCTGCTGAACAAAACTGTGCAGACACAATTGTGGCAGATCTACTTGCTTTTATCATCAACTTTAAACACATTCGTAAGTTGTATACAAGTCATGTTTACGGTGGTAGCTTGGGTTAAGAACTTAATTCGTTCTGGAGGTCCGTTCTTAACCTGAAGGGCCACTTTAGCTAATGGGGCCTCCCGCCGCCACCACACAATTTCTATTCTCATCCTGAAGCAAAATTCTTAACCCGAGGTACTATTTCTGGGTTTAGCAGAGTCTGTAGCCTGAAGCTTCTGTAACCTGAAGCCGAGGTACCACTGTAGTTGGATTTGTCCCGGTATTCCCCATGAGTGCTCAAATCAAAGACAGACTTTTCAGCCTCGGAACCCTAATTTATAGAGAGGCCTGCACTCCAGAAACAGAGTGAATCTCTAAGGAGCTATTTTGTCAGCAGCCCAAGTTGGTTCCTTATACCAGGAGTGAAATGTGATTAACAAAGACCACTGTGAAGTGTTTGACAATTATTAGGCTATGTTTTCACTCTATAGATTCCGTATTCCATTTTTACACTTAGTGACGCTACTACACAGGCTCAGATTTTGGTGAACCTCCAACTATGGTGTACAAATTATGTGGACACCACCACCTTTGCAGTAACTGCTAAGAAGTTGTTTCTCTAGAATCTCTGGAGTACAAGTTCCACCAGGGGATCAGGCACCCACAAACCTTTTGCGCTAGCCATTTCAGCTGTACAATGAGAAACAGCTTCAGATACTACACAAGTATTAGAAACTGTCATCAATTTCAGTAACCAAAGTTAAAACCAGAATAAAATTGATCTCTTTCTCTACACTTTCTTTTACTGAAAGGAAACTCTGTGTTTCTAAATTAATCACATATTTGGGTTTCTAATTCTTTAGCAGCACAAGATGAATAAATTCTAGTAAGGTTGAGGCATTCTTGCCACCCAATGACTAGTAACAGCTATGAACTGAACATCATCTTCAAGAAAGTGATTATTTTTAAGGTAACTATGCTTATATCAAAAGACAAAAATTATGTTACCTCTCTGAGTTCTTTGATTTTAGCACCCTTGACACCAATAATTCCTCCAGCCAAACTCTGGTGAATCAACAGCCTTAACTCACAGTCGAAGTCGCTTCCTTTGTAATGTTGATACTATAGACATATTCAGGGTGAAGAATGAGAAAAGCAGTCAGTAAGATGTTTGCTTGAATAAGTACCCATTTACTACCCAGTACAATACCATACTGTTACTTTTTCTGATTTCCAACTTCCAGTACCTATCACCCATTAAATCCAGACATCATTCTCCAAACATTTATATATTACAATTTAAATGTTAAAGTAGTACCATTCTTCAAGAGTTCAGGGGCCTGATTTTACTCTAACACAAGTTTATGCAGTCCAGCCAACTGCTTTTAAAAATGTAAAAGGTGTTTCAAACACAGCTGTGATATTGTAGTGGGGGGCAGGGGTTCCTAATGTTCCAAGTAGAAAATCTCACTGGAAGGAGTGCATATGTAAGTAGACCAGCCTAAAATACTTTCCCAGCCAGAGATTACCATTCTTAGTGGGTTTTATTTAAGTCAAGGAATATCCAGCATATAGGAAAAATAAAATCACTCCCTACTATCAAGGTCTATGACCACACGCAGTGACCTTGCTATTGATAATGCACCCCAAGATAATAAGGGGCCACAGCTCAGTGATAGAATTTGTATATAAAAAGCTCCCAGGTTGAAGCCTTGGCATTTCAGAAAGGGCTGACAAAGTCCCCTCTTAAACTTCGGAGAGCTGCTATCAGTGTAGACAAGGTGATGATGATTAATATTATTCACTGAATATATATACCACCCTATACCCAGAGATGACAAGGCGGTTCACACAATAAAATCAAAATACAAAACAATACTGAGTTACATGGACCTATGGCCTGCCTCAGTACATTAAAATTTCAAACTTAATTTTATTTGGTGTGCTATACACAAACAACTCTTGCTGACACTCCAATTAGGACATATATCTGTATTTTAAATAGAGGGCAAGTTAGCGACAGAAAACAACAGCATTTGAAGCTCGTCATTCAGATGTATACACCCATATGCACTTACCTCTTCCAAAGTAGGGATAATTTTCTTCAAGATTTCTCCAATTGTTTCGATATCTGCACTTATACTCAGTATGCTGTCAAATAGCATTAAGCATCAGGTGTCACAAATAAGATAGGGGGAAAGGTAAAGTAAGTTGTGTATTCATAATTTTATGTGTTATAAGTCAACTTTACAGAGCTGAACTTACGAGTTAATATTCCCCACTTAAGTAAACCTTTTACTGAAGATACAGCACATGCACCTTTGTTTATGCCCAATAATATAAATGATACAAGTTTAAAATAAGGTTTTGGAGATAAGAGAATGAGTTTCTTGGAAGGAGTCAGATTAAGTGGACAAGAAATTAACGAAGAACTGAAAGCAGGAGTGAATACTCATGTTCCCCGCCACCACTAATTTAGGATACCCTCACTATTACATTGTTAAACTGGCACACCTTCTCATAGGGAACATGGGAATATGCAAGTGGTGAACATTATATTTGGAATAGGGTTATGAGACCAGTTAGAAATTAGGTTACTAATGGGCTCTGCAAGAAAACGAATACAAATGCAAGACAAAAAAGACAACACAAATGAGAAGTGAAGGAGAGTGAACCAGGAGTTAGCATTTCATCAGAAAAAATTATGAACAGGCAATGCTGGGGGAGCAAGGTGGACCACAAAGACAGAGCAGAGCGAGAGACTATTTTGAAACAATCTGATTTACAATGCAGCAAATATACAACAATTGAAGCTGTGCTCCTTCCATTGAAATAAAATTAGTGGATTGTTGGGTGGGCAACTCACGTAAAAGTTCAGTGACAAAAAAGACTTAATGGGGAAAATAAGACAGAAAACTTAAAAAAAACAATACACCGTCTACGGGGATACTATTTAATTATATAAAAGGCAGGTAATAATATACATTTCTCTCTTTCTAATCAGGCAGTGAGGCATAAACTGTTGGGACATACCGCTCGGGGCCACTGCTGTCTGGGACTGAAACACTGGCATTGTACTGCATTGGTCATTGGCGTTCGTGGATGTTGGCATTGGGCATGGGCATTCAATCAGAAGTTGTCAAGTAAGGCACCCGTTTGGCAACGAGCACATTTTTGGGCATAGCCAACCAGGGTTTTCACATGGGCGTTCAGGGGCGGATGGGCCAACGTCATGGTGGGCAACGCAGGGGCATGTCGATCCAGTACATGGGCAACGGAGAGATATATGGCCAAAAAAACAAGGAGAGGGAAGAGGGGGAAAAGCAATAAATTTTAATTTAATACAAACTATACTCATTACTCTCAATGAAACAAGCTTAAGTTGTTCTGAAGACTAACACAATAACGGATAGCTACATTGACTGTGGCTTAACAGTTATGGACCGTAAAAATGAGTTACTTGGCCTAAACTACTTTTAACATTAGAAGTTGCAGTAGCAGGCTGGCTCGTGAGGGTAGACACAAAATCTGTAGAGATTCAGATTACTGAAATCCTGGGAAAATTGGGAAAGCCACTAATCCATGAATTATATGTATGGAATCTAGATTTAGGCAGGTGAATTTTTAAGTACACTAGCTTCAGAAAGGTCAGTTAATGCACATGTGATTACTACCCAAGTTCATTCTTATACCTCAGATCTAGTAACCAAAGTTGACAGTTATAACATTCTGCAGGCGTTTTACAATATAATGAAAATATCAAACACAATGTGAAATGATATCGTGCCAAATATTTCATTAAATACCAATATCATACTTTCAAAAACTGAAGACTATGCACAATATAAAAAATTGCTTTTTACAAAGCATAGTGTTTAACTATTGAGACTTAATACTGAAAGTGTCTATTCGCAGGAGTCAACCCACTATAAAAAGGTAGGTATATTTATTGTGATGTTCATGAAAAATTCATTCCAGATTAAATGGAGCTAAACGGTTCTGCACATAGTATCATGCCAGTCTGAACACTTCTCTCCTGAAGAGATAGACTGTTTAAGCAAAGTTAATTCTATAGCTCGATAAAGAATGGCCATCCAGGTTTGAATTATTTTAATTGGAAGCTTAAGCTCTCTGGTATTGCAAGCCAAAGCAATGAAATACAGTTTAGTTTAATGCTTTGTAAAATAAGGGACAGGAATTTTTCCATATGAATTATTCTGTGTTTTAATTATATGAATGGAATATCCTGACACTTAAGATTTTTTAAAAAATCAATACAAGTGGCTTGTACTAGACACCTATATAAAATTTTCACAATAGCTATGCAAAATTATTAGTGTTTAACTTGTAAATACTCACGTCTGTACGAAGTGCCTTAATGTTTTTGCCACCTTTGCCAATCACTGCTCCAGCATTCTATTAAAAAAAAGTCAAAATTGAAATTGATTTTCACAAATACAATTATGATAATAAGGCTGTGATTGGACATGGAAGCTGACATTAACACTCCTTTTAGTAAACCTCTCAGATAGATTTTTAAAAGTGGGTAAGGCAAATAAATCCAACCTAAACACAGAGCTTTAAGTTACTATAGCAAACATAAGAGACTTGCCTTTGGTTTCCTGATAAAAAATAAATTCAAACAATTAATGCATATTTGCTCAAATTTAAATACTAATGATATGTTTTAATACGGTACAAGTTATGACAGAATATTGTAATGCTTAACTAGGAACCAGCTTTCAACCCTACAAATGAGCTGCCGTTGCCAAAATTTAGAAAAGCATATGTCATACAGCTTTAGCTTTTCTTTTAAAAATGTCAGGTCCTTCTTAAAATCAGGTTTATTGTCTCACATGGCAGAAACATTTTGCTGTTTCTCCAAACAGAAATCTGTTAAGAGTTCTGTGATATAACCCCTGTATGCTTAAACTGATTATCAGGTATTCTTTTTATTCTGAACACTATTCATCCTCAACTGTGGATAGTAAAATTATTACAACAAAATACCACATACTCAATAACTTTTTTTAAATTATGTAACAGAACATACTTTGCTCTGAAGCAGAATGCGTAGTTCCACCATCTCATCCGTGTTCCTTGATCTTTTGAAGGCCTGTTCCTCTTCAATATCTTCAGCTGGACGTTTGCCTAATATTTTAGAAAAGAGAGGATTAACAATCCAAATTTTTAGCTTCTACAAGCTGTAGGGCACAAGTCATTTTATTAAATGGAATAAGGAGTCTTTTAAATGTGGGGATTTCAAAGTTTAAGCCAAGGCTAATTAGGTATAAACAATTACTATCCTAACAGCATTAATAAAAGTAAGCTTGGCAAATCCATATTGTTCAGTACTGTTTTTAGCTTTAATGAACAGCCAGACAGTAAGTGCAATAGAAGAGACAACAAAGTAACCTTATTGTCCGTTTCTACTGAAAGCTCTAAAAAACCTAACTATAAGTCCGTATGTTGTGAAGTTAGCTTTTTAGTCACATTAACAGTAACAATACCAATTAGCATCTAACCCATCAAAATGCTTATATTGGGATTATCAATTATGGAATGTAAAATAACTCACTATGGTTACAATTTTAAATACACCAAGGTTTTTTTCATCATTTATGTAATAATTTTGAGTATCTACACTGGAAATGTATTCAGTCTATACAACATTTGGAAATCAAAACCCCCAGGCGATTCAAATGCCCTCAGTAATCTGAGCGATCCACATGTTAAAATGACCAATGAATAGGACCTGGTTGCAGCATTTAATTTAGGTTTTTATTAAACCAACATCCATTGTCTACTGTGGCTGCAGTGCAGATTGTAAACGAGATTTTTATTCACGCCTGGACATGGCATTTATAAATTCTGAACCCTTGACAGATATTCCATACAGTTACTACTTTCACATATAAGAGCTGTAATTTCTGATTACATACAAGATAGCTTACCATTAGTTTCTGTATTAGTGAAGGTCTCTTCTTGCTGTTCAGTCTCCATTATTTTTAGCCTCGCAGATACAACCTGTCAAATAAAAATAAATAAAACCCCATAAGTGCTTAGAAGAGAGCAGCCAACTCTGCAGCTTGCTAAAGAAATGAAGTGACATTTGGTTTCCAGCACTTACCAGTATTATATAGCTTCGCCAAGCAAACCTTAAACGTTCTGGGCGGGATCAAAGATCAGCCAGCCTATGAAAAGCAACATACAGCCATTTTGGTCTTGTTCATTATTTTACAGTTCAGTATTCCGGAATACAGAAAAAAAAAGAAACATATCAAATGTCTGTCCAACAATGCCTCTTTTCTCCTAAGTTAATCTCTCTGAAGAATTGTGTAAGAGTACATACTATATCAAATATCTTTATTTGCAGCCCATCATGAATTGCATCTCATGCAAAATCTTGACTTCACTCTAGTTTTACAGGAAAAAACCACTAATGCTCGTTCACTTTTCTTACTGAAGCCAAGTTCTCTCAGTTTCAGGAACTAAAGCAATTCCTCTGAATGATTTCTCAGATCTGATTAGTTTTCTCAGCTAATTAATGCCACCTTCAATTTTTTTGCTAGTTGCAACTTCTATCCTAGAAAACTTCAGAACTTATTTTCAAATGAAAAACATGCCCTTTGTCCAATTTTCTGAAAGGCGCTATTTCTTCTTAAAGCAACGCAACAGTGAATAAAGCTCAATATAAGCCAGGGACTCCTATACCAAAGTGAAAGAAACTGAATTCATTTCCATGGTATTGCAACTGATGATAAACTGTGTGTGATAAACTGCAGAAAATAGTTGTGATCATTCGGAAGAAGTGTCTTGACTTCCATAAATTGGCTATTGCTTTAAAAAAACACGAAACAAACAAAAAAAACCTCTCACTACCACTGCACCTTGGTTTACTATTTCATCTTTGTGTTTGGTGCAAGTCATTTGATTTGAGGAAAACAAGATAAACCCCAACACATACAATCGCAATATACAAACGGATTTCGGGATCTACCATAACGTAGAGTTCAATTAAAGCGATTTAACGGTGTTAGCAAGAGGGAAGGAGCTATTGTACCAGGTAGGCAGTGCCAAGCAAGAACACGATCTATGAACACTGGCTCTAGGTGGAGAGCACGGGGGTGGAAGGTGTCACAGACCCAATAAACAAAAAGGATTGCCCCGTTCTCCTCCCCGTCGCGCTGCGGACAAGGCGGCCCACAGCCCAAGACACTCAAGTACTTCCGTTAGGGAAGTCGAGGCTTCAGGAGGGCCCAATTTAACCGCAACAACCCTCGCCACAACCCGTCAAAATAAAGCTAACAAACCCCCAATAAACGGGTCGCGCGGGGAGCGAAGGAAGATTCCCTCTAGTTGCATAAGCTTGATCTGCCTTTACTGGGGAGCAACGCGACTAAAAATGGCGGCTCTCAAGAGCAGCTTCGGCTGTAATGGCGACCACGAGCTGCTAGGAGGAGCCGGGAGCGGAAGGAGTAACGCCACGCGGCGGCCCCGAGCGAAGGGCCCACCCGCCCGACAGGCAAGACACACAAAAGAGGCCCGGCGCCTCCTCGCTCCGTTCAAGCGGGAAAAGCCTACGGGGAGCGCCGGGGCTGCTGGGCTCCGCCAGGCCCGACAGGGGAAGGAAACGCCTCCCGCCGCCTCTCCACCCACCGCGGCCGCCATGATTTCTGCAGCAGCCGCCGCTGCAAAACCCGGGGAGCTTTGTTTCCTCGCGCCGCCTCCCTTTCCCCGGGCGGCTGCGGGCGCCGTGGCGGTGAGCGGGCGGCGCCACGTAGCGCAACGGCCGAAACGGCCTCCCCCCCCCCTTCGCCGCCATTAGCGGGGCCTCCCGTCGCCCCTCCCCCACAGGCTCACCCGCCCCTCAGGCACAAGCGCCCCGAAAACCTCCTAGGCCCGACGCGGCGGAGACCCAGCACACGGAAATATTTTGAAACACACACCCCGCCACCGCCGCGAACGGAAAATCTCTGAGGGGGGAAAAAGCCCCCTCGGCTCCTTACCGCGCAGCGCACTAACTCCGCCGTATCCGTCGCTAAGGAGTGCGAGAGAAAAGAGCCGAAAGCAGCCGTAGCGCGCGCGCACACTCACACAAGCCACGGCCGCCCGCTTATTGGCTCGCCGGCCCCGCCGCCGCACCCCTATTGGCTGACGGCGCCGCCCTTCTCGAAGCGAGGCACGCTGTGGTGCCGGGGCCCGCCCTCCGTGGCGGCTGCCGCGGCGCCAACCCCGCAAACGGGGCTCTGGGCCGGCCGGGCGGCTGAGGCGTCATCCCAGTCCTCTTATCCCCTGGCCGTTTCCATTTTCCCTGCTCCACATACTGCTTGGTACTTACATTTAAGATATATATTACAAAACAAAAAGCAGTCCGGTCAGTCCGAATATCGTTACGGTAATGACAAGGGGGCGAAGGGCTTCAAGGAGAACGGAACTGATCCGAGGTCGCGCGTGAGGGGAAAGGGAGCGAGAGAGACGGAGCGAAACAAAATGGCGCCGGCGTAAACTCCGTCTCGTCTCGCGGACTTCTCGCGAGCCTGGGAAGTTCGCTTTGGCGCTCAAAACAAAAGCGGGGGAGGGCGGAGGGGACCCGCGTGTGGCGGCAGGACGCGAGTCGAGCGCTTCTCACGTACGTGGCGGGGGAAAGGGGCAGCCTTGGGTTTCTCTTCTCCCCTTGCTCTCGGGTCCCGCGGAGTCCGGGGAGCGGGGATTGAGAGGATGGCGTACCCCATGGGCTAAGCTTTCTTAATAATAATAATAATAATAAATAAATAAATAGCTGAGCTTAGGAAACAAAAAGAGTTGCGCTGTCGTTAAATGTTCGCTGGTTGGAAGTAGTGCAGTCTTAATCCGTTTATGGAAATGTTGGCTGTGGGGAATCCCTATCGCAGTCTGATTGCAAAGGCCACGAGGTTTGAGAGCCTCCCCTGTAATATTTAGCCCATTCTCGCAAATTTGTTAATAAAAAAAAACTAAGGGGGAAAGACAACACCACCTTTCCTTAGCTTGCCTTTCAGATAATTTGTAGAACAAATGAAGAAAAAGGCAAAAAACTCCACCAACCTTTAATTCTCTGAGGGCAACTTTCACCTCATGTGCTTAATTTCGCATTTCAGACTGCTGTGGAAGGCAAAAAAGAGGTTTTTTTAAAAAAGTTAGAAAACCGCCACTTTCTAATACAATGCTAGGAAGGGTTTTCTAGTCAACAAAATGTGTCCATCATTTCGAGAATTTTTACGGCCCCACCCCAATTTTCCATTGCTTTGGTTCCTTTAACATTTTTGTTGTGCGTGTTTTCATTTCATTGCATAAGATTTGCACATGTGCACATGGTGACCTGGTCATTCACACATCATTCATCTTGCTGTGGTTTTAGTTAAGTGACTGCCTCTACCTCAAAGTAAATGCTTTGTGGATTGATTTCTCTAATGCTTCACACAGTCTTGCTGATAGGGCCGAACTCCTTAATTCAGTTGGGGTAACATCGGAATATATTTAGGATAGAACTATACATATTCAGATGGTTTCATAAACCCTGCTCTTCTTTCTGTCTTTTGCTTCTCCGTTTTCTATCCCTTGCTTCTTCATTCCTTCTCTGTTCTGCAGTGCTGGGTTATGGCAGTGGCCAACCGACTATCTCTGTTGTCTAGAATTAGCATTGGGTGTTGGAGAAGTATAGTTCTGTACTAAAGGAGTAAATTCTGAGGAAAGTATGCATAGGGTTGGGCTGTTAGACACTGCCTAAAATCCTGGCAATAAATTGTGAGAAAGAGATGATATTTGGGTACCATAACTCTGTTTTTTTCTAGTCCGGTAAATGTAGTAATCATATGATAGTGGGTTTTTTTTGGGGGGGGGGGATACTTTTAGCTGCTCAGTTGCTGACCTAAGAACAACTTACTTTCGCTAAAAGAACAGGTAGAGCTGGCAAATTACTTGGCTAGCTTACCAGATAGGTTACGATTGGTTAAATTTTGCTGCATGAGTTTCCACAGGCAATAGATTGTTTAATCAGACATTTAGTAAAAACTTAGTTAAGTCAGCAAACCTATTTTGTTTCATTCCAGGGCATTCACAGTTTTCCTTTCACCTCAAAAGAAAATGACTGCATCAGGTCTGGCAGCAAGAGTGGAAACTTGGCTTTCATCTACATGGCATGTGAAGGTTCCTGCACCATGGCTAGAAGCGTGTATTGATTGGATTCAACAAGAAAATGGCAGTGGCAGTTTGGCTCAGGCTTCTATTAACAAGCAAGTTTTTGAGCAGTGGCTTCTTACAGATCTCAGAGATCTCGAATACCCAGTTCTGCCTGACTGCATTTCAAACAATCCAAAGGGAGAATTGAACAGCTTTTATTCCATACAGATTGATTCACTTGTTGATGTGAGTCAGCCTGCCTATTCCCAACTGCAAAAGATAAGAAAGAAAAATACTGTAAATGAGGAAATAACTGCTAATACACAGGGAACATCGAGGCCCTGGGAAGCAAAGCCTACTCGAATGCTGATGCTGCAACTGACAGATGGCATCCATGACATTCAAGGCATGGAATACCAGCCTATTCCTGTTCTCCATAGCAATCTTCCTCCAGGGACAAAGGTTATGATACAGGGGAAAGTTGCATATCGCTTAGGTGTTCTTTTGCTTAAACCAGAAAATGTAAGATTGTTGGGGGGTGAAGTGGATAGCCTTGTAGAGGAAAACTCTGAGGAAAGAGTTCTTGCTAGGCTTATTAGAGAAGAAGACAGAAATCCTAATGCTGAGAAATCAAATGCTGCTGAATGTGACATTTCAATACCTGTTGATGAAGTGGGCCCTTCTGATGAAGAGCTTCTGGCAAGTCTTGGGGAAAATGAAGAATTAATGATAAATGAAGCCCCTTTTGAAAGTAGATGCTGCACCGGAAGTACCAGATTAAATTCCACCACATCTCTGCTTCCCACTACTGAAAGCTGTTTGCAGCAAGACCCTGCAGCATTCGTTGCAGAAAATGAAGAACAAAGTGTTCCAGTTCTGGGAAACATGGAAGGAGATTTCTACGAGTTTCCATTGGAGGATGATTTACTTTTAGAAGAAGAGATCATGCAAGAACAGATACAGGCTCTGAATAGAAGCTCTAGCATAAATAGTTACCTTATCAAAGAAGGGGAATCTGGTGAAACAATAATGTGTGATATACATGAAGAAAGCACAGGAGATTTTTTAATGAAACATAATGCCCAGAGAAGCAAAAACATGGAAGGCCGTTTTGGAAATATGATGGTACAAGAGAAAAACAATGAAAAGCCCTCCAATAATTCTAACAATAGGCTAACAGACATTAATGTAGAACTTGAACAATATCCCCAACCTGAACAGACTTGCAGAATACAAAATAAGTGCCACAAAGTTGATTTAAATGCCCTTCCCTTCACATATTTATCAGTTTTATTAAGTAACAAGCCCAAGGCTATTACAACTCTGAAAATTAGAGCATTCATAGTAACTCTTACCAGAAATCTAACAAGCAGTGGTGGCTTTTCAAGTTTATCAGCAAAAATATCTGATGGTACAGCTTATTTAGAAGTTGATTTTGCTGATGAGATTCTAACAAGCTTGATCGGGTTTTCAGCAGCTGAAATGAAACAACTAAAGAAAGATCCTGTCCTAGGCCCCAGAATTAAGGAAGGTTTACAGAATTGCCAACTAGCACTAATAGACCTCTGTTGTTTGATGACCATCAAATTTAACCCTTCTCAGACAAAAGCAACAGTAATAGTTTTGCAAGACATTAATGCAAATGATTTCAGTAATTTAAAAGAACGTCTAAATACATGCTGCATTTAAGTAAAACTTTTGTTTGCGATCCCATAATATTGTTAAATCACAAATCATATTTAGTTATTAGGTGAAATGCCGTTTTGTGGGTGCTTGAATTCAGAAAAAATCAGTGGGGTAGTAGGAAAATGCTTTAGTACTGTGGCATGTTTCCATTAGTACTTGTCTATTTTAACAAAGGTTTGTGCTGGTTTTTTCAAAAATACTTTCTCATGCTATCAGGAAAAAACAAGAGTTATAGCCAGTGATAACAGTGTGAAGCAATATTCAGCTATGCCCTCACCCCACATCTGCCTTGGAGGGTCCTTCAACATTCTGGAGTGGATTTAGGTGGTGGGGGCTGCAAGAGGGAGGGGGAATCACTCAAAATTGCTTACCTCCTGTTCTGTTGATGAGAGCCTTACTATCGGCTAAGCGACACTGTTGGACATAACTGAAGGTTTTGGAAACACTGTAAGTGAAAATCCAGTATTACCGGAGCTCATTTCTAAGACTTCATAAGCTTTCTGAAAGTAAATTGATGCTTAAACTGTTGTGATGGGCAAGTCAGAATTGTTCAATTTGCAATGTGTTTTTCTGCTACTTTTAAGGTATTTGTGCATCATGTCATTTCTATCTTACTCATTTTGAAAAACCTGAAATAAAACTATTTGTAAGCCTAGTGGACCAATGTCTTGAGCTGAAACACAAAAGACAACCAAGCTAGCCTGGAACAGAGGACTAGGCTCCTGTGTCTTTAAATTCAGTGGGTATAATTTGCATAACAGTCTGCACCTATAGAAATTCCCTTTTCTACACAACTATTCGAAGTGTAAGAGCCCCTATTTTCTTCCGTCTGGTTCCCGTAGGATTTAATATGGCCCCTGTGGCAGTTTATTTCCTGGGGTAAAATCCTAAAAAAAACCTCAACAACTTAAATCCTAAAAAAAATCAACAACTTTGAACTTTGGTCGGCCCTCACGGGCCTGAAAAAAGTTTGGACACTACTGCCCAAGGAGTAGAGAAAGCAGAAGGAGCTAGCAGGATAAACCATTGCTACCTGATCTCCCTCTTTGCTAAGGTTGTTAAAATTTTCGTGGCAACAGTGTTAGGACTTATGTGCCTTTAGCAGATCTTATTTATAAACACTGATTAGTCAAACAGCTCAGATAATATCTAGAATCTTAAAATAGCTGATAGTTGAGTTTATTTAATCATCCATTGTGAGTCAACCCAGTTGGATCCAAAGCATTTTAGGCAATTATTTTTTGTGCAATAATTGCAGGTTGTGATCATTTGTTGTCGGGAGATCCAGGCATCTCTCAGGATGGCATTTCTGACACAGATATTTTGCATATCCCCCATCATTCAGGTTTATTGTACCTTTAGTGATAAAATATGTAAGTTCTTCACACTGAGTGCTTGCATTATTTTGTAAGCTTGTCAAAGTCATAATTAATTGGGTTGGTTGATCCTAATACTTTTGGAATACTTCTTTTCAGCTGGCGCACTGGGAGCAACAAATGAGTCACACTGACCTAAACTGGGTTGTAGTGGTGGCATCTTCACCATTTTCAATCTTTGATTTAGAAAAAAAGAAAAGATTTCCAGAAGCAACTTCTACCTTATACCTTTTAATACAGTAGTTTTATAGAAGGGAATTTCTGCAGACACCCTCTGTATGATAACCAATACCTGCCCCAAATCCTGCTCCTACAAAACTGATTCCACTATAGGAGCCCTGTCTTTTCTTACACCTGCTCAACTAAGAGAAAGACAAGAAAATGGTCACATATGAGTAAAAAAATTAGATTGCAGATTGTAGTTCAAGGTACGTTCTAGGTCTGAACCTTTACAGAGTTATTCTAAGCTAACAGGAAAGTCAGCTGAGAGGCCATTGTATTCTGAGGACCCCATGCTCCACAGCCCGAGAGAAAGGCCCCAGGTATCCCCAGTGCTGCAGCAAAAAAAACCCTGTTCTTGCTAATCTGCCTTGTAAAGAAAAAAGAGAGGGCATGCTTGAGGAATGCTGAATAGATTGGTGGAGGATTTGAATCACAAATGGCCTTAATAAACAAAAAGAAAATACTATGAGCACGTGCACTTAACTCATCATTTTCTTTGCTCACTTCCTACCTTGGGTCAGTAACCTCGCAGGGCTGTTTTTTGCCCCCAAACCAGCTTGGCTCTGCAACTATGGGTGCCCAGGGCCGTGGGTGGCATGCAGTGTGCATGGTTCTGGCACTGAAATGTGCGAGTGTCCAGTCCCTTCAAGGGGAATTTTGTGGGTGCTCAGGGAGTTGGCACATGTGCCCTAAAAAAAAAAAGAATCTCCAAAAGGAAGATTGGGTGCAGCCACTTCTACACAAAATCTCTTCTCCAAAAAGGAAGGGAGATTGACTGAAATAATCAGAGTGGGTGGCGAGGGGACCTTTTGACTTTTGGAACTGCTCCGCAGAACAACATATGAAACCTGCATTCCTGATTTCAGGAAAATCCATTTCTTTAAAATTTTCACATCATCTAGGTCTCAAAGGAGCTTAAATAAAATGCGCATTATATAAAATTTAAAACAGAAATTAAAACCTCTGAGAAGAAAACGTGTCCTTGAACTCTGATAATAACTTGCTTGTCTGAATGGAGAATAGAGAGGGATGTGTAAGTGTGTAGACACTATCCTGCTGCACTAACATGAAATTCACATTCATTGCTCAGCCTGCTTTTTCTGGCCTCGGCCATCACTGCCGTGCGGCCCCTAAAATGTTGTCAAGAAAGGAATGTGGCTTGTGGCATGTGATCTGTGGATTAGGGGGGCTAGGCTTGTCCCCTAAGTGTTCCCCTGGTGCCCCCTTTCCAAAGCCAGTGAAGCTTCTGCTCAGCTTAGGGAGGGAGGTGTGATGCTCTGAGGGGTCCAAGAGCTCTCCTGCCACCTTCCCAAAGCCCACCCAGCTTTGGGAAGGAGGGAAGAGGGCTCCAGCATCCTGTAAGAGCCTTGGAGCCTCCTTCTCAAAGTCAGGGAAGTTTCTGCTCATCTTGAGGGAAGTATAAAACCCACAAGCATGATATCAGGACATCATGATGTCCCCCCCCCCCCCCAATTGCGGTTGCCTCTGGCCCTAACTGTTCCCGTGTGTGTGTGTGTGTGTGTGAGATAAGAATTTTTAGGTCTTTTATATAATAAATGTTCATAAATGTACCAAGCAAACACATATATAAATATATAAACCACATGTCCAAAACCCACTGGAAAAGTCCTAAAGCCATTCTGACTCTTTCAATCACCTCAAATATTTCTCTACAAGGTCGAAGGAAATGCAGAAACCTCCCCATTGTCTCTGTCCTCACAAATCCTGCCTTAAGGGCACATTTAAGATGTGAATAGGGTGAGCCTGTGACCTGGCTCAGGAATTTGTATCATTACAAAAGGATGGCCAGGCTCCCCAGGTAATCCAGTCAAGTGACCATTAACAGGTAACCCAGCAGGCAGGGTCAAAACAACACATTCCGATTTCTCTTGTAGACCACCTTTTCTGTGATGTATGTATGATGTTTCTGGGGGTGGTCTTGGAGTCCAGGGCAGGAAATTTAAAATGTCTATATAAGGGCTTGTACGCATGGCTCGGGGTCCTCCTCCTCTCTCCTGTGGTGGGGGGGGGGAGCACCCTGTTGCATCAGTTAATAAAGATCAGGCTTACTAGCTGCTTTGCTTCTCAATATCAGGATCTGATTTCTTTCCGCAGGGCCTGTAAGACAGAGTTGTTCCGCCTGGCCTTTGGCTTGGAGCCAATTTGATTCCCTCCCCCTCTTTCTTTTTCCTTTTTCCTTTCTCCTCCTGCGATGAGGCTACATTTTAATATTTTAATGTTGTATTTTATTTTTGTTTTTAAGTTGTAATCATTCATCTTGTTTTTATTATTGCTTGTAAGCCGCTCTGAGCCCGGCCTTGGCTGGGGAGGGCGGGGTATAAATAAAAAAATATTATTATTATTGTTATTTTCTCCTACCGATAGAAAACCTACAAAAGGACTCTATATGGGCTCTTGGGTACCCCATAAGGGGAAAGGAGCAGTTTTTTTTTTTTACTTATATATATCATTGCCCACCACTGAATGTGGCCCTCAGACTGAAAAGGGTTCCCAACCTTGCCATAAGAGAAGCAATGAAAACACAGCCACATGGATCGTCTCAACACAAACCTATCGGGATCTGGATTCAAGGCTACTTTCCAACTAATACCACAGTTCTTACTGGGTAATTCTAGAGTTGCCATATTTTGAAAATGGCCTTCCCGGACAGACCTACCCTTGACGTGAAGGCCGCAGCCAAGCAGACATTTTTTTTTCTCTTGTTGCCCTACTCCTTTCCTGCACCTGCTCCAGTTTCGTGGTTTGCAACAGGGCTCCAGTACTGGGGGGTCACTGAGCCACTGAGCGGACTCCGCTATGGAGCCCCCTCTCCCTCTCAGGCCTCTGGCCTCCAAGTGGCCATTGGCAAGGTTGTGCCTGGGATCAGGCCCAAGCAGGGAGGCTCATCTCTCTGTGGCCTCTCTGGTCCTGCCTGACCCTTCGCCAGTGGCAGCAGAGTGCCCCAACAGCTGCTCAAGCCACATCGGATGGGAAAACCCAGGAAGGACCAGAGAGGCCATGAAGCCACCGCCACCCGCGTCCCCTCTGGCACGACCTGAACAATCATATAGCCAGATTTTCCCAGATATTCCAGCAATTTCCACCCGGACACTTTCTGACAGCCAAATCCCAGCAATGTCTGGGAAATTTCGGACATATGGCAACCCCAGGTAATTCATGTGCTGGGGATGTGCTAATTTATTAGGGCAGAGTAACTACTTGCCCAGGGACGCGGGTGGCGCTGTGGTCTAAACCACTGAGCCTCATGGGCTTGCTGATCGGAAGGTTGGTGGTTCGAATCCTTGCAATGGGCTGAGCTCCTGTTGCTTGGTCCCTGCTCCTGCCAACCTAGCAGTTCGAAAGCACGTCAAAGTGCAAGTAGATAAATAGGTACCACTCTGGCGGGAAGGTAAACGGCATTTCCATGCACTGCTCTGGTTTCTCCATAAGCGGCTTAGTCATGCTGGCCGCATGACCTGGAAGCTGTCTGTGGGCAAACGTCAGCTCCCTTGGCCAGTAAAGCGAGATGAGTGCCACAACCCCAGAGTCGTCCGCGACTGGACCTAACTGTCAGGGGTCCCTTTACCTTTACCTACTTGCCCTAGACCCTCACATTGAAGTAGGGATATGAAATACCCAACAAGTGTTTGGAGTCCTAATAGCATCTGCTACTTGCAACATTGTTTTCAATGTGCTTTTTAAAATAGGTCAATGGGATACCTTTGGTTTTAGGTCCAATCTTATCACAATGGCATGGACAGAATGTTATTTGTTCAACTTCTCAGATATCAAAAGCAATGATACAACCAGGTCTGTGATGACGGATTTATCATGCAGAATCTGGAGACATGCCCAACCCATGTGGTACCAAAATCTTGCTGCTGGCAGCTCCTGGCAGCTACTATCAGTTCTGCTCTAGAGGTACATTTAAAGCAGGCATTGGCAAATTATACAATAACTTCCATTTTCTGAATATGGAAGCATCTGTCTGATAAGGGAACTATAGCTAGGAAAAGGTGATTATATTTGACACTGAATTTTCCCATGCTGCTTTTAAAACAATGTATTCCTCATTTTAAAGCATCTTCTCCCGCTGTGCAGTTATAATTTAAGAGTGTTATGTACTGTCACTTCTCCATTTGTAAACACCCAAGACCTGCTGAGTAATTACTGAATAACCTTCTAATGAAATGCAGTAGAGGGTTCTAATTAAATTGTAAAGTTGCTTAACAACTATACCACTTAAAATGAGATTTTTGCCAAGCATGAGTCTTAATGAGTTCTCGGAATACATTACAAACATGTATAAATGCCAAGGTTAACACAGAATATTGCCTCCTGGGTGTGTGAGAAAAGGTTTTGTAAACAAAATAAGTATAATACACAAAAATTAGAGTGATATTGTTGGAGAGAGAAATGGGAATTTCTGTAGTACACGTCAGAAAATCTTACATTTGAGACTTAACATGTAGAGACTAGTTACTATCACAGCTCTAGAAATAATAAGTGATTTTTAAAAGTGAAATGTACACCAAATTCCATATTCATAATTAGCAACTCAAAGTTAGTAATAAACCAATTATTAACTAACACGCATGTTAATATTAACCAATTTGTTACTTAATATTTCCACTAGTTTGGGGAATACTTCCCATGTGATTTTTTTTTTATACGGTCAAGAGTCTTGTTTGTTTTGCATAATTCACTCGTGTCAGGAAATCTCCCAATGAAACAGTTTTGTTTGGAAATCTAAACTTGTCCAGCTTTGATTTCTCCTTCTGAAAGAAAATTGTATTTTCTTTGTTCTGTTTCAATCCAATCTTTGATCGGCCCATCTTTTGTTTTCACTTTGCAGTAATCCCAGTTAAAGGAACTGCGCAAAAAACCCCAAAACAGCAGGGGAACGCAACTCTGGCATCCTGCAAAGGAAGGTGAAGCCTCAAGGAGGAGTCACCAAAGAAGATTCTGGACAGATTCTCGTACACCATAAAAATTTAAGGACACCAACCTTCATTAAGACTGACGCTCTAGATCAGGGGTCCTCAAACTTTTTAAACGGGGCCACTTCACTGTCCCTCAGACACAGTTGGGGGCCGGACTATAGTTTGGAAAAAATATGAACGAATTCCTATTTTTAGTGCACACAAAACAGGAAAAACAATAAAATATTTAAAATGAAGAATGACTTTAATCAACATAAACTTATAAAAAATTTTAAAAAATTAATTTTTTTTTTTTTAAATCGACTGTGTCAGACCAACACAACTACCTACTTGAACCATAAACTTTTAAATATTTCAGTAGGAAGTATGGGCCTGCTTTTGGCTAATGTGGTCGTCAGTATCCGGTTCCATATTTGTCACTGCTAGTCGCAGTAAGTGATGCAAGTGTCCACCAGTTAGTCTGGATCTGGTTGGAGATTTCAGATGTTTTACTTGGGAAAAAGTCTGTTCACAGACCTAGGTGCTGCCAAAGATGGTTGTAATTTTGAGTGCATGGTTTCTGAGATTAAGATATGTCTCAGAGGGGAGAGATGCACAGAAATTAGTGAGGCTGCTTGATTTGAATGCATCTCACTGGGGGTTGTGGGGAATAAATGTGGAGGGTGAAAACCACAGACCTTGAGCTCCTGGGAGAAAAATTGCGGGATGAAAATTCAGTAACTGCTCAGTCCCACTTCTGGGGGTTGGGGGATTCGAATGAACCCATACCCATTTTTATTCTATTCTATTCTATTCTATTCTATTCTATTCTATTCTATTCTATTCTATTCTATTCTATTCTATATTTTTTAATGAATTTTACAGAAAAAGAAAGAAACAAAGAACAATACATAACACTGTAAACACATTTATATACATGTTTTCCAAAATGCAAACTAGAAAAAAGACAAAAGACAAAAGAAAAGAAATACTTTTCATAACCAATAATATTACCAAATTCATGCTTCAAACCTTACAATATATAAATCCTAGTTAAAATATTATAAAAGACTTTCACCGCATTCATTTTTTATTTTATTTTCAAAGCCTGCCTCCACCTAGGCTCCTCTTGGATGGAGGGCAGACGTTTACTCGCGAGCAACCCGATGCCGAGGGGGATTCCTCACAAGCACGTGCTCCTTGGATCCTCACGAGCAAGCACACCTTGGATCGCAGCCCAGCCCCCAAGCACTTTTCCCAGGACAAAAACTTGCTAGGATGATGGCGGCCGTCTTTTCCCCGGACGCGATCCCCAGTGACCCCAAGGGGGCTTCCTCACGAGTAAGTGCTGGAGCCCTGCGTTCCTTGCGAACGACCTTCTTTCCCCTTTCCCTGCCCTTCTTGTGTAGCTCACCATCAGTGTGGAGGCCACCACAGGCGCAGGTGACTGAGGGCGAGCCCGGCTGGAGGAGGAGGTGACTGGGGCCGCCAAACTGGGCTGCAAGGACAACAGCAGCTGGGGCTGGATTGGTTGGCGCACCACGGCAGAGAGGGCGGCGGAGCGCAGGGCACGAGCAAGTAGCATGGTGTCCGGGGATCGAGGGAGGCGGACAAATCCTTGCCCTCCTGCCTGCTCTGCTTAAAGGCACCGCAGCGCAAGCTCTCCAAACTGTGTTGAGTCTCCTTCTCAGTGGCTTCACGGCGGGTTCTGCAATGGCCGAGCGGGCCAGATTTAGGACCCTGGTGGGCCGGATCCGGCCCGCGGCCCTTAGTTTGAAGACCCCTGGTCTAGATTCCTGGTCAGCCACAAGTTTTATTGCAGCCCACTCGTCTCCAAAGTTCGCGGAAGGGCTGTAGGTCAATTGTAGAGAATTTGATTTGCATGCAAGAGGTCCCAGATTCAACCCCCAGCAGGTGTGGATGGAAATATTACATACAAAACAGGATAAAGAAACAAACCGTTTTGTATGACTGGGTAAGGTATAGTATGAGATTGACATTTTCTAATTTTTTTTGGTTTACCACACATTGTAATTGGAGTGCTATTTCGTATCATGCAGCTTTTTGGACTGATGAAGTCTGCAGCGAAACCTGGAATATATCCGGAGAACAGGTCTCCTTTTGCCCACTTGCGTTATTCTCACCAGGGTGGTGGCTTTGATTTGCTTTCCCGTGATTGATCCATGCACACGGCTTTGTGTTTCCAACTCAAGACCCATCGAAGAACATCTCATCCAGTTCAATCTTTGAAAAACAGCTTTGAAAAGCTTTTTCATATTCTCCAGTGTGCTACCCTTACCATTGTGGCAGCACGGGGTTGCCGTTCTGTGATTGGACTTAACGCTACTTGTTGAACTGTTCATTTATCCAGTCTGTATAACGTTTACTGCGCATGTAACTTGTTAAGATAGAGTTGTACATTTATCCACTCCATGTTTACAGTATTTCCAGGCTTTGTCTTGCACATGGCACCTTAGTATGTTTGTTGTTTAAATGGTTACAAGCCTAATCTCTATTCTAGCTATTATTCTAGTAAATTTGGTTTTATACTTATAAGCCAGTTTGTGGTGTTGTTGTTTTGTTGTATTATTATTACTGTCACCACATTTGATACTTGGTGTATATATTTTGTGGATGGAAATATTCCCTATCTGAAATGCTGTAACTGCATAGGAGAGGGCTGTTAGTGGGTCACTTTGAACATGGAGTGAAGATGAAAAGACCAAGTTCTGAATATCAGCCCTCATTTCTTGTCGCTGCAGGCATAATTCCCTCCGTGGGCCTTTCCCCCCTTTAGACTGGGAATTAGGGAGCCAAACGTGGCTGAGCTATATTCCATAAAGTCCTATGTCTGTGCCGTTTGCCCCTTCCCTTTTGAAGAACTGGCAATCTTTGCTTTCTGCTGTTTCATAGAATCATAGAATTGGAAGGGACCCTGTGGATTATCTAGTAGTAGCCATGGGCAGGCAAACTAAGGCCTGGGGGCCGGATCTGGCCCAATCGCCTTCTCAATCCAGCCCACAGTCAGTCCAGGAATCAGCATGTTTTTACATGAGTAGAATGTGTGCTTTTATTTAAAATGCATCTCTGGGTTATTTGTGGGGGTATAGGAATTCATTCACTTTCTCTACCCCAAAATATAGTCCAGCCCCCCACAAGGTCTGAGGGACAGTGGACCAGCCCCCTGCTGAAAAAGTTTGCTGACCCCTGAATTCTAGTTCAACCCTCTGCAAATGCAGCAATATGCAAGTGTCCCACATGAAGATCAAACTTGCACCCTTGGCATTATCAGCACCATGCTCTCACCAAGTGCACTACTCAGGCTCCATATGCAAGTGATGGTGGATACCTGTCCGCACTGCTTGTCATAATATCTCTTACAGCGGGCAAGTCCCACTGAGCGAGAGGGGGCTTTCTCCCTCATTGGTGTGCTTCAGGTTGCAGCTGGCTCCACTAATGTCCCCCCCTCCTCCTCCTCCCTGCTGCTTTCACTTAGAGACATTGCTCTGTGTGTTCAAATGCTCAAGGGCAGATAGATGCATGTAGCAGAAATGTCAAACTGTAATCCGACGTAGGTAGTCACTACGCTCTTGTAATAGAGGAAATGTTATTTTCTGCTCCTGAAGATGTGGATTTATTAGACCTTTTATCAAACAATTTGGTCTGACAATGCATTACCAGGAATTAGTGAGATTGGTTAGGACCCTAATTATGTTTTTTCCCCCCTAAAAAATGTTCTTGGTCTGCTCTGAAAATTTTTAAAGTGGGCCTCTATTATAGTGGCAAAATTGTATAAAAGAGCACTGCCCTCATAAAATGAGGGTCACAGGTGGAGTGTGGCAGGGCTAATAGGAAGGGTAAATAGAAAAATCCAGTACTTGTGCGCCCTACTTAAATGACATGGTTGGGTAAATGGATTTCTCTACTTCCTAGGAGTGTGCTTCTACATTAGTCTAGCAGCAATTAGAGAAAAGAGGTTGCTCTGCAAATTGGCTCTGCGAACCCTGGGAGCTCATCTTTTTATTGTGCAAAACATAAAAATTGCTCCTAATCAATCCACTTCAACTTTGAGTCTAAAAATTATTTATTATCCCTTTCATCCTAGGGTACTTTGACAATGTTTCCCCTAAATTAACTAAGGGGGGGGGGGAGAGATTTGTATCAATAAGTAGATTATGGCCGTGCAGCATAAATCTTACAGGGGCAGGAGTAAAGAGATCTGCATTATTTCTTGAGAGTTCTTAACAAATTGATTAATGCTTTTTGAGTAATTAGTCCACATTTCAAGTGTAATCGTACTTAATTAATTGAGGCGGGGTGCAGGCCTCGATGCGCACAATGCTAAAATGATTCAAGTTATTTTGAAAAGAAGGACGTGCAGTGTGATGAACTTTCTTTCGCTAACAAATGGTTAATTTGGGATTTGTTAGCATTTCTTTCATTTGAGGAAACTTCTCTAGACAATAACATTTACTATGAATGTGAGTTAACAAATACTGCAGCGGCAACCCAGAATGTGGGTACATATATGTGCTGAAGTTTCTGCATGCTAGTGCCACATATGCTATAGGAGTTGGGGGCTGCAGTTGGACGAGCACTTAGACCTAGAAGTAGGGATGGGGAGAAGTCAAATTGGTTTGCTTTTAAAGACAAAACTGCATAATTCACACTTTCCAGTGCTAACTGACGCACAGCCAACCTTCAAAACCAAAACTTCTTTGAATTTTGCAATGCAGCTCTCTATCCAGTGACATATACAAAAATGCATGCGGTAGGGCAGGGTGTGCATAAAAATGAATATATTTGTGAAAGGTATTATATTTGGGGAAATTGCAAACATGTGAATATTAGGCAAAACTGTATACAAAAATATGTATAGGAGAAATTTGAATTTCTAAAATGCTCGTGATTTTTTTTAAAAATCCCAAATTGATGTGGAAAATGTGGAGAACTGGACTTTAAGTTCAGGAAAATGAGAAACAGAGATAATTAAAAATTGACAGATTCACCCATTCCTTCCTGGAAGGTAGCCTCCCTGAACACAGTGGAGCTTTTTCTCCTCAGTAAACATGCATTAGATTTCTCTGTGGGAATGCCTTAGTGTTCTCTTTGTTGTAAACCACCTCTTTTAAAACTCTGTGCAAGTCAAAGGCCTGCTTTATTTTCCTGGGAATATTTGATCTGCTATGGTTATTGTAACACGCTCAACATGGAGCTGCCTTTGGAAAAGGTTTCTAAACTTCAGTTCCTCCAAGATGCAGTAGCCAGGTTGCTGGCAAGAGGGAAAAGAGAAATTCCTTGTTACAGCAGCTCCACAGCTAGCAGACCATTTCTGGGCACATTTCCAACTGTGGGTCATGACCAACAAAACCCTATATGGCTTGGGTCCAGGCTTTCTGAAGGACCATATCTTACCAGATGATCCCACACAAGTTTTGATATCTTCTGACAAGACCTTTCTCTTGGTCCTGCCACTGCCACTGCCAGAGGCACGTTTGGTGAGAACATGAGAGGGAGCTTTCTTGGTGGCTACTCCCAGATTGTGGAGTTCCCATTCATGGGAGACCACCTCTCTGCCTTTCTTTTGGTCAGGTGTGCATGCAGGAGCCAGGCCCTGTGACCAATAGGACTTTGCAGGATTGGGGCCTTCCTAAGAAGGCTGATCGCTGAAGAATTGATGCTTTTGAATTATGGTGTTGAAGGAGACTCTTGAGAGTCCCATGGACTGCAAGAAGATCAAACCTATCCATTCAGAAGGAAATCAGCCCTGAGTGCTCACTGGAAGGACAGATCCTGAAGCTGAGGCTCCAAGACTTTGGCCACCTCATGAGAAGAGAAGACTCCCTGGGAAAGACCCTGATGTTGGGAAAGATGGAGGGCACAAGGAGAAGGGGACGACAGAGGATGAGATGGTTGGATAGTGTTTTTGAGGTTACCAGCATGAGTTTTACCAGACTGCGGGAGGCAGTGGAAGACAGGAGTGCCTGGCGTGCTCTGGTCCATGGGGTCACGAAGAGTGGGACACGACTAAACGACTAAACAACAACAAATTTTGTTCTGAAGAGGCAAGGTGTGACCTTACAGGTGAGGCTGATTGGTAACTCACAGCCGGGAAGGGATATAAGGGCATCATTTCCCTTAAGCACTTTGCCACAGCAACATGTTCCCTGCCTTGCTGTGTTTGACTTCGTGACTCCTTGCTTCCTGACCCTCGGACCCTTGGCTTCTTGACTCCTGGCTCTTGGATCCTTAGACTCTTGGCTTTCTGACTCCTGGCTCCTGGGCTCCCATTCCTGCTCCCACCCCGCCATCTTGCCCTCGGTCCCGACATCCCCAGCCAGGACTTTGATCGCCCGTGAACCGGACCGTGACACTTATTGGCAAATAAAAACAAAACAAACAAACAACATGAAACAGTGGGATGAGGAATAATCAGTAAATATGGGATAGTGTTGTGTCGACAGATCTGATAAAATCCTGTGTTCACAGGAAAAAATAAAGTTGAAAGAATTTGCACTCCTAAACACATTTACAAAGAAGTAAATCTTGCCACATCTGGTGTGGTCTTTTCCTAAGTGTGTATAAGATTGCAGAATCAGCCTCCCTATATATTAAAATAGTTAGCTAGGTCACTGAGACTTTGGGTGGTATTCAGCAGTTAATCATACTCAAAGCAAGATACATTGAAATCAATGGATGCACATTATATGTCTATTGATAGCCGTGGGTCTTCTCTAATTTGGTTGGATAACAACCTTTGCACTGAAGAGCTCAGTTTTTAAATTGGCCTTGAGTCATCCTTTTATCATGTTTTTATATATTGTACTGTCCTTGAAATTGAAGAACGGGAAATATTTCCTTCAATAATAGCAAAATATCTGAGAATAGAGGGGGTTTTTTTGTATTCGTGATGTATAGTCAAGGGACGCAGGTGGTCATTAAAGTTTCTTTAGTTTTCAAGGACTTATAAAAAGGCAGAAAATCAGAAAACTATTACTTTAAAGACCCAAGCAAAGTCAGGGTGGGCTGCTCCGCTCCAGAAAATGTAGTTATGAGCAGCCAATGACATTTATGCGTCGTGTTCTGTATTGATTAACAACATTTTTTCTGATGTTCTGAGACATCACCCACGCACAGTAAAAAAATAGGAGTGATTCTGGGACCTTTTCATGTGAACCATGTACTCTACCACTGAGCCTTTTAAAAGGATTGTAGTACATCCTGCGTAATGGTCACGCATCCCATTACAAAAACAGGAGAAAGTTTTCAAGTACTTTTTCCATCTCATCTTGATCTCCTTTAGTTTTTTATTCAAAATGCATGGACGTTCCAAACCTAAATATACTTCTTCCTCAGCTGATGGCAATAAGCGGAAACAGGAAAAGTGGTTGTCTGAAGAGATTTCAAACCAATAATCCGTTTATGCACATATGTGATTTGTGTGTGTGTGTTTTTAACAACACATCTAGTGGCAATGGAAGTACCATCTGCTTTGAACATCCTGGGACCCCAAACCACAATAACCACACACAGATGGTGTTTTCTTTGACATTTTTGTAGCAATAGCTCTTTCAGCCTCCAAGGTTGAAAGCTGTTCTTTTGTTTTAGTGTGCATTTTATCTTAGCGCTAGCTTGCCTCTTCATCCGGTGGAGTCTGGCAAAACCAAAGCCTACTGCGTGGGCTTTCCACCCTTAGACACCATATCTCTTCTTTGGATGACAGCCAGTGTTTGGATGATAGGGATTAACAGCGCCTTGCATCACCTTGAAGTCTAGCAGATTGGTTATGACATAAGCTTTCATGGACTAGAGATTACTCTGATTAACGTAGAGATTAATGTCAGACCGTTGCTGTGTGTTAAACAGAAGATCCTTCTTCACGCAAAGGAATGGATTAGGGCTGCTTCCCCACGAGTCATTTTATCTGGCATTGACATCACTTATTCACTCGGTTGCAACAGACAATCCAGATGACATCATTGCCAAATAGTTGCATTTCAGCGTTTCCTTTTTTCAGGCCTGGTTTGTGATGATGGAGGCATCTGATGAAGTAGCTGTGTAGGAAAGCATCTGCTTACATGCAGAAAGCACCACGTTCCATCCTTGGCATCTCTAGATAGGGCTTTGGACGTCCCCTGCCTGAGACCCTGGAAAGCAAAGTCAGTGTAGATCAGCTGCATGGAGTCTCTGGCCCATGGGTGTAATTAAGCACACCAGGTTGCCCCATTTGGCTTGCAAGGCTGTTTTGGCCAAGCCACACCAAATTGCCCTACAGACATGACTGGATGAGAAGGGGTTTCATAGGCACTGTCCGTCAGCAGCATCCGCAAAGCCCCAACCATCAGGCAATTATCATGGCTTCCACAGTCCTGCGCACAGATGCCCTGACAATCAGCTGATCACCATGGCTTGCATAGCACTGCACATGGAATCCCTCGCAATCAAAGCAGCCTGTTTTAGATATCAACCTATTAGAATGATATATAAAGAACAAAGTCTTTTCCAGTGGTTACTGCAAGATCAGCACAACTGATGGGACCTTTGATCACTGCACATGTATCCAACTAGACCCTGGAAGAGTCTGCCAGCTGATCTATATGAATTGGGCATTTACACTTTTGTTCACTTTGGCTTTTTCAAGGCAACTCATGACCAACAATGCAACCCATTTTATGGAAGTAGAATTCCAGTAATTCCAGGCATCATACAATTTTTGTTGTATTAACCCTAGTCCTCACTAAAGGTAAAGGTAAAGGTACCCCTGCCCGTACGGGCCAGTCTTGACAGACTCTGGGGTTGTGCGCCCATCTCACTCAAGAGGCCAGGGGCCAGCGCTGTCCGGAGACACTTCCAGGTCACGTGGCCAGCGTGACATTGCTGCTCTGGCGAGCCAGAGCTGCACACGGAAACGCCGTTTACCTTCCCGCTAGTAAGCGGTCCCTATTTATCTACTTGCACCCGGGGGTGCTTTCGAACTGCTAGGTTGGCAGGCGCTGGGACCGAGCAGCGGGAGTGCACCCTGCAGCAGGGATTCGAACCGCCGACCTTTCGATCGGCAAGTCCTAGGCGCTGAGGCTTTAACCCACAGCGCCACCTGCGTCCCTGGCTAGTCCTCACTACCCTCAAGTAAACAGTGAAGCAAAGAAAGCCATATAACTGAGACAGAACTGCTCTTTCAAGCTCTAGGTCACCCCTGCAAATAACTACTGGATATAGCCTGGCTCACAGGAAAACAAACAAAATTCCCATTCCAACCAATCCTTAGGCAAGAATCTCATTACAAAGTGGCCTAACCTGGAAAATGTTGCCTCTTCAGATTATCATGTGGGATGAGCGTTCCTATAACTGGTGCAATTCAGAGCAGGAACAACTATATATATATATATATATATATATAGAGAGAGAGAGAGAGAGAGAGAGAGAGAGAGAGAGAGAGAGAGAGAGAGAGATGGGAAAAGGGAGGGGGGAAAGGAAGAAAAACCACGGCAGACCCAAATACTGTACAAGGAAAAAACACTTAGATCCACATGGAATACTTTGCAGAAACTGACATCTCCAAAGTTCATCAGCTGAACTTTATCGGAACTATCTTGTAAGACAGAATAGTTTCAACTCAAATCCTCATCCACTCAGGCTGAATTGTTCAGAAACTTTTTAGATGTAGAGCTGAGTGACCAAATACGTGAACAAGCAAATATTTCAGCTGTGCTGATTTATTTAGTTATTCCTTTAAACAAAACAAAAAAGGGGGGGAGGTTTGGATAGTTTAGTCACCAAGTAATACTGGATTTTGTACCTGGGTGGAATCAGGAGTTTTCTGCGGCTATTCTGTTATTTGAAAGAGATAATAACATTTTTGTCTAACCCCCTGACTAGTATGTCTTAATCTTCAATGACAATAGGTATTCATGCACATATGAGATCAATATGGGGTTAAATAGCAGACTTACACAGAAATACTTTTAAGAGAGTTAAATGAAAACAACAAAAACGAATGCAAAATGCAAATACTAGTTCTTGGTTGAAGAAGAACACATTCTGAAAATAGTAGGTACAATAAATGAAATGTTTATGCCCATGATAGCAGAGTATTTACCTATATAAGAGAGTGGTGTTTGTATAATCAAAATGAGATGTACTTCTCACTTGAAAGAAAACTGTTTCCATGGAAACCATGTAACAAAAAAGAATGAATTGTGTATGGATGAATCACGACATTACCTGCAAGACGAAGAATGAAGTGAGTCCCCACCCCCATGGACCGGCTTTAAAATTATAGGAAATATGTTAATTAGGCTTTTCTTAATGGCATTTTTTTTAAAAAAACTGTGCTAAACCAAAGGGCATCTGTAGGATGGTAAACCAGTGATCTGTTCCATAGAAAAGCCTTGTTCATACTGAGAATGAGGATCTGAGATGTATCTCTGTAGAGCAGGAATAATCCTCCCTTTCAACCCCTACTTCACTATGATCTTTCCAAGGGTAGATTCTCAGAATCAATTTATTAGTCATTGTTGCCTGGTACATTTATAACACATAATTCTCCTAAAAGGCAAAAGAGGTGTTTTTAGCTATTGCATAAATTATTTTTTAATTTTTTTAAAAAAATGTGTGTGTGTGTGTGTGTGTGTGTGTGTGTACGTACAATTAAATATTTGTTATATTGGCCCATCAATAGTTGCAGGGCATGGTCTGAGGGCTAAACCAAACAATACTTGGTATTAATATAATCAATTATCACAGATCAATAAAAGTTAATGCCAAGGGTATATATTGCAAATTTATATAGGTCGTATAGAAGCCAAAAGGGTTTACTTTACTATACGCATCTGAAATTGTATTGAGGATTGAAAGAATTTAGCTTCATTTTCTGCAAGTTAAAGTCATCACTCTTCTTAATAAAGAAAGAATTGTTACATTAATAGTGTGATTGGCAACCCACCTGGCCCCAACCCCTATTTTCATCAGAACCACAGCATGCAGGAAGGTTTAACCTTTCCTCCCCAGATGCAACCCTGATGGAAATAAGTTCTCTCTGTGTTGCAGTTAGCCTTCAGGAATGATGGGGGACTCCCACTGAGTGCATATGGGATTCTTTTTACTAAGGCTTGTTGCTTTCCCATCCCACAGTTTTCATTGGATCATGTCTGGATTAGAAGAGTTAAATCTCCTCTCCCCATGCTCTGCAGTCCAGATGATAATTGGGGCTTCTGCACTATATTTTTGTAATGTCTGGTTTGATCCTGAGTCACTTGCTGAAGCAGGTTTGGGTCGGGTCACTGCTTGAATGGCAGACCACCTAGAACTCTGTGTACATTGTTTCAGTTCCATAATGGAAGAAAGGTGAGCTAGAAATGAACTTGCTTTTCTCATTAAAAAAAAGTTAAATCCAAAAGTATTCATTTTTAATTAACTGGCTCTCTGTCTGCAAAATTCTTAACTACATTAAACAAACAGCAAAAATGCTATAAGTAAAGGAAGAACTGGAGCAAACAAGATCAGCCTCATGGGCTTACTAAATCTTGTCTTTGAAAGCTTTCCAGAACCTCTGTCCTATTCTGTCTTCCTCACCTTGGTTACTGGTGCAAGGTGACACACCCTGATGGCTGGGATTGGCTCTTTCCAGCTCTGGCTGGTTCACCAGCTATGTTCCATTTTGGACAGAGATGACTTGGCCATGCTCTGGTGTCATGAACTGGCAGGACTTCAGGGGGGAGGAAGAAAAGGAAGAGGATCCTGCCAAGGGATGTGCAGCTGGGAGTGGGTCACATGGGAGCAAGCTGGGGACGGGGAAGGAGAGGTTGGTGTAGGTAGTACCTCAGAGGGTGACATGGGATGAGGAGGGTGACAGGGGCTAGTGCCCACGAAGCAGAGCAGTGGGACCCCTCGCCAGAGCCAGAGAGGCCCCCATCCCCATGAACACAGCAGGTCCTAAGATGTAGGGCACTCCAGGAAGCAGAGGCAGGCCACGGCCTGTGGCCCAGTTCACTAGCTGGCCAGGTGGGGATGGAGGCATGTGATTCCTCAGCTGGGGCAAGCTGAGAGCAGGTGAGGTCACAGGCCTCATCAAGCCCAGGTGCTGCCATCAACAGGCACAGTATCAGAAGGCAGCAGAGCTGAGGTGCTGTGTCTGCTCAACTGGCCATGTTGAGGGACCTCGCCTGGGATTCTCCTTGGGCTTTCACAGGTTTCTACTTCGAAATTGACTCTGAACTGTATCCGGAACTCCTATCTTGGTTTACTTGGACTGACCCTGGACTGCGTTTCCTGATCCTAGGACTTGGCTTGTGTGGATTGGCTTCTGGACTTGGAATTTCGTTTTGGCACACTGTCTGCCAGGTAGGCCAGGGGATCAGGACATCTGGTGACATCTAGATTGGATTTTGCAATGTGCTTTAGGAAAGGCTGAACTCAGAAACTTCAACTGGTCCAAAATGTAGCAGCCAGATGACTGGGGTTCCCTCATATATCCCCTGTTTTAAAACAGATGACTTGGCTGCCAGTTCGTTTCTGAGGATTGTTCAAGGTGCTTACACTAGTGTTGAAAGCTCTAAATGACTAAGGCCCCAAATATCTGAGAGATCTCCTCCTTCCATTTGTTGGGAGCTGCCCAGAGTGGCTGGTGCAAACTAGTCAGATGGTTGGCATTTAAATAATAAAATTACTACTACTACTATTAGTTAAGATCAGCAGAGTGGGCCTTCTGGGTAGTCCCACGACTCTTTTTTTGAGGGAGATAGTGGCTCAGGAAAGGGCATTCTTTGCGGCAGCTGTCAACCTACAGATTTGAAAATAAGGGACCAGTAGCCTTGAAAATAAGGGACCAGCAGCCAAAATAAGGGACCTGCAGCCTCACCTGTTCCAGGCACTCCAGTCTTCCTGTCCTCCTGCAGTCTGGTCAAACTCATGCTGGTAGCTTCAAGAACACTGTCCAACCAACTTTGTAACCAGCGGTTCAACTGAATAGAATCTGAATCACATGCACCACAAGGCCTATGCAGCCTCAATTTAAGATGGCTCCCTGGCCTGGCTTTGCACTGCAAAGTTTGCAGCAGCACGTGCAACAAAATGGCGTCCAGCATTCAAAAAACCCCTCAGCTTGCATTAGCTAGCCACACACAAGGCATGCAAGCTCCACCCCCCCAGTCGTTCTTAGACTTCTTATTGGGTGAGCAACACAGCCAAGCAACACAGTTGGAGCCTCCCTCCTCCCTGGCCGGCAGGGAGGGAGGGAGAGGAGCTGCTTCCTTTGAAGTTTAAGGGACATTTAAGGGACATCCATCAATAAGGGACAGCAGCGGGACATGGCGCTGGAATAAGGGACTGTCCCTTCAAATAAGGGACACTTGACAGCTATGGTGTGTATGGCTACTTTAATATACTGCTTGTGGCTTACACTAGTCTCTGACACCTCAGATGTGCGTTTTCATGACCCACCACATTCCTGTGACTAATTTAACTGTTTACTATATGTTTAAATTGTTGGGACTTGCCTTGGGACCTGCTGGTAAAGGGTGGCTAATAAATTTACCACAGCTGTGCCAAATATACAAGTTTAGGGGGGCGGGAAATTCTTGGGAGGGCAGAGATGTTGCCTACCTTTATGACAGCAGCATGGCACTTCTATCAGAGATACAGTTGTATTTGCCAGTGGAAAATGTGAACAGTTTTCAATGTCATTTTTTAAAGTGTAAAAACAGCAGAGACCTGTCCGTAAGGGTGAATGGGGCACTGCCCCACCAGCCTGAGTTTGTCCTCCGCCAGCCCCTACCAGTCTGCCTTCTTACAGACAACCAGACATTGGCACTGCCTGTTTGCTTTTTCCTTCTCCGAAGCCTCAGTGTTGCCCTTATTCAACCAGCAGGGAGATGGCAACACAACGAGTAGAATTGGTTGGCTCTTGCTCCACCTCATATTGGTCTCCCTGGCACTGGCCACCACCGCATAAAAGCCACAAGGTTGCTTTTTTTAAGGGTTTAAGCTGATAATGGTTCTTTTGCAAGTCGCACAAAAAGCTGCAATATTTTGGATTTTTGGATTTATACTTGTAGAAAAAGGCTACTAGCCAAATGAAATGGAACTCTGGGACAGCATCCAAAGATCCCTTGTTTATTGACGAAATAAATGGGAATCACATTTCTAAGAAGAGGTCTTTCTTAACCCGTTGCCCAATCTCCTTTGGTGCATCTGCTCTATGGATAGCACTGCCTTCCAAATCACTGAAAGGCAGTTCTGGACTGGATAGTGTTCCAGTGCCTGGCTATTTCCATTCTTGCTGCTGCCAAAAGAAACAAAATAATGTCATTATAGATGAGCTGTGCAAAAAGATCTCATAATATGAGCTTCTGTCGTCATTTCTATTCATGCTCTCATCTTTCCAAGGGCTGCAGTCCTGAGCATAGGTGTGCTCCCTTTCTCTCGACCAAACCTAAGTGCAGCATTCAAGCTGTTATTCGGGATCCAATACCCAGCCTCCTCATGTGGCAGGGTTGACGAGGTTCCTGGAGAGCCACTGCCCGAATCCTGAGTGGGCAACTTATAAAGTAGCTATTTGTTTTGTCCCGATGAGTAACATAAAATAGAGGGGGGAGTGTTTCCTTTGCCCTTTGGAATTCCCTGCATTAATATACCACATGGCCATTTGTGTTTGTATGTTCTTCATCAGTTTGAAATGTACAGGACCAACATTCCATTTCCACTACCAATCTATTTCTGATCCTTGTAAAATGTGATCTATCAACCGCCTGTAGTAGCTTTGCAAAGTTAATGTTCAGTTTCACAATCCCTAAATATTAAGCTGCTTATTTTTGTTGTGTGGCTTCCCATTCCCCACCCTACTAACAAAGGGAAATTGGTATGCTCTGTGGGGTCTGTTGGGCAATCAACATTAATTCAGAAGGGAAGCAAACAGCTATCTCACTTTCCTGATGCCAGGTGTTCACTAATTGTAGAACTGAATAATGGATAATAGCACATCCTAGTGTATTTATCAATGCACATATCTTTTTACAATGCAAAAGAGGTCATTTGAGACTGTATCATTCCACCCCTCCCTCCCGAAACTATTTCTATTCATTAGCAAGGAGCTCTTTGTAAAGGCTGTTGCTTTAAAAAAAAAAAAAAAAGACAGAGGCCACATTACCTGGAAACAATAATCGAGTGCAATACTGCATGAAATTGTAATTAGGTTTAACCAGGGCCTGGCTACAGTTGCTATAATCAGTATCACTCAAAATTCATTTCACACTTATGAAAAGATGTGAGGTGAGATTGATTTAATGGTGACCAAAGCTACCCTGTTTCCCATAAATCCACAACCTTTTGAAAGGGAAGACAAATTTTTGAGAGAGAGAGAGAGAGTGGATCACTGTATTATTAGCATCATAGTCAGCATCCTGTCGCTTTCACGAAACAATGTGCTGCCATTTTAATGAGCACTGAGGGAATAATAATGTGCTGATTATCATCTGAACTTTCAGACTTTTGTATTACCCTTTAGGTTTCTAAGATGCTAACATCCAGAGTGGAATGTTAGATTTATTTATTTTTACCTTCAAGTAAATTTCACATTTAATAAACAATGTGATGTGTTTTGAAAGCAGCATTTAAAATTTAGGGCACCAGTGACATTGATAATGTTAGGTGCCTGCACACACCTGTCTGGAATCAACTTCATAAACAATCTAGCTGAATGCCCCTTTGTTCTTTGAGCGGGGAATAAAAAGGAGGCGTAGAGCAAGAAGAGAGCAATTTGTTGGCACCTTGGTATGGCATCATGAGTCAGAGCAAGAGCTATGTGTTGACTCTTCCATAGTTCATATCTGAACCCAGTCATGAACTCACTACAGTAGTTGGCTGTGGGCAAGTCATTATCTCCCAGCTACAGTCCTACGGCTGTAATATTGAAAGGAGCACTGCTGTAATCATTTAGTTCTTTAAGCATTGAGAGAAAGTGCTATATAAACAGGAAGACAAGGCTACTTTATGCATGTCTAGTTGACTTGTGAGCATGTGGAACTTTTCTTACAAGGATAGGCTGCAACATTTGAGAATTCATTGAGAAAAAATGTGGACATGATAGAGGTATATACAATTGTATTATACAGAGAAAGTAGATAGAGAATTTCCCCATCCTCTAGAACTCTCATGTTATGTTAGAAACTGGGGTTATCCAATTAAGCTGATTGTTGGAAGATTCCATATGGACAAAGGAAGCACTTTGCACACTGCAGAGTTAAACCCTGAAAATTCACTGTCACAAGAAGTAGTGATAGACACCAACGTGAATGGTTTTAAAAAATCATGGAGGATAAGGCTATCAGTGGTGATGGATGGGAGAGACCTTCAATTCAGTTCCCATTTAACCGCAAACTTAATTTGCATTTTCTGGGGGGGGAAAACACACATGAACCAAAACATAGCCATCTTTCAAAATTCACACTTTGCTGAATTTTGCAGACCATTCTCCAGTCAAGTTACGTGTTATGGATATACTAGGGTACAGTGCATATATAAATGCATATATTTGTGAAAATAACATACAAACTGTGTTATGTTAGGGAAAACATGTGCATAGCAGGCAACATTGCATAGAAACCTGAGAAATTCACACTAAAATGTGGATGAATTTCCCTAATGACTTTTTTAAAAAAAACATAAACCGATAAGGAAATGTGGAGAAAAATGAGAAGTAAGGAAACAAAAATTGACATATTTTCTCATTCCTTTTGGATACTAGTCATGTTGGCTTTGTGCTGCCTCCAGGGTTGAAATCAGTCTGTCAGTTGCTGAGAAGCACCAGTGTGGAAGGTGTCATGAAATTCTACTCAAAACTGAACCAGAGCAGATTGCAGCATAAAGTTAGCAGAGCAAAAACTTAAACATGTTGCAGGATTCCCAAAGAATAGACCAGAGACAATTAATATTTCATCCAGCAGAAGGCAAATGAGCATAATGGTCACAAATCCAATACATTCAGGATTGGCACTGTCTATAAGAAATCCAGTTGCAGCAAACTTAACTTAAACTTACAATAACTTATAATAAGACTAAACCTTAAGACTAAGCAATACTACCCATGTACAGAAAACCACACCAGTAGGAAGAGAGACAGAAAGTGAAACCCAGGCTCCTTCTGGCCTTGCTACTACAGTATAGTCAGCTTGACCTTGACAGAAAGAGATAACAGAACCAGTTTAAGCCAGCTGTACTTAGGTTCTCTGAAGGAATAACCCAAACATCATGAACCTTCTGCCTGTTTCTTTCACAAAGAGAAGCTTCCAAAACTCTCTTGAATTAATTAGAATAGAAAAGATCTCCACACACCAGATCAACGCAAACTGACAGAGGGTGCTGTTGCACTCATATATTCTGCTTGTGGGGAAACTGGTTGGCCAGTGTGAGAACAAAATGCTCGATGGGCTTTTGGTTGGATCCAGGAGTACACTTCTTACCAGCCACTTGTACTGTTCTTTGGATCTCAGCCAGTTGTTTTTTATTTAATTAAAAATAGTTATAATCACTCTTCATCTATACACATATCATTGCAAGATGAAGAACGCGAATCAAATAATAACATGCCAAACTATAAAATACGCCATTCAAACTTAAATGAAGGCAACTAAAGAGGGAGCAGCCCATGCAGTGCAAGGGGTTACCTGTTTGTTTTCATCTCCTCTAGGCTCTTTCATCAAGTTATAATTTCTTCAATATTGGGGGAAACTCCTGAGCAAGGCATGTCACAAGCTGATGATAACAATGCAGGACCCAGGCTGCTGGTTAGCTGAGGAAATGTCTGTTCTTGATGGGAATCACACCGTCCCTTAAGGTCCAGAACTGCAGCTTGTGGGCACCTGCAGACCTGGGTACTTAGACAGCACCCTTAGTCCTCTTCATATGCAAATCACATGAAAGGAGCCATCACACAATTTCAAAGGCCTGGTGATGTGCAGCTCACCTTTCCCCTTGTGTTGGGCACATTGCTGGCCCCATCCCTGGACATCCACATGTTGGTATGAACATCTGCACTGAAGAACCCAACCCATGAGCAGGTGCTTCAGCAGAGACACAGTTGGGACGCCCAGTGGTGTGGGGACTCTGCTTGTGTCAAAGTCTCTGGGCGAGCAGCAGCTCACACAAAGCCTTCTTCAGAGTAGACAGGCACATCAATGTTCAGTTGTTTGGGGATGAGGTCAGAAATGATGCCCCCTCTGTATGATTCACCTGTGAAAAGCAATTGTATTCAAAAGCAGGCCCACACAATCTTACTCCTATCAATTATTCTCTACACCAAACTTTTTCAGCAGGGGGCCGGTCCACTGTCCCTCATACCTTGTGGGGGCCGGACTATATTTTTTTTTGGGGGGGAATGAACAAATTCCTATGCCCCACAAATAACCCAGAGGTGCATTTAAAATAAAAGGACACATTCGACTCATGTAAAAACACGCTGATTCCCGGACCGTCCGCGGGCCGGATTGAGAAGGCAATTGGGCCACATTTGGCCCCCAGGCCTTAGTTTGCCTACCCATGCTCTACACTACCCAGGAAATACTTTGCAGTGACATATTTTGCTCCACAAGCGCTTGTAAATCATGTGAGCATGATTGCTATGGAAAGGGACCGCTTTTGCTAGAGGCTTTAAAGTTGTTGTGTACAATGAGCAGGGTAAGCACATTTTTTGGAACTGTGCTGTGATGGACTGTAATGAAATATTAAATGATCTGATCTTACAGATGGCTGGGACATAATCTATTTCACACAATTCCTGTCCTAGGAATATATCCTTGTAAACATGCATCTTTGGATTGTATGACCAATTTGGATTGTAAACTGCCCTGTGATCCTCGGCTGAAGGGCAGTATAGATTTAATAAATAACAAACGATAATATGAGCAATCATTGATTTGTATGAATAAAAAGTAATTTTTAAGGGTCATTATAGGTCAGGAGTTGATTTAGCGTATGTGATTTAGCGCATGTGATTTAGCGTATCTGAATCTGACCTCCAGTCAATGCCTAACGGACCCACCACAGCCTTGATGCAGATGGAAGGGATTCTGTGTTGCTGAGTGACTCAGATCAGCGGCTTTTGAGTTTCAAATATTTTCACTGGCAGGAGCAATGTAAAAATTACTTGTGACTATCAAGAAAAGAGAGATCAGTAATGGCAGTCATTACTTCCTTATGCCCGAGTGCACTTAGATAAGCAAAACCGTTATCCTTAAAATTCAGAAACAATGTAGCTGTGAGCCTTTTAAAACACTATGAATCTGTAAACACTCTGCAAAGTTACATTTAAAAGAAGAGGGGGAAATCTGATATTTTTGTTCTGTACTTCAAGTGGTTGAAGTTGATAGATGGTCTCCTGTATTCAACTTTGAAGATGAATGAATAGCCTACATGGCGATCAGCAGTAAATACAGTGTTTTCATCTAATTCATATCTAATTATGGCTTGTCCTAAAAGAAGAGTATTGTGCTGCATTTTACCTTTCTGCATCTCTCAGTGATGACAAACATTTTGGTAATTTAAGAGAGCGAAAGAGTAGCTTATCTTGAATTTGGATTGTGCATTTCTCCCAGGAATTCTTATTATGTTGCTATCTCAAATTATGATGTAGGTATGTTAAAAGAGGCCACACATGTTTTAATTGCAGAAGATTAGTTAGCCACAACACACTAGATTCATTCTAATTGCTATACTGTTGTTGTGGTTGTTTTCTGTTACAACTTTGATTTCTTTTAATGAAGTATACCATGAGCCATTTCAGACATTTTGTGGGTATGCACTAATTGTATAGTTGCTGCTTAGATCAAGAGGACCCAGCCGTCAAATAACAATATTTTATTCCTAAGAAATTGTGATCCTTTCCCCTGGCAGAATGTGCATTGTGGCTGTTGTGAGCACTGCTGAGTGACATGTGATTTCATGCCGTGGTTTGTGGCATTACAGAATGATTGCCTATGACATTATTTTTATTTACTGTACTTTTATGTGAAGACTTACACACCTTAAAAATGATGAACATCTACAAATAAATAGCAAGTAAGCTTAAACCAGTATAAAAGCAGTACTAAACAGTATGTAAAATTTCTTCATAATGTAGCTGCATGCAAAATGAATAACAGTTTAGTTGACAAAAGCGTGATTCAACAGAACAGTAGGAATCAGAAACAAAGCAGAAGGTACCTGTCTATAATTTTCTGTGGAATGGATTTCCACAAAGCTAGAGCCATCTCAATGAAGTCTCCATGGCTGGATGCAGTTGGGTATCGGTGGATGCAAAACCAGGTAATGGCCCCTTAAGAAATAGACAGCTCCTTAGAGGTAGAGGAGTTAAGAGCAAGCCCAGCCAAGCCACCTTTCAAAAGGCCTCAGCATGCTGCTGTAACAGTAGCTCTCCATTGGTGAGTTCTGGGCCACACCTGCCACAGTGAGCTGTCCAGGGTCCTGACAGACCATGGTTTGCCTTGCTTGTTATAATGCTTGTATATGGACACCACTCTATCAGACTTGACTTTGTCTGACTGGGAGTGATCTGGTCTTTTGGATGAGGCCCTGCCTTTCCAGCAAATACCGCTGCTTCAATCAAGTCATTCCTGGGAGCCTCAAGCCAAGGTAAAAAGGTAAAGGTAAAGGTACCCCTGCCCCTACGGGCCAGTCGTGTCCGACTCTAGGGGTGTGCGCCCATCTCACTTAAGACAGCCAGCGCTGTCCGGAGACACGTCCGGGTCACATGGCCAGCATGACAAAGCTGCTCTGGCGAGCCAGCACCAGCGCAGCACATGGAAACGCTGTTTACCTTCCCGCTATAAAGTGGTACCTATTTATCTACTTGCACTTAGAGGTGCTTTCGAACTGCTAAGGTAGAACCAGACAATAGTTATAGTTCGATGGTGTTTAGCATCTACTTCACTGCAAAACTTTGTATTGTGATGCTTGCTTAGTGAAAAACTGAAGGTAACATACATTGGCATTACTCTCTAAAACACTGTGAGGTACTGTGCTGTTTTCTGACCAGTCCACTCATTCACTGAGACCAAAAGCTCAAAATCAGCCAGGTACTCACTGCTTGAAGGCTCATCTGAGTGACCAATAAATTTCTTCTCAGGCAATAAGGCTCTTGCCATTTTGAAACTGCTGCCCCAGTTGAAGTACTTGTAGAAAGTAACATACTTTATTAGAGACCTGGAAGTTAACCCAACGGTATTACTTTCAGCATAGATCTCTTCTTGTTAGGAGCTTTTCCAAGACGTAACACATAACCTTAGTTAAGCATCAATGACATGGAACAGCACCTACTGTTGGCTGGAGGTGTAACCTATTAGTATATACGGTTACCAGGTTGCTTGTCTTGCAGGTGCAATGTACTATAGTGCAAATATGCATCATGTTTTCATGGTGAATGGGTGGCAAACGGAGCTGCTTTGTGAGGCTGAAATGATCCCAGCCTCACAAAGCAGCTCAGGTAGGGAAGAGTGAGCAGCCCCCCCCCAACACACACACTACGGGCAATTAGAATAAGATTCACTATTAGACTATTGATTCAAAACCCTAAAATGTATTTTATATAATTGACTTTTTATTTCTATTCTTTGTATATCGTATTGTTGTTTTATTGCTGTGACCGATGGCTGACGCAAATAAAGATTCATTCATTCTCACACACACACACACACACTACGCCCCTGGCAAATATGTGAAGGCATCAGTTACTTTGTTCCAGAAACTGTCAGGTGAGCCCTAGACAAAGACCAAATGATGTCAGTGGGTTTTCTTACTTCCAAGCCTAGTCTAGGGGAAGCAAATGCCATCACATCCACAACAACCAGTAGAATGGTCTCATGGCTGCCTAATGTAAGCAACCAGTTTTATGACATCACCCAAAAACTGCAGGTTCTTTGAGCCACCCTGCTTTTGTGGATGGGTGTGCATATAGTTATCTGTTCCAGGATTGTAGCCTTTGCGTGCACACATTTGCTTTGAGAGTGTAGCAAGGTCTCCACATCAGAGGTGGACTGTGCAGAAGGTGTTGGAAAAGGTAGCTGTGACAATCATTCTGATAGGAGGTAAAACAGTGATGTTAGCTTCCTTTTGCCTATTTTAATTTTCACAAATGCTTTACAATTTGACTACAAAAATGTGGTTTCTGAAGTATTAGAGGCTTCGGGAATTTTGAAATACTAAGCAAACAAAATATGTCGCCAAACTACAGGGTTTGCAAGTTTCCTAACATTCTTGCGAATACTTTCCTTACAAAAGAGGCCTAGACATTTTGGGACCCTTCTAGTAGCCACTAAGTTCTTCTTGAACAGTCAGTTTATAGCCACACTCCTGAGTTTAGACTAAAGTAGGGTACACAGCATCATAGTATAACCACCGGTGGGAGGGGTGTCTCTCTGTGTGTGAACCTAAACTTGCAAACTGATTCTAAAGCTGATACCTTGTATTTCACAATTTGCTGTTGACTGAATATCCATTGTCTGCGCTTTGCTACAGAAATATTTACAGTGCTTTGTGCTTAACAGTGCTTTATTAAAAATTACTCACAATATAGGTCAACTTATTTCCCTAATACATTTCTAGCATGCACACTTCTGATGTGCAGCCATCAAAATCTGCCACCTGTATAGTTGCACAATGAGTATTTTACAAGCCACGTTTACTTAGGAGGTAAGATCCCCAGGTAGTAAATATTCATTAGGGACTAAAATGATTGTTTTAAAGCTGCTGCTTTTGTGATGTGGAGAGCATAGTGCTTTTTCTTCCCTCCCTGTCAGCTGCTCAATATTTATTTTAAATGTATTAAACTGCCTCAGAAATATTCATTGCACGAACCCCCTTTTTATGTTTGAGTGGATTAAATTTACAAGTCCAAATTAATGCTATAAATTGCATTTGCATAATTCATTTTCCACAAAGCAGCATTTGTTTCCCATGTATAGCTGTTAATATATGCATCGGAGAAGAAAACACAGAGAGCTGTATTGTTGTCCACATTTATAATTTGTCCTAAACAGCGTTTATAAACCATTTCTGTGTCTGGCTGAAGAATCTCCTCTGGTGCCCCCCCTCCCCCTCTGCCAGGAACCTTATTTCACAATTAAACAGCATGTACGTTCATTATCAGGCATGAGGATCTTGGTCAGAAGGCTGAAGCCGCCATCTCTACTCTGAAGCATAGGAACATAATGTTTTTGTTTTTGTTTTTTTTCAAAAAATGTAATAATCTATTATTAGTGCTTTTTCTTATTAGCATAAACAAGAAAAGGCAACTGGATAAACACATGACAACTGAGCACAAAGGTCGGGCTCTAATGCCTTTCCTTGCTGATGTTATTAAGCATCTTAATGAGAGAGAGAAGCAAAATGGTGCAAATAGACTATTGAAGCAAGCGGAGAAAAACAGTCAGAGGATTTTCCCGTTTTACCACTGGAAAAGCACACAATGAGGGTCACAAGTAATACTTCAGATTACAAATTGATGAAGGCTGGGAAGCACAGCTGGCTCCAGATCCTGGGAGCGTCTGCACTCCTCTTATCAGCAAACTCCCTTAAATAATGCATCCAGAGTCCAGGGGAGGAAAGTCCTGATAACACTTTATTGAGAAACTGAGCGAAAACAATGTATAATTTGAGGAGGAAAAAGCAAGTGGGTTTTTGTTTCTCATAGCACAGACCTTGCACATATAGCAGGGTGACAGACAACCAAGCATCTGGAGAGCAACAGGTCTGTGAAGGCTGATCTACAAAAAGGCTCTAGACATACCCTCTTATGGACTTCCTCGGACATTCATCCATCACTGCGTTTTCCTATGGAATTGTAAACGCTGCCTGTCAGAGATATTAATACATTTTTCTTTCACGTTAATAATATAAGAGTTAAGAGCATTTGGTTTTGCAAGGGCAACTGTGACTTTAAAGAAGAATAGGAACCTTTTACAAAGTACGGTACTTAAAGAAACAACAAAATGAATTGGACCCCTTGGCAGGTTTTGAATAAACATACACAAATTTGTTATTGGTAACATATAGATAGATAAATTAAGGATTTTTACAATTTTATAAGATGCAGAGATTAACATGTGCTGAGAAACCAGAGAGAGGAGCTGAGGGAAGTCTGTGTGAGGGTGTGAGGGTGGGTTTCTGGTTTGGGGAGGGGGGAGGGAAGAAAAAATAGGGGGTGAATGAGGATGATATGTTTTTGATAAACTGTTATGCTGAAATTCTTAATAAAAAATTATTTTAAAAAAGAGAGCATTTGGTTTTGCCAGCTGTTACCAACTTTTGTTGTTGTGGCTGTTGGTTCGCTTCAACATCTGACTCATCTCTGGAATGTTTAAACCAGAGGTGGGCAGCCTCAGACCCAGAGGCCAGATGTGTGGCCCAACGCAGTGGCGTAGCGTGGGATGTGCAGGGGGGGCCCGGCCGCACCGGGCACAACATCTGGGGGTTAGGGTTAGGGGGCGCAAATTACTTACCTTGCCTTGGGTGCTGACAACCCACGCTACGCCACTGGCCCAACGGTCCTTTCCATCTGACACTTGGTACTATCCCCAGGCCACACCCCTTCCTCCAGGCCACACCCCTTCCTCTAGGCCACACCCCCTCACCCGCCCTGCTCTTCCCCCTCTTTGATTGCTTTTTGCCAGGCCGAATTGTGTCCTTTTACTGTGATAATCTCTCTTGTTTGCCTGAATGGAGGATGTACAGAAATGTCCGTATATGCAGAAGCCTGACTTTCGCTTGGGCCTATTGTAGCATATAAGAGCCACATCTACTGCTCCACTCACTTTTGCTTATGGCCCCAGCCACTGCTGACATGCAGCTATTGGAAGGTGGTCCAGGAAGAAATGTGCCCCTTGGGCTGAAAAGTGTCACCACTCCTGGTTTAAACAACTAGGGCTGCACCCCTATGCACACTTTTTTCCTGGACATACAGGACTTAACTTCTGCATAAGTGTACATGGACTTTCACTGCAGGCACCAGAGCCAATTTTGATAAACTGTATGCCAGTCCTGCACTCGAAGATCAAACTGGCTTGGAAGCAATTGGGTTTAAAAATGCTCTTCTGTGTGGTTGAATTGGTAGCACACGCCTGATAAAATTACAGGAAAAGCCTCCATTTGTTGTAGCACATGGGAAGATACATAGATAAAAAAAATACTAATGAAAGCTAGACCTTAAATGGCTGCACTACAATACTTATTTCTTTCCCTTCTACAGCTGCTATTTTGCCTGCTCACATCCCCCTTTTCCCATTGATAGCCAGCTATTGATCTAGCATGATGAGTGAATGTCATGGCAATTTCAAGATTCTTATACACAATATGAACAATATCTAATTGTGAGCAAACAAAGCTTTCTAGGGATCTGTTGTCCTTCATCCCAAATGTATTACTGTAGGACTTTTTCCTTTCTCCTTACAACTTGGGATGCCTCTTTCTGATTGGCTGCCTAGATCTACCATCTTGACTGACTGATAGAGTTTATTTCTATGCCACCTTTATACAGTGAGCCATGTCCAAAGAGGCTTAAAGCAAACACTTATGAAAGCGTTCTGGGAGAGGGAAGAGAAGTCAGTTAACAAAGTGTATCAATAAATGCAAGTAGGACAAAAACCAACCATTTAGAAAAATAGAAGAACTGCATATACTTTAAATTGTGCCCAAGCATTTTCTGTGTGCTGTGCTTGACTTCCGCTTATGTTGTGCGCTGCTAATTACTTTCAGCTATGATATGGTGATCGTCTCATGATTCTACGTCTTCATAATCTTCAGTCCTCTTGATTTCCCCCTATAATTAATCTAAACACGATTGATTAGCTATATATGCATTTTACTCTCTACAGTGTTAAGGTTCTCATGTGCACTAAAACTGCTTCTGAACACGCAGAGGCACTTTATCCGAGGGCCTCATGCTGGCTGATGGAACAGTGTCTAATTAATAAGCTCTGAACCTTGTGTTTTTCACTCAGCAGAGCCCACCATGTTTATTACCTCTGACATGCTCAGTGTTACGATATTGAAGCAATGCTGCTGCAAAGTCCTAGCTTGAAAAGTAAACATGATGGGAATGTTGGGAATGCCCGTGGGAAACAGAGGAACAGTCAATTCACAGTGCGAAGCACCGGAATTAGCTCAGAGTGTAATATGAGCTCTTCCATTTGTTCCTGTCCAGGAAGTGCAGGAAGTGTTTGTCACAACACTGCTGGAGTTTGAAGAGAGCAGTCATGTTTTTTGTAACGCTGCAAAGACAGAAATAAAAGCATGTAAATACGTTTCTGTCTATCTCTTTCCCCTGCCGGGGGGGGGGAGGGCAGGAAAGAGGGGGGGGGTGTTCTTCTCACGTTTGAGAAGAATCACCGATCGAGACCTAGCCTGCGCTTGCTGGGGAATGCAGCCAGGGAGGTCAACAGGGAATCAAGCCGGGTGCCTGGGATTGTTGCCAGTTTCTCCTGATATGGGCTTGAATTCCCGACACTCAGCACCTGTGGCTGTTTAGAAGCTCCCGTGGAAAAAAACTTTCTAGCCCTCCCCTAACACATAAAGGAGACTTTCTGGGGGAGGGACAGGAAACTTAGTGTCACAGACTCTTTGGAACGCAGCCTATAACTATGGTAGGTGGGTATTTTGCATAAACCTTTGCATATAATGTGTAGTTTAGCCCTACAGTTCATAGGGATGGGAGGTTGGGGAAATGTGTAACACACACACACACACACACACACACACACACACAGTCTCCATCAAATTGTATGAAGGGGGGCACCATGATTAGTAGGGTGGAGCTGTACTGCTGGCCCTGCCCCCAGACACCCAAGCACTGCTGTGAGCTGTTTGCATTGAGATTCTTAAGTGTTAACAGCTGTTTACATATAGGCTTCCACTAGATCTGAACCCTGGTATGATCTTGATACAGATGGTTTTCTAGATGCAGATGTCCAAGGGATGGGGTTAATGTCACACATGAAGTTGGTAGTGGGGTCTACAGCACAGCCCCTCTGCCCGCTTCTCTATGCACAGTGTGACTAAGCTACCAACACAGCAACATCTACATCTTTTCAAATATTAATATGATCCTGAGCGCAACAACATTTAGGGTAGTGCAGGTGGCTCCTTGTAGTCAAAGGAGGTTTAGGACTGGGCCATTCAGTCAGGCAGCTTGCTTTGGATCACTGCCAGCTCTGAAACAGTGTTAGACCCTTCCTTCTTGAATGGTTGCCTCATGTGTGTAGACAGTGGACAAAATTGTTTCCTTTCATTGGTTTGCTTCCTTGGTAATGCCTGATCCTCTTGAATATCTCTTGGAGCTTGACTTCAGAAGCACATCAAGAAACTAAGTTTACTTATATGCTATACGCATTCTACATAGGCACACCATATACACAAGCACATCCAATGCACATTTAAAGCACCCTGGAATATGTAGTTTCCCCCTCATAGAGCTACAATTCCCAGCACCCATAACAAACTACAGTTCCCAGGATTCTAGTAATGAGCTTTAAATATAATTGAATGTGCTTTAAATGTATGGTGTGCAACTGCCCATCAGTATAAGGGCAGAACTGGTGACCTTGTGTTGCCAACTGGGTCTCAATCATGCAGAATCCGTCACTGATGTTCCAGTGAGGAAGCCCAACTGTGGGTCTTGGAAGAGGTACTAATGCCCAAGTCTGCTGTGAGCTTGTGCAATTTGTGGCTACTACAAATCTGTGCTAGCCATTCTTAGCCTAGGCCCATCAACTAGAAAACTAATTGCTTACCATTTCAACTCTGTTCCTTACCATTGCCCTGCAGACAGGTCCATCCAGCAGTGGTGGATTTATAAGTACTGTGTGCACAGTATGTGCAGAATTGGACCCCCTGCAGCTAAGGCCCCTTCAAATTGCTAGCAGACATTCATCACTGAGAGGATACATTTGCAATGTGACTTGTTGGCGTCTGTCTGTCTTGAGAGCCAATGCCACTCTGTTTCCCAGGGTGTGGCTGCTGTTACCTGCTGACAGCTTCTAGGAGCCACAGGTGAGAGTGGACAAACGACCCCAAAAGGAGCACAACATGTCCCCCACCAGAGATGCTACCCCTCCCATAACACCCCAACATGACTACAATGAAATGCCTAAAATACTCTGGTGTTTTAGTTCACTTCATTGTTTCTGCTCTTTCCTCCTCCTCTCTGAAAAAAGTCAGGGGAGTTTGATCCATTAGGGCAACCAGGGCTTAGCTCTACCAAATGAAATGATTTTTTTGTTGTTGTTTGCAACATCTTTCCTGCCACTCATCCTTCCATACCCCATTTGAGCTCAGAGAGGCTAAGGTTGGCAGTTCTGCCAGTCTCCTGTTCTCTGGCCAGTCAGTCCAGTCAGCATCAGTGTCATAGCTGTCAGCTTTTCCCTTTTCTTGCGAGGAATCCTATTCAGAATAAGGGAATTTCCCTTAAAAAAGGATAAGTTGTCTGCTATAATCAGTGTATGGAATGGGGAGGCGGCACAATCTTGCCTTTCTCTTCAAGTGGACTGGCTCTTCCAGCAAAGGAGCAAAGATGCCCCTCTAAAGCAAGCACATAAATAGGGCAAATGTTCTGTGTATTTAAAGGCAGAGCAAGAGCAATAGAAAAGCTTCCATTCACACTTAATATAAAGGAAGTAACTTTACAGCAATAAAGCCTGTAGGCTCGTTCTTGCAGATGCACACTTTGTAAGTGGCAGCCTTAATACATATAAAAAAATGTATTCCTTGACAAGCCACCCATGCCCCACATATCCAGAAACACAAAGGGATAATTTAGTAAAAGCACTAGATGAGCAGGCCATTAATAGATGAAATAATGGATAAACAGCTGGCCTGGATGGCTTCCCATCGTTCAAGAAAATTCTATGCGCTCTTTAAAGAAACTGAAGCCCCCATTTTATGTCCTGTATTCAGAGTCTTCCTTTGCAGAGGCCAATTGCATAAGTCATTCTGAGACATTTTAATTCACTAGGCATAGTTCCTTTAGCTTATTATTGCATACAAATTGCCCAAAGGCCGGATTAACTTCCCCTTCATCGCACAGCACATATTCAGATGAAGACCTGTTCAGCTGTGATTAAAGGGCAGTTTGGCAATGAATAAACTATGTCTTGATCTTAAAAAGTGGACTTTTATATGCATACACACACACACACACAGACACACACACAGAGAGAGGGGGGGGGGACTGATCATTTTTGCTTTCTTGTCAAAGGTAGATATCATAGATTGCAGGCGTGGAGAACCACAGATAATGGGGAGGTTTCTCACTCGGCCTCTTGTCAGGCCCAGTGTCAGATGGTGGGGCCCACAAGAGATGTGGCTTTCTGGGCATCTCCCTGTCACCCTTGGGACTCTCCTCAGACAACACCCCTTTCCCCCAAGACTTGCCCCTCTCTGGCCCTGCTTTGCACTCCAAGTGTTTCTGTCTGGTTAGATGCATCCTTGGACTCTGAGAAGGCCTTGTGCTGCCCTGAAGGAAGGATCGAGAGGAGTTTGTTAGTGTGTGTAGAAACCAACCTGCTTTGCAGAGATGAAACACGCACCCGTTCCTCCACCCGCCTGAAATAAGATCAGTAAATAACTCTTCAACTGTATGATTCTATAAAGGCCTATAGAAATAACATTAATTTAATTATGTTAACACATGGGCACAGCAAAAAGTAAAAAGTACACTTTCCTTTCGATTGTTGTTCTCTTTATTTAGAACTTGGGACCAACTTGGTCATTTTGCTCAAGGATGCTATCCCAGGCGGCCCTCATGACATGAGAGATGTAAGAATGAAAGAATTGCTCTGCTGTATCATGTCAAGATTTTTTTTTTAATCACATCTCATTTTAGTTGTTTCCCCCCAGTATGGAACACCTTCAATTGCCTTAGTCATTTGAAGATGTTGCAAGTTCCACTTGGGCTATGAAGAAAGGAACTTGCAACAAAATTATGCAGTGTGGCAAGATCCTTTTCAGGATTCAAGCCAGCTAGTCATGCCCTTTTGCAGGATACTCCATTCAGCCACCCTTGGCCCCCATCCCCGGCTTCCTATTTCCTTCCTACTTCCTCAATGGTAAGTTGGTATTCAATGGCTCCTGAGCATTTTGACTCAGTTCTTCTGTAAGCCTTGAGGTTTCCCCAAGCCTGTTGGTTCTGCCCGCTTATTCATGGATACCGGCCATTCTGATTGCATAAGGATCCATACATGGGGAATAATTTCACGAATACTGTGCCATATAGACATTACTCCCTCCCTTTTTTTCGAGGACAGCCTACTAGTCAGATGCTGCTGGGAAGCTCGCGGACCCTGTTATTTTGTCTCCCGCACTTGCTAATCAGAGGTATAGTACATCAGAAAATGAAGGCTCCACTTTTTGCTATTAGAGTCATTAATAGACCTGTATTTCCTGTATTTGTCTAATCCCTTTTAAAAGCCATCTCTCAGCTTGTGAACATCACAGCATCCTGGGGGAAATGAATTCCGTATGTTTAATTGTGTGTTGCTTGAAGCAATAGTTCCCTTTATTTGCCCTGAATTCACCTTTTGTCCATTTCCACTTGGGTGCTGGTGTTTTGAGAGAGAATAATTCTCTGTTTTTGTTGTCATCCTGTCCACAGCATCCATACTTTTATGAATATCTATTGTGCCCCCTTTCATTGCCTTTCTGCTTAAATGAAAAGCCATCAACTTCTTCCTAAGTTCCTCCTGGGCTGGATCTAGACACATCAAAGAAGCGTTTCAGTGAAACACGTAAATTTAAACAGGGAAATCCAGTAAAGGAAAAACGTGGCTCCACGTCGCCATCTGGTGGCACAGTGTTATATTGCATATACAATGCATATAAATTGCTTTTTCTTTACCAATGCAGCTGAGTCCCTGCTCCGATCAGGATTCTCAAGCCAATAATTTTACTTGGTCTTTTCTCTACCTTCTTCAGCTCTGTGATATCAGTTCTATGATGGAGTGACTAGCACAACGCACTGTATTCTGAGGATGGGTGCCCCATGGAATTTCCACAGAAAATTTATAATAATTGCTTTATTTTTAATCCCTTGAATCTGCCTTTTTAAAAAGTGGGTAGTGTCAGTGAGCTTCTCTGACCATGACTTCACACATTGTTTCCTGTGCAGTTACAGCCACTTTAAGCAAGATAGGTATTCTGTGGTTAGGACTTGTTTTCCCCAATGTGCATAACTCTTAATTGCATTAAATTTTCTTTTCCATTCTCTTCTTTCTTTGTCAGATATCCTTTCAGAGCTCCTCACATTCTGTTTCCGTCTAGACTGTTGTGATTCCTGGGTGTGGTGTAATTTCATACCGCCAAACTCAGGCTGTGCAATATGTGGCTGCATTTTCACTGTTGAGACAGAATATCTTGGGAGTTGAATTTGGTGCCATGTGCTTTCCATCTCATTTCTGTCCAGAATGATAAGAAACCAGCAATGCTTCTCTCTTATCCAGCCTCTCAAGGTCAGCCTGCGTCAGAGCAGCAAATAGTAAAGAAAGCTAGTCAACTTATTTTGGTGTCCATGGCAGAAAATCCCACAAGCACTTCTCCCTCCTCTGGTAGTAAAAACACAACAATAATAAATTTAAAAGCACAATTTTTTTTTTGCCCTTTCATGATATCCAAACTCTGCTGCCTGAGGCAGTCACTTCACCCCACCCAACAGTAGGGCTGGCTCTGCAACCACTCCCATGGGACAGAAGTCACCCAGAAAGCTTTTGAGATTCAGCTCAGCTCTGTGGAACAGCTAAATCTGCTTTTTTATGCCTGGGTAAAAGACCAGCTCTCTAAATATTGAAGAATGTTAAAATCTGATACCGAATGCCTCTGACAAAAATGGATTAAAAACCCCACAACTCTTTGTTTACATTACTCGTATGAATGTTCTGGACTCCTTCTCCTCTCTCAGAGGCCATTATAACCAACTGTCCTTTGAGAAGCTGACAAAAATGAAGCAAACTGTCACAATCACCATCTTTTTAAAAAGCCTTTTTCTGTTTTAAATGATACGTTTTTCTTGTTTATCATACGTATGCTACCTTGTGATCTCATACGTTCTTGTGGGCTGAAAAGCAGACTAAAAATGTTTTAATAAGTAAGGAAATAAAAGGTGTCCCATTGCAGTGGAGAATGGATTTATAGGCTGTTGTTTGCAGTGGTGAATCTCACTGTTGTGGTACGGATTACATCACCTACCTGACCTGAATCCTTGAAAATAAACAGATATTACTGAAGACCGCTGTCTCCGTTCTGCTCTTTCCTTTAAAAGAAAAAGACCCTTTTCATTGATTGCATGTAAAACAATATTTTTTATGAGCGGGTTTTCTGTCACTGTGGAGTTTTACCTTCACAGGCACCATCTGGCTAATCTGAATGTAGAAATAATGTTTGAAAACTGATGCTTAAACTGAGGCCCAGATTAGATTTCTGAGTTTCTTCACAGGTGGGTCTAGATCCAAAAATTATGTCTGCCTAGCCAGGGCCATCAAAATATCTCATGTCATGAAACAATTATGTATACCAGTATCTATTTAAAATACATTTTACACGGCATCAAAAACAGATGAGGACAGATGATTTAATAATTGAAGAGCTGTAGCTCAGTGGCAAAGCATCTGCTTTGCATCCAAAAGGTTACAGGTTTGATCCCTGGCGTTTCACGATAGGACTGGGAAAGAATTCTGTCTGAAACCCTGAGCTCGGTGGGCTAATGGGCTGAATTGGTGTAAAGCAACATCTATGTTCCTTCCTACAACCTATTCACTGAGATTCATCCTGATTTGCATGTACAATCTTACACAGAAGTTAAATTATATCCAGTTCTTTATTGAGCATATGTTCAGATCTGTTTGTGGGAAAGTTATACAACAATGAGCATTCATCCTGTGACTTGCTTGCAGTGTGTTTATACATCTTGCCATTAATTACTTGTCCATCACACACTTTTTGATGCATTTCCTTGATGCTTTCCTAACTGCAAAAAGTCAATTTCTTTTGAAAGTGGATTTGTTGTGCTGGGGTGACTTTAAGCCACGTGGACTGGAGAAGCCTAAAATAACAGAATCCTTGAAATATACATGTTTGTATGCAGTTTTGCTTAATGTACCTCATTTTTGCGGTACAATCTTCCTCAGTATAAAGCATTGCTGTATGCTATTTCCCCTAATATGTGAATTTTTATGCATTTCCCCAGATCATGATTTTTTTGGTACATATTACTGGGTGGGGGGGCATTGCAAAATTCAGAGAAGTTTGAATTTCAAAGGGTGCCTGTGTTTCAGTTCATGCACTACTTCAAAAAGTGTAAATTAGGTAGGTTCATATTAAATTAAAATGCAAAGTGAACTGAGTATCTTCCTTACTAACAGCACATATGGGGGAATGAGGAGCAGAACGGTGAGTCAGAGAGGGAAGGGAAAACCTGGGTGCAACAAACAAGGATGCAATAGCTTTAAGATAAGTTGTCCTAATTTATTAAGCTTGGAGAGGCACTTGTGAGTCCCAGATGTTCTTTCCATGGCTAGATATATAGAAAGATATAGATATAAAACCTCTCCGAGAAATTGTCTATTATTGCGATGCCCTCCAGTGAATGAAAAACAACTATTGTTGAGGGAAAGACGGAGATGACTTGAAAAGGAGACTTCATGTCTCTTTTACGTTGGGTCGTTCAATGTTTTTCAATCAGACCAAGAATTTTGATGAAGAAAGCTGCTCAAGGACTGTTCCAGTTCAAGTCCTTTCAGAACATTCTGTTTGGTAGCTGCATGGAAATGAATACATGTCGTGCGGGGAAAAGCCAAATTACTTTTTTTAGAAGAGAGAAGCACGAAGCACAATCCTTTGTTGGGCTTCCTACCAAGCAAGTATGCATAGGATTCCAGTCCGACGCTTATTTCTACTAATAACCAAACTGAAGAACCCAAAGTAGTTTTTATTTATGACCTATCTACATCAATAGCAAACTCCTCATGAAAAAGGTATATAGGACCTTAGGCAGATGCTGTAGGAGTCAGAGAGCACAAATTCATTAAATCAAGGAGTGACTGGATTCAATAGCCACTTCTCTGCATTGTGAAATGAACAGTACAGTGGTACCTCGGGTTACAAATGCTTCGGGTTACAAATGCTTCGGGTTACAGACTCCGCTAACCCAGGAATAGTACCTCAGGTTAAGAACTTTGCTCCGGGATGAGAACAGAAATTGTGCAGCAGCAGCAGGAGGTCCCATTAGCTAAAGTGGTACCTCAGGTTAAGAACAATTTCAGGTTAAGAACGGGCCTCCAGAACGAATTAAGCTTTTAACAAGAGATACCACTGTACTTCCTAATAAATTACTCCTCCCTAGGTTTTCCATTTTTGATTACATTTATTCCCCAGGTTCTGCACTTTTGAACACTTTCCTGATGTTTGGACACTGATATTGTGAGGAATGTTTCTTGGCAAGAAAACCTGGAAGTGGAGCTCTAAGCTCTAAGCAACGACTCCACCTGAGACGTGAGATGGACATTTAGTCCTCGTCCGGTCCACATCAACAGGACAGGAACCACTGAGCACAGAAAACAGGAGTGTTAATTCAAAATACATTGCAAGTCAGTACACAGCCCCATAGCATTCCTCACCCATTGAGCCACATTGAGGGACCTGGTTGTGCAATATAGATTTAGCTTTGAGAGTGGTCCTGTGTATATATAACCAGGCTCTCTGTTATAGACATGGCCCATTTGACAGGACTGTAGCCTGAAAACAGCCTGGAGGGATTGTATAGAAGTGACGTTTGTTGAATAATTAGTATTATTAACATCTGTTTTCAAATAATTTGTATATACAGTGGTACCTCGGGTTAAGAACTTAATTCGTTCTGGAGGTCCGTTCTTAACCTGAAACTGTTCTTAACCTGAAACACCACTTTAGCTAATGGGGCTCCCGCTGCCGTCACGCAATTTCTGTTCTCATCCTGAAGCAAAGTTCTTAACCCGAGGTATTATTTCTGAGTTAGCGGAGTCTGTAACCTGAAGCGTATGTAACCTGAAGCGTATTTAACCAGAGGTACCACTGTATATAGGACGCGGGTGGCGCTGTGGGTAAAACCTCAGCGCCTAGGACTTGCCGATCGCATGGTCGGCGGTCCGAATCTCCGTGGCGGGGTGAGCTCCCGTCGTTTGGTCCCAGCTCCTGCCCACCTAGCAGTTCAAAAGCACCCTTAAGTGCAAGTAGATAAATAGTTACCACTGTATAGCGGGAAGATAAATGGCGTTTCCGTGTGCTGCTCTGGTGCCGGCCTCTCGAGTGAGATGAGCGGACAACCCTAGAGTCTGTCAAGACCGGCCCATACGGGCAGGGGTACCTTTACCTTACCACTATATATACAAATTATTTGAAAACAGATAATAATAATAATTATTCAACAGTGGTACCTCGGGTTACAGATGCTTCAGGTTACAGACTCTACTAACCCAGAAATAGTACCTCGGGTTAAGAACTTTGCTTCAGGATGAGAACAGAAGTCATGTTCCAGTGCCGCAGCGGCAGTGGGAAGGCCCCATTAGCTAAAGTGGTACCTCAAGTTAAGAACAATTTCAGGTTAAGAATGGACCTCCGGAACGAATTAAGTACTTAACCCGAGGTACCACTGTATTAAAGGTCAGACTAAGTAGATCCTAAGCACAAAATCTCTCTGCAAGTTATTTAAAAATGCTAATTGGTTTTTTTTATCAACTAGCCAATACCATATGGTATTTTTGAAACAATTTCATTGGGAAGCCCATTTCATGCAACAGATGAGTGTTTCAGATCCTTGAAAAATAGAGGCTATTGAGATGGTTAAGAACAGTTTCAGGTTAAGAACGGACCTCCGGAACGAATTAAGTTCTTAACCCGAGGTACCACTGTATGTAAAGTAAATTATAGCTGTATGTTTTACAAAACATTTTACTAAAACACAGGCCTTCCCTAAAAAGGGACAAGATGAGGAACACGGGGAAAAGAGGGTTAAAGAGGAGACTGAGAGAAGATATGATAGCCATCTTCAAATATCTAAAGCAGGGGTCAACAAACTTTTTCAACAGGGGGCCAGTCCACTGTCCCTCAGACCTTGTGTGGGGCTGGACTATATTTTGAAAAAAAATATAATAAAAAATTATTATGCCCCACAAATAACCCAGAGATGCATTTTAAATAAAAGGACACATTCTACTCATGTAAAAACACGCTGATTCCAGGACCGTCTGTGGGCCGGATTTAGAAGGTGATTGGGCCGGATCTGGCCCCTGGGCCTTAGTTTGCCTACCGATGATCTAAAGGATTGTCCCTTGATGGATAGAGCAAACTTAGTTTCTTCTGCTCTGACTAAACATCAGGCAGAACCTTCTGAAAGGTAAGAGCTGTTTGACGGGGGAACAGACTCCAATGAGAGGTGGTGTGATCTCCTTCCTTTGAGGTTTTTAAGCAGAAGTTGGATGGCCATCTGTCCTGTAAGATCTAGTTGAGATTCCTGCAATCCATGGGGTTGGACTAGATGACCCTCGGGACCCTTCCAGCTCTACAATTTTATGATTCTATAATTCTACATATCCCTTTTTAATAAGTGGTAATAGATGGGAAATGGAGAAATTTCCAAATAACTTTTCAGTAAACAACTACAATGATAAAATGAAACAGAGCTGCGTACTGAACTAGAGAACTGTTCTCCCCTTCTCGTCTTTCATAAGACTTTTATTAATTTTTTTTAAGAAAAAAGCTCATTTGGAATCTTTGTTATTATAAATCTACAGCTCTGAACTGCACTCCTCAATAGCCACCTTGGAGTATGTGCTTAGCATTGATTTTAATAAATGGTGCTGCCATTCACTTCTAAGCTAATATGAAATTGTTTCCACGGGAGATTTGCCTGTAAAACAGCCTTCTTGAATGGGTAGGATTTGCGCAAGTGAAATTAAGGAAGCTTGGTTCTCGGTTACCATAGCGATGAACCTGTCTTAAGAACTGAGGCAGAAGCATGAAAAGTTCACAAATGGAAATTTAGCATAAGTGTGGTAAGTCAAGTGAAGAGGATGGTGGCCTGGGCACTTCAAAAAAAGTGAACAGAAAGGTAATTTTTAGATCCTTGGTGTGAAATGTTCCCAGGGAAGAACACAACAGACATTTGCTCCCGTCCTTTTCCCCTGTTATATGTTGCAATTGAGGGGGTCCAGGAAGAGAAGGGAGCGGAGCAGCACAGCCTGTTTTCGGCCCACAGGTCTGTGAATGTCCTTGGGTTTGTTGTTTCTCGCCCTGAGGTCTGGGTTGGAGCAATGGAAGGAAGTAACTGTTAAGTTGTGGGTGAACATATCAGACGACACAGCGATTCTTCAAACAGCTCTTGTTTATTCACAGGCCAGGACAGAACTGAACTGAAGGGTTCAGTCAGCCTGCTTATATAGAGCTCCAGTGCAACATAACTGTAACAATTTTCTAAAACTATCCAATCACTGAGCGTCACTTTCGATCCCTTATTTGCATAACTATCTACAGTATCCCCCTGCTGGCCCAGGGTGAGAACTTCAGTACATAACAGTAACCATCTCCCACGACAACACAGTGATTGGGAAAGGGGTATTGACACAGAGACAAGAAGAAGCGGTGGTGGGGGGGATTGTTGGACAAGGAGGAATATTTCTGTTTAGGGGATTATAACACCACAATAGCCATGAAAGCAAACCCACCATAAAGAAATGGTCTTCTGCCATGGGTGTATATGTCCAGATCTCATGAATAATATGGTTTTTGGTTAGAATGCAATCACCCTCCCTCCCCACTCCCCCTTGTACAGTACTGGCTCTGAATCCCATCACACAAGTTACTAAGCCCGGGAGTGGATTACAATGCTACATTTAGCCCTAATATGTAGCTAAATCTGCGTATAGGATATTCAGCATCTTCAGGGGATAAGGATTTTCTTTAGCGTTGTGCACACAATACATAAATAATAAGAAACGTGACCATTAATTTTATTTGAAATATGATTTTACCATGCTTGCCATCAAATAATTTTTTTCTTTTTTAAGGACTGAGCACAAATGACCTCCTAACAATTCTCCATCCCATTTGTGGTTGGCGAAATGGGTCTGCAGGGTGTGAGAGAGGCATAGCTGTCAACTTTCCCCTTTGCTTGCGAGGAATCCTATTTGGAATAAGGGAATTTCCCTTTAAAAAAGGGAAACGTTGACAGCTATGGGGGTGTGTGGATCAACTGAGATTGCTTCGGAGCTAGACTGATTCTTTGTGTTCGACCCTGAATCCTGCTCTTTTGGAGAAGTGTTTCGGTAAAAGGCTTTTATCTTCTGGGACTGAGGCCTTCATCCCTGAAAGCACCCCCTGGTAACCTACCTCACAAAGCTTTTGTAAGGATAAAATGGGAGGGGTGGAGAAGCATGCATGCCACCTCAAGTTCTTTGGATATTAATGCAAGTGAGTAATAAACAAAATGTCACCCTAGAAGCCCCCATATGATGTTCTAGAAGCCACCCGCATTCAGATAGTCGACAGATTATTTCTTTTGCAATTTACCAGCAAGGATCCTTTTTTTTTGGAATGTAAATGGAAAAGTGTTATCATGGATTAAGAGGTACACACATCAAATTATTTGGGACAAAATCAGCAAGCTGCACTTGTTGCAGGAATGCGAGCGTGAAAAAAAATATTTCCCTGATGAAATTCTGCCACCTAGTGCTTCTTTCCTGAAACACAGACAAAGTGTGTCTAGATAAAATTTAAAGACCAACCAGCCATCACAGAGTATATTACAGTGCAATTTTGTGCATGTCCACTCAGAAGGCAAGTCTATTGAGTTTAAGGAGACTTACCCCCGGGTAAGTGTGTTTAAGATTGCAGTCAGTTACCCATGAGCTTTTATCAACTTAAGTGAGGAACGTCATCTGTGTGGCAAAGTTGCTACAAGGTTCTCTTTAATTAGATTACAACAAGTTGAGAACTCCTTTATGAATCGGGAGATAATTAATAATAATAATAATAAATAATAATAATAATAATAATCTTATTTATACCCTGCCCACTCTGGGCAGCTTACAGCATATATAAAAGCATCAAACATGAACCAGGTTCACGTCTCTGCTCCTCCACATGCAGCTGCTGGGTGACCTTGGGCCAGTCACACTTCTCTGAAGTCCCTCAACCTCACTCACCTCACAGAGTGTTTGTTTTGGGGGAGGAAGGGAAAGGAGGTTGTTAGCCGCTCTGAGACTCCTTAGGGTAGTGATAAAGCGGGATATCAAATCCAAACTCTTCTTCGTGGTTTTGGCCTCATGTACCTAGTGACCAACGTCTGTTGGTTGCTATAGTGAATTCCTGTCTCTGGCAATATGGAAAAAATAGCACACAAATGTTGTGGCATTTGCATTTTATTTATTAATGTGTTTCCAAAGGCAGTGTGAAATGGCAAGGGATCCTGCATCTCCACTACTTAGCTGGATGAAAGAAGGTCTAACTTTATTTAAATCTATAGCTCATGGGTAGGCAAACTAAGGCCTGGGGCCCGGATCGGGCCCAATTGCCTTCTAAATCCGGCCCGCAGATGGTCCGGGAATCAGCGTGTTTTTACATAAGTAGAATGTGTCCTTTTATTTAAAATGCATCTCTGGGTTATTTGTGGGGTCTGTCTGGTGTTTTTACATGAGTAGAATGTGTGCTTTTATTTTAAATGCATCTGGGTTATTTGTGGGGCATAGGAATTTGTTCATTTCCCCCCCAGAAAAATATAGTCTGGCCCCCCCACAAGGTATGAAGGACAGTCGACCACCCCCCTGCTGAAAAAGTTTGCTGACCCCTGTTAAGCTCATCTTCTTACTTTGTACACACACACATACACATTTGTTATTCTGCATTGAATCAACTGTGCTATTCTTGTAGCATCTTTGGTCAGATCTGTTTCAGTACAGTAATACCTGCGGCAAACGTCCGCGGCAAACCTGGAAGTACCAGAATGAGTTACTTCTGGGTTTGCCGCTCGCACATGCACAGAAGCGCTAAACCGTGCAGAAGCACATGCGCAGAAGCGCATACCGCTTTGCCCTGCGTCCTTTTTGGCTAGCAGCCGGGGCTCCAGAACGGATCCCGACCGCAAAACAGGGTACGATTGTATTTCCAAAAATGAGACCTAACAGTTTTGGGCTGAGAAACTTACTATATAGTACTGTATGCCTCTCTACTCGGTGGGACTTATTTTTAGGTAACAGGGTACAAGCAAGAACCTCTTTAAGCTGTAACTGTAAAAACAAAAACATTCCCTTGATATTTGACTGGTTATTGTAACAACTTTTGTAAGAGCCAGAGAAAGTAGAAGACAAGTAGACCATTGAGAAATTGAGTGATTTTGTTAGGTACTGGAACATGGAAATACAATATGCTTTATGTCCTAATGCAGTTGTAGGTGTAGTTGATAGTTTTATGAATTGCGTTGTTTAGTAAATAAACAACGCAATTCATAAAATTATTTACTGTTTTCGGCTCAAGGGCTGCCTTCTTGGATGAGCGCCCTTCTGGGTGCCACACACCAATGGTGGGTGCTTCAAAACTGGCTGTGACCAAACACACACATCCCCACAAGATGTATTGTCATCATTCAAGGGCACATTCCAGCCAAGCAGAATCAGCAGCAGAACAAGGCCAGCAATTGGTGTTTCCTGGAGAGGGTGTGTGGCCTGGCCAGAGTCCTAAAAGCCAGACAGAGACCCAGAGAGCTGCATTTGGCTTGAGGTTTCCCACCCCTGATTTCTTAGTTTATATCCAGATTAGAAAATTAAGAAGAATTTATAATTTTTGCACACTCCCCCTCTTTATTCTCCTTTGAAGAGTCTTAAATCCATGTAAATTAATGATTATTTTGCAAAAGTGTAATGACTGATAATTTTTCTTCTTCTCAATTACTAAAATAAATAAGGAATTGCAGTCATGACTGCTCAGTTGCTGAAATACTCCGATTCATAGCACTGCTATGTTGTTTTTCAGTTTATTAGAAGTTCAGATTAGCTTTACACCCCCTAATTCCACTTTTAAAACTCACACATTCCCTCCACAGGAATGTCTTTACCAAGGACGTGACCAAGAAAGCTGTACGTGCAGCCAGAGAAAACATTGTGTTCTCAGACAAAGGATTCTTTTCATTACTACATTTAAAAACATGCCAGTCAAAATTACCTTTGCTATTAACATGTTTTTCTGGAAGTAGGAAAGGTGTTTCCAAGCATAAGAAGACCATTTCAATATTCTTGTAACAGGGATTTTTTAAATATATTTTTTGTACGAAGACAGAATTATATAAGAAACAATGTAGTTTTATTGACTCTAGACAATAAATAGATAACCAGTTCTTAAATTTTATTAACACTTGACATTCTTGCAAGAGTAATATTTTTGCAAACTGTAAAATGGTTTGAAGGTTGTTTGACTCTGCAGTGAAACAAATTCCGAGATGTGAAATGAAATTGACAAAAAGTATTAAGGAGGTTCAAGGGTGGCGCTGTGGGTTAAACCACAGAGCCTAGGGCTTGCCAATCAGAAGGTTGGTGGTTCGAATCCCTGCGACGGGGTGAGCTCCCGTTGCTCGGTCCCTGCTCCTGCCAACCTAGCAGTTTGAAAGCACGTCAAAGTGCAAGTAGATAAATAGGTACCGCTCCGGCGGGAAGGTAAACGGCGTTTCCATGTGCTGCTCTGGTTCGCCAGAAGCAGCTTAGTCATGCTGGCCACATGACCCGGAAGCTGTACGCCGGCTCCCTCAGCCAGTAAAGCAAGATGAGTGCCGCAACCCCAGAGTCGGCCATGACTGGACCTAATGGTCAGGGGTCCCTTTACTATTAAGGAGGTCCATACTGCAGTCCTCTGCATAGTTACCCTGAAACATTCTCCATAAAGTGCAATGTATACTCCAAAGTGCAGGGCAGCCATCACTGTGCCCTCTAGAAGTTGGTGAACTGCAGCTCCCATTGTCCCTGACCTTTGGCTGATGGGACTTGTAGTACAACATCTGGGGGACACCGGGTTCTCTACCAATGGTTGACTTGTGGCATAACAGAATAATCTTATGGAGATGTCAATGTTGGGGAGAATCCATGGCAGAATGACCACCACTTCCTGTGTCCGGCTGGTAAGATGCAGCCATCGCAAGAGATGGAATGCTGATGATTTTCTCAATGTTTTTCCTTTTCTTCCCCCCTCCCATTGACCACATTGACCTCAGCAGGATCTGGCATAGTTTAGGGACCTATTTAGGGGCATTTCAGAAGGTAGGATCCTACAGATCCAAGGCCTGTCCCAATACACCTCCACCATTTGTCCCCCCTCCCCACCAGTGGGACATCCATACCTGCAGAGCTTTCTGTGGGCATTCTGGAGTGGTATGTGCTGGCAAGCCAACATCTCCACCTCTGGAATGGTGGCTTCCTAGCGCCCCTCAGCCAGCCAAATGCTGGTGGTAGGACTGCAGCCTTAACATCTTTTAATATTGTAAAATAGGTACCAGAGGAGTGCTTCCCTTATCTGGTTCCACCAGAAGTGATAACAATGTAGAGTTAATTAACCTCTGGTGAAGTAAATAGCACCAGAGTATTGTTACTGGTCATGTAAAAACGATTGCAGTGAGATCCATGGAGTTCTATATTATGAAGCTTTTCTTATATAACAGTTGGTAGTCACATTGCTAACAGCAGCTCATGCAGTTGGTTCAGAAGAACAACCCTGCTGTTTTACAGTAACCAGGCATTAATTTCTAACTATTTATTGACATTTTTAATTTAATTTGCTGCAGATTTCATTAAATCCCGCTGGCTGAAATTGAAGAACTGTTGTTGTTTTCTTGGTCATATGGAATATCACCCCTCGTTTGCCACCTGAATCTAAAGACACATAACTTTCCAGAGATGTTCAATATCGAAAGAAAACCACAGCTAGATTTCCAACAGATCCCAAGTAGTGATTTGTCACCAAAATAAGTCAGTATTTTTAAAAATAAATAACAATAATAACTAGTTTAGTCAAAGTGATGTCCTCCAGATGTTTTTAGACTACAGCTCCTATCATCCTTGACAGAACATGCTGTCGGGGGTTGGAGTCCAGCAACGTTTGGACAGCAGCATATTGGCTTCCTCAAAGGAGGTCATGTTTGGTATGGAGAAATACGAGGGATGCTTTAATGCAAGGCAAATACAAAGCTAGTTCCAGATCAGATCTCTTAATCCCTATAACCACAATTATATCAGTGAAAATCTAAGTGTAAGACAGATGGCAAATATTAGCAGATTTAGTTGGAGAAAGTCCTACTGAGATATATACTTAAGATCACACTTAGGTAATTTTGCGTTAATAGAGCAAGACCACAGAAGGGGCTGTAACTGAGGAGAAAGGTCATGGGGGGGGGGAAGCATCTGCTTTGTATATAGAACGTCCCGGTTTCAGTCCCCAGCATCACCAGGTAGGACTGGGAAAGTACACTGTCTGAATCTGTAGGATGTGAAACACAAGAGCAGTCAAGTACAACATTCCTAGAGTGAACATGTTTACACATGGGGAGGAATGTTTGTCCAGCCAGCAGGTAAACTTCCTGTTTCCTTCTGGGCTGGGACGGACTTCCTCTGCATGTGACTAGAGGTGGGTGTGGTCTCACCTGTGCAGGTAATGACAAAAGCACAGGGCAGGGCAGCCATCTCTCTCTCTTTCACCACATGCATCGAAGACACAACATCTACTAAGCCAAAGATGCCCTCTTGGCTTCCAGCCAAGAGAGGACAAAGGGACGGTCTTCTTATGAAATAGATTCCAAGTGTATGTTACTTCATTAAGCTAAGTCTGCCTTCTGGGGTCCGATTGTGAACAGAATGTGAGTAAACTCTTTTTATACTTTTGTAAAAGACTGTGCCGTCTCTTATATTTTATGAGGGAATAAGGGAGAAATACCAGAACAGTTATTATAGAGGCTTTAGTGAGCCTGAGCAAACACATCCGTTGCAAAGTTTAAAATAAGGGGAATGTTACTCTGCTGAAATTGTGGATAAGGATATAATCAGACAATATATCCTCTCCTGCATCCCTGAACATTCCCACAGAATCCCTGTAAGTGTAGACAATATTGTCAGTGTAGACAATATTGAGCAGATAGACCAATGGCCTGACTTGATATATAAGGCAGTTTTCTATGTTCAGTGTGAGAAAGATCTTTGATTGAAATGTCTCTACCTGATCTTAAAGAGAGGCGGGAGGTGTAGGCAAATACGGCATTTGGAACAGTTTTAAATAAATATTTGAAATAGCATTTAAAAAGTTTAAACATGCCCTTCATCATGACCAGGTGCTTATGTCAGGACTTAAGAGCTCATCAGAGATACGGAGCAGATACTTACCCAGTAGCCCCAATGAAACCGCAGCATTTACACAGCTGCCAATCTACTTAAGCTGGGAAACAAGATTTGTCTTGTCTGCAACAACCACCAGACAACTCCACTGTCCTTTTGTCTTCCTACCAGTCCACCAGTGAAGTAAATCCCTCTGCTTGTCTCTTTACATAAAGTGCCCAGTTTAAAATTCTGCAGTTGTCCAGGAGCAGTTAAACGTAGACGGGTTCAGAAGTTTGCAGCATCCATTCAAGGACCTCAAGGTGTTGTTTGCTTTTACAAAAGTCTCTGTAGAACTGTTCGCACTGGTGGAGAAGGGAAAATAAGTTTTAATACTGTTGTAATAGTAATTTAAGTGCCGGTGTATAAATTCTATGGGTTCCCTAACCTGAGCCACACCACCATATTCCCTGTGTTTGAAGACTGTCAGTTTTAAAACTATTCTAAAAGAGTCACTGCATCCATGAGCTATTATTGTTGATTTCTCCCATCAGTTACTCTGAGGCTATTGGGCACATCTCAAATATCTGTTGGACTTCAGGGTACCTATTCATCACTTGTTGCTGAGAGTATGTTTTGTGTTTTATTCTACTTTTATTTTAGGTGTTGGATTCTAAAATGGTTATGTGCTCTGTTCTGGGATGAGCAATGAGAGTGGGTAACAAAACATCTGAAACCAAAGACCTAGCGGGTTCCTTAAAATAAATAAATAAATCAGTCTCTGGGTTGGCTTAGGCTGTGTACCAATGCACAGAGATTGAGAGGCGAGCCCAATGTGGATCTGCTACTTTCTGCTTTTGGCCAGATGTACACACTTCCTTAGGGACGCTGTGGTCTAAACCACTGAGCCTAGGGCTTGCCAATTGGAAGGTTGGCAGTTCGAATCCCCACGACGGGGTGAGCTCCCGTTGCTCAGTCCCAGCTCCTGCCAACCTAGCAGTTTGAAAGCACACCAGTGCAAGTAGATAAATAGGTACCACTGTGGCAGGAAGGTAAACGGTGTTTCCATGCGCTGCTCTGGTTTCGCCAGAAGCGGCTTAGTCATGCTGGCCACATGATCCGGAAGCTAGCTGTGGACAAACATCGGCTCCCTTGGCCAGTAAAGTGAGATGACCATCACAACCCCACAGTCGTTCGCGACTGGACCTAACTGTCAGGGGTCCTTTACTTTTACACACTTCCTTACAGAATCAAGCTTAGGGCCAACAAGTTCTTTCTGTTTCCAGAAGAAGTTGGCTGTGCACAGTGCTGATTGGCTGGTCCCTGTGACAGCCCAAAAAGCTTAAACCATGGTTTCTTGCTGTGCTCATGGTTTATCATGGGGAGAAAAGCCTTAAATAATGCATTTGGATGTCATGCTATGTGAGCCCTGTTGTGAAGGGAGATGTGAAGTGGGCATTCTTGGGTTGCAACATCGCTTACTAAATGACACTTTATGGAAGTGCTATTTATAAATGTGGCCTTTGTTTGTGTGTAGCTGGTGAGAGGTGACGTGCATAGAAACCAACCTCAAATTCTAAGATTAATAGTTTTTAAATGATAGCTCGACAATGTTCATGAAGTCTGAAGCATTAACCTTTGAGTTACATTTTCATTATCTTTGTATTATCTTTTTGCAGCATTGCATATAGTATTCCTGTATTCTGTAAGAGAAATAATTGAACTTCAGGTGTGATTCTGTGAAGTGAGATTCTGCCACTCTATAATTACCTGTTAAAGAGGTTTAAGCAGCAGCTAACTATTTCTGTGCTATTGCTAGTCATATGGAAGTTGTTTTCAAATAAAGCAGTGCATGGATCTCCTGCGACAGATAATATTCCTGAAAATAAAGCAGAAACCCTCCTTTATTAAGTAATAACCATATTTCTTGGTTGCATTACAAACTTTCCCCCTTTTCAGAACTTGATTCAGAAATTTAAAGTCTATTTGTACTTAATGTGATGCTTCCAAAAGCCCCACTGAACTAGAATATATGGGCTGCCAAATGTTAACAGAATCTTTTGTCTTTGGAAAGGGTGGTTTAATGCACACACTGATTTTAAAACAACAAAGCCAATTTGATCCCCAAACAAGCTTTTTATCTGATTTTTAGCCAATGAGACAGACTTCCAACAGGGGGTGCTACCACTGAATTTACAAACGGTCAGGCAGATCTTACATATTGGCCAGGACAGTTGATAGAGCATTTGTCCTTTGTTCATCCTGATAGAAAAGGGACTTATTTGGCCTTGTAGGTCTTTGCAAGGTGCTCACAGTTGGATTGGCAGGTGGGCTGCCTGCAGGCTTGCCAGAGGCTGTGAGGACAATTTGCTGCCCTTTAATTGGGCGCAAAAATAAATCAAATCTCTGGTTAAAACATCCAGTCCAGAGTGTATCAATTTGAAGTTTCTACAGATAAAAGTCCACAGTTTTAGCTGTCAAGGAACAAGCAGCCTAGACTGATAAACACCACATTTTCACAGTGCTCAGGTCTCCAAAATGAAAAGGATAACACAAGTTAAGTCCAATTAAAAGCTGTATTAAAACCAAGTTAAAAATCTCATTAATTACAGAGCACTGGTTTCAGCTGCCTCCCACATCACCACTCAGTAAAAAGAAAGCTGACAAAACAAATAAGCTCCAGGCCTGTTAATTGCTATTGGAATCACAGCTCCACATTCTTCGGTCCTCTGATTTTCAAGATAAGATAACTGATCTAAAACACGTTAAAACCAATTAAAATTGTGTGACCTGTGGAGCTTCAGAGGCAGCTGTCTGCCCTGTCGCCATCTGAACCAGAAGGCAAAGTTTCACTGATTTTAGTGGAAATTCCAGCCACCCATGTGTGCAATACAGAAGAGCTTGAGCTGGATTGTAGGTTCATTAGTACAAAACTTTCCTCTTCTTTCCAGTTTGAGAATGTATGGTGGAAGTGCAGCGTTGGAAATATTATTTTCCTTTTCCTTTACCCCTTTCAAATAGATGCACCTCCATCAGTTTGCATGCCTGCTAATATAGATCTTTAAAATTACTGATAAGAAATAAAGAGAGAAAAATTAACCTTAAAATAATAATAATAAGGAGATGAACACAGAATACATCCTTGCAATGAGGTTTAGCACCACACCAAAATGTCCTGGAGCCAGCAGGGCCTGTTGAAGAACACAAACCAAAACACTGCCATCCTGTGGTAGAAAAAATATATAGTACCTGCAATGCAAGCTGTCATGAAGCAGGCCACCGTGCCAGCGATCATGGCTCTCAAGGCCCCGCCGGCAATGTCTCTCTTCCGGGAAGGAGCCATGGATGCTGAGGAAGAGATTTGAGGAAAACGACATCCACTATCAGTTCTTGCATTCTGGAATGTGAAGCAGTTCCAGTCAAGGTTTTCCTGAACCCTCCAACCAGTGCCGGATTCACATATAAGCTAAACAAGCTATAGTTTAGGGCTCCACTCTCTTGGGGCCCCCAGAAAAATTTAAAGGGAAAAAAATTGAATGTACATTTCCACAATATAAGATAAAAAGCAAATAAAATAAAACAGTGTTTGGTGTTGTGTATGGCGTATACTCAACACTAAAAAACCAGCTACAATTTGTTGACAAGGGACAGCTGGACATATAAAGGGCCCCATTACCTTCAGTAGCTGAGGGCCTCATCAAACCTAAATCTGGCCCTGCCTCTATCTCTGCACCAGCTATACTTGACCAAGCAGCCAGGAAAGAGTCCAGTAGCCTCTGGGCCAATTTTCACATTAAAGGTAAAGGGACCCCTGACCATTAGGTCCAGTCGTGACCGACTCTGGGGTTGCGGCGCTCATCTTGCTTTATTGGCCGAGGGAGCCGGCGTACAGCTTCTGGGTCATGTGGCCAGCATGACTAAGCTGCTTCTGGTGAACCAGAGCAGCGCACGGAAACGCCCTTTACCTTCCCGCCACAGTGGTACCTATTTATCTACTTGCACTTTGACGTGCTTTCGAACTGCTAGGTTGGCAGGAGCAGGGACCGAGCAACGGGAGCTCACCCTGTCACAGGGATACGAACCGCCGACCTTCTGATCGGCAAGTCCTAGGCTCTGTGGTTTAGACCCCAGCACCACCCACGTCCAGTGCAGGACACCTTTGCCATTTTGGTATGACAACGGCTTCCTTAGGCATTAGCACCAGGTTGATGCATTCTCATGTATCATCCGGAGCCCATAAGTTCTGGCTACTCTTTGTAGATAGCCAGAATTGGTGATTTTCATGACCTTGAAATTTCCGCACCTCAGGAGAGGGGTGCAGAGTGTCTCTGACATCACACTGAGCTAGAGAGATGCTTAAAGGACCTCCACAGTACAGCACAATATCAGATTTTATTGGGATGGAGAGGGGAGGACACACTGGTGGTGAGGCCTGTGCGGTTCAAACACATCAGCAGAGCCAATCCAGTGCTCTTGCTGCCACTGCACAACCTTGCTGCCATCACACCCCTCCCCCTCTCTGCAGTGACTCAGCTAGACAGATGTCAGGTCAGCAGTGCAGTCCTGCCAAGCCATCCGAAGCTGCATTTATTGCAGCAGCAGGAGCGTTTGGGTTTGGATTATTTTTGTCCAATACTATGCCCCAAACAAGAAGTAAATGTTTTCTTACTGAGTCCTCCAATTACGAGTCCCAAAGAGCCAAAGTTTGCAAATCCACAGAGAGCATAAGTGGCAATGGTTTCGGATCGAATCTAAAATTTGAAGAAAGGAAAACATCTTGCTAGGTTACATCATCTTACCCTTTGAAATGGCAAAATCTACCAAAATATGATTTAACCAGCTTCTCTGCTGTGGAAACTGCTGCCTTTCTTTAAATGATTCTCAGGGACGTCTTAAGCATATCCGGCGCTGTGGTGCAAAGATCCCTCTGGTGTCCCTCCCCCCTGTTTCCCAGACCTTTTTTGGGGAGGACAGCGCTCCCAGCAATGCGACCAGCTTTGTGAGGCTGGAGGAGGCAGGCAGCGGCTGGACGGCAGCTCTTCCGGCACGGAGGAGGCGGAGGCTGGACGCGGCGGCTCCCGGCTCAACTGGCCGCTTCATGCCATGGTGGCCACAGCAGGTGGAGACTCCAGACATGGTGCTGCTTCGGCGCAGCATGGCGGAGCCGGGTGAGTGTAGCGAGCTGATGCCAGGAGGTGCCGCGTCCAGCCTCCACCTCTTCCCTGGCGTCCTCCAGAACTTGCCGCCCTGGCGTCCTGCACCACTAGCCTCTATTGGTAAGACACCCCTGATAATTCTATTGGGTATATACTGCATATACACATTGTTTTCCAACTGCAAGAGATACAACTATGAGCATATCTTCACTCTTCCCACCCGCTGTTCCCTGTTTATAATAAAATTATACAAGCATTTCAATTGATTATATGCTTATGAGTGCCCCCTCATGTTTTAAAGCAGCAATTTGTAGATATTTCTGGTCGCTTCTTGCCTATGTAGAAAAACACATTTCAAGGTCTCTTTTGTCCAACCTTTTCCTGGAAATGTTTGAAAGCTGGGAAGCCTCATTGTTGCAGGCTGTGGGGGTGGACATGTAGCAGAATCGACTCTATTGGAGATATATACCTGTATCTAGACTTATTAGAAGGCTCTGAGAAAAATTAAAAGTTAAAAGTGAACCTTCCAACCTCTTTTTCACTATGCCGTCATGTTCTTGCTGAATAGTTCTGGAATTACCAAAGCAGAGAACCCTTTATGATGCCTGGCATCAAACCAGGAGACACAGGTTCAAGCCTAACCACAACGATTTCTGCTGAAATATGAAGTGGCACAAAAGTTGAATAAATAAATTAAAGTGCTTCATTGCAGTGACAGCACAGGCTTTCAACTTGCTCGGGGTGTAGTAGTGAAATGACCACTTCACCATGAACAGGATGGCAGCCTAGACCACTGGAAATCAGTTTCTGATACTCCAAAATGGCAATGAAAATGGACTGTCAGTTCAGGTTCAGTCTGAAATGGTTCACTCTGAAAGAAAATGTGGCATTTTTAGGCAGAAAGTCTTGGATTCAGAACTCTCAAAGTACTTCCTAGGAAGACGCACTAGCTGTAAAGAAAAATATTCTGCCACTGTCTTCAGATCCCTAGGGAACTGTATTTTGTACCATCCCTTATTGAAACGGTTCCTGGAGATTGGGGCAGCGATAAGAATTAGCCTAGTCATCTTATCCCCCTGCCTCCACATTTGTGCCCTGCTCCCTGTTGCTAAATGGGAGATTATGCTGCTTAGCTCAGATTGGGTGCTGTGAGGTAACAGAATTAAATGGGCATTAGAAGAATATTCTGTGTTGCTATAATAACCCATGCTTAACCAAAGTGGTTTTTAAATCAGAAATCAATTTTATTCAGTGTGACTATTGGAACCTCTGAGAAGGCTGGGTCAAATAAAAGCAAAGAACTGTGCAAGGATACTCACACTCAGATATTGGTTCTCTCCACCAATGTACTTTTCCCCTCCTGCCTTCCTCAGTTTGATCAGTTCTGAAAGATCTTTATAAGCCACAAATTCATTGAAGAAGGTCTTATAGCCTAGAAGTCTACCAACAAGAAAACTGTCTTCCCAGTCGACTCCCATCATGAATGAAAATGGCATAAAGACATAAGCACAAATGACCTAAAGAGAGAATGGGGAGGTTGATCTAAAAGCCAATAAATACATTAACCACATATTGGTATTTCTCAGGGCTTTTTGTTTACGTAAAAACAACCACCACCTCCTATGTTCCATTGCTTTGCTGTGGTAACCAAGCTGGTCAGGCTCACAAATGCATCAGTAGGGCTTTAGAAAGCAAGTCAATATTAGCCAAGCCATTTCTCCCCCACCTTTTGTCATGTGAAGCTATTGGCGCCAGTGCAAAGCACGCATAACAATGAGAAACAGAAAGGAGCAGGTAATTGGGCAGTCCATTAAACTCCCCTTCCCTAATCACAGCCACCCACCCACCCCTCTCTGAAGTTGTGTTTTAATAAAATTTAAAGACAGAAAAGGGGGAATCTGATTATGGATCTCCACTGTCTCATACAGTCCAAGGACACAAGTGACGGAGGAAGGGGGCAACACCCTCCACCGAGGAACTGAATGAATGGTGCTTTGCTGATTGCTTTGCTGAATGAATGGTGCTAAAAAAAAAAAGAATAAATAAAAATTATTGATATAACTGCAGACTATAGAAGGGTTGGTTTAATGAGCAGCAGCACTTAACCATAGTTGGAAGACACCTCAAAGGTCATTGAGCCTCACTCGGTGCTGTGTAGGAAGTCCAGGACTACAACATCCCTGAGAAGTGGCCAGTCAGACTCCCTTTGCATCGGCTAAATGGGATTCATGTGAAAATATAATTATTTTATTTTATGTCAGGGGTGTGTGTGTGTGTGTGTGTGTGTGTGTGAAAGAGAGATCATGCCTTAGCTAAAAGCTTATAGGACATGAGTAAAACCTAAGTATGTTGTCCTTGTTTCTTATATTATGTACAAGCAAATAACCTTTTATAATCTACTGTCTTTTTCATCTACCATGGCTGTACTGAATAGTGATGATGACAACAACAACAGCAACGCTTATAGCACTTAATACCTCAAAGCTCAACTGTGAATAGTTGAACATATTTCCCAGCCAGGAGAGGACTGCATTACAGAAAGAGAGCAGGGCAAGGAAGGCAATCAGATTTGCAGCAATGTTTGCCACCAGAGGGATGGACGCAGAAGCCCCTTGGCTGGCTGCTTCCAACAGGTTTTTGGAGTCTCTTCACCGAGAAAACAAGAACAAAAGGCGCAGGTTAATGTGATGAGTAGGAACCCTTGTCACCTCCCCGCCCCCATAACAACAGAAACAGAAATCACCCTTTTAAAAAACCACCAACCAGAAAAATGATCAGAACCAGTACAGTGGTACCTTGGGTTAAGAACTTAATTTGTTCTGGAGGTCTGTTCTTAACCTGAAACTGTTCTTAACCTGAGGTACCACTTTAGTTAATGGGGCCTCCTGTTGCTGCCACATGACTTCTGTTCTCATCCTGAAGCAAAGTTCTTAACCTGAGGTACTATTTCTGGGTTAGTGGAGTCTGTAACCTGAAGCGTCTGTAACCCGAGTTACCACTGTACTTAATCTTGTTAACAATATTTAGGATTTACAGAGCCCTTTGGACACTTGGAAGCATTTCATGTGACACTTTCTCAGGGCCAAGCAGCACAAGATGCAACCGGTGACTGAATGTCCTGAGCTACAACTGCCCCTAACGTTAGGCAAAGTGAGATGGTTATCTTAGGACCAGGCATTTGATTTAAGGTCTTGTGAAAGGGCAGGAAATGGCTTGTTATGCAATTTACTGCAACTGTATTTTTGAATGTCTGCATAACAACTCTATATATTGTCTTTTCCCTAGAGTGGCAGAGGACATCCCTCTATCTGAGAGTCCTGTTCAAGTCCAGCTTAAAGATAAAGAACCACAAGAAGCATAAAAAAGTTGTTAGTCACCCACCCACAATTAGCACCTGGACAGCCGTCCAAGCTGCCACAAAGGCCACTTGATCACAGTCTTCTCCACTAGGATGAGTTATATTTATTCTTATAATGCATTTGAAATTTGCCTTGCCCTATAAATCAGTGCATACACATTTTATGCAAATTGACATCCTGTATTTTTGTGATGAGAGAGAGAGCTACTCTACCCTTCCCAATTCTGCCTAAGCCTTTGCACCATGCAAGTATAAACCTTCTTACCCTTTCTCCACTTTTGCAGCCTGCTGTGCAGTTATCTGGGGGTGTTCGGTCTCTGGCCAAAAGAGCTTGGCAATAGCCAAAGCTGCTGGTGCTGACATCACGGAAGCTGTTAATAAGTGGGAGGCTGGAATCTGAAATGTCAAAGGTCAAGAAGGACAACATTTAATTGGGCAAAAGATGCTGAATATCATTCTTGTGGTAACCCTGCTGAAAATACGCACCAGGCTGCCCCCCCCCCAAGATTGAAGGGGCCCAGAACACACATGTGATGTCACATGTGCATTGTGTGATGTCATGCACACCTCCCAAAGCCGTGCAGGCCAGTGTGACCTCGTGCCAGGCATGCTGGTCCCTGTGGCATCTCCTGACACCACAGAGGCCGGTGCAGCCTTCCACCAGCTGTGGGAGGGCCTGACAGCTCGACAGGCTGCGGAATATTGAGGGGTGCCAACCCTCTCTTTGAAAATTGGGCTCAGCTTCTTGCCCTCCCTAGATGGCACCCCTGCTGACAAAATAAATAGGTCAAAAGGTATGAGTGATATCTTTTAAAAAAGATTCATGGCTTGCCTGAATCAAGATATATGCATGTCTAGCTGCAAACACTAACTGGTTTAAATGTAATCAGGATAGTCACATTGGTTTGCAGCAGGAAAACTGCCTACTCTGAAGCAAGGCCTACCGAGTTCAATGGAACCTTCTCCCAGGAAAGTGCTGTTAATGAAAGATTTGTCTTCTAGGAATCTGCGTGGTTAGGGAGAACTAATTCCCTTTCACGCTCTTTGTTACTAGTCAAGTGGGGATGGAAAACAGTAATTAAGAGCTAGCATGTTTCTATACTTACGCCAAATGAAATATATGCTCCTAAGACACTTCCAGCAATGGTGGCGAATCCTGCCGTCATGACAGCATGGAGTTCAGACCTGGTGATATAGGGCAAATAAGGCTTCACCAAGAGGGGAGATTCTGTCTGGTGGAAAAGAAGCAAAAAAGCAAGCCAGCACGTATTAGATGTTGCCTCATATTGCTATATTTTATCCATAGTATGAAATTGAGTACATTTAAAACCATCTCCTTTTTCTTTCTGTAAGCTAGAAATATTGGGATAGGCGCAGTTTCCAAAGTGGTAGCCATACCAGTCTATTTCAGCAAAAACAGCAAGTCTTAAAGGCAATAGCAAAAGACCTTCAAGACTGACAAATGTCATTACGGCATAAGCTTTTGTGGACTAGAGACCCCTTCATCAAATGCACTTAGGGGGATCTGCAGGAGTGTAAGAGGGTGAAAGTGTATAGGTTGGTGTTAAGGGGCAATGGAATGCAAAAAAAAGTCAGTGACAATTCAATTGGAGCTTTGCTGTTGTTGTTTAGTTGTTTAGTCATGTCCAACTCTTCGTGACCCCATGGACCAGAGCATGCCAGGCACTTCTGTCTTCCACTGCCTCCCGCAGTTTGGTTAAACTCATGCTGGTAGCTTCGAGAACACTATCCAACCATCTCGTCGTCCCCTTCTCCTTGTGCCCTCCATCTTTCCCAACATCAGGGTCTGTTCCAGGGAGTCTTCTCTTCTCATGAGGTGGCCAAAGTATTGGAACCTCAGCTTCACCATCTGTCCTTCCAGTGAGCACTCAGGGCTGATTTCCTTAAGAATGGATAGGTTTGATCTTCTTGCAGTCCATGGGACTCTCAAGAGTCTCCTCCAGCACCATAATTCAAAAGCATCAATTCTTTGGCAATCAGCGTTCTTAATGGTCCAGCTCTCACTTCCATACATCACTACTGGGAAAACCTTAGCTTTTACTATACAGACCTTTGTCGGCAAGGTGATGTCTCAAAAGTAGGCAAATGATCATTTTGCTTTCATTTGTGCTCTAACGGAATGATCACAGTCAATCTATTTGGCCAGTTGAAGATGTGAATATATTACACAATATAACATAATAGCTAGCTAAAACTATGGGATTAACTTGTCACACCATCTATACATCTAGATCTAGACTCTGGCCATTTGTTTCTGTCCCTTTTGTTTCGCGTGCACAAGTGCCTGTGATGCTCTTCAATTGCTTTTTATGGAAGCAGACTTTCCTGCACCCAAGTTTTCCAAACTGATGTAAATCAGTACCACATAAGACTGATTACCTGCTGCATGGAAGGTAAAAAATATGTATTGGGAAGCACCAGTGAAGTGGTGGCTAAAATCTGCCCCCAGGGTTCCAAGGTTTTGCCTGTTCTCCAATGTCTTTGCCAATTGCAGACTGTTAAATTCAAGCAGTTCTTAATGGGGATCACTAAGAACAAAGGATACTGCTATTCATGACTATGGTGGACATACTTTGCTGGACCATAAAGGGGTAAAGTTTTTCATCTGCCTTGCCCCACTCCCTGCCCTAAAGCTATTAGTTTGTTTTTCCTGTTACACAGCTTACCTGTCCCACAAATATGTTGCCAGCTGCAACCAGAGATTCAACTGGACTCGTCCCGAGGGTTATTTGCATTACCCATCCAACCTAAGAAAAGAAAGATGCAACGCGGAAAAATAATTTCCTGGAGTTCTCAAGCTAATCCACATTTGTGAAATTCTAGAAGCGTCTTCGCCATGTCTAGAGGATGGTTACACATCTTTCCCAAAGTAACTATTTTCCAGTGTCAAACAAGGTGAGGTCCTTTTGTCATTCCATGTAAACATAATTTTACTGCAGCGCAAGAAATCACAGTGCATGGGGCAGAAATGCAGACAGTTGCCAGGGAGATCCAGCCAAAGTAATCTAAGCAGTACTTTGGAAATTGTCAAGTTGTAGTGTGCTGTTGCAGCAAATCTAGAAATAAGGCTGAAATCCCAAGGTGTGGTAGGGAAATGAAAGTGGTTTAACTACCTTATCCAGTAACAACCTGGACTCCTTTCAGCAGGACATGGGGAGGGCAAGGGCTATGGAAGTTTGTGGCAGTGGAGAGGGGGGCATCTGACAATGGATCTCCCTTTCCAAGCCAAGAGCTTTCTCTCTGCTCTTGGAGAAGAATACCTGATGGCCCCTAGAATCTTCTCCCAGCGACCATAGGTTTGAAAAATAAATCTGCGTAATGTCACAGGGCCACATAAGGCACATTACGAAATTCAGATAATACAGCTTGGATAATGTGTCTTACAACTTATGAATATAGTAAGAGATTCTCTAGGGTACCTACATCTGCTAATCTCCCCAGAAACAACAGGCTAGGAATTCTACCCCAACTTTACAGACTTAAAGCTAACCTATCACAGTTATGCCTGATCCTTTTTTCCTCAAGCTATGCAAGACGTTAGTGCTTGAAAGTAAAGTTTGCACTATCCTGTTCCCATATTTGATGGGTGGGCCCAGCCAGGCAGGTGTTTACCATTACAGGTTGAAAGCTGTACAATTTGGGTTGGTCGGATTTCAGAGAAGAGAAGACAAAGAAATTTGAATGGGGAGCTCACTAGTGAGTGGGAAAAATATGGAGTAAATTAAAAAATAAATGGAAGTGTTAGGAATATAGGAAGCTTCTTTATACTGAATCACAATGTTGGTCAATCTAGGTCAGTATTGTCTACACCAGGGTTTCCAAAACTTGGGTTTTTGGACTACAACTCCCACCAGCAAGGAGGACCAGTGGTCAGGGATGATGGGAATTGTAGTCCAAAACAGCTGGAGACCCAAGTTTGGAAAACCTGGTCTGCACTGACTGACAAAGGATTTTGGGTAGGAGTATCTCCAAGCCCTACCTGGATAGGCTCTGCTGCTACTGTGGACAAGGAGTGGGAGATCCTTTCTATGGGCAACAATTCATATCACTCAGGTGAGGGCCTGGATTTGTTGGATAGTGGAGGTGAAAAGTATTAAGTTGTTCCAAAGCCACAGAATCAGACTCTGTTGGCACAGAGTGGGGCCCTCTTTGTGTGAGAGACAGAGTGGAAGAGAGGGGTATTCTACAATTCACCAAAAGTATTAGAGAAAGTACCTGGGGGCTTTGTTACCTTTTTAATAAGCCACTGCATGAATCCAAGGTGGTAAAGCATAGACATCACCATGCTGAAGAAAATGACAATAGGCAGCACCTAATTAGGAGAGAAAAATCAAACAATGGTCAAGGACTTTCTTTTTTCTAAACTCCCAAAGAGAAACTCTAGGTAGACACTTCTGAAATCAGAGGATATACCTATGCTACAGCCTTCAGACAAGCCGAAGACCACAAAAGTCCATCAAGAACAAACATAAATACAGACCAGAAAATATTTACTGGCTGCAAAAACTTAGAAGCTTGGGTGGGGAAAAATATGTAGAAAGATGTGCCTGGAAAGGGCATTCCACAGTCTGGGTGCCACAACAGAGGAAGCCCTGTCCCCGATATTCACTCGCCTCATTTCTGAAAGGGAAGCCCTTGCAACAAGGCTTCTGCGTATTATTTTAAAACACAGGCAAGTTCAGACAGCTGAAGATGTGGTCCTTGAGATAACCTGGGCCTAGACCATATGGGACTTCAAAGTCAAAATCAGTACCTTGAATTGTGCAAGCAGCCAATGAAACTCTTTACTACAGGCAAGATACAGTCAGTTCTATAGGAACCAGCCAATCATCCGGTACCATATTTTGTACCATTTGAAATTTCAGCATTCTCTCCAGGGGCAGACCCATATGCAGCACAATGCAGCAGCCTAACTGGAAGTTGCCCAAGCATTTTGGGTGATTGTGGCAAAAGGATCATGCTTTTTTTGTTGTGTTGTGTTCTTTAAGGAACCAAGGTCCACAGCTGGTGCCCAAAGCGAAAGCCACATTAGGTTGCAAATATATCTGCATACTAGTAAAGGGGTGAGAGAATGAATACCGAATGGGGCATCGAAAGGGGATAGAATGGCAGATGCATCCAATATGATGGTTTAATGGTTGAAGACGTTCCCTGGCACAAATTTGCTAGATGTATATGCAGGCTGGGATTATCAGGTCTTGGCCCATTTTGTCTCGCTGACAATAATCACATCAAGGACACTTGAGCAGCACCTCTCCATCTAATATTTTTGCCTTTTAATAAGCCACATAAACAATGCTCGGTTCCTTTGTCATTCAGGGCCAGCTGCTCTCAATAATGCCTTTGATTAGTGCACCAAAGCACTAGGGCTGCGCAAGGGTGCGCAGGAACACCGAGTGCCTTGAAAATAAAAATCTGGCTGATACATTCCATGCATATTACCGGGACAGAGTCAAAAGCAACTTGGTTGAAAATAAGGTGGAGAAATGTGTTTGTGGCCATCAAATAACTGAGTAAACTCCATTCCCCTTAAATCACATATGGAACATGCATTTGAAAAAAACAGACAAACAGGAATCCATCCCTTTGGAAAGAATCCTAAACGAAATCCCAGGTGGCAAACTGGGGGAATGAATTACATTTAAAGGGGCAGCTCTCAAAAGCAGCAGATTTCAATACATTTGCCAGCCGATGAAAAGAGGGAGTAATCACAAACAGAAATAATGAACAGGGGCTGGGGGATGAGTGGGGGACTGGGAACACTTCATTTTCAAAATGAAGAATTCTTGAGAAAAGTTCCAGAAGGGTTGTAAACAATACAGATGAGGTGGACATAAGTTTCTTCCAGAAGGCCAATTCTTCAGCCTGACCTGTCTCCTCAATCCAATGGAGAAAGAGAGAATAAGAGAGAATAAGACCTTGTTGCCTGCTCTCATCTGCTCAAGTACCAAAGAAATGGAAAAAGATTGGTTGCTGGGCAACATCCCCTTCCAAAGAGGTCAAGTATTGCTGGGCTCATTCCTGAGTCTAAGGCAGGAGTGGGGAGCTTGGAGAGAGATTTTATTGATTCCTTTTGTGAATTAGAGGGCACACTTAGGGTGAAGATTACCTTTTTTTCTTTTTCTTTTTAAAGCAGCCTCTTGAGAATCACCCAATAGTTTCAGATTCCTCTTTTGAAACTTATCATTAAGAAAATTGTACCATTAATTAAGGAAATCAAAAGAATGTGTGATAGGGTTATATAAGGGTTATGTAAGCAAAAGTCTAGATTTATGCTGGAGGCTGTGCTGTTGCAGATCATTAACAAAGTTTGCTCCTCTCAGAAAGGATAATCATATAATTGTATAGTTGGGACAGACCCTGGGTGTTTTTTAGTCCAACTCAATGCAATGCAGGAATCTCAACTAAAGCACCAGTGCCAAATCCCGTTCCCATGGCTGTGGTTTCACCAGTTAGTAGGAAGAGAGAGTGGGAATCTCATTCATGCATTCATGTGTGTCATTAATTAGATTAAGTACAGAAATATATCTTGTGGGAAGCTGGACCTCTTTCCTCCAAACCCAACACTCTGATCAGTGTATCAAACAATTTCAGCAGAATAGAATTGCCACCATTCCATTCCCCAGCAGAGGACCTGCTTGAAGGGAATGACTGGCTAAGCCCTGAACAGCAATACAGTACTAAAATGAGAAACACACTGCAGCCTTTTGTTGCAGATACTACTTGTACATTTTCCAATTTACATGAGTTTGTGCAGTTGACACTATACCAGAAACATAAAGAATAACTATTTACCTTGAAGGCAAAGAAGTGGTCAGTGTATTTATCACCAAAGACAAACTTAGAGCCAGCATCTGTGTATTCCAAGAAAGTCTTAAAAGAAAAAGAAGAAAAACTGTTAAAAACAAAGCAAAACACTGGCAAAAAATCTTTCCTAGACAACAATGTGCTACAGACGATCGACACACTAAGTGTGAAAATTTGTCAGCATTTTAGTGCAAAATTCTTCCACTATACATGTGTCAGGGAACTGCCATCAGTGCCGGAGGGAGAGAGCAAAAGCCAGAGGGATTCCAGAGAGCGTCCAGGGATCGGGAGAAGCAGCCCATCTTCTGGGGAAGAGAATCAGCGTAGCACCAGTGGAGAAGGGGGGCAGGTGGGGGAAGTGGCAAGGCGATCCCATGACTCCTTGCCGGGGACGAGCGGGGAGAGTAGGGGTCCTCCGCTGCCCACGCCCTCCTTGCGCAGAAGGCTTCCACGCAGAGAGAGTAGGAGGAGACTAGGCGTCAAAGAGCTTCTTTGCTGGAAGAAGTTTAAGAAACGCCCACTGACGTTTCACTGACCCAGCCAGGTGTTTGCACCCAGCCGGGGAGATAAGCACCGGCTTACGCACGAGCAACCCCTAGAACCATTACAACATGTTATATGTAATTTCCCCTACTATATAGATTTTTGCAAACTGGTATTATTATTATTATACCCCGCCCATCTGGGCAGCTTCCAGAACATATAAAAACATAATAAAATGTCAAACATTAAAAACTTCCCAATACAGGGCTGCCTTCAGATGTCCTGCAAAATTGTGTAGTTCTTTATCTCCTTGACATGTGATGGGAGGGTGTTCCACAGGGTGGGCAGCACTACCGAGAAGGCCCTCTGCCTGGTTCCCTGTAACCTCACATCTCACAGTAAGAGAACCGCCAGAAGGCCCTCGGAGCTGGACCTTAGTGCTGAATGATGCAGGTGGAGATGCTCCTTCAGGTATACTGGACTGAGGCCATTTAGGGCTTTAAAGGTCAGCACCAACAATTTGAATTGTGATCAGAAACGTACTGGGAGCCAGTGAAGATTGTTTAGGACCGGTGTTATATGGTCCTAGTGGCCATGCCCAGTGACCAGTCTAGCTGCTGCATTCCCCTGATATTGTGCAGTTTTGCATGTTACTTTCACACTTTGCCGTAGTATATGCATTAGTGTACACATCACTTGGGGGGAGAAATGCATTGCAAAAAATGGATAAGTGTGTATTTTGAGGAATTTTGAAGGTGTGTTTCAATTCACATATTATTTTGGAAAATGTGAATTGGTAATTTTGCTCTGAGATGTGAACTGCCCCCGTCCATCCCTAGTCCCATCTGGTCTGCCTCAGTAGGTGGATCTGTTGAGAATAATACAGGGGGACTACCTAGTGGAGCCAGAGATGTTGCCAGAGATTATACATGTGGGTGAATTGATGACTGGCTAAGGATGCAATCATAGACTTATTGTGGGCCTATCCATACTTGCGTTTGTCTTGTGATTTCCAATCACAAGTCTGAGAGGTGGGTTGTTGTTTTTCTCCCACCCATTTCCCTGGAAAACCCACTATTTACTGCTTAATCAGAAGAAATATTGATCCACAGAAAGCCAGATTGGCATTTGTTTCGATTTAGCAGTAAAGAATGAGTTTTCCTGGGGAAAGTGGCAGGACGAAACAAACAAAAAACAGCTTCTTGGGCTCATGGCTTTAAATCACAGGACAAACAGGGTATGGATGGGACCTTACCTGGGAGTAAATCCTATTGAGCGCAATGAGGCTTTCTAAACCTGCAGGCAGAATCCTAATCCTGCTCCTGCCCTGCACCCCTGCACATGCACAGGCAGTTGGAAATGATGCTCAAGTCTCTTATAAACCATTTCCATCATATCAGAATACAAAGAGAAGTGGCCATCGTCATTCTTATTTTGTGTTAAGTTGGCCTGAGCTTTTCCTGATCCAAACAACAGTGCTTTAAATGTATAGTCATTGTGCAGCCTCAGTGTTTGGACCTGGGTCTTCCAGAGAGTTGCTGTAAGTTCAGGTGTGTTTGCAGTGCTTTCCACTCCCTTCCCACAAAAGCAGCTGCTAGTATAAAAGGTAGAGGACTGATGGTTTTAAACTGATGGAAACATTGTGAAGCCGCCAGTTAAATGTCAGTGTGGTTAGCTTACTGCTTTTAGAAATGTAACAGAATGTACTTGTTCTGAACAGCAAATGGAAAATGTTCAAGAGTTGTAGAGCTGCATTGTTATAGGTCTAGTAGTTTGAAATAAATGAACATCATTCACCATAAACAACTCCTTCAGGTACTGTATCTATTTACACAGGTTCATGTCCAGTACATTTCCTTGTTTCCTAAAAATAATCTGTTCTGCACTTCCTGCACTTACTTCTTTACCTGACTTTTTTCCTGGCACAAGAGAAAATATTTCTGTAAGTTTAGTTTATCCAAATAGTTACAGGTGTGAATCCAGACCAGTGAATCTGTTGGACTCAAGCTCCCATCACCCCCAGTCATTGGTCATGCAGGCTGGGCAGCAAGGTCAATGGTTGCGGATGATGGGAGTTGTAGTCCAACATACAGTGGTACCTCAGGTTACAGATGCTTCAGGTTACAGACGCTTCAGGTTACAGACTCCGCTAACCCAAAAATAGTACCTCGGGTTAATAATAATAATAATAAATTTTTATTTATACCCGGGCTCGGGGCGGCTAACAACATATTTAAAACACTTAATTGATGCTACAAAAAACCAGCATAAAATACGGTATAAAACATGAATAACAATAAAATCAAAAATCAAAAATCAATTTAGGGGGGAAATCCATCCAATAAACATTAGATGATCACCAGGACTAGCTGGCTAAATTAGTCATATTTGGGCCACCGAGGAGACCAGGGGAGAATTAGCTGTGGGATCCTAGAGCGGGTAATCTTTATAAAAAGAACTTTGCTTCAGGATGAGACCAGAATTTGTGCGGCGGCAGTGGGAAGTCCCATTAGCTAAAGTGGTACCTCAGGTTAAGAACAGTTTCAGGTTAAGAACGGACCTCCGGAACGAATTAAGTTCTTAACCTGAGGTACCACTGTAATTGGAGGGCCAAAGGTTCCTCACTCCTAGTGTAGACCTTTGCACTAATGCTTCAATTTTAACTGGTTAATCTTAGCAGAGGCATCCCTCCATTTCCCACACAGAAGGCCTTTTCTAAAATGGAACCTGCTTTGGCAATGACTCATTGAGCCCAACATCCTGTTCTGACAGTGGCCACCCAGATGCCACTGAAGCAGGACTCAAGCGCAAGTGTGCTCTGTCCTCCTGTGGTTTCCAGCAACTGATATTCAGAAGCATTGCTGCCTCTGACTGTGGAGGAAGGACAATCGCCATCAGAGCAAGAAACTGACAATATTATCCTCCATGAAAGGAAGATACAGGTGCCCTGGTGGAAAAGTGGACAGTCTCATCTTGGCCGGGAGTCACACACATGGATCAGGCCGTATCAAAAGTAATCGCTCTATGCTCAAAGTAATCTACTTTGCTGCTTGCCTTCAGAAAACCCCTCCACTGTCCCACTTTAAGCGGGACATTACAGAAGACATCCTGGCTTCGGATTGGATCCCAGGGTATCCTGTTTTGGCTCCCATGAGAGTATGCCCCCAAAAGACACACCTTTTTTGAGCTTGCACATGTCACCTGGCTCCTTGCGCGGCAGTGTGACATCTGGTGGTGAACTCCCACCGCAGTGCCACTGCTTGTTCTAAGCTTACTTCTGGGTTCCCTCAGTCAACCTCTGCTGACGTTGGGGTTGCCCCACTGAGCTAGTGAGTGTTGTTGGGATGTGTCCAGGGAACGGGGGCAAGTTGCAGGCCCCCAGCTGGCTCCAGCCCACCGGCCAGCAGCCGGGCAAACTCTGGTCTCCCTTGGAACAGCATCAATCAGCGACTGATAGCTTCAGAAACTTGAGCACGCTCTAATCAGCAGTGTGAATAACTCTTCATAATGGAAGTGGCGGACAGAGGCATATGTAAAGCGTATTTACAAGCATTTTATTCAGCATAAAGGTAAAGGTACCCCTGCCCGTACATGTCTGACTCTAGGGTTGCGCGCTCATCTCGCTCTAGAGGCCGTGAGCCAGCGCTGTCTGAAGACACTTCCGGGTCACGTGGCCAGCGTGATGAAGCTGCAGCTGGCGAGCCAGCACCAGCGCCACACACGGAAACGCCGTTTACCTTCCCGCTATAAAGCGGTACCTATCTACTTGCACTTAAGGGTGCTTTTGAACTGCTAGGTGGGCAGGAGCTGGGACCGAATGGCGGGAGCTCACCCTGCCGCGGGGATTCGAACCGCCGACCTTACGATCAGCAAGTCCTAGGCACTGAGGTTTTACCCACAGCGCCACCTGCGTCCCTTTATTCAGCATAGTTCAGGACAAAGAATACATGTCTGCTCTCTTTCGTGTCCAAGAGCAGGAAGCACAAAAACAAAAGCTATCCACAACGAAAGTTCCCAGCAGGCTGTGCTGGACTGTAAACAGGCATGTGACACACAACAGTCTTGCCTGTTCCTTTTAAGGTGGAAAGGAACATCAATATCCTAACAAGATTATCTCTCCCCCCCCCACCACCCGTCTTCTTATCCACCATGGGATGGATCTCTTAGATCTAGGTCTCTCTCTTTCTCTGTCCCCCTTTAACGTGACCAGCAGCAGTCACTCTATCACCCAAAAGTCACAGCCCCAAAAGACGTGTGTTTGGGGGGTGGGGAGTGTTCTCATGTGAGCCATGTGACTTGCATAGCCCCAAAAGATGCACATCCTGATTTTCCTCTGCAGCATGTTGGAGAGTATGCTTCAGCCCCCAGGATGTGACAGATAAACCTACTTTGGGATAGCTCCTCATGGAGCCACTCACATGGGCTCTCTTTCCCCTCCCGCAGCCACCCACGCAGCTCTTCTTGCTGATGCATATAGGTAAAATAAAATGGCTTACCTGCACTTGACCCCCAAGCCAGTTGAATGCATCGAATCCTACTTTTGTCCTCAAAGTTATTAGTCCAAGAATAAACTGTAATCCTATCCCCCAAATTACTGGTCTCCAGACAACCTAGCCATGCATCAAAACAAAGAAAGCAAAAAGAATGATAGGCACTCGATTTAGAATGCAAATTTGACCAATCTAATAGCAGTCTCAGGTGCTGAGCATGAACAAGGTTACAGTCCAAACAGGGCCACTAACAAATATGAAAGCAAAATGCACAGATATAGGGAAACTCCATGATTTGCAGAAGTACCCAAATGTTTTAAAACTAAGGGGACCAGAAGAAAACACCTTCCTAAAACAGTTATTTGAGGATTGAGCATGCTCAATAGCAATGCTGACTGACAATTGGAAAAGGAAAATTAAGGGAGGGGAGTAGAATGCACTTCTTGAACTCCTAACACCTTGCCATATATATCTTATATATTACGGCTTAAAATTTCTTGTATAAGGGAAAAAACCTGTTAAAGGCACATGTGTGTATTCGTGTTTTGTGGTTCTAATACTTGACCATTTGGAAGAATTTAACAGTCTAAGCTTCCAGAACATACTTATTTTAGAATATGAAGTATCCCACTATGAAGAGTTCTATCCTCTGCTTTGCAGTTTTCTCCCAGATTGTAAATCTCGACTATTTTAAAGCTAAGTGGGGTCAGGTTTGGATTTCATTGTAACAGAACTGGCCCATTAGGGGCAATAAGACTCATGGCAAAACACAAGATGACTGGCTTATTATCAATTGGTGTTTTTAGGAATACTATGTGGAGGATTATGGGTTACAATCAAGACATTAATTGTTCCAGGAAAGTGGTTTAACTATCAGAATTTGTATCTGTATGCAGTTCCTTTTCTATGTTTCTTATTTCCTCATATACAAAGAGACTTAAAAATCTTAGGCTCGCTGACTTCCGGTTCCGGTCGCGGCAGCGAGGAAGCGCGGAAAACCCCAGCTCGGGTTTTTTCGATCACCACGGAGGCTTGGGGTTTCGTAAGGGCTCTACGTACCCCAAAAACCCCAAGGGGGAGACCCTGGGGGGATAGGTCGCCTGGCAGCGCGGGGAGCGGGACCGCCGACTTTTCGGGCTTTTCGTCAGAGAGGTCACGAGAGTGGCGGATCTGCGAGCGCAAGCAGGGAAAGACCGACTCCGTGGTGAGAAGCCTCTAGCTTCCACTGAGAAAAGCGACGGACTACCATAGGATTTTGACGGATTCCCCAGTGTGTATACTTAGAAAAAGACGCTGGTTAAAGCTGGGAGAACCCTGGATGTCGTTGGATTTTATTTGTTTGGTGTCCTCCCGGCGGACGGATAAAATGGCGCTGATACGAAGTCGCAGGAATGAGGAAGGAGATACACGCCAGTCCGACTGAGTGAGTAGAACAAACCCACGACGAGAGAAGAGACTATGGATTTTAAATTTTGATTTAATTTAAAAGAAGAGGAGGACGCGGTTTGGTTACTTTATTCAGCATTCAGTCAAGCAGGGATTTTGTTCTTTGTACTTTCCGTTGAAGCGCCAGAAGACCTGCTGGAGCTTCTAGTGTACTAAGCCCAGTATTACTGGTGAAGAATTAGGAGAAAGAGAACTTTAGACTTAGATTTTGTGGCTACAATATCACAGACTGGTGCCATAAGGTGTACAGAGGTTTCTAGGTCAGCCCCCACAGCGCTAATGTTTCTTTTTAAACTGATGCGCAGGGGCTTATTAGCTGCCTTATTTGAATATAGACTTGAATACAGACTTGAATATAGACTCTCGGACATTCCTTTATATTCGGACAATCTATTGGACTGTATATCGGACATTCTATTGGATGTGCTACGGGACATACTATTGGAAAACTAAAGGGGGGTAGTTTATTGTTTTACTTCATTAATATTTTACTGCTGCTGGATTACCTCACCCCCTGGTGGACGGGTCGGCGTATATAAGAGAATTGATAAGAGACCTCCCGAAGACCCCGAAGAGTGTGGCTGGTGGATTCGGCGGGAGACGGTGATGGTACTCTAAGACTTTACCCATTAACCTTATCCACTAACAGCTACAGGGGGAGTTTATTTGCTAATCCTCCCCCCCTCCATTCATTCAACCGGACGGGAAACACCCCACTTTACCCCATCCTACCCTCCCCTTCCTTGGGTTAATTCTATTGATCGCTGTTTAATTTTTTATCGGCCCTGGTCCCTCTTTATTGCACCTGGTCCCCGGCCCCTTCTCTCTGTAACCTATCCCTGCCTTCAACAGTAGTGGATTTAATCCCCCCCCCTCCCCTCTCCGTTACATGAGAGTAAAGAGTGTGAGCCCGATAAGGGAGAGATAAGGGAGAGATTTAGCGATGATGGGGAGAGATGGGAAAAGGGGAGGAGGGACTCCTGGAGATAGGAAACCCTCAAAACAGGAAGAGATCAGAGACTTGGACTGCCTCTGGATTAAAATTAAAGAGGAATTCAAACAAAATGAGGTACACATAGAAACCAAACTGGAAGAAATACAGGAGATGATTGATAAGAAAATAGAATGTGCAGTAGGAGAACTTTCAGTTAAGATTCAAGAGTTAACAACTAAATCTAAAATAATTGAAGAATCCAACAAAAAAATGCAGAAAGAGATAAGGGAACAGAAAAGGGAGTCAGCAAAGATGAAAGAAGATCTGAGGGATTTAAACAAAGAACAAGAGCGGATCTGGGATAACCTAGCCATGACTGAACTAAGACAAAAACAACTCCATCTAAAATTTAGGGGAGTGGAAGAGGAAAGGAACGAGGATATAAAAGGAAAAATGGTTAAGGAATTATCAAATTGGCTGGGTTTAAAAGAAGAAGAAGTGGCCCTTACCATTGAGAATGCATTTAGAATTAAAACAAAACCCCAACACCTAAAAGCAAATAAATTTATAGGGGACTGTCTAGTAATTTTCAACTCGTTGGAAATGAAAAATCTGATCTTAAAAACAAGTTACCGGAATAAATTAAAAATTGGCGGGAGGCCCATTATTATATACAAAGAAATACCAACAAGACTGTTGCGTAAAAGAGAAGGATTTAGACAGGTGGTGGGCATTTTGAAAAGAAACGACATACAGTATAGATGGGAATTCCCGGAAGGGATCACCTTTTTCTATAAAGATAAGAAATTTAGACTACTGGATTCCCAGGAAGCTGAAAAATTCATGAGAAGATATGAGAAGGAGCTTGGCAGGATAGAAAGCAAGTTACTAGATGGGGAGGTGGATGAAAAACAAGAGAGATGGAGAGGGAGGGGACCGGGAAGGGAAGAGGGAGGGACCGAGGATGAAAATGAAAAGAGTGAAGCCGCAGTGGGAAGGGAAGCGGCAGGAGAGGAGGAGGTCCTAGAGAACAAGGGCGCCAGACTTTAAGCTGGTAGAACGGTTCTGAGAGTTTATTGTATTGCAAACTTAAACGATAACTTCTTCACTGAAATTTTTATCCTGGAATGTGAACGGACTGAACGAGAAACATAAAAGGAATAAAATCGAGAAAGTTTTGAAAAACAAGAACTATGACGTAATATGTTTTCAAGAGACGCACATAGCAAAAAAACATAGACATATTTTGGTAAATAAAAAATTAGGAGTAGAATTTGTCAACTCGGGAATAAATAAGAAAAAGGGAGTAGTGATATATGTTAAAGAAAAATGGGACCCGACTTTAATTTGTAAAGATGATGAAGGAAGAATAGTAGGAATTCAACTCAACTGTCAGGGAGAAAAATTAAATGTGGTAACGGTGTATGCCCCTAATACAAACAAAGCCGAATTCTTTGAAAAATTAGAGCAAATATTATTAGAATTGGAAGATCATAAATTAATACTGCTCGGAGACCTAAACGGGGTACCTATACCGAATATGGATAGAAACATAAAAAAGGGGAAAATAAACCAAGGGAAGTTACCAAGATCTTTTACAAATCTTGAGGAAAACCTCGACCTAATTGATATATGGAGGTATAGAAACCCGGCAGTAAAACAATTCACTTTTTTCTCAGAACCCCACCAGAGCTGGGGTAGAATAGACCAGATATGGGTATCTAGAGCAATTGTGACGAGAGTAGGGGAATGCGAAATTCACCCTAGAACCCTATCAGACCACTGCCCAATAACTGTGGAAATAAAAAAGAAGCCTTCAGGCCCATACAGATGGAGGATGAATGATTACCTCCTTGAAAATGAGGAGGTTATGGACAAAGCCAAAGACACCCTTAAGAATTTTTTAGAGTTAAATTTGAATAAGGGTACGACCATCGACATAGTCTGGGACGCCAGTAAGGCGGTCATGAGAGGCCTCCTGATACAACAAAATAGCTACAGGAAGAGATTGAGAAATCAAAAGAAAGAAGAGATCCTCACTCAACTAAAAGATTGTGAAAAAAAACAAGCGATAAAACCAGGAGACGATAGAGTTAAACAAACCCTTAACATACTACAGGCACAATATTCAGCTTTACTAGAACAGGAGGTGGAGTGGAAAATTAAATATATGAAGCAGAGATATTTCGAGTCAGCTAATAAACCTGGAAAGCTGCTGGCGTGGCAGTTAAGGAAAAGAAAAAAGCAAAATGTGATAAATAAACTTATAATAGATGATCAAAGAGTGGAAGAGACAGCTGAAATAGAAAAAAGATTTGTCCAATTTTATGGAAAGTTGTACGAAAAGGGAGAGGAAGAGGAAGCAGAAATAGAAAGATACCTGGTAGAATGTGGAGGGATTTGCTTAACCGAAGAGGAAAAAAAACATCTAAATAAGAGGATCACGATAGAGGAAACAAAAGAGGCCATTAAGAAAATGAAAATCGGGAAAGCCCCTGGCCCGGACGGATTAACTGCCAAATATTATAAGTCATTAGGAGACTACATTGCACCGGTACTTACTGAGGTCATTAATAACATCTTGCAGGGAGGGACGATTCCCGAGTCATGGAGGGAAGCACATATTACGTTAATACCAAAATCCGAAACAGAGAAAACAGACATAAGAAATTACAGACCAATCTCCCTGCTTAATAATGACTATAAGATCTTTGCAGAGATCTTGGCGAATAGGATTAAAAAGTCCCTAATGAGGATCATTCATAAAGATCAAGTGGGATTTCTACCGAATAGACAACTAAAAGACAATGTCAGACATGTAGTGAACATCATTGAATATTTAGATATGAAGATTGATATCCCGGCCGCATTGATATTTATTGATGCTGAAAAAGCATTCGATAATGTTTCTTGGAATTTCCTAATACGGTGCATGAAGACATTGGGAATAGAGGGCCCTTTTCTCGAAGGAATAAAAGCAATTTACTCAGGACAAAGGGCCAGCCTGATCATAAATGACAATCTCTCCAGCCCCTTCCCAATAAGAAAAGGCACAAGACAAGGTTGCCCCTTGTCCCCCCTTCTATTTATCACGGTTTTAGAGATATTGGCAAATAAGATAAGGGAATCATTAAGAATAAGGGGAATAAAAATTGGGGAGAAGGAATACAAGTTGAAGGCTTACGCCGACGACCTGGTGTTAACCCTAGAGGAGCCAATGGACAGCGTTAGTAACACTGTAAAGATTATAGAAGAATTCGGTAAGCTGTCGGGGTTCAAACTGAATAAAAATAAAACTAAAATTTTAGTGAAGAACCTAGATGGACCCGCCAAGAACCAGCTGGAACAATCGGTAGGCATTAAAGTAGTGAAAAAAGTTAAATACTTGGGAATATGGATCTCGCCAAAGAATATAAATTTATTAGAAGACAATTATACCAAGGTCTGGAAGGAAATTAAAAAAGACTTAGATACCTGGAGTAGATTAAAGTTGTCATGGTCTGGCAGGATGTCCGCGATCAAGATGAACATCCTACCAAAATTACTGTTTCTTTTCCAGAGTATCCCCATAATTAGAGGAACAGCCTGCTTTAAGACCTGGCAGAGAACTTTGGCGAGGTTCATATGGCAAGGAAAAAGGGCCAGAATTAAGTTTAAACACCTGACAGATGCAAGAGAGAGGGGGGGCTTTGCAGTCCCAGATTTGAGGCTCTACTATGATGCCGCCTGCCTCTGCTGGGTAAAGGAATGGGCGACCCTAAAAAACCCAGACTTATTAGATCTTGAAGGTTTTGATGCCAGATTTGGATGGCATGCCTACTTGTGGCAGGATAAGGGAAAAGCCCATAAGAGTTTTTCAAATCATATCATCAGGGGTGCCTTGCTTGAAGCTTGGAATAGGAATAAAAAAGTGATAGAAAACAACACGCCCTGGTGGCTATCCCCAATCGACATCATAACACTTAAAAAAATAAATCAAGAAGGGGAAAGATGGACATATGAAGATCTATTAGTTAAACGGGAAGGGGGCTGGAGGATTAGACCTTATGATGAGTTAAAAGGGAAATTAAACAGTTGGCTTCAATACCATCAGATTAATGCACTGTGGCTGGAACATAAAAAAACTGGCATGAGTGAGAGAAAATCGAAATATCAGGTAGAAATATTGGACTCAAATAGTAAACTCCTCTCTAAAATGTATAAGCAGTTGCTGTCCTGGGAAACCAAAGATGAGATAGTTAAGGGGGTAATGGTTAAATGGGACAGAGATTTGGGACATAAGTTGGAACAGGAGAAATGGCAGGAATTATGGACGAAAGGAATGAAGTTTACGGCTTGTGCTGCCCTTATAGAGAACTTAGAAAAGATGATGTACCGTTGGTACATCACCCCGGCTAGTCTGGGGAAGATGTATAAAACCGGAGACAGCAATTGCTGGAGGTGTAAGAACAGGGTAGGAAACTTCTTCCACATGTGGTGGACCTGTGAGGCGGTGAAAGGATTTTGGGACCAAATCTACGACGAATTAAAGAAAATATTAAAGTATAATTTCCCAAAGACACCGGAGGCGTTCCTGTTGGGAATGGTAGGGGGCGTGATAAAGAGAGAGGATGAAACCCTGTTCCAGTATGCCACGGCAGCGGCTAGGCTCTTACTGGCACAGAATTGGAAAACATCTTATACACCTACAGTTGAAGAATGGCAGTTAAAACTATTCCAATACATGGAACTAGCGAGACTGACACAGAGACTTAGACATCATAATAACACCAAACTAAAAAATGACTGGAGTAAATTCCTGGGTTATGTTGAGGTAAATTTAGGGGTGAAAAAAACCTCAGTGGATGGACTTTAATACCTGCAACGTTTAAACAACAGATTTAATTTTGTAAGCAGTGACTAAGCTATAAGAATTTCTGTAACCCAAACCGGGTTGGATGGAAGTTAACATGTATGTAATATTTGTTTTTCTTATTTTCTTTTTGCTTATTGACTCTTTTTTCCTTCTCTTTCTTTTCTTTTTTTCTTTTTTTTTCTTTCTTTTGGCTTTTTCTTTGTTACTGTTTTAAATGAATGTATGTTGATTTGTGTAAAACTCAATAAACAGATTTAAAAAAAAAAAAAAAAAAAAAAAAAAAAAAAAAAAATCTTAGGCTCAGTGACTTGTGGTGAACTAGGGCAGTGGTTATGATTCCGATGAAAGCCTTGGTTCTTGGCAAGAAAATCAGAGTTAGCTGATCTTCTTTGGTGATCAAAGAACCATGTTCTGTTGTCATCATAGCAGAGATGATTGTAGCAGATGATGTATCCCCCCCAAACCAGAACTCTCAAAAGCTGGGATATTCATAAAACAAGGGGAAGAGGACACTGGATTCTATTAAAGATGCAGTTTGGCATTTCTGGGTATGCTGGTGAACCTTCCTCTGTGTTCTTCATTGTGGCTTGTTTCTATTTATTTATGTTATACTTTATTGTTCGTAATTATATTTGTACAACATAAACTCATAATCATCTTTACCAATCCGTCAAAAAACATCAATCATCACAAAAAGTATATACTTTTTCAGCAATAAATTTTCTTCACGAACATCTGACTTCCCGTCCCTTCCATATTTCTTTCTTTTAATATTGCATGATTTTGTTTAGTTGTTTCATAACACAGTATTTAGTGTTTCATATCTTTTCCCTTAATATATATTATTTACAGAGTTTACTCGAAAGCTATTACCATATTCAGATTGCAGCAACTATTTTTTAAGTAATATCTCTTGAAACGATCCCATTCTAAAATGAACAATTCTTTCAGAAAGATAGGCTAACTCCACATATTCTGTGGCTTGTTTCTGTACGTTTCTGGAGCCCTGACTAGGTTTAGGGTATTTTCAGCCCTCTTAAACTTAGGCTGCATCTTCAAGATTCTGGTGCAACCCAATCATTTCCTTCTGAGTGACCTGGCCCAGTTGTGACCATAGGAGATAAAAGCATCTGCCTAGAGTGTTTTTAATAAATTGTATCAAAAGTACTCACATCAAGCCTCTGCCTTAGTTTGACTCCCAAATTGGGTATTTGTCGGCAACAGATACATAATTATTTAGGAATCTTGCTGCAAGTAGGCTCATTTGCCAGGGGTCCAAGTCTATAGTGTTGGTACATGAAGCCACAGACAAAGCAAATGTAGAACTCACCTTTGTTGGGTACTTGGAAAAGATCAGCATCAAGAAGACATACATTATAAGGCCGCCAAAGGAAATGAGTTGGTTGGTTCCTTGTCTGGCAGTGTCAAAGACAAGCCAGCACACGATGGCAGCTGCTAGTGATATCCACACTGCCCTAGGTAAAAAGATTTACAACCATCATCTTGGTCGAAATTTCTTTTCCCTTCAGCTTTAGGCAACTTATTTATATAAAAAATGGTTACATGCCTTTCACCATGGGGCACAATAAAACTAAATCTGGAACAACCACAAATCACTTTCAGTAGCAAAACAGAAGCACTATTCTGGTACCACCCTTCCTCACAAAGCACACACGCTAAGCCAAATGCAGCCCGCCATCTCTGTGAACGGCTGCCCACCACAGGCTCAATAACTCTCCTGTTTCTGCTACTTGCCTTAGGGTGTGACAGCAGGAGGGTGGTCATGCAGGTCACAACAGATGGCTGGTTGAACCTTGCTCAGTTTTTTTGGGTCAGCATAGGTTGTGCCATCTTCACAAGAGACAGAAATGTATGCTTGCCACTTCTTACTTGAATGGGATGGGGTTAGTTTGGCTCTTTACCAACCAATGAAGGTCTGAGTTGAGGTTATTTCCAGGAAGGTTAAGAAAGCAATAAATTCCACCAAAAATACAACTACGCGTTTTTATGCATAGCTTAGGATGCTTACATCCCAGTGAAATCAATGCAGATTAAGACTATAACGCCATGCATAGTGCAATAAGTTTGGGGTTAGACTAAATGGATTTTGGGGGGCTTCTTCAAGCTTGTGATTTTAAGACAGAATTTCTCCAAAAACTGATCAAATAGTCAAACCATGCCCTTGAGGTGAAAAACCGGGATGCGTGTCTTCCAGGGCTGCACTCCCACACAAGTCATGTGACCTGCGTAAGATCATGGTCTCAGGAGACCATGCACAAGAGCACAGTGCCCCAAATAATCCACTTTTGGGCACTGCATGAGATTGCGACCCTGAAAAAGTGCTTTTTTCAGGGTGAGATAGTGGCATGAGATGGCTGTGCCCGAAGTGGGTGCTGGGCTCTTGCTAAAAAAAGGGACATCCCAGGTTTGCCAGGACAGTTGAGGGATATGGTCAAACTGCTTTCTTTGTTAAATTAATGGCACTATCTAGGTCTGTTAAAGATTGGCTTTGTTACGTAAACTTGGTCCAAAGTTTCATTATCATAGCAGGTGATGCTTAGATGAGGGGGCTAGGCCTCCCTCCCTTCCCTCGCAAGAGCAGGTGTCACACAAAGGCCTCATCTGCTGTCTGTGAGAATCCAAGGCTGTGGTATTGTTGCTCCACCTACAAACTTAATGGTGGGGCAAGGTGTACTGGAGTGTCAGTGCTGTGAACTTTCCATCTTATGCTCACTCTCTATATATTTGAAAATAAACCATATGTCACAAAGACTCCATAAGGCTCCAGTGACCTCCTTTCCAACAAAACCCAACCCAAGGCTGGGACTCCTGTGAATTCCTTCTGCTCATCAGTTGGAGCGTTTGTAACAATATGTTCTTAGGGTTAAGGTCTGCTAAACTCAGTGGGACTTGCTCCCAAGTAAGCATGCATAAGATCAGAATGTGAAGGCCACCCGCGGGTCTACGTGAATATAGGTGTCAGAGCTGCCCAAGGTCCCAGCTCACAGAGGACCAACGCCAGTTCTTGTTATATACAAAAGTCTTTATTAAGGTTCAGTTTCCATTCCAAAGCCGCGGCGCGCAGCTCTACGTCTCAACCCTAGACCGCTGAAGCTCCGTCTGAATCTCCTCCCCCCAGACACCAGTTCAAGACCCTAGCCTTCCTCCACCTCTTCCTTTGCTCCTTTCTCCTCTGGGTCCGTCTGCCCGCCGGGGTGTTGCCCTTTCTGGACTCTTCTGATGCTGAAGAGTCCCCGGATTCTTCCCCCTGCCTCCGGCATGCTTTAGGACCTGGCTCCCAATCCTCGCTCCCAGCTGTCCCGCGCGCCTGTGCATTTGCCCAGCCGGCAACTTTCCTCCTGACCGTTACGCTGCTTCTGTCACTGCTTCCCCCTTCGGGGGGGCTCGCTGGATCTGACTTCCCCTCTGTTCCCTCACTCAGCGATAGGGGTGTGGTCAGCCCTGACTCATCCTCTCTTTCCCCTGGAGGGGAAGCCGGTTCTGACACATGGGACTCTTCCCCCCCGCTACGCTCTGGTGGGGAAACTGGTCCCGATCTCCAGCTGCTGCTTTGGGAGTCACCGCTGGTCCCTTGCTTCTGGTGCGTCCCTCCCGGGACCCCCCTTGCTCTGGCTATCGGTGCTCCCTTCTGGGAATCTTCCGAATCACTGGACAGGCTCATGGAATCTCTTGCCCCACTGTCATCCTCACCTACGCTGCCCTTGGATTGTTCTCCTTCGCTCTCCGCTTCCTCTTTCCCCTGTGCCTCTGCTCCTGAACCCCTGACAATAGGCATTCATCTTTCAGTGGTACATGACCTTTGAGAGGCATGCCGACCTCTCGGGTTATGTTTCGTCCCACATAAATGTTTTTAAAATACTTTATAATTACCTTAAAACAAATAAACAGATATAAATCATCAACACACAAAAACCCCCTGTATTTCCTCCCTGTTTACCTACAAACAAGACAAGGCATATATTTACAGCTGCCAAAAAGCAAGGAAAAACTAGTCTGGCTTACTCTTGCTAAGAACGCAAGAACTTGAGTACAGGCTGCGGGATCAGGCCAAAAGCCCATCTAGCCCAGCATCCTGTTCTCACAGTGGCCAACCAGATGTCTATGGGATGCCCCAAAGCAGCACCTCAGCACAACAGCCAACTTGTGATCCCCAGCAGCTGTCATTCAGAGGCATACTGCTTTTGACAGTGGAGGGCGATGGCATCATCCTGGCTAGTAGCCATTGATAGTCTTGTTGTTGTTGTTGTTGTTTAGTCGTGTCCAACTCTTCGTGACCCCATGGACCAGAGCACGCCAGGCACCTCTGTCTTCCACTGCCTCCCGCAGTTTGGTCAAACTCATGCTGGTAGCTTCAAGAACACTGTCCAACCATCTCGTCCTCTGTCCTCCCCTTCTCCTTGTGCCCTCCATCTTTCCCAACATCAGGGTCTTTTTTTCCAGGGAGTCTTCTCTTCTCATGAGGTGGTCTTCTCTTCTCATGAGTATTGGAGCCTCAGCTTCATGATCTATCCTTCCAGTGAGCACTCAGGGCTGATTTCCTTAAGAATGGATAGGTTTGATCTTCTTGCAGTCCATGGGACTCTCAAGGGTCTCCTCCAGCACCATAATCATCAATTCTTCGGCGATCAGCTTTCTTTATGGTCCAGCTCTCACTTCCATACATCACTACTGGGAAAACCATAGCTTTTACTATACGGTCCATGAATGTGTCTTTCAAAGCTATTCAAGTTGGTGGCCATCACTATTCCTTGTGGGAGTGAATAGGAGAGGTTCCCTCCTAGGGGGACTTTGATAACCTTTCGATACCAATGAGCTAAACACTGAAATCTGCTAAGTGCCACACATCAAACTGCTGTGAAAAAAGACAGCTGCAGAGGTGAGAGGTGGCCTCAAATGTTACTGAATTTGACTTCTGCAGGGTTAAGAAGGCACTAACATTTACTAAGAACTAGCACCTAAAGGTCCATCCTCAGTGTTCATAAAGCTGCATTTATATTCCCTGCCTCTTTAAAAATTAATAAATCATGGTTTCAAAGTGTGATTTCAATGAATACATTATGTGATGATTATGAGCTAGAGCAACTAACTCATCTGCAAAGAAAGGAAACCACCATATTTACCATTTCAGCCAAAACCACTGGGTATCCAGAAACTTTCCACAAGGGGAAAGCGATTCTGCGATTCTGTCCTCATATCTGGCCATCAAAAAGTCCCAGCAGATGAAGAAAATGCCCAGGATGGTGAGTACAAAGAGGGCCAAAGCTCTGCGAAAATTCAAGATACAGGCCGCAATTACCATGGCCAGATAAGCTGTCATGGAAACAAGCATAGTCATAAATCAGATATGCCATATATGAGGCATGCCCATTGCATACAATACCTATCCTCCCTTGTTTCCTCTCCCAACAAAATCCTCAAACATCTTTGCTATAATTATCCAAGCCTTTGTTTGGAAAACAGCACTTCAAACAGTGCTACTTGCATAAGCCAATGCACTTATTGACGCAATTTTCCTTTCCATTCGAGATAAGCAAATGCTTGGGGAAGCATTCAGTTCAATCCCTGACATCTCTAGTTGAGTTTGGGGAAAGAATCCTGGAGGAACCTGCCAATCACTGTAGGCAGCATTGAGCTAGAATCTAGCTGCTAGATGGACCCAATCATCTGGTTTGGCTTAAGGCAGCTTCCTATGCCGGAATGTCGGGGAAGAGTGAGGTCCAGCTCCGAGGGCCTTCTGGCAGTTCTCTCACTGCGAGAAGCAAGGTTGCAGGGAACCAAGCAGAGGGCCTTCTCGGTAGTGGCACCCTCCCTGTGGAACGCCCTCCCATCAGATGTCAAGGAAATAAACAACTACAGTGGTACCTCCGGTTGCAGACGGGATCCTTTCTGGAGCTCCGGTTGGATCACGAGGTTTCCGCAACCTGAGGGACCGCTTCTGCGCATGTGCGTGCGTGGTGGCAGACCACTTCTGCGCATGCACGTAGCATGGTAGAGCACTTCTGCGCATGCGCATGAGGTGAAACACTTCCGGGTTTGCCACTTTCGCAACCTGAAGTTTACGTGTAAGCCGAGATGCTACTGTATCTGACTTTTAGAAGACATCTGAAGGCAGCCCTGTTCAGGGAAGTTTTTAATGTTTGATGTCTTGTTGTGTTTTTAATAATCTGTTGGAAGCTGCCCTGGGTGGCTGGGGAAACCCATCCAGATGGGCAGAGTATAAAATTATTATTATTATTATTATTATTATTATTATTATTATTATTATTATTATTGAGGAGGGAGGATGGTAGAAGCATCCTTACCCAGCAAAGCAGAAAGGACCACTTACACTATCACATCTAATGTTTAACTAAGCCAAATTTCCATGCTTCACTGACAAAGAAAATTAGAAGACTTGCTCACATTACACTTATTGATATGTGTGTATCTGTTTGAAATTCTCTGTTGCTGATCAGAGAAGAGTTGAGAGTTCCAGCCCAACCCCATCACCACATACCTTCATATCACACAAAAGGTACATTTTAAAAAGGACAAAAGATTCTCACATGCTAATTTATATATATAGATGCACATTTGGAAATAATTACTATAATTTAAGTAAAAACAACACCACATCTACTCTGAATAAAACTTAGTTGAATTCCACTCATAGTGCTTCAGTCTCTGTTCTTGTGAAAGGGAGAGGATAATGCAAGAACTGTAGACTATCAGTCTAGGGCAGGCCCAGCTACCTGTTAGACCACAATCTGCATTCTGGTCCAGGGTAAAGGTAAAGGGATGCCTGACCATTAGGTCCATTTGTGGCCAACTCTGGGGTTGCGGCACTCATCTCGCTTTATTGGCCGAGGGAGCCGGCGTACAGCTTCCGGGTCATGTGGCCAGCAAGACTAAGCCGCTTCTGGCGAACCAGAGCAGCGCACGGAAATGCCGTTTACCTTCCCGCCGGAGTGGTACCTATTTATCTACTTGCATTTTGACGTGCTTTCGAACTGCTAGGTTGGCAGGAGCAGGGACCGAGCAACGGGAGCTCACCCCGTCACGGGGATTCGAACCGCCAACCTTCTGAGCGGCAAGTCCTAGACTCTGGGGTTTAACCCACAGCACCACCCGCATCCTAGGTTGGTCCAGGGTAGGTTCAGTCATTTGAATGGAAGCTATTTTAAGGTTCATGGAAGAGCTTTGGAAGAACCAGAGGCTCTAATGAAAGAAAAGCCATGACTTAGCAAAGCCAGTCTTTATTCTGTAATATAATGTGATCATTTAAGACAAAATTGGCTCCCATTGAGGGACTTTCATGATTTGGTAAAATGGATACATTATTGGCTCATTTCCTCCCATGGTATATTTAAATGAGGAAGTCTCTGCGATCACCAGTAAAATAAGACCTGTGTTTCTCCTTTGCACACAAGCGCCCAAGTCCCTCAGACAACAGCAGAAGTGATTATGAAAAGGAACCAATTATTTAGAGAGGCCTTTTCACATATTTTTCTCACTATTTGCCCCATAGCCTGTGTTATGCAAATAGCTAGAGACATGGAAACCGAATCCTTAAATATTAGCTCCCATGGTAAAAAATAAAAATAAATAAAGTGTGCTTTGTTTTGCACTGTGAGGCAAGTGCCTACATGTGGGGTAATGTGAGATTAATGCATGGCGTTTCTGCAATCCTCTCTTCGTTGTGTTTTCGTTAAAGATTAAGGTGGGAAGAACCACCTTTCTGATCCAAGAGCAAAAGGTAGGAATGAACAGCCAGCTTTGATAACTTCATTTTACAACTTACAGTGTGAACACGTATTTGCTCCAGGAGAATTATTACAAAAAGGGGTTTACAAAACAATATTGCTGAAACATACCGTATTTTTCGCTCTATTGGATGCACTGGACCATAGGAGGGGGAGAATAAGAATTTTTTTTTTCTCCTGTTCTCCCCCTCTAAAACAAGGTGCATTCAAGAGCAGGTTGGGGAACAGCACAAAGGCTGAGTGCAGCCTTGCCACTGCCCCCCGAGCTTGTGGGGCTGGCGGTGGGGGGAAGTGCTGCTTTCCTCCACTGCCAGCCTCAAAGATCCCTCACGCTTTTGGAGTGCAGCTGCACTCCAAAGGCTTGAGGCTTCAGGGACATCCTTTGTAGCCTCTGCAGGGCACCCCGCTGCCCTGCGGAGGCTTTGCGCAGCCATCCCGAAGCTAGAACTGATTCGGGCTGTAAGCTGCTATCCGCAAGCCTTTGGAGCCTGGCGGGAACTCCCGCGGGCTCCAAAGGCTTGCGGATAGCTTCCTGAAGCCTGGAGAGCGAGAGGGGTCGTGCGCACCTATGTCTCTCGCTCTCCAGGCTTCAGCGAAAACCTGCATTTGCTCCATAGGATGCACACACATTTCCCCTTCATTTTTGGAGGGGAAAAAGTGTGTCCTATAGAGCGAAAAATATGGTAAGTTCATTTACCTATCATGATCTCAATGCCAGTATGGCTTCATGTTGAGTTAAAATCATTACAAACCAACTGTGCTTCTGAATGCATGAACATTTGGGGGTTGACCTCTGCTGAGTCAGAACCATTGGTCCTTGTAGCTCAATATTGTCTACTCAGACTGGCAATGGGTCTCCAGCGTCTTAGACAGCAGACATTCCCAGCCCTACTAGAGAGAACATGAATTGAACCTGGAATCGTCTGCATGCAAAGCAGGTGCCCTAACAATGATTCTCAAAATGTGGGAGGTTCAGGGAGCCAACAAGTTTTTCCAGTGAGCTTTTGGGGTAATTTAGATAATTTAGGTTGAAATCCTGTACACACTTGGGAGCAAATCCCATCAACAGGACTTCTGAATAGATATGTGTAGGGTCACACTGTAGTAAGTTTAGAAGTAGGTGGCAGTCTCTTGAAATCTTACAAAGAGATTTCAAAGAATCAAAGCATTTGTACAGTAGGAAGGGACCACAAGGATCATCAAGAAGTTCAACCCCCTGCAATGCCAGAATATTTTGCCCAATGTGGGACTCAAACCCATGATCCTGAGATTAAGATTCTCATGCTCTACCAACTGAGCTATACTGAAAAGATGTATATCACATCAAGCCAATTTGGTGCAGTGGTTAGAGTGTTGGACTAGGACAGAGATGGGGAACCTGTGGCTCTCCAGATGTTGTTGATGTCCAACTCTCTTCAGTCCTGATCTTTGACCATGCTGGCTGGAACTCGTGGGACTCTAGACTAGGTCTATCTCTGGATTAGGATCTGGGAGACCAGGGTTCAAAACCTCATTCAGTGATGAAACTCACTGGGTGAGCTTGGGCCAGCTGCAGTCCCTTAGCCCAACCTACCTCACAAGGTTGTTGTGAGAATAAAATGAGGGTGGGGGAGAACCATGCATACCACCTTGATCTCCTTGGAAGACAGGTAGGGTATAAATGTAATAATAATGATGATGATGATGATGTAAGCGTACATCATATCTTTCCCTCTGTAGATCCTAAAATAAGTAGCACTACTATTCCACATGATATGCAATCAAATAATTTTCAGTTGCTGTCTAATAAGGTTGTTCCATTTTGTGTAATTAATTTCAGACACACACACATCCAAACTCTCTATACAACTAAGAGATTGTCATTTTCTGTGATGTCCAGTAAATACCTGCTATTAGTATTCCATAAATAACATATCGAATTCTGGTTTTATGTTTCCTGAAAAAGTGTAAGGCTGAATCGTATTTCTTTTCAAAACACCTAGAACGACAAAAGAGGGTGGAGGTAAGCAAACAAAATTGAAGACAAACAGAGGAATAGGAATACCGAACTGAAGCAGGCTACTCTCCAAGTAGCCCAAAAGGAAGCAGACTGGACCCAAAGCTCTGGACCCATTTCACAGATTTGTAAGGTGCTGTCTGCAGAGTAGAGTCACTCAAAAACGTATTGGCACACTGATTCTCAGCCTTTTATCCAGACAGGCAGGAAACCTTATTACAGTTCAAGGACACATTCCAGCCCGCAGTGAGGGTTTGTGGTCTGGAGATTGGAGAGAGTCCCAAGGACTAGAAAGGAAGTCCCGGAGGGCTGCATTTGGTCCTGAGTTTCCCCATCCCCTGATCTCTGACACTCTGTATAAAATATGGGGCCTTAAATGCTGGAAGTTCTGGCTTTGGGGAAGTCCTTTTCTCTCCAAGTCTCTTCCTCCCAAAATTTTGTTAGAATAAAATGGGGCAGCCCTGTATACATCCCTCTGTGTTACTTAGAGGAAAGAAACAATAACAGTTTTGGCTGAAGTTCAAGGTCAAGTGATGATCTCTGGAATAGGCTTCTGCACATCAGTGACACCTTTGGAATTACGGTGTTGAATGTTGATTTGGCAAACAGAACACATCTATGTGGTGACATTTCACTTCAAGAGGAAAGTGGTAGTGGGAAATTCGGAATGATTTTTTTACCCTTTGCACCCAGAGTCCTTGTTTTCTCCTGAGTCATGTTTGTCCACTTCCTGGTCACCTTCAATACTGATGTCTGTGTCAAGCTGGATGGGTCGGGGGAGGTGGGAAGAAACAGAGAAGAATCCTGAACATGTCACCCTCAGCTACTGTTTCTTGCAAAATTGAGTGCACAATCTGAAGGATAATTACCATGCAATCCATATCCAAGAGGTGAAAATTAAGATTTGTCTGCTTAAAGATGGAAAATCGGGTCCTCCCTTAAAGAGGGCACATACTGCGGTGAGACCTGGACAACCGACACTCTGTGTTGTGGGTGGGAACATTTGGTCAGCCACAACACCTGACTGATAGGTCCCTCGAAGCTGGGTACAATCTGGCCAATGGGACGCAGTCCAAATGGCTCGAGGGACCTATTTATGCCCATGCACATGACCCAGAGCTTCCTCTTTCGGCGTGTGCATTGGAACACCCGCCCACCTTTCCCTACTTTTAGAGCTTGTTGCGTTTGACCTTGCTATGCCGTCGTGTGTTGTCTGTCGTTGGGACAGGGGCAGGGCAGGAATTTTCCCCACTTGGCTGATTGGCTGGTGCCATTTGGGTTTTGCCTGCTGCGTAGCAAATTGTCACAACTTGTAAGGTTGTGGATAGGCTCTGGTGGGAGAACACTCTTGCCATCCCTATGTGAAGGGTATTCCATTAGAGGAATCAAGGGGCTTAATGGTTTGGTCAACCCTGTGAGGGGGTTGTGCCCGTGCCTGAGTCCAGGGGGGCATTTAGGTGGCGGAGATAGCCTGTTCCGGCTTTCCGCCTATCCAGGTGTTCACCCTTGGCTGACCTATGCTGGTGCCCTGGGTCAGCGCTACCTGCAACGGTGCAGGGAGCTAGTCGAACCAGAGCCTATGCAACCACTCACTTGCTGTAATCAATAAAGTTGTGGCCTAAATTCTGCCAAAAACCAAACCAAAATTTTGAGTCATGTGTGCATTTATTTAGGGGGGCAGTTTCTGGGTCTGAACACACAAACAAATGAAATTCTCTTCCATTCTTTCCTGCAGGCCAGTCCCAGGCATCTACCTCTGCTGACATATATGACCTTAAGCTAGCCTAACACTGTGGGTTTAGGGCTGCTATATTAAAAACACCATCACCTTTAAGTGTTATTTTAAAAAGGAAAAGAAAGCAGTAGGGGATCAGAATCATGATCACAGGAAGAGTTTCCCCTTGCACCGTGGTCCAAATGAAAATTCTCCCCCCAACAGCAATTGCAAGATGGAAGTTGTGTGTGAGTGTTGTCAGGACTGTGGGGCAGGTGGAAATGGGTAAACTCCTCCTGGCCCCACCCATTTTTAAAAAAAATCCAGATTTTTTAACACTGCTTCCCCCAGCCTGGTGTCCTCCAGATGTTGCTGAACTTGGAGGCAGATTTAAGGAGGGGGGTACAACTGGTTCACCTGCACTGAGGGCCAAGCCAGGAGGGTGTCGCAGAGGACACTGCAACAATAACTGAGAATGAGATGTGAGAGGAGGGGGCACATCGGATTTTGGTGTTGCACAGGGCACCACTGAAATCTGAAAGCCCAAAGCCTGCCACTGCTGGACCAAGACTCCTATCAACCCTGACTTGGCCATGCTGGCTGGGGCTGATGAACGTTGGAGTCTAACAACATCTGGAAGAAACCACATTGAGGAAGTCTGCTATAACAAGAAGCGTAGCTTGGCCCTTAGCTTGGTTGGTATTCAGATTCAGAAGTGCTTGTAGTAAGTGGGTGAAATAAGTAGTTCTTACCTGGTTAGGATTGAGGGGGTTGCCTTTTTCCACGTTCCTGTGTCTCATTGCTATATCATTCTTTTTGTTTGTATCATCACTTTCGATTTCCTCCTAAAAGGCACAACAATTGAAAATGGAGGATTTGTTCTGATTGGAAGTTAATAACAAACCTTTATCAGCCCATTGGACAACAACAGTGAGGACATCCCCACTTCAATGCCTTAATAAGAAGATAGCAGAGTTAAAGAGAGACAATAGACACTTTCAGACATTCATCCTCAGTGAAACACCATACTTGTCTACGTGAGAGCCTGCAGTTGTATTGTCTGTTATTACAACGTTCAAGTGAGCTCTTGTAGGGCATAGAATAGACAGTGCTGTTGACCCTCTGCTACTCATCTACACAGCTTGACCTTCTAAAAAGGGTGATTGTGAATTTTGGTGAGCAGGTTGTTGTTGTTTCAATTTATATACTGCCCTATACCTGGAGGTTTCAAACAGCATTATAGGAACCATGGGAGCACCTAATGGATGAAGCGGGAGCTGCAGAATTAAGGATTCCTAGTATTTAGTACTGACTTCATAGTATTCTGGTCCAGTTTAATTCAGTTTCCCCATGACCCATCTCAAAGATTTATTAGTTGTCCCACAACAGGCGTCTAGACTGTCCACAAAAAATACTGAACTAAACTGTGGGAGAGATAAGGAACCTGTGTTGTTGGACTCTTAAGAGCCCCAGTCAGCATGGCTAATAGTCAGCGATGATAAGAATTGTAGTCCCAACATCATCTGGAAGGCCACAAGTCCCCATCCCTGTGTTAATGTCTGTTAATGTCTACATAACTGCTGTTAAAGGCACAACTCCCATGGTTGTTTGGAAAGTTGGCAGCTGTACCAGATTCCAAATAGGCCAGAGCTCATATGCATATAATATTTTACTGACATAAATTTTGACTGATGCAATTTCCCCCCGTTTCTCATAGTTCTTCACAAGTGGGTAAAGCTATACTTGTAAACTTAGATACTAAAACCCTGAACTACATAGTATCTGGCAGCTGTTTAAAGTTTAGTCTTAGATTGTGGGCTTGTGTAGTCTAAACAATCTTGTGGTTTTGTTATATGTTGCCCTTTGGTTATGATTTCTCCTTGCTTACAATGTTTTTTCAAAACCTGTGGTCTCCAATTCACTGTAAAGATCACGCTAGCAATTTTGCCTAGAGCTTTTGTGGAACCAGAACATTTGGAAGGGACGCCTTCTTATCTGGCTAATGGGAGTTGTAGTCTGGAGCGCACCAGGTTTGTGAAAGCTGCAATCGGGTGACCATAAAAGAACAAAGGAAGGTGATGTTCTTCTTCCATTTCATCATATAGAGCAATTTCAACAGATGCCGCTGTTTGTCACATCTGCATGATGAGTTGTGCCTGCCGAAATGTCCAACACGACACAACTGGTCAAGGTATAGGAGCCCTGCTCTCCTTTGTTTTTGATCACACTTCTCAGCAAAGACGGGTCCTAGACATAACCAGGCAATGCTTGGAGTCCTTGGTGCTTCTTTAGAATCCCTCTTTGTGACTGAAATGAGTCAGTTCTCTGTTCTGGATCAAGGCCATGAAAAGAAGCACTGCTTCCTTGGACCCAATCCGCCATTGTCATAATGGCAGCATGATTATAGGTCTGACTTCACTGCTATGCCATATGCAAATACTTTTTCTTTCTATCCCGAGGGCAGGAGTGGCTCCTGAATCATCTGCTCTGACATGGCCATCAGGAAATGAAAATATAAAGTTCTTAATGAAAACAGATCCTGCCCAAGTTAAAGAAACTGCTTGTGTCAGATGCATGTTTTAAGATAATTGCATGCCACTCGTCATGTAGGCAGGTATGCAAAAATGATACAGAAACAAAAAGGGAAGGGATCACCTAAGGTTCATGGATATGAATATCTGAGAGGTTTTTTTGGGCTAGTACACACCGGTGGCTTAAAATGCAGCAAGGTGTAGTACTTTCCCTGTGCTGCATTTTGTTAAAACCATTTCAAGTAAAATTTTTATGTTGCTGTATACATCAGAGGGAAGAAGGATGTCTTCGCCTGATGTGCATTACCACAGATGTCACAAATGTACGCACCTCAGCTTAACTGTGTCAGTTTGCATTTATTGGTGCAGAAAGTGTTGATCTGATGTGTAGAGTTTCTTCCCCCTATTCTACTTAATTCAAGAGGGTTCTGGAAGCTTCTCTGTGTGAAAGAAGCAAACAGAAGTTTCCTGATGTTTGGGTTATTCCTTCTGGGAAGCTGAGTACAGCTGATTTAAACTGGTTCTGTTTTGTCTTTCTGCCTTTCTTCTTCTTCTTTGGCGATCACCCGTAGCCGAGTAAGATTGTCTTCCATAAACACGGTTTTAACAATGAGTCCGTAAGTGACTGTGGAGGCCAATTCTGGACCCACACGTCTTTCCACAGTGGGGACATTGGTTCCCAGGCTGGAGTTGATCACGGTGTGGATTTGCCAAGTGTGCCTTCCTCTTAGCACGTTTCTCCCTTGCGTTCTGAATTCGAGTCTTCAAAGTCCATGACACCTTTGGTACTATAATAAGAGGCCAGAAGGAGCATGGCTTTCACACTTTCTCTTTCTGTCTCTTGTTCTGGTGTGGTGTTCTGTACATAGTATGCTATATGCTTATTATAAGTAACTTGTAAGTTTAAGTTAAGTCTGCTGCAACTGGATTTCTTATGGAGAGTGCCAATCCTGATCGTATTGGATTTGTGACCATTATGCTCATTTGCCTTCAGTAGCAGTAAAGCTTTGCTGGATGGAATACAATTGCCTCTGGTCTATTTTGGGGGGTCCTGCAATGTGTTTAAGTTTTCACTCTGCTAACTATACATTGGAATCTACTCTGGATCACTATTGAGTAGACTTCCAATTGACAAACTGCAGCTTACATTTTCAATGCAGATGGAAGCTTGTTTGAGGGGGGAAATGCCAAACAGCAGCATTTGTCAAGAAACTACTGGATAGGTATGAATTGTGACTAATGCGCTGCTTGCTCAGCTTCGAACAATAGCAGTGGGGGCACACTGGAGCCAAGGTAAACAGTAAAGTGTACACAGCTTGGCTTTTACTGAAGAGGTTCCTGGTTCAGAGTTCAGGCCAAAGCATATTGCCATCATCCTGCCTCAGCTGTAGGATACAGGAGAGCAATTCTGAGCCCTTTAGAGATGCTCATTCAGGTTCAATGAATTCTGTTCTTTGGGCAACCATCTCCACCTCTGACCTACTTGTTAGAAAGTCTCTATAGAGCCTTCTCTGTGCACACTTGCATTTGTGTGAAGAGCCTCTTAGGCTGTACTGTTTAAATGAGGGATGAAACCTGCCACTGCGGAGGTTGCTGTCATCCCTAACCATTGGCCATGCTGGCTGGGGCTGAGGATAGGCTTGGGGAGTACAGCAACATCTTGAGGGTCACGGCTTCACCAACTCTGCCTTAAATGTACAACAAATGCATAAAAGCAAAACAAAAGCATTGAAGATACTACCCAAATAGGCAGAGTGATTCACGGGCTCATTTAAAGCACATTTGATCTGGAATTAATTGATATTGTTATAATTTGGGTATTATTGAGAGAATATTGGAAAACTAATAAAACTTATTTGAAAAGAAAGCACATTTGAAGCATGTTCTTTCCCTCAAAGAATTCTAAGCACTGTGCTTTATCCCTCAGAGTCACAATTCCCAGCAACACTTATCTGTGTGTGTTTGTGTACAAGGGCGGAGGAAGGGGTTGCTGTGGATGCGGTCCGCCCCAGATGTCACCACTGAGGGGGGGGGGGTGACAAAATGCAGGGTGGCAGTCATGGTGGGAAATGCGGCGCACCAGAGCCATGCATCTCTCCTGGGAGAGATGCGGTGGCTTGGGTGCGCCAAGGCTCCGCACTGCCCAGACAGTCCGCCCCCTACCTCCCCCCAGTTGTAGGGCAGCTGAGTGGGAGGAGGCAGGCAGACTCCAGAGGCCCCGCAGTGCACCCCACCCCTATGGGTGACTTGCCCCAAGCGCCCGAGCTGCTTCCTCCGCCGCTGTTTGTGTGTGCGTTTAATATGTTTTATAGGTACAGTGTAAACCCAGTGTAAACCACGATGCGGGTGGCACTGTGGGTTAAACCACAGAGCCTAGGGCTTGCCGATAAGAAGGTCGGGGGTTCGAATCCCCGCGACGGGGTGAGCTCCCGTTGCTTGGTCCCTGCTCCTGCCAACCTAGCAGTACGAAAGCACGTCAAAGGGCAAGTAGATAAATAGGTACCGCTCCAGCGGGAAGGTAAACGGCGTTTCCGTGCGCTGCTCTGGTTCACCAGAAGAGGCTTAGTCATGCTGGCCACATGACCTGGAAGCTGTATGCCGGCTTCCTTGGCCAATAAAGCGAGATGAGCACCGCAACCCCAGAGTCGGCCATGACTGTACCTAATGGTCAGGGGTCCCTTTACCTTTAAACCCAGCCTAAGTTTCTGACTCTGGATCAGGGATGGGAAATTGGACCTGGCCCCTCCCTGGCAGGTGGATGTGTTTGCACAGCTGTTTTGCTCCCTTATTGACTGTCCCCCCACCTGCTAAATTTTAACCGTCCACTCTGATAATGCTGATCATGTTTGTCTGGATAGAGGATATAGAGGGTTGTATGAGTGTGTGTAGGAACTGGCCTGCTGTTCAAAGGTAAAATACACGTTCATTGTTCTGCCCATGTTTGCCTCTGCTCCTGCCCATCACTGGCATTTGACCCCCAGGAAAATTGCCCAGAAGGAAATGCAGTTCTTTGTCTGTGAAAAACAAACAAACAACCCTTATCTTTGATGTAGTCAGAAACCACTCTTTGCTTAATTGTACGCTGTGCTTTGGATTATGAGGCTTTAACATTCAGGAGGTTGACATTAGTCCAGGATTTGTTTTATGGGCGGTCCTATTTTGGCATCAGAGTTTAAACCAGAGAAACGTGTATTTCCTCAAGAGATTTGCATTGCCCAGTTGCTGACGGGAAAGGCACGTTTGTGAAAGAAGCCACAGTTCCGCATAGCAGAGCGCAGTGACTAAGTATGAAGTGTAAAAAAACACACACTACAATCTCCACTTGAAATTTCACTTCTGGTGTGAGCTTCCTGCATGGTCTTAGGCAAGTCCCTATTTGAAAAATAATTACTTATTTACTCAAGTATTCCACTCCAGCCTTTCTGTGTCACTTTTGTGAGTCAAAGGCAGCTCACGGAAACGATTTGTTTAGAAAGAAAAAGAACAATGAATACTATTATATCACAAGAGCAAAATCCACTGAGAAATTATCCCTCACAAACCCCATTTGAAATGAATGAAGAACCTCTTACTGGAATGTTCAAATATCTGCTATGCCCTAAGGGAAAGTCATGCTGGAAAGTCTCCATATTTCATGTCTGTATGCCTTCAGAATGTTGGAAATGACATAGAAATAATAGAATGAATAGTGTCTGTAATGCTTCAAAAGCACACAAAACCTGCTCTGTGAGAGATGAGCTAGGGGACATGAAGAACAGGTGTGTACACCATGGGAAAAATTACTTATCATATATATTACCAGTGAGAACATTCTCTAAGAGCTGAACCTTAAGTAACCAGAACAGTATGACAGTATGATACATACGCAAGAAGAAAGGTATAACCAGGTTTAGGGGAATGCCAGCTTGGCATCAAATCTCCAAAGTAGCTTACTTAAAGGACTGCTTTCGTCTTCTTGGGCTCTCAGGGTTGGATTCAACTAAGTTGTCACATGCATGGAACAAGGTCTGCCCATGCAATGAGACTCCCACCCCCAATGCACCTCACCCCTTAAACCTGCACTGGGTGCTTGGAAGGATTCCCGAAACAGGTTTAGGGTGTGTGCATGTGATACAAGGGAGGAGGAGAAGGGAGGAAAGTGGACCATGTTGCCTGAGTCTTCTGTGCATTCATCCCTTACATAGAGCTGCATTGAATTTCACACCTAGAATTGCTGTGGATAACAACCCCCTGGCCCAAATTCTCCATTCTCTTTGAGGCATTATAGGTGTTCGCATCTTCTGTGGCTGTAGCTTCCTCATTCCCTATTCTGCCCCAGGACTGTAGGTCTTCTCACTGTTTCAGAGCAGAGGGGGAGAATTCAGATGCAAGAGCCTTTCCTACTACAGTGGTACCTCGGGTTAAGTACTTAATTCGTTCCGGAGGTCCGTTCTTAACCTGAAACAGTTCTTAACCTGAAGCACCACTTTAGCTAATGGGGCCTTCTGCTGCTGCCGCGCCGCCGGAGCCCGATTTCTGTTCTTATCCTGAAGCAAAGTTCTTAACCTGAAGCACTATTACTGGGTTAGCGGAGTCTGTAACCTGAAGCGTATGTAACCCAAGGTACCACTGTACTGTCAACTTTCAGTAACTCTCTCTCTCTCTGGGTATCTGTGTTTGAGAACCTGTTGCTGTGCAGAAATGAGTGTGTGAAGCTTTTCTTGGCTTGGAGCTAAAGCAATTAACCACTTGTTAATTGCTGATTGTCTTAGAAAAGCCCTTTCCAAACATAGAGGGAGGGAGGGAACAAAGACTGTCACTGCAAGGCCACTCCCATTAGTAGCCTAGAAAGCATTCCTATTACAGTATGACCTTTTGACCATTAGGAAGTAGATAGCTGTATGTAAGCAGTTGATATAAGCTGATAATTCACTTATTTACACTCTAGAATGAATGAATGATGCTCTTTGTTTAAGCTTAATGATTAAACTGTTAGTGCATCCCTAAGGTGTGAAACTTGGGTCTAAACACAGCAGGAAACGGGAAGTCTGTGATTGGCTAACTCCATATTTTTTAAAAGTTAAAGTAGCTACAAGGCATCCCAGTTTTGATCACTGACACTGGGAGATGGGGTAAAGGTAAAGGGACCCCTGACCATTAGGGCCAGTCATGACCGACTCTGGGGTTGCGGCGCTCATCTCGCTTTATTGGCCGAGGGAGCCGGCGTACAGCTTCCGGGTCATGTGGCCAGCAGGACTAAGCTGCTTCTGGCAAACCAGAGCAGTGCACGGAAACACCGTTTACCTTCCCACCAGAGCGGTACCTATTTATCTACTTGCACTTTGATGTGCTTTTGAACTGCTAGGTTGGCAGGAGCAGGGACCGAGCAACGGGAGCTCACCCCGTCATGGGGATTCGAACCGCCGACCTTCTGATCGGCAAGCCCTAGGCTCTGTGGTTTAACCCACAGAGCCACCCGTGTCCCATTATTTAACATAAGGAGCCACTATCCATCTCACAACCTGCAATAGAAAATATGCAGGTGCAATAGGTTCCTGATTAATCTCCTTTCCAGGGATGGGTTCAGTGGACGCTGGTTCATTAGGACGAAAGTGGCAGTGCCCCATCACCAACAGCTTGCCTCCAGCTAGCCCCTTACCTCCATGCCTTCTTACTCACAACTGGCTGCCAGGGTGACCCTGGGTGTCAGGCCTCCTCTCACTGTTGCCTGTGTTGAACTCAGCAGCAGTGGCATAGTGTGGGTTGTCAGCACCCGGGGCAAGGCAAGTAATTAGCGCCCCCTAACCCATGGATTTGTGCCCCCTAACCCCTGGATTTGCCCCCCCTAACCCTAACCCCCAGATGTTGCGCCCGGTGCGGCCGGCCCCCCCCGCACCCCCCACACTACGCCACTGCTCAGCAGGGAGGGGAAGAAAACCAGTGCTTCCCCCCCTAAAAGAATGTTTAGGCTCAGGGGTACTCTCATTTCCCCCCTCATATTGAAACACTGCCCCTCAATGAGGCCAAACTTAGACTCACAAAATGTTCAGGGGTATGCGTACCCCCAGGAAAAAAAGCACTCGACAAAACCATGATTAGTTTTGGAAAATCCTTTGGTAATCCTCATAGAACTCTAGCCCAATGGTTGCCATTAATTTAATTCTGAATTGATTTTAGAATGAATTGATTTTAGAATGTATTTCAATTAATTGATCGTGATTTTATGTAACCTGTGTTACTTTTACTGTTGTTAGCCGCTCTGAGCCCAGCTTCAGCTGGGGAGGGTGGGATATAAATAAAATTTTATTATTTTTTTATTATAGTTGCCTCTGCCTCATTGGCTCTGGATTCCCAGGCTGTTGGTCTTCATGTCTTCTACCCTACGAGCTAAAATGGACACCTCCCAGTGCTGAGTGGAGCTAATAGCTCTGGGGCAGAGGTAAGAGTAAGACTGGAATAACATTTTTCGGGAAGACTTGAGCAGTGCTACCACTTCAATCAAAGTCAGAGCCTCTCATGTCTGCTTCAGTTTTTAAAGAAGTAATTCTAAAGTACATTTGTTCCAGTTAGTCCTTCAGATCTGTACAGTGGTACTTCGGGTTAAGTGCTTAATTCATTCTGGAGGTCCGTACTTAACCTGAAACTGTTCTTAACCTGAAGCACCGCTTTAGCTAATGGGGCCTCCTGCTGCTGGAGCACGATTTCTGTTCTTAACCTGAAGCACTATTTCTGGGTTAGCGGAGTCTGTAACCTGAAGCGTATGTAACCTGAGGCGTATGTAACCTGAGGTACCACTGTAGTCTGTAACCTGAAGCGTATGTAACCTGAGGTACCACTGTAGTCTAAATTCAGTGTTCCCTACCCAGGTTCCCTAAGCACATGAGAAGGAATACTCCCCTTACTTCAGCTGGACCTGGGAACAGCCCTTTGAGCTAAGGTTTCCATCAACCAGCGACAAACTTTCTCATTTGTTAGATTTCCAGTTCTTCCGTTGAATGATATGCTCTCAGCGACTGTGATTAATGTGTCATGCTTAATTACCTCACTGGGCTTGCCCCATGTGCGGCACTCCCCTAGTTCTCAGCATAGCTGTCAATGTTTCCCATATTTAAAGGGAAATTCCCTTATTCCAAATAGGATTCCTCGCAAGAAAAGGGAAAAGTTGACAGCTATGGGTCTCAGGTTGGGGCTCTGAAATATGGGATACTCCTGACTTGGTAAACCTAGAGAGGATTATGTCCTGATATGTACTACAAACTATTAGAAAATAATCCATTTTACATTGGGGTTTTTTTTAATGGCATATTGCTGCTACATTAAAGATAGCATACTTTTGAGGAAATAGGGGGGGGGGGTAAGGAATGATGGGTTTATTTAAAAAGCAGGTTCCGATCCTTGCATCTTGGAATGTTAAATCCCAAAATGCTTTACAACCGTTTGTATTTCTTCTCACTGTTATGAAGGGTTGTACCCATTTGGTTTATTTATTTAACAAAATTTGCATACTGCTTAATCATAAAGCCTGTTTTTTAAATAGGCAATTGTTCCTGGCTTCTCTTTCCTCTTAGAGCTCAACCTGGCTCATTCTCTGACCATGCAGATTATAGTATAGCTGGATAAAAGGGGAAGGAAAACCACATCCTTCCTTCTTATGCCTTCCTATCTGCCAGTCACCCCTGGTTTACACTGATGGGCTGCAGCTGTTTGCAGTTTCAGACAAGGCCTTTGCTGTTCCTACTCAGAGATGCCAGGAATTGAACCTGGACCTATGGGGTGCAAAGCAGTTGCATTGTTACTGAACTCTACGGTCCAGGCTATGGCTATTTCCCTTGACTGGGGAGCAGCTCTACCTGGGGGAGAAATGGGTGTACCCTATCTCTACCTTCGTAGGATCATGTAACCACTTTCCTCCCTCTCCACACTTCATCTTCATCACAACCCCATGAGGGGTAGGTTAGGCTGAGAGGTGGCGACTGCCTTGTTTGTGGTCACCCACAGAACTCCATGGTCCATAGTCTGGCACTCTAACCACTTTAGGTAAAGGTAAAGGGACCCCTGACCATTAGGTCCAGTCGTGGCCGACTCTGGGGTTGCAATGCTCATCTGCCTTTATTGGCCGAGGGAGCCGGCGTACAGCTTCTGGATCATGTGGCCAGCATGACTAAGCCGCTTCTGGCGAATCAGAGCAGTGCACAGAAATGCTGTTACCTTCCCGCCGGAGTGGTACCTATTTATCTACTTGCAATTTGAATCTACTTGCACTTTGACGTGCTTTCAAACTGCTAGGTTGGCAGGAGCAGGGACCGAGCAACGGGAGCTCACCCCATCGTGGGGATTCGAACCGCCGACCTTCTGATCGGTAAGTCCTAGGCTCTGTGGTTTAAACCCACAGCGCCACCCTAACCACTTTACCACACTACCAAAGCAGCCATGGAGCCAAAATGACCATGATAATTTGCTGAGCACAATTTCAGTCAGTGAAAGGTAGCAGGAGGCAGGAGAATGTTTAAAATCTGTAAGCAAAACGAGCAAGGCTCCAAAGTTAAAACAAAAAAACAAACATGCCAAGAATTTTTCTGTCTGCTGTAGTGATACAGTAGGTGACAAAGAAAGCAGTGACTGAAGCCTCTGTTCACAATGCCCCAATTGTATTCAACCTTTTGGTCAAGAGCACAGGTAGGATACATTTTGGCAGGTGTACCAGGGATTGCAAAATCCTTTGTCCCTGTTGATCAGATAAGCTCCCTAAAACCATGCTGTGCCATTTTAGCCTTCCACAGAATGAAAACCTTTTCATCTTACCTCAAATGCAGGGTTCCTGTAGCTGTTGGCAAAACTCCCATTTCCTTCCCGTATAGCCATTTGTTTCTTCAGGTAGAGCAAAGCTGCTGTTGTTGCTTTTTTTTTTTTTTAAAAAAAAAAACTTCTCAAAGCTGTGGCTGTGGTCCTATGCAGCCACCAACCATATCAAGTTAAGCTGTGTGTACAGTAGCTCTTCTTACTACTAGAAGTTTACCTGACTGTAGCCACTCCCAGGGTTCTTATGCTGAATTCATTGCTCCACCTTCCTGTGTCTCTGAGGAGTCACTCACACCAACCAGTGTGAAAACCCAAGCTTGTGAAACTTTTGAGATGATGATTAACACATGGCTTTGAACCCAAAAGAGTTTCATATGATTGTTAAATCATTACCCCTTGATAGCCAGGGTTGTAGGTCCCCAGGAAACATTCCATTATGAGCTCCAAAATAAACTGAATACTTGGAATTTTGCTTAGGAGTTCCCGGTGAGAGGGGTTATGGTGAATATATGCTAAGCTAGAGTCACTGAATTGGGGTGGATGATGACGACGACGACGACGACAACAACAACAACATATTTCCTACCCACCCTTCACTACCAGGTTCAATAGCAGGTTCCAACCCTAATCTGTGGGTTGCCATCCGATTGGATTTTATTCTGATCCTGATCTGATTTTAGGATGTACTTTAATTGATTGCCTGATTTTATGTTAATGTGTTATACATTTGATGTTAGCCGCTCTGAGCCTGGTTTGGGCTGGAAAGGGCGGGCTATTATTATTATTATTATTATTATTAACATTTTAGAAAACATTTTAGAAAAACAATATTAAAATAAGTTAAAACAAATTACAGTCAAGAAAATAGGGTGGGTTCTAAAATATGTCTCCAGTGTCAAAGGCAGGCTAATGAGGTACATTTTCAGCATGTGACAAAAACCCAAATAATGAAGGTGCCAGACACACCTCTGTGGGATGGGCTGCCCCAGAGAATGCCCACTCTCAGGCTGCCATCTCCAGAACCTCTTGAGGGTGGTGGAACTACCAAGAGGAACCCCTATACCTACCTGAACACTCAACAAAGTCTGTAGGCACATGTGAGGCTCTGATATGCACTTTCTTGGAGTTTCATACACGCAGAGGTTTCTCTATATGCTTCAGTGTTGGCATCTGCCCAGTGCACAAATGCAGAGGTACCCTGTGCATGTAGAAGACCCACAAAGTGTGGCTCCACAGCTGATTACAAAGCAGATGTTGGGGGAAGCATAGTTAAGCTTCTATTTGTGCATTTTTGCACCATATACAGTGGTACCTCTGGTTAAGTACTTAATTTGTTCCGCAGGTCCGTACTTAACTTGAAACTGTTCTTAACCTGAAGCACCACCTTAGCTAATGGGGCCTCCTGCTGCCGCCGTGCCGCCAGAGCACAATTTCTGTTCTCATCCTGAAGCAAAGTTCTTAACCTGAAGCACTATTTCTGGGTTAGCGGAGTCTGTAACCTGAAGTGTATGTAACCTGAAGCGTATGTAACCTGAAGCATATGTAACCCCAGGTACCACTGTATTATGTACTTCTATCAATCAGCATAAACTGTGGGAAACATACATAGGATTGTCACCAATGGAGTATAAAAATGTTTAATATTTACAATATTCTTTTCTACCTCTAAAAATTCAGTGCTAAGAACAATAAATGTGTACAACATACTAAAACTTGTCAAACTTGAGATGGATCCTTTACTATTTGAATTAACAATAAAGTGTCTTGTGGCATCTTAAAGGCTAAGACATTTTTATGGCATAAGGTTTTGCAGATGGAGGTTCAGTTCATCAGATGCATGAAATACTATTATGAGTTGCAGGTTTATATACACAGGGCTGGGAGGACGATCGTAAACCAAGAAGGGGAAAAAATGGAGAAAAGTACACACAGTGACGTTTTAAAGCAATTATTAACACTGGCCATTTGTACATACACAGAGAACCAGCTGTAATAATTAACACAAACAACCAATTAACACATGTGGTGTGAAAAAAAATCCATTGTGATGATTCAATCCACAAGAGGGAACATTACAATTTCTAACAAATTTTAATTCAGCAGTTTCATGCTGCAGTTTCCCTTTGAAGTTTTTTTATACAATGGGTTACAGGGTGCCCTATGAGGCTGAAACAGTCAAATCCCAGATTTGCACCCATTTATTCCTTTGCATAGAAGCTAGCCTATTTTCCCTGTGAACCATGCAAAATTACATATTGCATATATTGCATTGGAAAATGAGCAGCTGAATAATCCCCTGATGTTGGGGATGATATAATTAGTAGTGTTTCCAGAGTAGAAATGGGGGAAGCATTGACGTCTATATCTGCCACAGGCGCTGGTACCTGTGCCCTTATCTCTGTCATGTGCCTTTTTGTTACTGGTGAGTAACTGTTTTGTGTTGGGAGGTTGCCTATAAGCAAGTACAGGCCTGCCGCCTAAGGTGTGTGAGAGGGCAAATGTCATTGTCTTGGCTTGTGGCAATATTGAAAAAAGGATTAAGGGAACATTTCAACCTCCCAAGACACACTGTCAGTAACCTTAAGGTGGCTGTACTGGAGCAAAGAAACTTCAAGGGGAAACTGCCGTTGCAAAGGCACACACCATAACACACTTGAGCAATATTTAGCTATCAAAACAACAGCCAAGTTCCAGTAACAGAAACTATGCTTCTCTCTGGAAGACCATTCGAAACAAACAGAAAGCCTTATATTCTGTTATGAAGGTGAAATAAAAAAAAATAAGGTCATATATGTGTATGTATGTGTGTATATATATATATATATATTTGCTTTCGTAGATTTTCACGGGTACAGGAATGCAGGTTTTGGTGTCCTCGGGTGTCTTCCCGTGTAAAAGTTGGGGTGTCTAGGCGACGTTTCGACGAGGTCTCACTCGTCATCTTCAGGCTGGTGCTTTCGGCTTCTTGTTACTGGAACAGAGCAGGATCTCAGTGTTTGAGTTCCTATAAATACTGTTGAGGGGGTGTGGTGTATAGCCTCCAATGTTCTGGGCAGAGAGGAAGTTCCCAGGCTAGTGTGCCTTTTCTTCTTTTGTTCCTTAATTACTTGAGGGATATCCTGAGTGATTTCTTGAGTGATATCCTGAGTACCACTTAGGTGGGTCATTAGGTGTGGATTAGACACAAAGACTTTAGCAACTAATCCACACCTAATGACCCACCTAAGTGGTACTCAGGATATCACTCAAGAAATCACTCAGGATATCCCTCAAGTAATTAAGGAACAAAAGAAGAAAAGGCACACTAGCCTGGGAACTTCCTCTCTGCCCAGAACATTGGAGGCTATACACCACACCCCCTCAACAGTATTTATAGGAACTCAAACACTGAGATCCTGCTCTGTTCCAGTAACAAGAAGCCGAAAGCACCAGCCTGAAGATGACGAGTGAGACCTCGTCGAAACGTCGCCTAGACACCCCAACTTTTACACGGGAAGACACCCGAGGACACCAAAACCTGCATATATATATATATATATATATATATGCTTTCGTAGATTTTCACGGGTACAGGAATGCAGGTTTTGGTGTCCTCGGGTGTCTTCCCGTGTAAAAGTTGGGGTGTCTAGGCGACGTTTCGAAAGCACCAGCCTGAAGATGACGAGTGAGACCTCGTCGAAACGTCGCCTAGACACCCCAACTTTTACATGGGAAGACACCCGAGGACACCAAAACCTGCATATATATATATATATATATATATATGTTCATAACTGCATATATAAACCACATGTCTGAAACCCCACAGAAAAAGTCCTGAAACCATTTTGTCCCTCCCAAATTGACCTCAGATATTTCTCTGCAAAGTCAAGGAAAATGGAAAAGCCTCCCCATTGCCTTTTCGTTCACAAATCCTGTCTTAAGGGCATGTCTGTGTATGAATAGGGTGAGCCTGTGACCTGGCTCAGGAACTAAGTATTTGTCATTACAAAAGACTGGCCAGGCTCCCCAGGGTATCCAGTCAAGTGACCATTAATAGGTAACCTGCCAGACAGGAGATAAACAACGCACTCAGATTTCTGTTGTAGACCGCCTTTTCTGTGATGTAGGTATGATGTTTGTGGGGGGTGGTCTTGAGTTACACCCCTTCTGTGATGTATGTATGATATATGGAGGGGTGGTCTTGAGCTCCAGGGAAGGCAATTTAAAATGTCTATATAAGGGCGGACATACCTTGGTTCTGGGTCCTCCTCCTTTCCTGCGTGTGGGGGGAGCACCCTGTTGCAACAGTTCAATAAAGATCAGGCCTACAAGCTGCTTTGCTTCACAATATTCTCTGGTTGGCCTCTGTTATTTTCTCCGACCGATGGAGAACCTACAAAGGACTCTGTAAGGGCTCTTGTGTTCCCCATAAGAGAATAAGGGCAGATTTTTGTTTATTACAAGGAATTTAGAGAGACCTTGCTAGAGAGCATTTCCTAGGGCTTCAGGGTGATGGCTAGAAAGACCTAGTCTGCCTTGCAAAGCCTTGTTCTTACGTCTAATGTGTGCATGTTTGTGGGGGAGGCTTTGTGGCTTTGAGCTGGCTATCCTTCCATAGAGTTCAATGCTTCCACTTGTGACTACAGTACTATTCACATACTAAAAGAAGCAATACCAGCGAAACACTGTAATGGTAAGGAAATTCTGTTGATATCATGAAACACAAGTCCTCGTGAACAGTTACAATAGTTGTGTGCTCCTTTACGGCTGCTGGCTTGTGGCCACGCAGTCATTTCCTGGTGTATAGTAATAGGTGTGATTCTTGCTAATGAACGCTTTGGTGCTTGATTATGCAACTATTCCAGAATGAGTCATGCTAAGGTCACAACTTTCATCTGAAGTTGTAACTGTGTGTCTTCGATACCATCAAGAAGCAAAGGGCAAGCAGATCAAGGCCCAGGGCATAGATGCTTTTAATATATATATTAAAAGAGAGAGAGAGAGAGAGAGAGAGAGAGAGAGAGAGAGAGAGAGAGAAAGAAATAGCAACCCACAGCAGCTAGGAGTGGTGCAGAATGCACACTATGTACACTAAGATGTTGTGAATCTGTGTCTTGCTAATACTCAGACTCATACAGAATATGCCGCAAAGTGACTAGATGAAGGACATGGAACATTAACCGCTGTGCAGGTGTCCTTTTCAGTAAAGTAAAGGTGGCAGCTTGACTTAACAGTGTCTTTAATGAGTGGGCAGCATGGTAAAAACAAGGAACGATAACTTTGTCTTAAATTTAGGCTCAGAGGGAATCAAAGCACATATTACATGGAGTTCTGCTATTCTTTCCTCCGTATGTTTTTTTAAAAAATAGATCAATTTATTTTAACCATTAACAAAACCAAAAGGCTATAAGCGGGGAGTCTGTTTTGCAGCATGTACAAGACATACATGTGATGGTTGAGATTAGAAAAATACAACAGCTTTCTTCCAACCTTTGATTACTTTGGAGTTTTTCAAAAAGGCTTCTTGCTCAGCTTTCACCCTGATTTGCTTGCACGGAGATTATACGATGCCTGCTCTTTATTGAGCGTTTGCTGTCATTTGCCTCACACTTTTTAATGCAATTCCCCATAACTTTCCTTATCTCTGAAATCCCTTTTTTTAAAAAAAGCAGATCTGTTTCACCAGTGATTTAACACACTCTAATTGAAATAGTGACATTGGGGAGTTAACCTGAGAAAACACAAGGTATTTGATTACATCAAAGGGCTTTTTCAAAAGGAATCATGTCAGCTGGGTGGTCTACTATCCTCTGTTTACAAATGAGATAAAGGAAAGCCTTACGCCTCAAAGGTTCCACTTTTGACTAAATCTTTGGTGCAAATGTGGTCACTGCCTCTTATTCAGTGTAGGACATAACCAAACCAAAGAGTTTTTGTAGCTTACATTATTTTTATTCATTGGATTTAGATCCCACCCTTTTTCGTGTTTGAGCCCAGAGTGGCATTAATGGGACAATTCTCAGTCTGTATAAACTAAGTTTTATTAAGTCCTGTCCTCACCTTATTCTATAAGCATCAGTGACTACTTGAGAGCTACAGGGGCAATTTGGTCCTTTTGCATAACACTTGGGTATGTTTAATTCCTTGCTATGAGCATCGCCACCAGCACTAAGCCCTCAAGATGGGGGGGGGGGTGTTCAGCCCCATCCCAACAGATGGGTGTGTGTGTGTGAAAAGACACACCAGTCCTATAGAATTGGTACCTATGCCTGTAAATGCTGATTACTAGCTAAATTTCACACAAGAACAATGAAAACCTTGATCAAATCTATCACTATTTTAATTTTTTTTAAAGATAAATGTAGTTGCAGGAGGAATTGGGCTGGGGCTACAGCGTGGGAACAGGGGAGCTAAACCTCCACCCAAAATACCATTTCCCCAATTTAAATTGCCCCTCAGCTGTCATTTGCCTCACTGAAGACAGCATACAGTTTACTGTGTTTTTCACCATGAGGCAAATGCTAACTGGGAAGGGGCCAACTTAAATGGGAGAAGCGGAAAGAGTTAATCGCTTCTCCTGCAGCACCATGGCCCAAATCAGATTTGCACACCCTGCAACTCAATTCACTTTTGGAAGAAAAAGCATGGGAGACCCAGTCATGGACCTGCTGTCATTATTTCTAACTTGAGCCAATGAGAGACTTGATGAAAAGGAACCATCTTAAGAAATTGCCACATCCTCCAGCACAAGTTAACTTCAAGAGACCGTGTCAAAGCCTCTAGAGATCATTGTCACTGTGTGATTCTGGGATATTTGTCAGCAATAAGGAATGGAAGCCAGAGGTGCTGACATGCACCCCAGATTTGGGGGGGGGCAGTGTTGCATGTGTGATGTGACATCATGCTCACACAATGCTGTTCTCTGTGCTCTGGAAGTATGTCTGTGGCTGCAGCAGGCCTCAATGGAGGCCTTGTGGCAGAGGCAGAAGCTTTGTCCTAGTCGCTCTCATGGTGGCAGAGAGATGGTGAAGGCAAGGTGGTGGACAGTGAATGGATGGTTCTGGTTGTCTGAGGCATTCTTGGCCGCATTTATAGGCAAGGAGTGGCATTGGTGGCATGTGGCATGCAAGGCGCACATCGTCAGGAGGCCAAGGAGGCATGCGTCGTCGGGAGGAGGCCTCAATATTGGAGCTTGGCCCCCTGCCTACAAATATTGAGGGAGCTGAGGTGGCCTCAGCTCTACAGAGATGGCACCTAGGATAGAGATACCACATTTTTAGGGCAGTGTGATCACAAAAGAAGCACCCTCCATTGTTTCCAATTCAGCACTGTCTTTTCTCACCAGAGGCAGGCCTGAACAGATAATTTCTCTTAGTTTTCCACCAAAACTGGTTGTGCATGGCACGGATTGGATAGTGTTGATGTCATGAAGAATCTGTCCTCAAATGCTGTAGGATGTTTGCCCTAAAAAAACAACAATATTTTAATTATTAAGAGGGTAGACAGAAGTGCACATTTTGCTTTTTTAAATGTAGGAGGCACAAGACTAAACAAACCTCAGTTTGCTAGCATGTACGCAGGTCACTTGAGTTATAAAGCCAGAAGCAATCTTAGCTCGCTCCATAGCTCACTATCGCCTCTGTTTTTATAGAAATTGTCAAATGACCTTCAGAAGTCCCAGTCCTAGCCTTCTGCTTCACAAAGGGTGTGGAGGAAATGTTGAAAGTTCATGATTAATTGTAGAAAGTTGCTGCAATGGTTCCCTTCCATCAGGAAGTTCGAGTCCTGAGCCTTCTAGGAAGAACTGGGTGTGAAATTTTGTAAATATTGTAATTCCTGCATTGCAGGGGGGGTTGGCCTTAATGGCCTTCAGGGTACCTTCCAACTCTACAATTCCATGATTCTAGGAAAGCTTTGCCTGTCTAGAATTTGTTTTAGCAAAATAGTAGCATGCTCCCTTATTCAAAAACCAGTAAGAAGAAACAATCTGTTTAATTAAACCGGATTTTCCAAATTTGCTTATTATGAATTTTGAACTTTTAATTAGTGACACTTCCTATTTTTGCATTTTCTGGCTTGAAAATATTATTAGTGGCCTGTAATATTATCCTCAATTATGAGGCAACCAGGGTGCCAACTTGAATCAAAGATTAGGTGGGCAAGGTAAACCATGCCCCACATAATCAATCACAATATGTGGCATATGCACACCATTTGAATGGCAATGCCCATAAACTGGGCAGGGGGCTCCTCAAATATTTTTTTTGGGGGGCAAGGGACCTTGGCCCCTAGGAGTTGGCTCCTATGAGTTGGCTCCTATGTGAGGCAAGCATTTCATCCTGGAAAGTTAGAAGTTGATGTGAGCTGGAGAAGAAGTCAAGTCAAGCCTGTTGGTCTCCCATTCACCCACATATGTTCTTTGCCCTTTGGTGGTCCTGCATGTCCTCCATGACATCTGGTGTGTGGACAACTGAGCCAGACAGATGGACAGGTGATGCAGTGCCTCAGAATTCCACCCAAGGGCTGGAGCCTGTCTCTTATTGGTTATCAAGACAGAGTGGGGTGGAGCCAGCACTTTGGGAGGGAAAATAAAAGGAGCCGTTTCTGAGAGAAGGTTCAGATAGTTTAAGCGGAAGAGAAGGTGTTGGTTCTGGTCCATGGGTAACATTCGCTCTGAGGAAAATATCTACAGCTAGAGAAAAGAGACTCTGAGCTTAGATAGAAAGACAGTGTTAAGGTCTTGTGGGAGTATTTAAACAGCAGTTAACTGGAAGGCAGAATTTGAACAGGAGAAGTAGAAGCTGTGAGGAGACAGCCTCCTTGGGTCTCATTTCTGTCAGGAGGGGAGAGATCTTCTAGATGGAGAAGACTCCCAAACCAGTTAAGAAAAATTTGGGGATCCCCTGGGTCTGTTATGCTGCTAGAAGTACCTCAGGAGTGTGATTGAAAGAAACCTGTAGCATCTAACTGAAGAGTACCCACTGAATATAAGCAACTGAAGTTTAAAAGAAGCTGTGCATTTACTCATTTAAAAGGCTGTAACATCCACTAAATTTATTATAATTGTAAATAAGTTAACTGTTTCCTAAACTTTATCTCCTGTCAAATCAGCTGTTTTACCAGCTTTGTCCTTTAAAACAAATCTTTATTTGTTCAGCTTCTTCCCGAGTTTCCAAGTGTCAAAGCTGTACCTTGTGTAAAATCACAAGGCAGCCCATATACATAGCAGCGGGGTCCGCTTCAATTGTTGGTAGCGGTGGGATATCTGCTTCACTAGGATTGTGAGTTGGGTGCAAAAAGATCTGGAACTCTGCCTGTGAAAATCCATTGAGGGAATCACATGGAGCAGAACAAATGTGGTTGAGGGAAAGATTACACTGGGAAACAAAAATTTTGTTGCATTGACACCTGCTGTCGTTCTAACCTAATTTCGACGTGCTGATTTCATATCTGAAGTTGGTTTTGTTCTGTAAGCTCTAGTTTTTTTTTGCAATTCATGTTTTTCACTTTTCACCATAACCTTTGTTTTTCACAATGCAAGAATTCAATATTTTATTAAACACATAGCCAAAGTAGTACAATAGGAGTATAAATGTAAGGGACTTATCTAGCATTGAACATGACATGTATATCTATGTACAGTTGGAGGTATGCAAAAAAATGTATTCCCTTGGAATACACAGTATCTACAAGCTGTTGTTATTCAGGTAAGAAATTGAGCTTGTAGCTCTTGCATTTGTGGACTTGCACAGGGGATTCTCATTTGATGGTCCAAACCACTTCTCTCGCCCTTTTTAGTCACCCTTTGTCTCTAGTTCCTGACACGCAACTGCGGTCTCTTCATTTATTTACAAGTGGGAGTGCAACTTAATGTTGCAGTGTGGAATGTCATTTCTGCTCCCCACCTCCCCCCAGTTTTCCATTTCCCTCCATCAACATGGACTCAGCCTTCTGTGGCTATTGAGCATGTTCAATCTTCATTGGGTTGTTTGAGAGGTTTTCCTTCAGTTCCCCTAGAGTTTCTGGGCTTCTGCAAAAACTCTGGTGTTCCTCCATTCCCTAATAAATACTTATTTGAGTTTTGCTTAAATGTGTTTTTAGACAAGGGTTAAGGAAAGTGGTCCTGTCATCTCTGGCTATGGTGCCTGTGGTTGATGGTAGTTGAAGTCCAACATCTTTTGTAGAACCACAGGTTCTTGGCAATGCCTTCTCCTTATGAACCACCACTTCCTTTTGCTGTCAAGATAATTTACAAGGTCTTGTTCTATCTGCTGCTTTCGTTTTTTTTTTATATATCATTTTTTATTAAGGTTTTTTTCCATACAAGTACATATTAAACAAACAACATTAGTTTTTTATAACATCTTTTCATTCTGCTATGGACTCCCTCACGCCTTCTGCTTCCACTTACATCATTAAAAATAAAACTTTTCCAAGCAAATTATCGTTTTGTTTGTAAACCTAGATCCAATAAATTTAGTTAATCTCATATATAAAATATAATTTAATGGTAGACAGTTGTTTCTACTCTGGCATCTTTGTTAACATTCAGCCAAATTGTAATACTTTTGTAAATAAATCTTAAATTTCTTCCAGTCTTCTTCAACCCTCTCCTCTCCCAGGTCTCGGATTCTGCCAGTCATCTCAGCTAGCTGCATATAGTCCATCAGCTGCATCTGCCAGTCTTCCAGAGTGGGTAGATCTTGAGTCTTCCAGTTCTTAGCGATCAGTATCCTTGCTGCCGTTGTTGCATACATAAAGAATGTTCTGTCATTCTTTAACACATTCTGGCCGACAATACCCAGGAGGAAGGCCTCTGGTTTCTTAGTGAAGGTATACCGAAATACCTTTTTCAGCTCATTATATATCATTTCCCAGAAGGCCTTCACTTTAGGGCAGGTCCACCAGAGGTGAAAGAATGTTCCTTCGTTTTCCTTACATTTCCAACATTTGTTATCAGACGAATGGTATATTTTAGCCAACTTAACTGGGGTCATGTACCATCTATATATCATTTTCATTACATTTTCCTTCAGAGCATTACATGCAGTGAAGTTCAGCCCAGTGGTCCACAACCTTTCCCAATCTTCAAACATAATGTTATGCCCAATATCCTGCGCCCACTTTATCATTGCTGATTTGACCAGTTCGTCTTGTGTATTCCATTTCAGCAGCAAATTATACATTTTTGACCATACTTTAGTCTTAGGTTCTAACAGTTCTGTTTCCAGCTTCGATCTCTCCGCCTGGAACCCTAACTTTTTATCATTCTTAAACACTTCCTTAATCTGAGCATAGTGTAACCAGTCTCGCACTCTATCTGCTGCTTTCGACAAAGGTTAATTGATGGGCACCTGAAGCAGGGTCTTTTCAGTGCTGGCACCACTGTTGTGGAATTCCCTCATAGGAAGCCTGTCAGGTTCAATACTTTGCAGTTTTTAGGAAGTTTGTTGAAATATTTTTGACCATCCTTTGTGTTGCACGGATTATTTTACACCTGCTGTTTCAATATGTCTTTGTAGTTCCTGTAACCCTTTTTATCTGTAAACTACTATGAAGGTTTATAGCTAGAAAAGCAGTCTAGACATATTAAAATAAATAACATAGAAAATGAATACACACACTAAATGCTATGCCACCTGAAATCACATGATAGGTTATATTAGAAAAAAAATCTTGAAAAATCTTGAGGGCCAGCTAGAGATGCCTTGTTCCTGGACCTGAGGTTCTTCACCACGACTTTAGGTTTCTTTATCCTGTTATAAGCAAGTGTGAAGAAGTTAGAGAAATGAACAAGGCTTATTTGTTTCTGACTTACTGACACCTTTAGGGGCAGCTCTCATTATTTATGATTGATTATCAATTTTATTCAGCTTTACACTTAAGCACCTTAAAATATATTTCACAATTCCAAATGGAAGCTGAAAGAAAATTACCTTCCAAAGCTGCCTAAAGCAGCTACAGAAAAGATTAATTGTCAGCATCAAACTATAATGGATGAGAATCGTATTACGGCCATAATAGTGACTGATAGGGAATTATGGGTTGAATTTGGCTCCCCGCCCTTACACTCTAACTGCAAGTATTATATGGCTTAGAGGAGATGAGATTATGGTTCCAAAGTCACTTGAGGAAAGTCTCATCTACCCTAAACTGGTGCAAATGTGAGGCAATTTCACTGATTATGCTGAACACTCTATATTTATACTAGCAGAGATCTGAATGTAATTTCAGCTTATTTCAGAGTAACAGACTGCAGCTTTGCAATCTCTGTGGCAGTCTAGAAAAAGACACCAGTTTATGCAGGAGCAGCCTGTTATCATAGTAATATTTTTTACTATTTTACATTTTAAGGGTGGGAGACAATTTTCAGACTGAGGACCACATTATCTCATGGGCAACCTTTCAGGGGCCACATGTCTGTGGTGGGTGGGGCCAAAGGGAAACGTAGGCAGAGTAATGGATGTGACTCTTACCTTTATACAGTAAACTGCATACCATACTGTGCATACTGCTGGACTTTCTTTGCCAACCAAGTTTGCGCAGTGGCTGGGACGATGGAATAAAAACTTGCCCGCAATATCTTTGCTTGGCTTTATTTTAAGTAATAATCAAACAGCTGCAAAATACCCCTTCTCACCACTACACACTCCTCCAAATTCTTTAACACTACCCTAGTCAAACAGAGAGTATAAAATAAGAGAGTAAGATAGCAAGATATGATACAAAGCATTTGGTCAACTTAAATACAGTATTCAAAATAATCAATTATCCTATCACATCGCTGCATTCAGTGCAGCAGGTAAACTCCCCCTGCTATTGCTAACATACCGCAGATATGCTGAATTGTTGATAGCTCACAGGTGTGCCGCCATGCAGGCTAAGATTACAAACACACACACACCTCTCTGAGTAGAACCATTGACCACATTAATATTAAGAAAACCTAGCACATACTTCTTACAGGTAATAACCATTTTGCACACGTTCAAAGCATACAAGACCATGCATGCATGCTCCATTTTTGGACCTGGAAGAGGGTGGAACGGGGGAGGGGCAGGTGCAGAACAAAGCCAGGTGGGCCTATGTGGACTCTGCTGACACATACGATGACACATAACACAACCCCCGCACAAATTGGGGTTTGGTTGTACAACATAATGCATTTTTCTATATAATTTCCACTGCTGTGCATTTTATGCACACTTTAACCTAGCATATACATTTTAATACACATTATTTGCACAGAGAACAGCACTGGAAAATTTAAGTAACAGATTAATCCCCAAAATTTTCAGAATGAATAGAATTAGCATGGGCTTGAAAGTCTTTCTCTTCCGGGGCCACCAGGGGGCGCATTGGAAGATGGCCGACAAGAACATCTCTCCGACCCACACGAGGTAATTAAGAGGCTGCTATGGGAAGTATGCAGCCTTCCCACCCCCCACCCCAAGGAGATGGGGGGACTGCCTTGCCAGCGGTGGCCACAATGCACCCCCGGATTCAAAGAATGGGGTGCCAAGTCACTTGGCACAAGCCCTCGGTGAAGTCGGCTCTTCCTGACACCGTCTCCAATCAGCGCCCAGGTTCGCTTTAGCTCGGAAATATAATTGGAAACATATAATTGGAAAGAAGCTAAACCACATACATCAAGCGAAATTCGGGAGATATGACTGCTGATTAATGGATCTCTGTGACCGGAGCGACGGATGGGACAAATAAATCAAGTGATGAACCACCATCAAGAGACTGGTATGTTTTGGAGTGAAACGGAAGGGGGGTGGAGGGGAAAAAACTTTTCTTTTCTTTGCCTTATGTGAGTATTAATAACCCTCCACCCCAGAAAGAAGTTCGTGGCATTTTATATTAATCACAAGCAGGAATTTAAGAACTGTGTGGACTGAATTACAGATCAAAGAGATAATTGATAAACAAAGGAGAACAGAGGAAAGTTTTATGACGCAGTTTTAAATGGCGTCTTGCTAAGACAGGCTTGTCTAAGAAAGACGGGGGGAGGAGGATCAGGATCATTGGAAAGCGAATCATGACTGAAACGTGATCTAAACCTGGCAGAGCCCTCCTGATATTTTGATATACTGGCAAGCCTGGAGAATTAAAGGACAGACCGAGGATAATTTTTTTACGGAAGAGTGAAATGGTGTCTGTTCCTAAGTGATATGATTCTTGGAGAGAGTAAAACCCACACAGAGGACGTTTGTCTCCAACCCGCTTGTGAAGATTATCAGAGATCGCAAAGAAAGGATTATATGATAACAACAAGAAGATGAAGAAAGTAATAAAGAGACTATCTGGACAGAACTGGATAGAACTGTTTAATTAAAGCAGCAACATAAGTGATGCTTGGACCCCCATTTTGAGCTTGAAGTATGGGTACCCCCAACAAAATTTTAAAATTTGGCTGTATAATTTGGAACTAATGTGATTTGGAAATAATGTGATTTGATTGGCCTGTTAATAAAAAATATTATTAAAAAAAAGAAAGTCTTTCTCTTCAGTGTGGGACATCAACAAACTGTAAACAGGCTGGTTTTCATCATAGAAACGGGTCTTCGAGATGATGTAATAAACAAATCCAAGTCGGGCATGTAGATGGACCACCAGTAGATCAGTGTTTCCCAACCTTTTTTGGGCAAAGGCACACTTGTTTCATGAAAAAAATCTCGAGGCACACCACCATTAGAAAATGTTTAAAAAATTAACTCTGTGCCTATATTGACTATATATAAAGTAACTCTCTTTAATAGGAATCAAATAAACACAAAGAAAGTATTTTATAATTACTTTATTATGAAATAGTAAGTAAACAGAAATATGAAAAATTATAAAATACTTTATTCAGTGCGCAACCTGGGCCTGTTTGGCTGAACACAAAGCTGATATTCTGGCTGGAATCGAAGAAAGACACACACGTAGCTCTTCGTCACCAGCTCTCAGTCTCTCTCTGTATTTAGTTTTTATAGCAAATGAAGGAAGAGTAAGCAGGCTGGGGTGGGTTAAGTAAGGGCTGAAAGTGCCTAGATGAAGTGGGGGAAGCTAGAGAGGAGGTACATTCTGACGTTTGAGGATAGACTAGGTTCTTTATGTGAATGATAGGTGAGTTATTTGACAGATCGAACTGAGAGCAAGGTGTGGCTTGTGTAGCTGGGGTGGACATGAATGTTTGGGGTGCAAACCCCAGGCCAGCCAGGTCCGAGGGGGGGCAGGGAGAGATGGGCCTGCCTGCCTCTGCCTGCGCTGTGGTGTGTTTTGCCCCGACCGACGGACGGACCGACCTGCCAGCTGTCTCCGCAGTAGCAGCGCGGACTGGAGCTCCGTCATTCTCCCCGCCGGTGCCTGGGGAGGGGAGTGTGGGGCGGCCGCTGTGGAAGTGACGGCGTGCTCCTCCTCCTCCTCCTCCTCTTGCCGGGCTAGAGCCAGCCGGCTAGCGCTCGCCCCTCCTTGCTCGAGCCGACCCCGCCGCCGGGGGCCTTCCCGTCCTCTCAGCGGCGCCGCCTCGCATCCCTCGTCCGGGGGTTGGGAGGGGGCTGGGGGGGAGGAAGGGGGCGAGGGGGAGCAGCCGCCGCCGCTCCTGAGGAGATTCTGAGGCGGTGGCGGGCGACGCGTGGCGGAAGAGGAGGGACCCGCCAGCCCCGCGTTTCTCTCTCTCCCTCACGGAAACCTTCCCCTCAGCTTCTGCCGCTTTTTCTCTTCTTTCCCTCTTCCTTTTTTTTTAAAAAAAATGAAAAATCTTTCCTTTCTCTCTTTTCCAGCCCCCCTCCCCTCTTCACGGAATTTCCGGGCGCCGCGGCGCGCAGGCGCACTGCCCGCTCCTCTTTCCGCGCAGGCGCCTTCTCTCGCTCTTTCGCCTCCTTTTCTTTCTCTCTCGATGGTCCGCCTACAAAGGAGCGAGGGAGGCGCCCGCCATGTTTGGATTTGCATCCAGCAGATGCCGCCGCCGCCCCGCCTCTCGCCGCCTGACTCGCCCGCCTCCCTCCCACGGCACACCAGGCAACGTCTCGCGGCACACTAGTGTGCCGCGGAACACCGGTTGGGAAACACTGCAGTAGATCCCTTCTGTGGATTGGCTGCAATGACTGGAATGATGCTTTCCTGGAAGAGCCACACTAAGCACATGACTTCCCCTAAAGAATTATTGGGAATGCAGTCCCCCCCCTCACAGATTTACAAACTACAGTTCCTAAGATTCTTTGAGGGAACTAAATTGTTTTAAATGTGTGTTGAATGTGCTTTTGCTGTATGGAGTGGGTGTTCCCAAAGTTGTTTGGTTTGTCTAGGTCAGAGCTTTCCTAACATTTCAATTTGGTGACTTTTTAGACGTGCATCATTTTGTGACATAGTAATTCAGTTTTACTAGCAAATTGGAGGATAAACTAACCCCTTTCCAGCCCCGGGAGAAGCACGGGGAGTGCAACACACCTACATACTGCAGCCGACACACTAATGTGTTGCGACACACCATTTGGAAAGCTCTGGCCCAGATGCTCTAAGTTCTACATCCACTTCTTTGCAATCTCTATTATTGTGCTAAAGGTCTCTTCACAAGCTTACCTGTGTTGTTTCATTATTCCTAGCAACTCTTGCACGTGTGCTTTCATTTCCATTACATCCAACTTCGCAGACTTCAGAGTTTGGGTGTCTGGCTCTAGCATCAAAAAATATTTGCTTGTAATCACAAGACAAACAATAAAAATGGATGTCTGTGAGGCACACGGACAGAATATTTGATGCAGTGCAATGCTGAATTCAAACCCAAGTGTTTATTTCACGACTTTCATCTACTTTGGCCTCATTGCAATCCATGAGATAGAACTCAAAACATATTTTCACATTTTACAGATGAATAACACTGACACAGGGGACGTGGGTGGCACTGTGGTTAAACCACAGAGCCTAGGACTTGCTGATCAGAAGGTCAGTGGTTCGAATCCCCGCGACGGGGTGAGCTCCCGTTGCTCTGTCCCAGCTCTTGCCCACCTAGCAGTTCGAAAGCATGTCAAAGTGCAAGTAGATAAATAGGTACCGCTCCGGCGGGAAGGTAAACGGCGTTTCCATGCGCTGCTCTTGTTCGCCAGAAGCGGCTCAGTCATGCTGGCCACATGACCTGGAAGCTGTACGCCGGTTCCCTCAGCCAATAAAGCGAGATGAGCGCTGCAACCCCAGAGTCGGTCACGACTAGACCTAATGGTCAGGGGTCCCTTTACCTTTAACACTGACACCAAGGCTAGTCGCATGGCACAGAATTCAAAATGTGCCCATCGTTTCACAGGACACAACATATGGTAAATCAGAAATGGAGAACCTCCTCCCTGTGGAGCCAAGTGTGGCTCTCCAGGCCTCTCTGCCTGGTTCTTGGCACTGTCCCCAAGCCATACTCCCTCCCCAGTCACATCTTTGGCTGGTCCTGCTTTGCCCCCTGCTGGAGTGCTTTGCCTGGCTGGAATGTGCTCTTGAACGCTGCTCACGCCTCTTGCTCACCTGGATGGAGGATAAAGAGGGATGAAAGAGTATGTTTAGAAACTGCTAGCCTTGGCATTCCTTTTAGGAATTTTAAATGACGATATTCCAAAAGACAAAACTATTTTTTTCTTATACGCAACGTCTACAGCAAGAATCCTGGTGGCTAGGTACTAGAAAGGGAATCAGTTACCCACTAGGGGAGAGTGGCTCTGTAAGCTCTCAGAATACTTAGAACTAGCCAAATTGACAGATATAAGACAAAATCCAAAAAGTGGAGTAAAAAAAGAATGAGAGTGCCTAAATGAATACCTCAAAAGTCAAAGTTTGAGGGCAGAAATCTGGCTGAGTCTGGAATAACCTTGTGAAGTGAAAGGATATGAAAGAAGGATTTATATCTACCGTAGATGTTAGGATAGAGAGGATAAAGAAAACAGGAAAACAGGAAGACAGAATGAGAGATAAAGGAGGTGCTGTGGGATTGGTGGAAGTCAATGTCTTGTTGTTGTTGTTTTAGTGTTTATAATATTAACTTGTAAGATATGGATTTATTTGGTTTTTTTGTTTTGTTTTTGTTGTCTTTTTTAGTTTTCGAATGTTGATTTTTGTGTGTTGTGTATTGTTATCTTTTGATATCTTTTGTGTTGTTGTTGTGTGGAAAATACTAATAAAAATCATTTGTTAAAAAAAAGAAAAGAAAGAAACCACTAGCCTTCTGGACAAAAGTAAAAGTCATTTGTTGCTCTTCCCACTTTCACCTCTGGCCCCAACCACCACTGGTCTATGGCTCCCAGAAGGTTGTCCAGAAGGGAATGCGGCTCTCAGAATGAAAAGATTCCCTACCCCTGAGGTAAAGGTATTATTAATAATGCATCTACAAAGCATCCAACCATTTCATATTTCTCTCTTCTTCAGACAGACATAGATAGGAGAGAGAAATGAACACACACGCTCATTGGACACTGTCCCACTGGCCAACTGCTGTCACATGCTCCTCACCTCTTCTCCATTGCCAGTTGACCTGGGCCCTACTGGGTCCTCACTAGCTGGCTGCTGGTAGTGCCAATCTGTAGTGTGAGCCTCAGCTAGCCAAGCCAGTGGGTTCCTCCTTGCCGGCATTGCTGGCCATCCCTCCTTCTCGGCCTGCGATGACCCAAAATAGTGAACAGACAGCTGCCTACCAGGCCCCTGCTCACCACCCACTTGCAGAGGGGAAAGCTCAGGAGCCGGGGGCTGCAGTGGGTGGCTGTTCTGAGTTTTTAAGCCCTTAAATGCCTGGCCTTCTCATGACTCAGTACAGTGGTACCTCGGGTTAAGAACTTAATTCATTCTGGAGGTCTGTTCTTAACCTGAAACTGTTCTTAACCTGAGGTACCACTTTAGCTAATGGGGCCTCCTGCTGCCGCCGCATGATTTCTGTTCTCATCCTGAAGCAAAGTTCTTAACCCGAGGTACTTTTTCTGGGTTAGCGGAGTCTGTAACCTGAAGTGTCTGTAAGCTGAAGCGTCTGTAACCTGAGGTACCACTGTACATGGGTGTGCGTGCGGCAATGCATGCAAAACAAACAAAATAATTAAACAGAAAAGAAAAACTGGAAAGGAGTGAGGAAAAGGCTCACCCCTCTCCACACCATTAGGAGATGTTTTCTGCTTTATTATTAATCTTACTCATCAGTTTCACCAGAAGTATTCGCAAAGTATTGACAATGCTTTGGCTGCATCTATTAAAGTTCATTTGATCAGCCCTTGGCCCTTATGGATAAAGGAAAATTAATGCTAGGCTGCCTGTCAATAAGAGGCTTTGCAGAAGCCTCTGGCTGTGCCTCACTTGTTAGGTAGAGGGCGCTGCTTTTAGCTGTGCCAGAACAAGTAACTGTACCACAACAGCTAAAGTGGATACATAGCATTTCTTTTTAATTTCCAAACTACTTTCTGCTCATTTACTGCACACTTGCTCTAAGGCAGGGGTTCCCAACATTTTTGTGGGGACTGAAAGCACATCTGAAAGCCTAAGAAATATTGTGGGCATCACACAACACTAATTCCATGAAATAAAAACTGGCAGTGTTCAGAACCACCACCTTCTCTCCAAAAGACAAATCATACCCCAAAACACAGACTGAAATGTAGCTATTAATTAGAAATATCTCTGAAAATCAGAGCACACTGGAGGAAGATCTGGATGGAAAGCAGTTGCACAGCCATATTTTGGATCAGCTACGTACGCTGATAAAATTTTCTCTCAGCAATAACACTTAGAAAACACTTGATGGCAGTATTCTACTTGAATTCTTTCACTTTTCATTCTGTATGGACAGGAGTTGTTTTTTTTAATACACACACACACACACACACACAGGCGGAGGGAGAGGAGTTAAAGAAAATATATCCACATCTCTCCAAAGACGACACAAATGCTTAATGCACAATCAGGGTGTTGAAGTTATTGTCCCTTGTTCAATCATCTATGATTTTAGGAATTAATATTTTTAAAAAATCAGGGACACATTAAGGCCCGCCCTCCCAGTCAAACATACAACAAACAATAGCACCATTATCTTAACCCCTCCAATGATTCCCTAACAAACATTACAATATATTTTGAACACACACTTATAGGAACATATTTGAATATGCACAAACTCTTCTAGGAATGAAGTCACTAATATTAACCATGTTGGGTGTGGGGAGCATGCAAATGAGATTGGACCAATTGATGAAGATGAAAGCAGTGAATGAGATCACACAATTAACTAGAAATTCGTCTCTCCTCACAGCAATGGTAAAGGAAAGGGGAGGGGAAATTGATTTGGTGATTTGGTGATTTGGGAGAAGAGAGTGCTGACAGGAGTGGTGGGAACTTCTCAAAACCAGGAGGATAGGTTTCTGACACTTTTTGGTTAGGCACAGGTGATCAGAGCCAGATTGAGGCCTTTAGAAGACATAAGCACCAAGTGCCTTTTTTCAGGGGGTACTCAAGGGTTTGCAGTAACAACCAGTGGCGTAACGTGGGTTGTCAGCACCCGGGGCAAGGCAAGTAATTTGCGCCCCCTAACCCGTGGATTTGCGCCCCCTAACCCTAACCCCCAGATGTTGCGCCCGGTGCGGCCGGCCCCCCCTGCACCCCCACGCTACGCCACTGGTACCAACACCTTTTTGTTGTTGTTAAAAAGTGTGACACTTACAGTAACAACTTCCTGGTGAGTACCGGTGCCTATTTTTCTAGGGGGGGAATCACTGGTAAGCATTGAAAAGATGGTGCCCTCTATACAGTGATACCTCTGGTTACGTACTTAATTCGTTCCGGAGGTCCGTTCTTAACCTGAAACTGTTCTTAACCTTGAAGCACCACTTTAGCTAATGGGGCCTCCCGCTGCTGCCACATGATTTCTGTTCTCATCCTGAAGCAAAGTTCTTAACCTGAGGTACTATTTCTGAGTTAGCAGAGTCTGTAACCTGAAGCGTATGTAACCTGAAGCGTATGTAACCCGAGGTACCACTGTATGTTGTTCAAAATAAAAACAATACTAAACTGTGAAATAAAATGTTAAAATAATAAAACAAAACCCCAGATTTATTGCAACACAAGACAGGATCTGATTTCCTCACATTATTTTGATATACATTCCTAGGATGCTGCCTGGTTTAGCTGTGGATGAGCAATAAAAAGAGAATAGAAAGATTGGGGAAGACTGTGTAGTGGGCAACAAAGAAGGCTAATGAAGTTCTGATTTTCCCCATTTTAACTACTATGATGCATTTTTTTAAAAATCCCAGATATCACATTCTTAAAACAAACCCCTCACATTGTTGTATGCCTCTGCTTTACTGGCCTGCCTGGGTTACAATTTGGGTAATCCAGCATTGTAGGGGTTATATAATGGAAAGAATGAGGTAGATTGTCTACTATAGATGATTAGCAAATAGGCAAGACTGGTGCTGTTGGAGATCTGAAACCTCAAGACAAGTCTCAGGAGACTAATTATACGGGTGGAAATAACGACGAGTTACTTTCTATGATTCACACCATGTTAAAAGTTTGGAGGGCTTCAATGAGAGCTCATAATCACGTAATAAGTACAGTGAGAAGGTATCCTCCCAACAATGACATACTTATGGAAGAAGACATTGATAATTTAGATGAACATATTGCAGAAGTATCAGGTGGAAAATATCCCTCCGTGACCTAGAAGAAGATATATCTGGAATTAGATCTTTTTTATTTTATTTTTTGAGGGAAGTGGATCAAAATTTCTTGAAACGATGTTAGAAGCGGTTCTGGAGATTAACCGTGCAATCATATACATGGATTGAAGGGAACGGCTGGCACTGTGGTCTAAACCACTGAACCTCTTGGGCTTGCTGATCGGAAGGTTGGTGGTTCGAATCCCCATGATGGAGTGAGCTCCTGTTGCTCTGTCCCAGTTTCTGCCAACCTAGCAGTTCAAAAGCACGTCAGTGCAAGTAAATAGGTACCACTGCAGCAGGAAGGTAAATAGCATTTCCGTTGCACCAGTAGAGGTTTAGTCATGTTGACCACATGACCCGGAAAGCTGTCGGGACAAATGCCGGCTCCCTCAGCTTGAAGTGAGATGAACTCCGCACTGCAGGTTGCCTTTGAATGACTTAACCTTTGACCTATACATGGCTACTCAGAAGTAAATATCATTGTTTTCAGCAGGACTTACTCACACCAGGAAGTGCATATAGGATCACAGCTTAAAATCATTTTTAATCAGTGTCTTGAATGAAATAATAATAATAATAAAAATATAAACAAACAAACAAACAATATAATGAGATGAAGACGCAAGAGCCATTCTGAGGCAGCAAGTAGAAAAAGAGGAAGAAGAAAATGAACAAGGTCAAAGAGAAAATTTGTCTTCAGAACCAGAAGAAAGAAATGGTGAGAGATATGAAGAAACCAGCAAACTTTAGAAGATGGTTTAGAGATGAAAGACATTTTGAATAAGACTAAGAACAGGAAGGAAAGTTCTGTGAAGGGGAAACAACATTTGTGCGACAAAAAACCAAATTAAGACAGGTTTCTCCAGCCTGGAGTCCTCCAGACATTCGGGGCTCCAAAAGGTTTAACCAGCAATTCTGGCTTATGGCTGTTGGGAGGGGAGTCCATCAGGCTAGCAAAGGTGGAAATAAGGCAAAATAAATACAGTGGTACCTCAGGTTACAGACGCTTCAGGTTACAGACACTTCAGGTTACAGTCTCCGCTAACCCAGAAATAGTACCTCGGGTTAAGAACTTTGCTTCAGGATGAGAACAGAAATCGTGCAGCAGTGGCGCAGCGGCAGCTGGAGGCCCCATTAGCTAAAGTGGTGCTTCAGGTTAAGAACAGTTTCAGGTTAAGAACGGACCTCCGGAACGAATTAAGTACTTAACCCGAGGTACCACTGTATTAAAGGTCAGACTAAGTAAATCCTAAGCACAAAATCTCTCTGCAAGTTATTTAAAAATGCTAATTGGTTTTTTTATCAACTAGCCAACACCATATGGTATTTTTGAAACAATTTCAATGGGAAGCCCATTTCATGCAACAGATGAGTGTTTCAGATCCTTGAAAAATAGAGGCTATTGAGAGGGTGGAATTTTAACAAATAATTATCCAACTTGCCAGAGTACTATTAGGAATGAGAAAATAGCTGCCAGGAACTTTCTTCAGTGACTTTTTAATATCAGTGTTAAGAGGACTGCAGTTAACAGGTTATTTGTTCATTTTATTCTTTGCCCCCTGTTAGAATTCCTCTCGATTCAAGATAAAGGGAAGTCAGAGAAAGAGCAGCTCATGAACGCTGATGATCTGGATTTGTCTGGATGAATGTAACACAATATCATATCCACAATTTATCATCTTACCTCTCCAAAGGCACTATATGAAGCTTGATATTGGGAGGTTCACAACTAATGGATTACAAAAAATACCCCAGGAAATGAGAGCAACCCTGAACTGTAATATTACAATCCAAGAAATTGAATGCGCCATTCAGAACCTCCAACTGGGCAAGTCTCCGGGACCTGATGGACTCACTTCCAAATATTACAAGGCATTGAAGGATTCATTGATACAACCATTGTTGGAAGTTTGTAACCAGATTATGGAGGGGAGGAAGGCACCGGAAACGTGGAAAGAAGCTTTCATCACGTTGATATTAAAATCAGAAACTGAAAAAACTCAACTTAAAAACTACCGTCCTATCTCACTCCTAAATGTGGATTACAAAATTTTTGCTGACATTTTGGCAAGTAGGTTTAAGAAAGTATTAAATGAAGTGATTCATAAGGACCAAGCAGGCTTTCTCCCTGGCAGACATTTATTTGATAACACAAGAAACATCATTGACATTTTGGAATTTTTACAGATTAACTCAAATACAAGAGCGGTGTTGATCTTTATTGATGCGGAGAAAGCCTTTGACAACATTTCTTGGATGTTTATGAAGAAAAATTTGGAAAGGATGGGAGTAGGGCGGGGGTTTGAAAACGGAATAGAAGCAATTTATTCAGAACAAAAAGCTAAATTGATAGTAAACAACGTGGTGACAGAGGAGTTCAAAATTGAAAAAGGGACACGACAGGGGTGCCCTCTATCTCCTCTGTTGTTTATTTCAGTCCTGGAGGTGCTATTGAATATGATTAGAAATGACCGGTTGGCACAGGGAATTGTGGTCGGAGAGAAACAATATAAACTGAAAGCATTTGCAGATGACTTGGTATTAACATTACAGGAGCCAGCCTCTAGTACTAAAAGAGCGTTAGAATTAATTTCTGACTTTGGTCGGTTGGCGGGATTCAAGTTGAATAAACAAAAAACTAAAGTTTTAGCAAAAAACTTGACAACTACTGAAATAGAGGAGTTCAGAAAAGAAACAGAACTAAATGTGGTTAAAAAAGTAAAGTACTTAGGGGTGTACCTGACCTCCAAAAATTTGAATTTGTTTAAGGACAATTATGAGAAATGTTGGTCAGAGATCAAAAGAGACTTGGAAACATGGTCAAGACTGAAACTTTCCTTGTTGGGTAGAATAGCTGCTATAAAGATGAATGTATTGCCGAAAATGCTATTTTTGTTTCAGGCCCTCCAGATCGTGGATAAGGTGGAATGTTTTGGAAAATGGCAGAGGGATATGTCTAAATTTGTCTGGCAGGGCAAAAAGCCCCGCCCTCTGCTGGTTGAAGGATTGGATTTTGTTGGAGAACACCGATGTCCTCGACCTGGAGGGATTTGATAATGCTTTTGGGTGGCATGCATATTTGTGGTACGACAAGGTTAAAGTTCATAAATCGTTTAAAAACCATATCGTCAGAAGGGCAATTTTTATGGTCTGGTCAAAATATAAAGACTTATTGGAGAGTAAAACTCCGAGGTGGCTCTCACCGATGGAGGCCAAAGCACGTAAAAGACTCAATATGGAGGCCCACTGGCCTAAATATTGGGAAATAATTGAAAAAATTGGAGATAAATGGAGGTTGCAGAGTATGGAAAAGTTAAAAAACAAGGTGCGAGATTGGTTGCATTATGCTCAAATCCAGGAAGTTTTTAAAGCGGACAAAAAAGTGGGTTTCCAGGAGGAAAAATCGAAACTAGAGACAGAGTTGCTTGAGCCAAAATCTAAGTTAATTTCGAGAATGTACAACTTGCTGCTTAAATGGAATACACAGGATGAGATTGTTAAATCCTCCATGATAAAGTGGGCGCAGGACTTGGGGCACAACATTATGTTTGAAGACTGGGAAAGGTTATGGAACACCGGAATGAAATTCACGGCATGTAGTGCCTTGAAGGAAAATATTATGAAAATGACATACCGGTGGTACATGACCCCAGTCAAGCTTGCAAAGATATATCACCTGTCTGATAATAAATGTTGGAAATGTAAAGAGGAGGAAGGGACATTTCTACACCTCTGGTGGACCTGCCCCAAGGTGAAGGCCTTCTGGGAGATGATACATAATGAACTAAAAAAGGTGCTTAGACTTACCTTACCCAAGAAACCGGAGGCCTTCCTCCTGGGCATGGTAGACCAGAGGGTGGCTAAGAAAGATAGAACTTTTTTTATGTACGCTACTACAGCAGCAAGGATCTTGATGGCAAAGCACTGGAAGACACAAAATCTACCCACACTGGAAGAATGGCAGACGCAGCTGATGGATTATATGGAACTGGCTGAAATGACTGGCAGAATTCGAGACTCGGGAGAAGAAGAAACGGAGGAAGTTTGGGAAAAATTTAAGGACTATTTGAAAAAGCATTATAAATTGTATGAATGCTAAAAAATGCTTCTTTCTAGGAAATTATAGCTTCAGTATCGGTAAATCTTTGAATTGGTAAATAAGGCATAACAAGACAGAAGTGGTGTAATGAAATAATTTTATTGTGTTGAAACTAAAAATTAATGGGTTCGGATTGAAATGTCTAGAGACCAGATAACACGATAAAATGGAAGATATATATTATGTTTAAAATAAGTCAACAAATTGCTGAGGTTTTGGTTTTACAGAGAATGCAGAGTCCGGAAGAGGGGGGGAGTCCACTAGATTTATGGAAACATGTATTTGGAATTTGAATTTTGTATATTATAAACTTAATAAAAATTATATTAAAAAAAAAAAAAGATATTGGGAGGTTCAAATGGAATGAGTAGGTTCTGGAAGTAACTGAAACTTTACAGCAGACGTCTTTCACCTGAGGCCCTCCAGAAGTTTTGGACTCCAACTTTTATCTGTTCCGGTCAACTCATGTGTGTAGATGTGTGTATATATCCTTAGAGCACCTGGGGGGAATTTCTGAAAATTGGCAAAATGTCCAGGATTTTGAGGTTGATTTCCCAAAAGAAAGTTTCATTTCCCAGAAAAAAAGCTCAACAACTTTTGTGTCTGAATTTTACTTCTAGAAACCCAGCACAAAAGACATATACTCAGAATCATAGAATTCTGAGCCCAGAAATATCTTTTGAATATCAGCAGTGCACAGAGCTTACAGTTCTTCCACACAAAAACTCTGTCCAGATTACCCTAAGCCTTAATTTCAACAGTATGATTTAGGGTAGTGGCAGGAGGGGTATTATTTTGTTGCTGCTATTGGTAAACCATGGGGAGTTAGAATCTTTGCCAGTGGCGTCGCAACGGGGGGGGCAGGGGTGGTGCGCCCCGGGTTCCATGTCTGCGGGGGTGACAAGAAGTCACCCCACGGGGGCTCGTGGCGACGCAGTCTCATGTGGAGAATCCTTAGTTCACGGCTAAAGCCGCAAGTAGAGGTTCCCTGCACCTCTGAATACAGCGCATGTGTGGCGTTGCACACATGTACTGTATGTAGTGACGTTGCACATGCTCTGTATAGCAGCTTGCTGGTGCCGCCGCTCCAGTGCCGTACGGACAGTGCTGGGATCCCTCTGTTCCTGCTACAGCTGTGAGCAGAGGATCCCGGTGCCATCCGTATGGCGCTGGAGCAGCGCTGCCAGCAAACCGCTAAGTACAGCGCACGTGTGGCGTTCCTACATACAGCACATGTGTTGTATGTAGCGACACCGCACATGCGCCCTACGTAGCAACGCCTGCCCCGGGTGTCATGCCGCCTTCCTTCGCCCCCGATCCAGCAGATCCAGAGCTACGTTTTGTCCACCGCTGTACTGAACAAGGCACCCCAAACAACAACATCTCTTCCATCTGCCCATTAAGGGAGTGTTCTTACTTGGTGAACAGGTCTTTCCCACAAGGAATTTATGTGTGCTTTTTTAAAAAAGAAGAACAGGACAACTATTTGGCAGAACTCTCGTTCTACTTGATCCATAGGGCAAGGCTATATAGCCTCTCGTATCCTGATGCCACCTTGCCAACAAAGGTCTGTATAGTTAAAGCTATGGTTTTCCCAGTAGTGATGTATGGAAGTGAGAGCTGGACCATAAAGAAGGCTGATCGCCGAAGAATTGATGCTTTTGAATTATGGTGCTGGAGGAGACTCTTGAGAGTCCCATGGACTGCAAGAAGATCAAACGTATCCATTCTTAAGGAAATCAGCCCTGAGTGCTCACTGGAAGCACAGATCCTGAAGCTGAGACTCCAGTACTTTGGCCACCTCATGAGAAGAGAAGACTCCCTGGAAAAGACCCTGATGTTGGGAAAGATGGAGGGCACAAGGAGAAGGGGGCGACAGAGGACGAGATGGTTGGATAGTGTTCTCGAAGCTACCAGCATGAGTTTGACCAAACTGCGGGAGGCAGTGGAAGACAGGAGTGCCTGGCGTGCTCTGGTCCAGGGGGGTCTCAAAGAGTTGGACACGACTAAACGACTAAACAACAACATCCTGATGCCACAGATAAAGCAGATCCTGCGCTGTGCTGAATATGAGCAATATTGTCTGCAGTTTTGGTGGGATACTTCTCAGAACACACGGGATTTGACTTTGGCTCTGAACAGAGGCACCACATGTACAGAAGCTGTTACTTTTGCAGGCAAGTACTTTGCAGATGTTACCAGCGTGGCAAGAGTGCTCTCCTCGCTGTTGTCATGGCATATCACTCTCTTTTTAAAAGACTTATGGCTCAATCAGTCAGCTTTGGCAAGAGCTGAATGCCATGTGCAATCAAATTATGAGCTCAATTTCTACCGTTTCCAGCATATTGGTGCCTTACATTAAAATAAAATAAAAATCATGACATCGTAGCAATAGGGAACAATGTTGACTAACCTTGCTCGTGCATGTTTCCTATTGGGGGGAAGTAAGTAGTGTGTTGCATAGCATATGTGCAGTGAAGATATGAAGCAAACCTCTTGCTCAGTTAAGCACTAAACTGGAAGGCAAAGGATGCCTGCCAATGGCTATTCTCACTAATGTACATCAAGCATTTACAATCCTGAGAGCATTTATATGTTGAAGATAATCAGAATAGATTGGCTACTGGCCATGTTAGGTTTTATACCAGTGGTGGCTGGGGCTCAGTGGGACACCCAGGGGAGAAGAGGAAACTGATATCCTTGACTGGATGCAAGCAAGAAGGCAGACCAACTTCCACTGTTAATAGCTTGTGGTTCATTATTCAATGGAAGTACCAAAATAAGCACAAACCCCAAATGGACTGATGCCCCATCAGCATCTTCCAAACATTATACCACATCAGGTTGGCAAAAGCTCCCAAATGCCAGTGGACTTTAATCCAGATTAGAGTAATTATGTATTTGCTAGAGACAGGGGATTTAGAAAAATTATATTATGGCCTAGTTTCATAAAACCATTTTCTCTCTTGCCCTCCTATGCCACCCCCACTACTACCTAACCTGTCCACATGGACCGAAGAGGCTCTGTTCACAGTTAAAGCTGCAAGGATTTCAGGAACCGCTTTCATGAAGCTCGACTGCATTTTCTGTTTTGATCAGCTGGGTTTACAGCAGCCAGCTCCACTTAGCATAAATTATTAATTTATTACTGAGCATTGCAAAGGAGGATAGAGGAATAATTCAGTGAGATAAAGACATCAGCTGGAACACTATAGGCACTTCTTGTCTGCTTGAAGTTTATTGGACTCAGGCTTTCTGCCTTTTAGCAAGAGACCCCACACAACTAAACTTTGTAGTCAAAACTTTCATTGGGTGTTCATTGTTGTTCTGCGCCTGTCTCTTTCCCTACACACAGGAAAACCCTAGATTTCTTTTCCTGGTGTAAAATCATGTAGCTCCATTGACTTTAATGAAGTTGTGTCAGTTGTTATCAAATAAAATAAATAAAGAAATAAAATTTTGGAGGGTGGCCGGAAAGCTTTACGGAGGGGCGCAGTCATGAAGCCAGCAGTGGACAAGTTGTTCCTTGAGGGTACGGGGCCTTACGTGGACCTTGACGAGGCTGGGGGAAGTACAGGTTTGTTGATGGATTTAGGTAAAGGTAAAGGGACCCCTGACCATTAGGTCCAGTCGTGACAGACACTGGGGTTGCGGCGCTCATCTCTCTTTATTGGCCAAGGGACCCGGCGTACAGCTTCCAGGTCATGTGGCCAGCATGACTAAGCCGCTTCTGGTAAACCAGAGCAGCGCACAGAAACGGCCGTTTACCTTCCCGCCTGAGCGGTACCTATTTATCTACTTGCACTTTGACATGCTTTCGAACTGCTAGGTTGGCAGGAGCAGGGACCGAACAACGGGAGCTCACCCCATCGTGAGGATTCGAACCGCCGACCTTCTGATTGGCAAGTTCTAGGCTCTGTGGTTTAACCCACAGTGCCACCCGCGTCCCTGTTTTGTCGATAAAAAGGCAGTATATGCAGACTTCTTTAATAATTTTGAAGATACATTTGATGACGATATCCAGTGAAATTCAACTTCCTGCTGTGCTAAATACCTAAGTTTCTTGTAGAAGCAGACTATATTCCTAACAAAAGATAGGAAAATGTGAATATTGTCTCCAAGCCATGAGAGAGCACTTCGAAATGGCGAAAGGTGGTTGAAGAGACGTGTAGCGTTCTTTTCCTCTTAAAATGTTTAGATGTGCAGTTGTGCAGCCTTGCTTCAATAAAACCTGAATAACAAAAAAGAGATACCTAGGCATGCTTTGTGTCCCCCCATTCCATAATTTATTTATCTGAAGTAGTCCTCAGATCTTCATATTGAGTATTCAATGACATATTGATCAGAACTGATTGAGAACACTATTGGGGTAGAGAATCAAGAGAAATGAAGGTACACTTTGAAAATATTAATATTGCCTTACATGAATTTATACTTGTTAGGAATAAAATACTGTTTATTTTGCTAAACTGCCAACACAATTCCACACAAAAAATATGACTAAAGATCTCCTAGAAAAAAGGGGAAAATTTTCAATCACTGTGTAATCTAATTTGCATTTTCTTTTGTCCATTTGTACTTTTGGGCAAGTTGCTAATCTCCAAGGGCAGATATAGGGAAACATGACCAGTGCGGCTGCACTGAGCACAGAGCTTCTGGGGCACTGCAGCAGGCATCTAAACTATGACATCCAAGGAAAGGTGGGGGAGGCGCTGGATTTTGGCATTGCACAGGGCGCGACTGACATTTGAGACATCAAGGTCCACCACTATAATCTACTCCTAACACTGCAAGTCACCAATGTTTCAAACCATTTCAGGGATTGTGTGATATATCAGAGATTTTGCTTAGGAAAACTCTTATATTCTAAAACCTTTTGGAAAAATGTTTCGTGAAAGAATAAACATATATTTCAACATAATCAAGGAGATATTCCAAGCCCTTTCAGTCTGGAATCCACCAACCCAACTCTGCAAATGGCGGGGGGAAACTACACTCGTTTATTTTCTCACACGAAAAGTCAAGAATATGCCCCAAACACCTATATCTCCACACCTCAGAAGGGGAATCCCCAACATAGAGCTATACCACATCACCAACCAAGTGCACCACATAATCCCATAAACTCTAGAAGATGAGACGAAACAATGGGTACACTTAGAGTGAGACATAATCGAAAACACTCCCACTCCAGCATACCCTCTTACTCCAAAACAAACTAAGGAAAATCCCCACAACAATAAACACAGACCATGCTATAAAGCATGGAAGAAGTAGTCAAACTGTCCCCAACCCCATCCCTACTAATCCCCCTGATAAAAACCTGGCAAGCCAAAGGCCTATATTGCCTAGCATACTTCTACAAAAATAACAAACCCATATAGACACAAGAAATACAAAACAAACTAGGGGACACCCAAATGGCCTGGCTAACACTCCACAAACTGCACACTTTCTTAAACAATCCAGCAGTAAAATCAACAGCCACTAGGTGCTTGACCACTTCGAAAACCTCCTAACAACAATGGGACATGGCAAGGGGATGGTATCCACAATATACAAAACACTGCTCCAATGCCCCACAAACCCCCTTGATGCAATCAAAAAACAACGGGAGGATGACATAGGCTACAAAATTAACACCACCCAATGGACTAGAATGGGGTCTAAACCTCCCTTTAAATCCCCATCAGCAAAAAGAAAAGAACTCACTCTGAAACTCACTTACAGATGGTACCTAACACCATGGAAACTGGCACTGATATGCCCTGATCTGAAAACATAACCTGAAGAAAGAGACAGTGCATGTGCTTTTGTAAACAAGGAAAATCTTTAATAAAAATTATTAAAAATAAAAAACATAATCAAAGGAGATCTAGTTCTTCATCCATTCTTGCTGAGTCTGTCGTACACAGCAAACCAAATGCTAAAATTGATTATTTGACACACACTGCTGAATATTCAAATATAACTTTTAACAAGCCAGAAAAGCATGGACTTAAGATTCTAAGAACTATAGATTTCATTTTTGTAAGTGTCACTACAGTGTATGCTGAGAAAGGAAAAAGCAAACAAAAAAGCCCCAAACTTGCATTACAAAGACCTGCCATTCTTGCTCTTAAAGAGAGACTCACCTGACAGGATTGGCTCCCCTGGTGAGCTTTCAGTGATGGAGGTATCAGCTGTTCTCTAGTAACCACCCAGTAGTCACTAGGCCTGGGGAGTGGAATTTCAGAGGAAGACCAGGATGAGACTGTACTGTTCAAATCTACTTCCCACGATTATGTATTAGGAATTTTTAAAATCATAGGTTTGAAGATGCAAAATAATAAACAGTCCCTTGTTATTTTTGGTTCTGCAGTGGATGGGCAAGTATCTCCCTGTTATTTATATAAGCTTTTTTCTCATACTTTTATATTTTGTTTGAGCTGCATTACATGTCCTCTTGGATTACATGATTACATTCAATCATGCTCAGAAGCCATCACTAAAGGGAGTCAGAAAGACAAGAACCTTGGAAGAGAGCTTAGCTTTCCCCAGCCTTTTGGGGTGCTGCTTCCCTTCCTCCCTTTGAGATGAGTTGGAAAGGGGTGTGGTGAAGTAGAACCAGCAGACAAGAGGGCTGGTGGTTATAGAGGGCTGCTGCCAAGCTGCTACAGGCTGAACCAAAATTTAAGGAAGGGTTGTTCTTGGCCCATAATGGAAACACCTTTGGCAAGATCATGAAGGCATGAGAGCAGAGCATTATACAGTAGTTCCTACATTCAAAGCAAGTGATAAATCTCACCCCAGGAACGATCACCCAGTTAGTTTGGTACCATTTCTGAATTTCACTTGTTATTGACCAAGTTAGGAAAATGGGCTGAATTTTAACTTGCATAATCTTGGCAAAACATGCCAGATTTAAAAAGTTAATTGTCTAGGAAGCAGTCATGCATTGTTTTTGCCAACAATTTGAAAGCTAGCATTTTATTTGGTAGCACACACCAGGAGACACTAGGGGTAACATTTTGATATACCAGTGTTGACAGACATTTACTCTGATCAGGAGACATTATATTGATACATGTGGCAAAGTCAGTGGCCATATTTAGTTGACCATGTTGTTGTTTAGTCATGTCTGACTCTTCGTGACCCCCTGGACCAGAGCACGCCAGGCACTCCTGTCTTCCACTGCCTCCCACAGTTTGGTCAAACTCCTGCTGCTAGCTTCAAGAACAGTGTCCCACCATCTCGTCCTCTGTCGTCCCCTTCTTCTTGTGCCCTCCATCTTTCCCAACATCAGGGTCTTTTCCAAGGAGTCTTCTCTTCTCATGAGGTGGCCAAAGTATTGGAGCCTCAGCTTCAGGATATGTCCTTCCAGTGCAGCTTAATAAACTTAAGATATGAATGAACCTTTTGGCTGAACACATAACCACTTTTGTCCTTCATTGGTGTGAGAGACTGAACAGACAAAAACGTGTTCTATTAGTTGTAGTTTTGCACATATTTCAGATGGGGAAACTATGGTAAATGGTGTGACAGAAAGACTTTAGACCTGCCTCCTGGTGACCCAGCAACCATTAAGAGCTGGTGAGACTGGCAGTCAACCAGGAGAGAAGGTGTAAAATTTAAGCAAGCTGCTGACAGTTTAATGAGCAGATAGGAATTTGATGCTCAGTGGGAAAAGGAATGACAGTGATGGCAGTTGGGGTTTTGAACTATCTGAGTGGGGTTAGCCAGGCAAGGCAACCTGGTTTTGATTCCCTGTGGGCAAGTTAAATATTGGAAGGGGCTAAATGGGGGTTGCTGGTTTGAACACTAATAGCCATTCTGTGTAGGAAAGGTCTACCTGCAGAGGCATTGTGTTCCGCCCAACATTGTGGGGGCTTGTTGCATGCACATTATGTCACACGTATCAGGAAGAGGCTGTGAGGTCTGACAAGGCCCTCTGCTATCACAGGAAGGCCCAGCAAAGCCCATCTCCTCAAGATGTAAATAGATAAAATGGAGGGGGACCTTACTCATAAAGTGTTAAACCCTTGTGGAGTGTAATTTAAATAAACATATAGTTCTGTTCAGTGCTTTCCCCCCCTAAAAAAATATGCTTAGGGGTACTCTCATTTTCCTACTTATATTGAAATACTGCCCCTCAATGAGGCCAAACTTAGATTCACAAAATGTTTAGGGGTAGGTGTATCCCTGCATCCCTCCAGAAAAAAAAGGTTTTGTTCCATAAGTGCTTCCTCATACTTTGGACCTCTGGGTGGGAAATGAATGGTCACCAGGAAGCCTTCACAGAAATATAATGCTTGCTGCTGTTAAACACAAATGCTGCTGTAAAGAGTTAACTTTAGACTTTCCTGGTGTAAGTGACAGGGAGAGATTTATCTATGGATACACCCATAAAATCAATCATGTTATTCAACACCCATCTTTAGTCTGTCACAAACGGTTTTGAAACAGGACAGGATATGAAGCCACAGTTTGAAGTTGGCTTAATATTCTGTCTTATTAAGCCAACATATGATTGTCCAAATCAGCCTAGAGTCATTTTGAAGGTCAACTTTCAGAAGTGGTTTCTATTATCAAAGGTGTTCCAAAGGTTGTCCTATTGACTCTATCCCTGTTTACCAGCGTTTCAGAAGACAGCTTGCTTACCAGTCCCAGTTTTATTCCACAGACTGTTGATGCTAAAGTATGCAGACAATATGGTTCTGTTGTCAACTGTGCAATAAGGGTTACAGTTGCCGAGGGATTTCCAGATGGTGTGCAAAAGAAAGCAGTTAATGGTTAATTACATTAAGACTCGGAGTTGTGGTTTCTAGCAATTGTCCTGATTACCACAAATAGCTTCTTGATGGTCAGGCAATTAAAGAGGGTTTCCATTATTTGGGTTTTGTTTTTTTACGTTTTCAGAAATATGGAATTAGACTTTCTGCTTGCTGCAGCAAAGGTGAAAGCTTCAGCATGCAGGGTTTGCAAGAAGATTTGAGGAGAAAGATAATTTAGAATATTTCTATCTAATTTGGATGATATTTATAACAGTGTTTATTTTTTTTTAATTTAACAAGTGTGTAACAACCTCAGTTCTGTATATCGCTGTGACAGCTCAGAAGTTGATAATACATTTTGTAACAACTAATATTGATGGTTGTGGTGACCTTTCAACTTTTTTTATTCCATTGGTTCTGGGAGATGTTATAAACAGAAACTGGTGGTAATGCCATTGTTATAATATTAGAATCTACTATTTTGTGATCACCTAATTGGTTGAACAGCAACATTTTGACTTGACTGTGCTCTTATTTTTTCAGTGAGGGCTGACTAAGTGAAATAGGCAAATATTTTCATCATCTTTTTATTTCATTTGCTGAGCAAGATGATGATAACTTAGATTTTTATCCTGCCTTTTCTCCCCAATGATCCAGTGAAGTTGGTTGTTGAGAAAATGATTAATTTCAAAAACTGATCTATGCTTTGCAGCTGAGGGATTGGAAGCAGGCTGTGGGCAACCTCAAATCCAGATAGGCTGAATTAAAATGGGCTCCTGCATCATTCACTGTTTCTTCTTAACTCCTCTTTTCAGTTGTCAATTATTTCAAACTTTTTCTTGACCTTATTACCGGTAATTCCACTGTTTCATCATGTTCCATTCAAATGTCAATTGATTTCAGTGGGGAAAAGCCAAAAGATTATGTTCCATGATTGACCCACCAAACCCCATTTGTTTTCTTTTATGAAAGACAAGGTTGGGACTTCCATATGAGGAACAGGGATTTAGTCCTTTCTTGCTACATTGTTTTCTTCCTGAAAATCACAACTGGAAGCTGTTATTTTGCTCAACTAGGGGAAAATAATAATAAGGGGACAGGGATGCAAGAAGGTATCCTTTTCTATTCTGCTCTGTATTCATTGCATACAGCTCTGTTTCTCTTCCACTGCAGGTCATCTTCTACAAAAAAAATGTAGACAAATTACATCACATTATTCCACCTCATTGGTTTCAGTGCAAAGGAAACATAATGAAAATGGGGAGGGGGCAAAGTAATCAGTTGCATAACATTTGCAGGCTGAAAGCAAGAACAGTGAATGCCAATCAACATTGGATTTATTTCTTTTCCAAACGTGGGATGAAGAATTGAACATCGGCAGTTTCCGCTCGCATTTCTGTTTTAATCAGAATTCTTTGACATCCCTAAGATGAGATGAACCACTCTCCCTTATCCAAATGCTCCTCCCATGACTACTTGTAAAAGAAAAACCATGGATCATTCAAATCACAGAACTCCCACATTATGTCTACTATGGTCTGTAATAAAAGCTCCTGCTTATCTCTCTTCAGTGAAATCAATGGGACTAAAAAGTGATCGGACTTTGTCCCATCATGCCATTTGTTTCTGGCTAGATATACCTTGGCAATTGCTGTTTCTTTGTTGTCTGTAAGCTCTTATGCCGTTTAACATGTTCCCAGACACATTAAACTTTGCTGTGTCTTCCCCTGCTGCCGTACATTCTCTTTTAATGAAGTCTATAAAAACCATTATCTGCAGAACTAGTCTACGGTCGCTCCAACCTGTTATTCCCATTTAGTTTATAGACTGGAATTATGACATCTCATTGATTGCTTTCAACATGACATATTTCAGAAAAGAAAAATGGGTGGGGAGAGGACTTCAGTGGACCCAGAATCTGTGGCGCAAATGGAAACAGACATGTGAATGAAGAAAGGATCTTTTAACATTCTCTTAGACACTTTGGCAGAGTGCTGGTATTTCCTGCAAGCCTTAAATCAAGAATAAATGTCTCCATGCAGATCATACTTGGTGCATGTAACTATCCGAGGTTTCTCTTTGCAGGCTGCTGGTTGGTTAATGGGTGGTTTCACCTCCTTTACTGGTTGATCAGTTTTAAATATACATGCAAAATATTTATATACAATTGGGCTGTAAGCCATCATGAGAGAAAGACCTACTTTGGGATCACTGGGGAAAGTGTGTTGTGATCTAGGATAGATGTTTGGTTGTGGGGCCTTGTGCAAAATTCATTTCAGCCCCCTCCAGTCTTTGCTTGATTATACACCATTATCCAGTTACATAATAGTAAAGTAAAGTAAAGTAAAGTAAAGTAAAGTAAAGTAAAGTAAAGTAAAGTAAAGTGTATTTTAGGAAAAACACACTGAGAAGGACACAAAAATGCATATCTGATGGGAAAAATAATATAAAGCACATATTAAATGAGTACAATTTAGCTGCGTTTTGCACAATTTCTAGAATCCACAAAAAAATTAAAGCAGGATTGTGTGTGACCCCAATGACACAATGAGTACACATCATCATGAATGCACAATAAAAAGGATGTCTAGAAGGGTCCATAGTTAACTCCAGCTCAGCAACAGAAGCTGGAGGACCAGAGTTCTCATTTTCCTCTCTTCTAAAAGACTTGTCCACATTAAGTGTTGGACAGGATTCGAGTGCCTGACAGGTGACAGCAGAATTAGCAAAAAGAAAGGCAGGAAAAAGGCATGCCAGTATAGGCTGTCCAGTCCAGTAGCTAAGCCATGCCTCTTGTTGCTCTGATGCACCCTAACATCCCAGTGTCATAAATGTATTGCCCAATATATTAGTGTATATATCTTAGATTCAATATTGAATATAGGTGCTTTGCTTGAAGAAGTGAATTCTTAAAGTGCAGATGCACACAAATACTATCCCAGCCGAGTAAACCCTTCTGTTTGATCAGGGCCCCTGAGAGAGCAGAGCCAAACAAGGACGAGTAGAAGTCCCCTGAAAACCTTCCCTGTGCAATACAGAGATAACAAACAAAATTAATGGGTAACAAACAGCTGCATCCTGTAGAGGAAGAAAAAATGCACTATACAATTGCCATCTTACCATAGGCTTAGTAAATGCAGGTTGAAATGCAAATTGGGTGTGTGGTGTAGCCAATGGCATGGTCACGTCACAACAGGTCACATTCAGAATGCAGTCTTCAAATCACTCTCTTAGTAGGGGCCACCACAATTTATACAGATGAATTCTTTGATTTTGCTTCTTTTCTGCCTGAGAACCTTATCATTTTCTCCTGTGCAGTCAAGATATATTGGCTCTGTTCATTGTTTGCCTGTTTATTGTCTCCTGTTGAAACCTTACAGTAATATATATTTGTCAATTTTCAGTTTTTGACATTCCCCCCCTGGCTATTAGGGAACCGTTTATTCTGTGTCAAAAGGTTAAGAGTGCACTTTCTTTTTAAAATTGAAATTTGGTCAATAAATTACTAGCCCATTTGCTTCTTTTATAAATGTCAATGTTCTGATTTATTTTTTAAAGGAAGATAGTTAATGTGTAGAAATCTTTGATACACATTAAAGTGGAGACTTATATTCTGATGCTTGGTATCTCTGCTTCAGACTGATAGGTACTCATATATTACACAGTCATCTATTATTTACTGTGCAGTTACCATAAACATAAAGTTTGGGCATTTGCAGTGCCTATGAGTAATTGACAATGTACACTACCAATAATAAATCACTGCCTAGGAGACAGATTCCTCTCTAATCCCATATGATGTATTTATCATTGTCTGCTCAGATGTGGCAGATGGGGATTGAAAATTTGGGTGTCTGTCATCTTGCATAGAGTTTGGATAAAACAAAAACAATTGCAAAACATAACTTGGCCTCTGTTTAAGAACATTCTTAATGTGTGATTGAACTTGGGGTGAGGCTAGAAATTCTGACTTGGGGCTTATTTTTATACATTGAGGACTATTAGAATATAGATTACATTCACACATATTGATACACCCCATAAAGTCAAGGGAATTAAAGGTTCTCAAACAAAAAAGAATTAGGTTTCAAATGCTCATGGTTTCAGAGTTAGGAAGACAGTTGTGGTTTTAAATTACAAAGCATGTGGCATTCTTGGAGAGTGATGATTTAATGGAGCTTCTATAGCTGTTGCTTTCTGGATTCTTCATCTTTCTTGCCCTTCCCTTCCCCTTGCCAAATTCAGCTCAGAGTAGACAACCATGACATTGTTAAGGACAGGGGGCTGAGGGCACTTGAGTCCCAGGTCTTTTGTGTTGGGCCTCCAGATCACCTACCTCAGTGTTAGAACATCTAATTTGCATGCAAAAGGTCCAGATCCAATCCCTGGCATTTCCAGGTCAGGCTGGAAGAAATCATGCTCTAAAGCCCTGGAGAGATTCAGCCAGTCAGTGAAGACAATGCTGAGCGTGATGGACCACTGGTCTGACTCAGTATAAGGTGGCTTCTTACATTCCCAACTTTTGAAGAACTTTGTTTACAGGGCTGCTGCATGTGCTGTAAAGCAGTGCTGCTGATTCACATCCACCCACCATCTTAATTTGCCCAGGATGCTAAATGTGTATCTCTACAAATGAAGTCACTATATGTAAATGCAATGCGAATTTACACCATGGGTCTATTCCCCAAGCCTTTTTAAGTACCTAGCAATGCACCTCACTAAATACATCTTTAATTCTGAAGAATTTGACATAGAGAAGGACCCAAACCATCTGGTTCTTTTAGAGTCTCTTCCCTTTTATGCGATCAGTTCTTGAACTGTTTGCAATATCTGGACAAGCCTTTGAAATCCCTTGAGTTTTATGTTTTCCATCTGAAAGAGAGAAGATCTGAGACAAATGGCGTAGCGTATGAGGTTACGCCTCTTTGGCAACATATCATTTAAGCAAGTCTTGACCCTAAAATCCTAGAGGAATAATCTGAGACCACTGGTGTAAAACAGCTGAAACTCGTACTTTTAAGAAGACAGTGGGCATCATGGCAGAACCCAAGTCCCCCAAATAGGGGGAAACATTGATGTGACCTGGCAAAGAGGGCAGACCCTGGAAAAGCCACCTGCAAGACAATTAGAGATTTCTGACAAAAGCTAGGTTTTGTCAGAAATCTCTAACAGCACGAACCCATAGAACAGTGGTAGGGAACTTGTGTCCAGCTCCCAACACTCATCAGCTTCAGTCAGCATAGCCAATGGTGAAGGATGATGGGAGTTGTAGTCCAGCAATGTCTGGAGGGCCACACCTCACAGGTTCTGTTGTAGAACATACATTGGTGCATTTATTTAAGTTACTCACCTAGCAAGTCATTTGCAGTGCAATCCTGTACAGAAGTAATTTGCGCTTTCTTCAATAGAACTTACTCCCAGGTGTATGCGCACAGAATTTCAGCCTGAAAGGGGAATGCTTTACTGACTGAAATGACTATTGTTTAGTATGGAAATGTTTCCATCATGTGGACTGATGCAGATATTGCTCTTGACCATATAACAGGAACAGTTTCGATTTCATATTGTATAGATACTGTTCTAAGTAGACACAAGAAGCCTAGTTCAATGGTGACCTGAGTGTTTGAACCTCAAGGTGACACAGCTCTAACTCACACAGAGACCTCCCTTTCACTTCCCTGCACATTTTGATGCTGAGGACTTCATTATGTGCCCAGAACTGTTCCTTACATTTCAGGGGAAATAGTTCTTACTGGGTATATTGTGAAGCTTTGAATCAGGATCATTTGCTGCACATTTCTGATTGCCAGTCTTTGCTTAGAGGACCTGGCTTCTGAAACAACAACAACAACAATTTATTACCTCGCCAAAGGTAATAAATTTATTACCCAGAGGTCTCAGGGTGGGTGACAAAAATGTAAAGCAAAGTTTACAATACTTTTACAATGTATAATTTAAAAATGCAATCAGAAAAAGGTGGCTACATCTTGGGTGTTAAAGGCCAGAATATTGTCAACTTATCTTATTATTTTTCAGAAGAGCTTCTCTTATGGGAGAGAGAAATGTGTTTTGTTGTGAATAACTGTTGGCTGTTGGGTTTTATAAGCCCTGCTCACTTGTGCTCCATAGAATCTAAGTGTGGAGCAAGGAGTGGTGAGACTGTGCTGTGGGTCCCAGCCACAGTGGCATGTGTAGGAGAAGCCATGCACCCCAGACACCTGCAGGCAGGAAGTCTGCGTTGGTTTCACCCATGCAGAAGCCAGAACAACATGCAAACATCCTGGGGTGTGGTGCTAGTGCCATGCAAGATGCTGCAGGTGGGCCAAAAGTGTTGTCCCACTGCCCCCTTCTCCACATGTACATTCTTTGGGCGAATATGGATAATGTGGACCAAACCTGATGTGATGCCAGCCATGCTATTAGAAATTATGTTAATGGCTCTTTATTTTTTTTTAAAATGATATTTATTAAGAGTTTAGAGATTACAGAAAAGAGAAAAAGCAAACAAACAGCAAAAAAATTAACAACATATACATTACAATATATAAAAAATAGGTAGAAAAAATAAAAAATAAAAATAGAAAGAAAAATACAGCAATAACAATAAAAAAATAAAAAATAAAACACACACCCAATATTCCATCTCTGTCTTTCATTTACTTGTTTTATCGACCTCCTCACACCTCCCTTTTTGTATTCTAGTTTAATTATTTGTTTCAGCAAATTCTTTCCATCTTTCTCAATTTTTATTGAATAATTTATCTTAACAGTCTAACCTATCAATTAACTCAGCAAATCCTTTTCATCTTTCACAATATTCTGTCGTTCAATTTACCTTAATTTATTTTAACCTTATCTTACGATAAAATACCTTAAATCCTAGAACTTAATACTTATTTATACATAACTCCTAATATCATTTCTACTAAAGCCAAATGATTTCATTCCACCATTTTTCCTAATTCCCAAAATAAATTTTACCCTAATTCCCAAAATAAATTTTTAAAGCTTTCTTCCAATCTTCATCCAACGTCTCTTCTTCCTGGTCTCGGGTTATGTCTGACGTTACTGTCCATTCCATCTAGTCCATCAACCTGGTAGTCTTATGCCCGAGGCTCTTAAGTCTTTTCCATGTCCCTTCTGCGATTCTTCTTCTTGTTTATACCAGCACTTTGCCTTGTCTTTTGTTTATGTTAATGGCTCTTTAAAAGTAAATTCCAGGTCTTCACTCACACTGTGGTCCCAGTTTGATTAGCCTGTCTGCATGAAGGAGAATTCCCCAGAATGGTGCTGTGTCTGCTTTGGCCCCGAGTCTTTATAGACCACCCTGGAAATTTTGAATTGAAGGGCAGTATAGAAATGCTCCAATTAATAATTAAATAAACACAATTCAAGCCTAATAACAAAAATTGCTTTTAGACTCAGAAGTGCTGTTGCTCCTGTGAAGTTGCAATAAACACAGGAGGAAGGAAGGGGCATGGAAAGTAGAAAGAAAAAAACCCCCAGTTTTTCTAATTAGGCAACATGTTGAGCAGATAGCTTAAATTCTCTTCTAATAAATAGAAATCATTCCATCCTGCACAACGTCACCTTGTCTGGAAAAGGCCAAAGCACTCTGGAAAAGCCAGCCAGATGCAACACATGACACACACCTCAACTCTGAAGGGGCCCAGCCCCTTTCCAACAAAAATTGAAGGGTCCGGAAACACATTGGCCCCCTAGAGTTGGCACACCTGATTCCATAGGGTTAATGGTCCAAAATAGGAGAACCATAGTGGATATTAAAACAGCAGCAAGAAGCAAGAAGTTGATTGGATCCCCTTCGAAACTTGAAATATGGGTACCCCCAACAAAAACTTAAAATTTGGCTGTGTAATTTGGAATTTATGTAATTTGGTTTGATTTGATGTGATTTGTCGGTTAATACGAAATTATTCAGAAAACAACAACAAAAAACAAAATAGGAGAACCAGACTGGACACCAGATCTGTCAGAAGGAGAGGTCATGTCTTTGAGCATAGTATCCGGAACCAACTGCAAGACCAGCACAAAGAGGGAAGAAAACAACACTTCCCTAAGAAGCACATTTTAAGACTCAAAGGCAAATCTCTTCCACTAAACAGGCACTTAGAAATGAAAACATCCACAATTAAAACCATGTTTGCATTTCAAGTGGATAATGTGTGATCTAATCCTCTTTGCAATGAAGCCATTTGTGGAAAAGGGAAAAAAGCCTCAAACCCTGAAAAGGCAGATGTGTGTTGGCTACGTAATCCCGGGGTGTGTGCCAGCAGCATAACTGGAACTACAAAGAAAGGTGAGATCATTTCCATGTTCTGCTGGGGTGCAAAATGTTGAAGCCAGCCAGATTTCTAGGAGTCAGTATGGGAGGAGGGAAAGACCACAGTGTGAATTGCATCTCTGAAACTCCATTATTCCTGGCATAGTGAGCTCCAGACCAAAGGGCATCCCAAACAAGGAGTGTTTTCAACACCCATCCTTTGTTCAACTTTTGAATACCTTCCTTCCTGTTCCATTTCAAGGTATAGTGTATATGAGGCCTTATTCTTGCTGAATTCCATGAGTAGCCCCATTCAGGCTGAGCAAGAGGATGCCTATCTTGTCCAAGACACCTGGCATATGATTGGCTACCAAACCATGCAGAACCCAGCCCTCCCAAACTTCTATATATTTTAGTCTACAACTCCACTCATCCCTGATCATTGGCCATGCTAATTGCAGCTGGTGGGAGTTGCAGACTGTAACAGTTGGAGGGCATCAGTTTGAGGAAGACTGTGTAATGGGCACTTGCCCTAAGTATTGCATTTTTTTTTTTTTTGCAAGAGGTTTGTACCATGCACATTCTTGGTGGATTGTGTCCTCTTTGCTTTACATGATCTGACAATGTTGGGACAAGTTTAAAGTTTGTTTTGAGACTGAATCACTTTCCAAATGTCTCAGTTGTGCAATACCTCAGGAAGCAGGATTATTATTTTATTTGACTGTCTAAACAAATTAAGAATTAATCCTTCACTCTCCGAAACAATGAGCTATAAGGCTATAGCAGTTGGCTATCAAAGGGAGATGCTTCAAGGTGTGTCTCACTCTAAAGATATGTGCCAAACTGCTCAAGGGAAGTTGTGTGAAATAAATTTCACGGAGTATGATTTGCCTCTTCTTAAAAGTTCAGAGAAGTTGATCGTTAAACATAACTTTGCCAGCCTTCCCATGAACTTGTCTCCACTGCATTCCAGTTAGGATAATATTACTATATTGAAGTAACTACTGAAGTTTTGTTTTTCTTTTTAAATTTGGAAGGAAGGAAGGACTTGAACTTTGTTTTCAGGGTAACATTTCTGGTTTAGAATGGAGATGGGAATTCATTTTTGGCTGAGGGTCATATTACCCCAGTGGAAAGTTTTGGGGGCTACATTCCAGTAGCAGGCAGGAACCAACCAACCCCAAACTGGTCAGGAACTCACCCCCCTTCTCCCACACTTGATGTACGGAGAAAAATATAATGTACACACAATGTTATTTCCCTGGGAATGAGGAATATATTTAAGTCTCAGTAACTCCACTCAGGCTTCACCTTCCATTTCGTCTGTAGATTTTTTAAAAAAACAATGCTTATAAAAATAAAAAGCTCTTCAGCACTCTTTATCTGTCCTCATTGTGTAATAGGCAAAAATAATTCAGTAATCCATCAGAAGAATGTGAATGTGTCCCAGATACACACATGCACACACTTCTAGAATCTAGGCTAGGGGTCAGCAACTTTTCTCAGCTGTGGGCCGGTCCACCGTCCCTCAGACTATGTGGGGGGCCGTACTATATTTTTTTTTGCGGGGGGAATGAATGAATTTCTATGCCCCACAAATAACTCAGAGATGCATTTTAAATAAAAGGACACATTCTACTCACGTAAAAACACCAGGCAGGCCCCACAAATATCCCAGAGATGCATTTTAAATAAAAGGACATATTCTACTCATATAAAAATATGCTGATTCCTGGACCGTCTGTGGGCCAGATTGAGAAGGCGATTGGGCCGCATCCGGCCCCCGGGCCTTAGGTTGCCTACCCCTGGTCTAGGCAGCTGTCCCTAGATTTGTCCTCTGCAGAGCAGTTGCAGCCACAATGAGACCATGGCCCTCCACCAGCTTATGTACTGCATCAGAAGGGGCTCACGTGCGCCACCTGAGACTTCCACTACCTGAAAGCTGTCATTGCTCTCCCCTCTTCCAGCCCCTCCTGGATCTTGGAGACTGTGGGGCAGGGGATGTTGGGGATTTCACTGGCTTGTCCCTCACCTGAACTGTCTCTTCCTCTGCCTCAGGCTGTTCTGAACCTTCCTTCTCCCTCCGCCACTACCATGGCTCCTGCCTTGTGGGCGGCACCAACCCCACACACTTGTCAGAGCCCTGCCAGTCCCTGACATGTTAGAGCTCTTCAAATCTTAAAGGTCAACATGCAATTGCATCCCAAAACTTAGATACACGTACAGTACTTTCAAATTTCAAGACAGTTGCAGTAATTTTCCTGCAAGGAGAACAGGTGGGAGTGGTTTAAAATTTGCATGAAATTTAGCATACCCAAGAGAGCTCCCCCAAAATAAGGAACTTGCTAAATTACAGACAAATAGGTCCAGGTTTTATTTATTTTTCCAGACAGTTTTAAATTTTATTTTATTTTTTGGGTGGAGGAACTAAGAGGGATTTTATTTCCTGCCTTGTAGTTTTGTGGGCAGGAATTTTGTTATGAAAACGGCATGTTTTGTAGAAGTACCCCCCAGAAAAGTAATTGGGGGAAAACTCAGACAAATGGGTGCAGGCAGTTAAGGAAGACGTAGCTCTTCCCAGACTTTGATAATGTAAGAGTCCAGGATCTATTTATTTTCATTGGTGTCACTGTAACGTTCATGTTCTGAACTATGTCTGTCACAGTCTACCCCCATATCCCCCCCCATATTCTTGGGAGAAAATATGCTGGTGATTCTTGATGGTTTGATTACAGTACATCTGTTGATTGCAGTAAGTGGCTCCAATGTATACAGTGAAATTGTCCTCGGATGTTTAAAACAAATGCGGTACAGAACACCTATAAAATGCTCATCTCCACTTGTTATAGCTTGGTGGGGTTCAGTTGTGGGGCAGGCATGATTTGTGTTGCCTTTCCCCAAGTGATGGACGCCCAGCCTATGTGAAACGCAGTCTGGTTTTTTAAGTTTCATTACCTGTCAACACCTTTTAGCCCAACAGTCAAGCTGAAATAAACACACATACTATTTACTAGGCACCTGGACAACATTTAGCAAGTGTTGCCTTTTTGCATTAGGCAACTGCTTAAATGGAAACACATTTGTCTATCTTGAGCTTTATTTGCTGGTCTTAAGAGAGCATGATAAACAATACTTTTGGATTCACTATCTCAGATGTCATTGCGGGTTGCAATGGAAGGGTCTCAGAAGTACAGTGGTACCTCGGGTTAAGTGCTTAATTCGTTCCGGAGGTCCGTTCTTAACCTGAAACTGTTCTTAACCTGAAGCACCACTTTAGCTAATGGGGCCTCCTGCTGGTGCCGCGCTGCCGGAGCACGATTTCTGTTCTCATCCTGAAGCAAAGTTCTTAACCTGAAGCACTATTTCTGGGTTAGCGGAGTCTGTAACCTGAAGCGTATGTAACCTGAAGTGTATGTAACCCGAGGTACCACTGTATTTTGTTGACTTCTAAGAGGTGCAATATAATAATTCAACCCTTTCTGTGCGACTAGGAGAGCTGGCCTTACCATGAGGCAGCTGATTTTGAGTGTTTTGGGCAGAGTTGTCCTAACCCTGCCTGGGGGGTGATCAGATTAGAGGGCCACCACCACTTCTAAAGCCCTGTTGGCTCCTGCTGGTCAGGACAGAAGGTGAGAGAAGCCAATTTTCTTCCCCTCTTTTTTTTCTTTATCAGCTTCAGGTTGGCACATAACAGGCCCTTCTCCTGGCATTGGGTTAGAATATGATGGTGTTTCCTGCTTGGCAGGGGGTTGGACTCAATGGCCCTTGTGGTCTCTTCCAACTCTATGATTCTATGATGCAGTGGGTCCTTGGCTGGTATAGCTTTGCACCCAAAACACCCCATTTTGGGTCCTTATGTCATCTACGTCTGGCAGGAAGATTACTGGTGATGGTCTCTCACCCACCTGGGTGGAGGTCCTGTATTCACCACAGAGGAGATCCTTTTCAGCAGTGGAGATCCCTCCCTGCCAGTGGAGTCCAGCAGAGAGGGACCTATGCTTCACTCTGCTGTTCCCCCCTCAGCCACCCACCTTAGGAAGGTTAGGTTCACTCTCAGCAGAGATGAGTTAATGTGGAATGGTGAATAGGTAACAAAACAAATTTAAATGAATCCCACTTATATGTTTAAGTGAAGTTATGCCTAGTGTGCCTTTCAGCCATGGCCAAACTTGGCCCTCCAGCTGTTTTGGGACTACAGTTCCCATCATCCCTGACCACTGGTCCTGTTAGCTAGGGATGATGGGAGTTGTAGTCCCAAAACAGCTGGAGGGCCAAGTTTGGCCATGCCTGCTTAAGTGAAAGCTTATGCTATTAAGCAAGGGTTATGAAGGGGTACAGCGGCAAAAAAGAAGAAGGAAAAAATGGTGGGGGAGAAAAGAGGTGGGAAATTGTGACTTCATTAGCCTTTTAGAGAGCATAATTTAAAATGGTAATTTCTCTGTGCTTCATATACTAATGTCACAGGATGTCAACATGAGGAAATATAGAACTCATGTTTCATTAACTTATGTACCAGTCCACACATGATTGTTTTCCAAAAATGCATTAAAAGCTTTTGAAAAAATAATAAATTATTGGTGTACTACTCTTGTATACGGGGTAGATTCTGCAAATCAGTTTACCCTAAAATAAAGGGTAGCTCTTGTAACACCTGCAGCAGTACCTGTCTAACATATTTCACAGGCAAATGATGGGAAATAGCAATGCTACTTCTTGTTTGGGGTAAACGGCTATACATCCATGTTCAATTCATGTGTGGTGCCAGGAAATAAATAAATAATTCTATTTAAACTGCCAAAAGGTGAGAAAATGGCAAAAATGTTGCCAAAAGGAGCCTTGGCACCAACCTTTGAGGCCTATGGGGAGTCTGGCAATTTCTGCAGTCTGTCCTGCTTTTCAAATGAATAAAGGCGAGCAATAATAGAAGCCTTCATGGGATTTAAAAAAATATTTGCAACAAATAGGGATAGGTGAATCAATCAGTTTTGGTTTCTCAGTTTCTCCCTTTCTACTCTTAAATTCAGTTCCCACATCTTCTCATCAGTTTGCAATTTAATTTTTAAAAAGCCCTCATGGATTCGTCAGTGTGCTAGTGCAAATTTATCCTAATACATGTTTTCACATGCCCAATGTAGTCATTTGTACAAAGCAATCTTCCCTAATGTAATGCATTTTGGTATGCTCTTTTTATTAAACGTGCACATTTTACTTGGCTAGTGAACTGCCTAGCAAAATTTAGAGAAGTGGAAATTTCAAAGGATGGCTTTGTTGCTTTGTTTTGATTCAGTTATTGTTTTGGAAAATGCAAATTAGGTTGCTCACCTTTAAATGTGAACTCAATCAAATTTCTCTCCCATCTCCTGCAGCAAACAAACATCTCCTGGCAATTATAGATTACTGCAGGAGGAAAGGCTTTGCAGAGACCTCTTACTATCCTCTCTTGGAGAGACCTGCTAGGATTAAGCAGGCTGAGGTGCTCTCCTTGGCTGCAGCCATGCCTCTGGAGATGTTTCATCCTGTGGTTCCGGAGATGGGAGCTGTAATCTCCGAAGCCAGTCATCACTTTAAGAGACACCGTGTAGATTCACAGCTGTGTAAGTTCTTGTAAAAGCCACGGAATGCAGCTGTAATAGCTAATGGATTAGTATAAACCAGAGCATCTGGGAATCTAATACTTGGGATAAGCCTTTTGAATTGCAAGGAGCAGGGCTGTGTGGCACAAGTCCTGTTTGGTTTGTACCCAACACACACAGCTTCCTCCAAAGTCAGTGGAGTTCGCTTAAAACCTCCTGGTGACACCAGTACAGATTTTACATATCAGAAAAAAACGATGGTTAAGAAGACTTCTTTTTTCTATGTATTCAAGTTTCTTACTTTTGCTTGTTGTGTTGCTTGGGTGTCCTCAGAAGGCCTTCCTACCTCTGAGATCTTCAACCTGAAATCCAGGGACCCACAAGCTAGAGGCTTCTCTAATGACAATCCAGAGAGTGGCATTTGATGGGCAAACAGGTGTGGCATCAGCTCTCTGGCCAGCATGGGCATGTTATGTTGAAATTTCAACATTGCAATTGGAGCCACAGAGAGAGACAATATGCGGTGGCTGGTGGGAGTTATAGTTCAGAACATCTGAAGGACACCATGTCAGGGAAGGCTGGAATAATCTGCTGACACATGTTCTTGCTACTTGCTTCTCCATATTATGGCTATGTAGATTTATTTTTCTTACTTTACAAGACAGCGAGGATCTCCAAATGGGTGGATGAAATAACAAACTTTATTATTTTTTATGCATTTTATTTTGACAATTTATATACGCCACCTAATGACAATTATTGTACAAGAAACTGTATAAGAAACTCAATACAATTAAAATGAAAATCAGTTAAAATAATAAAATCAGAATTCAGTTAAAATGCCTGCTGGAGAAGGAGACTTCAGAAGGCACCAGAAGTTCAACGGGAATTGATTTTAACTTGTCAAGAATGACTTTTTAATGCTCATTTTGCATCTCAATGAAACAGATAAATATCGGTGTCACTAATATTTTGGGTTCACTTCAGTTAAATGGGGAGGTGGGAACACTGAACTCCAGGCAAATATCAAATATACAAAAATACACAAACATTGGGGAAATTTCCTAAGAGCTCAGAGCTCCTGCGGCCCCAACACTGAAAGAAGGTCTGATTTAGAAGGTCTCTGGCCATGGTACTCTCACCTGCTGGAGGGGGCATTTCTCACTGGGCATTTAGAGGGGAACTTCCAGAATTTTAAATAAAATTACCAGAGTTCCTCCTGGCCACTTAGATAATAAGAAGAAGCTTTCCATAGGTGTGTTACAGATTTTATTACTATTATTATTTATTTTTTGCATTGTGATGAATTACTGTAAAAGGAGAAAGATGCGTAACATCTGTTGTACATTTAAAGTGATGGGGGATAAAACTTCATTTTTCATATGATGTGCCAAATGTCATATATCATAATATAGCCTCACTCGCTGCATACCGCGGGGCAGCTGGGAGGCAAAATGGGGACTATCCAACATCACATTCAAAGTAAGGGGCTTACTATATACAGATAGGTAGCCGTGTTGGTCTGCCATAGTCAAAAAATTTTTTTAAAAAAAATTATATACATGACAAAGCCACTTTTCACCTTCTCACCCCTTGCTTTTTCCTGTAAGACCTATTGCAGTCGTTAAGAGTCGTCAACAGGCTCATCACAGCTATCTGCCTATCACCCATTCCCACCACCCTTCTGAGTAACACCCCTCCCCACCTTCTCACTATATAGAAGGGTCTGGAAACTTCTGTTTCAGTGTATCTGAAGAAGTGTGCATGCACACGAAAGCTCATACCAAGAACTAACTTAGTTGGTCTTTAAGGTGCTACTGGAAGGAAATTTTTTTTGTTTTGGGCTTACTATATGTTTACTTAAATAACTACTCTGGCAAATGTTGCTGCCTTCCTGAAATAGCTTTCCCCCTGCCCGTCGACATACTAAAGTTTCAAATGGAACCGCTGTAAGACTTGTGTATTGCCCATCTGAATGGTCTCCCCAGCAGTGGAAGGGCAGCGTAGGTGGAGAGTAAGGGATTGTCCCAGGTCTGGGGCTTGGCTTAAAGAGGCCTTCAAATATCCATGGGTCTTGTGTCACTAATTGATTCTGTGGATGCTGTCACTCACCATGGCAATGTCCCACAATCACAATATTGTTCAGGGCAAGTGCTGGATCACTGAATCCTATGACTGTCCTACGCTGGAGGCTGGAGCACCAACTTCAGTCTACCCACCTGCCTTCTTTCTTACAGCTAGGGATAAAAAGATCTGTCAATTTCAGTTCCCTCAGTTTCTGATTTTCCAATTTAAAATTTAGTTCTCCACATTTCTGCAGTAATTACACACACACACACACACACACACAAACACACAATGAAAATTCATCTGCATTTTAGTGTGAATTTCTCCTAATAAACACATTTTATATGCAGTTTTGACTAATGTACACATTTTTGCAAGCGATTTCCCCTCGCGATTCCTTTTTGTATGTTATTTTCACCAACACCATCATTTCCCCTAATGGATGTATTTTTGTAAACATAGTTTGGCTAAAGAACTGCATCACGAAATTTGGATGAATGTGAATTTTGAATGTTAGCTATGTGCTGGTTTGCATATTGGTGCCACTGCCTGTCAGCTTATTCCTCCTTAGTCCCAGTGCTTTGTACAGCTCAGCAGTGAAGAGGACCAGGATGAAAGTGGAATCAATTTGCTCCACCTGCCATTGGCTGAGGGTAATGCCTAATGTTTGCTTCTTTGTCTTCTTCCTTCCCAGTCCCAATGGACACTAGCCACCATTGCTATCCTGATGATATCATGCTAATCTCTTTAGGGAACTACCGTACATCGACTGGACAAATACAAGTCTTTTATCCAAGCATGTATGCCACATTTTGCTTGAATACTCCCTAGTTAGAATGCCCTCTCTCTGCCTGCTGTGTGGGCTTGTTCAAGATAACCAAAAGTTGTTTACCTGCATTTGTACATATACTTCCCCAGTTGACCTCACCTCTCTCATTCTCTCCTCCATCTGTTGTCTACCATTCTGTCAAATGTTAAAATTGTAGCCTCCTCAGGACAGAGACCTGCTGGTTTTAATGTCACTCTGTAAAGCACCATGCATATTAATAATGATATATAAATAATAGCAGCCAGGGTTGAACCGTGACTTCATGTCTGTACATTAAAAAAATGTTAGGTAACTACAGTGGTACCTCGGGCTACAGACGCTTCAGGTTACAGACGCTTCAGGTTACAGACTCCGCTAACCCAGAATTAACCTTGGGTTAAGAACTTTGCTTCAGGATGAGAACAGAAATTGTGCAGTGGCGGTGCAGTGGCAGTGGGAGGCCCCATTAGCTAAAGTGGTGCTTCAGGTTAAGAACAGTTTCAGGTTAAGAACGGACCTCCAGAACGAATTAAGTTCTTAACCCGAGGTACCACTGTACGCTCACTGTGTCTTTTTGCTCACTGAAAATATTGTGGTTTTAGTTAGAAGACTTGCTCTATAATTTCACGAGCCCCGTGCTTGAACCCTGCTGAGCTCTAAGCATACAAAACACTCCTGGCTTCTGATGTCTGGAGCCACCCTGAGTGTACTCCTGCCCCCAGTTTTCTGACTCAGTTAAGTCATTTGTTAATAGGCACTGATGATCCCTGAGATTAGAAAGGAAAGCCATCTCCCACAGTTGTGATTTACTGCTCCTAGTTTGTACCAGCCAATTACTCACTAGAACTACAAATGTTCAAACTTTATGGTTATGGTGACTGCATAGTGAATTATAGATGACTCTGTGTTAGGTAGCGTAATATATGACATCCTATCACCAAGAAATGGAGATATCCAAATGTGGGTTTTGCTGTTTTTAATGAATATGAAGGATTGCTATGCATTAAGAGTCTGCAGTCGAGAATCAATCAGAATATTGCAATTTACAAAATGCCAAATGCAGCACAGCGCACAGTTATTCATTGACCTAATTATGTTTTCAATTCTTGCTACGGGTAGATGAGCAAAGTGACGTGGAAGAGCCACAATGTTCATTTTAAACAGCGTGAATGGAAAAGACAATCACAAAGCTGCTTGAACAACCTTGTTTAGATGGGATGGTGTGCAGTAAGTGGTTCTTCCATTATTTCTACAAATGAGAGGATGGGGTTTTTTCACAGGCCTGGTATGGAGAAGAAACCTCTAGACAGAGAAAATGACTTGTTCATTTTAATTCTCTCCATAGCTGCTTGCCAATGATTATCTGAGCTGAGACCCTATCTGCCTGCAGACTGTCTCGCCAGAGTGGTGCATGCTCTGGTTATCTCCCGCTTGGACTACTGCAATGCACTCTACGTGGGGCTACCTTTGAAGGTGACCCATAAACTACAACTAATCCAGAATGCTGCAGCTAGACTGGTGACTGGGAGCGGCCGCCAAGACCATATAACACCTGTCTTGAAAGACCTACATTGGCTCCCAGTACGTTTCCGAGCACAATTCAAAGTGTTGGTGCTGACCTTTAAAGCCCTAAACGGCCTCGGTCCAGTATACCTGAAGGAGCGTCTCCTCCCCTATCGTTCTGCCCAGACACTGAGGTCCACCTCCGAGGGCCTTCTGGTGGTTCCCTCACTGCAAGAGGCCAAGTTACAGGGAACCAGGCAGAGGGCCTTCTCGGTAGTGGCGCCCGCCCTGTGGAACGCCCTCCCATCAGATGTCAAAGCGATAAACAACTACCTGACATTCAGAAGACATCTGAAGGCAGCCCTGTTCAGGGAAGTTTTTAATATGTGACATTTTAGTGTATTTTTCATCTTTGTTGGAAGCCGCCCAGAGTGGCTGGGGAAACCCAGCCAGATGGGCGGGGTACAAATAATAAATTATTATTATTATTATTATTGTATTATTATTATTATTATTCTGTATGAACTGAGTTGCGCATCCCAAAATGCCACCAGCTTGTTCTGCATACTGTGTACAATGGCTCTCTCAGGCACATTTCATGTCAGCCAAGCAGTCACAAGGATGTGTGCTTGAAACTGAACTTCATGGCCCAGATTCCACATGACAAGATCTGTCCATTTTGGTTTCAAATTAAGTTCAGTTCTCCACATTTACACATCAGTTAGCAATTTTTCTTTTAGGTATTCATTAAAATCCACTAGCGTTTTGTGCTCTTTTGGCCCTAATATACCCATTTTTGTAAGCATTTCCCCTCCCCCCCAATACAGTGCATTTTTGTATGTTATCTTCAGTAATATATGCACAGTTTTCCTACTATAAGCATTTTGGGACACATTAGTTGGTTGGAGAATTCCACTGCAAAATTCAGAAGGGTAAACTTTGAAGGGTGGCTGATTTTCAGTGTGCACATGGTTTTGGAAATGGTGAATTATGTGAGTTTGCCTAGATATGCAAAATGAATTAAATGCCTCCCCTACCTCTATTTGTGTGAACATGGTCTAGGGGACTTTTAACAGGCCAGTGCAGTTCTGCTTGGGGAGGAAAAATTTATTTACAGTAAATAAGCTATTATTTTTATTTTTACCTTCAGTGTTCAGAAGCTGCTCACACAAGCAGCTCACCATATGGAGGTGCACCTATATGGTTCAGTTGTCAGCATCATGTGAACAGTTTATATAAGAAACAGATGGACATTAAGACAATATGTCTTATGTCTTTTATCAGGTGTTAACAGCTTCCTTCCTATGCTGTACTATCCCTGCTAAGTGAAAAGTACACCAAAGTGATGGGACACTCTACCAGTTGTACCTACTAGACTGGAGGTTGCCAACCTGGCACTTGTGGGCACCATGGCCCTTGCAGAGACCTTCACTGGCACCCATTCCAGGCTCTGAGCTTTCTTTTTTAAAAGTAATTCTCTAGTCCTCCTAGAAAGAAAGTTATGAAGCAAAATGTGCAGGTACTCTTCTCAGTGATTTCTGTGAAATGAGCCAGCTGCTCCCACCTGCCAGTGATTTTAGCCAATGAATTAAGTTAGAGATGTGATTGATAAGCAAATTGTTTGAATATGAGGCAGTAGGAACCCCCCCGGGCCCTTAAGAGTTTCTGTGGCCCCCTCCCCTTTAGTGCATTTTTCCTGCTTCTGTCTTATTTTCTAGTAGTCTTTGGAACTGCTATAATTTGCCCTTCTCCCCCCACCTCATTAATCAGGATACATCTTTCCTGTGATGGCTTTGTCTGAGATCAGGTCCTCCCTAAAAGTGTTTTTTGTTTCTTTCTTTGCAAATATTACTGCACAATGTTAAAGTATCCCCTCGCAAAATTACAAAGGCAAAATGCGAAAACTTTGCAAAGAGGCTTAGACATATCTATTGCTGTGCAGGATCTGATGTCCACGTGCTCATCAAGAATCCACTGTATAATTAACTTACAATGGTATCCATGTGTACGTCAAAAGTAAGTTTTAGTGTTTAATAGTAAGTTTTTGTGCTTACTACTAGGTAAGTGTGGATAGGATGCCAGCCTAGGGTTTTGTTTAAGATTGGCATTGTGCCTTAATTAACTGAGAGCCAGTGTGGTGCAGTGGTTAAGAGCGGTGCACTCGTAATCTGGTGAACTGGGTTTGCTTCCCCGCTCCTCCACCTGCAGCTCCTGGGTGACCTTGGGCTAGTCACACTTCTCTGAAGTCTCTCAGCCCCACTCACCTCACAGAGTGTTTGTAGTGGGGAAGGAAGGGAAAGGAGAGTGCTAGCCGCTTTGAGACTCCTTCGGGTAATAAAGCGGGATATCAAATCCAAACACCCCTCCCCCCCCTCCTCCTCCTCCTCCTCCTCTTCTTCTTCTTCATTGCTGAATCTCCACAACTGGGACCAACAGGACCTAGTTGACTTCCCATGGTAACCACAAGGTCGTCTGGGAGCAGAGGACAGAAAATCAGTAACAGCTTTACTTTTGCCTCTGGTCCCAGCAAGGTAGCAGCGCTTACCTAGATGGCTGTCACTGGTGTTGTTGTGGCTTTCTCGGGGGGAGTGGGGCAGAGCCGGTGCAATATAAATGCACCAGCAGAACCAAACTGGAATGCCCAACAGTGTGTGTGTACTGTGCTAAAGTCGCCATTGCTTTGACCTTCTAGTAAGCTGTGCTTATGCTGGAGCCAGCAGCAGCACCCCACTGATCACTGCCAGACCCCACTCAGGACTGGCTGGTGGTCCTTGGTCTGAAAAGAGTTTTTCACTTCTGTCTTAGGCACATACCTGCAAGCCCATAACACAAGCAAAACAGTCTTGTCGCAAACCAATAAAAGACAAAAATGATAAATAGGTGATTAAACACATATACAACAGTGGATTCAAACCTATAATATAATATAATATAATATAATATAATATAATATAATATAATAATCCATCATACAAATATGGATAACCAATAAACAATAAAAGACCCTTGTATCAAAGAAAATATAACACAATGCAAAAGTAAGTCTCCATGAAGCTGAACGATGACTACAAAGGCTGTATGTAATAGAATAAAATTACAATCCATGAAAACTGCATGTAGCAGAAATAATAAATAGTTCCGTATCAATTAAATGAATTCCATATGTGAATGGAGTTAGCATGCGTGATGCATCAAAGGAAGTTGATGTACAAATTGCATGCAGTAGGAAAGTTGATACGATAAAAAGTCCGGAATATATTTCTGTGTCAATACTTCCTCAGAAACTACTGTGATGGATGGGAGCCAAGCTCAATGCTTCCCAAAATATCATGCCACTATGCCAAATACCTTGAAGAAAGGACACTAAAAGTCCCCAAGGAGATAGTGTACTAGGTTCACCAGGCATCTTCGTTGCAGCATGGAGAAGCAGTGCTGTGAGGAAGAGCTTGGGTTTGCCTTGTAGTGCCTCCTTTTCGTTGTTGGCTTCTCTTTATCATGAACTCGGGTTCAGGAGAGGAGGACTGAGGGACAACTCTCAGATTTAAGGAGGACTCATAATAGGGAAATGAATCTTTATGAGGAGTTGCCAAGCTTCGAGGTCAGAATGGCTACAGAATATGCAGAATTAGCCAAGTTAACTTAAAGAATGAAAGATAAGTCCATACAAGTATTTATTACAAAATGGGAACCTCTTAAAACATATCTTAAAAACAACTGTGGAAGTCTAAACTCGATCACTGCTTTTGAATAACCTCTGTAGTTGTACCAAGAAAGAAATAAAGATACAGGAGAAATAATACTTTACAGTAAAATGAATAGATAGGTTTATGCAAAAAGTTAGTAAACTAGTAATGAAGTATGGAGAAGACGGGAAGTCAATGAATTACAATAAGATTTATTGTCATTTATATAAATTTATCCTTTTTGGTTAATGGTGTGATTTGCAACAAATGACATAAATACTTTCTTTTTTTGTATTTTGTTGGTGTGTAAGCATAAATAAAGCAAAACACAAAAAAATGGCACCCTCCAAATGTTGTTGGGTTCCAACTTACAGTTTGAGCCATGATGGCTGGAACTGATTGGTCCAACAACATCTAGAGGGCACCATGTTGGATATCCCTTGTTTAATATGAAGAGGGAGGTAGCCCCGCTCCATGGTTTCAAGGGTTAGATGAACACACTGGTTGGAGTGGTACAGGAGAAGCCACACTCTGTGTGTGTGTGTGTGTGTGTGTGTGTATCTATATGAACATCTTCAAGATAGCACAAGGAAATGTAGAAATGGGATTTTTCCAGAAACAGCATTTTGCTATGGAATTTCGTTGTAACCACAGTATTAACTGAGGGAAATTCACATCTAATGACTGCCTCTTTTTGCACACTAAAGCAATGATTGAGAAAGGCATGTGGGTATCTTTCCCAAAAGTTGCACAACTTGAGACCAGCCCACAATTTCCTCTGCTAGTGTGCTGGTCCCGGGGGTTAACCAAGAGGCAAGGTCCAAGTCCAGTCCGTGGTCGATGAAGCAGTATACAGGCAGTCCGTAAAAGTCAAAGCTGGGTGCACAGCAGGGTTCAGGCAGGAACTGCTCCCACAACTTGGGACTGGGGCTGGCTGGCTTTTATATGCCCCAAGTCACAGGGCGGCCCCGATCCTCAGGTGACTCACCTCTCCTGGCCTGGAGGCAAGCACTCATCCTGCGGGAACTTAGTTCCTTCTGCCTCTCTGCCCTGCGCCTCTGCAGCTCAGGAGAGGCTGGAGGGTTACCGGACCCAGAGGCAACCCCAGCTTCCTCTGACGGGGCTGAGAGTGGAGCACCTGCAGGCAATGGGTCCTCCATCACCTCAGGAGCCAGAGCAGACTCACCTGGTGCCTGCACCTGATGATCCAGCACAGGTGAGGACCCTTCAGGCTCATGCCCCAGCCCTGGTTCAGCTGGTTCTGGAGGCGGGGACTCCTGTGCAGACTGGGATTCCTCAGGTTCAGCATCTGAATCCAATTCCCAGGCCATCACACCTAGCTTTATAGACTGTGTAGAATGGCAGGGGGTCTAGCATACACCGAATTACTTATGGATGTGGGTTGCAAATAATGCATGTCTATGTAAACAGATCAGAGTCTACAAAAAAGTTCTCTGCAGATGTATCTTTAGAGCAGGCTTCCCCAAGCTGGTGGGCTCCAGATGTTTTGAACCATGACTCCCATCATCTCTACCCACTGGCCATGCTGACTAAGGCTGATGGGATGGCCATGCTGACTAAGGCTGATTTGAGGTCCTAAACATCTGAAGGGCACCAGGTTGGAGAAACCTATCTGAGAAACATCATGTATCACACTAGCATCAGCGCCAGGTTCTGTTTGTTTATGTCTGTCTCCTGCTCGCCACATACGGAACACATTTATGTAGCCTTTGCCAAAGAAAGTGCCAGTGAAATGGTTTTAGCAGTGCTATTTTTTGGTTCCCCGTTTCAATTTATGACCCTCCAGAATTTGTTCTTGCTTGTGCTAAATTTCACTGTCTTGACTGCTCTCTTTGCCATGTGTGCCTTAAAGGAAAGTACAAAGATGCCTTTGTATCACTCTTTATAAATCCAAGCACTTCTGCTTAGCTGGGTAATGAATCAGGCTGTAACTTGCAAACTGGAAATAAGATTACTGAAGGAAACCTGCCTGGGACGCTCTAAAGGTTGCTTAGCAGTAAAAATAAAAAATAGCAGTGTCGTGCAGTCCAGTACTACAAACATTTATTTGGAAGTCTCATTTATTTCAATCAGGGCCAGACCTACGATTAGGCAGAATGAGCCGGCCACCAAAGATGGCAGATGCATTGTGGGGGTTGCTAAATATTTCTTATTGTTTCCTGAAGTACAAGAAAACAAATAACTCTGAATTATAACAGTCAACAAACTTTGATGTATGCAGAGCAAACCACAAATGTGATACAGATTAAAGCTCAGTAATGGATCAAGTTATTCAAGTTTTATGGAAGTAGCTATGCCACAGGACATCAAACATCATTGGTGAGAAGATGACAAAGCCATTGCAGTTTACATAACTGAGAAAGAGAAACCAAGTCCCATGGAGTTTGTCATGACAGGAAATATCCTTGACTGCTCTTTGGTGTTGTGTTAGATACGTAGCACAAACTATTGCCCATATTTTATCCATTCATCCCTTTATTGTAGGAGTAACTTCCAATGATTCGCTGTTTCTTGGTGGGTGGCTGCCATTAGCATAAAATTAAGATTTTTATGAATCACCACTGGATTTTTTTCACTCTCAAGTGACAACAGTGCAAGATAAGTCATCTTTCCCCCTAAGTCCAACTTGTCTCTGGCAGCAGGACCTTTAGATGTTCCAGCAGAAGTTCTGCCCTGTGTTTCATCTCCCATTGTAAGGAATTTCTCTTTGTTTTGCACTCCAAGTTTAAATGGGAACACCAATGTCTATAGAATTCCTGTCTCTCTGTGCACTTCAGTGCTTCAGGACAAATACTCTGGAAAACTTCATTTAAAGCTTCCTTACATTTAAGTTCTCTACAGTTTCACAGGGCTATAAACCATCACTTTGTTGTGGTAGTGTTCAAAGCGGATGATTATGTCTCTTGGCAGGCTGTCACTGTGGGATATTGGACCTGACATGCTGTCTGCCTGCTCAACATCATCTAGCAAGAGGGTCACTCCTAAGTTCATGGTATTAAGCAAATGAATTAGAAATGTTGGGGTGTCTGCCGCCTCCTCCTTTCTCTTGGAGACCTCCTATATGCAGAAATTACTATTTCAGTGCTCCCTAGTACACTGTTCCTCCAACCACAATTCTAGGTCTTCAACCACCATTTTTATGGTCTCCATCTCTGCTTAACTACCAAGGCCCATTTTCATGGCCACATTTGCTGTTCTGCTAATGTCCACAGTATTTGAGGAAACCTACCCTAATTTAGCCTCTATTGGCTTAGGTTCTGAGGTACAATCTTCTGCCAGTGCCCTTCTATTTTGTAGTAAATATTCCTCCTCCTCTGGCTTATCAGGCAATTTCACACCTCTTGTTGATTTAACCTTGCCTGTTTCAGCTTCCTTGTTTGGAGGCTCAGAGTTGTAAAATCCCACTCAGTTTAGCAATCTTTGCTTAACTCCTTTGGGTACCGCATTGCATGGCTTCTTAATAACTTGATTTTAATCTTGCTATTGTGTTCAATGTTTGCCACCTACTGTTGCTTTTGCACTGTAGCTTATAGAGACTTAAAATTAAGCTGCAATTCTACTTGCATGCAAGCCTCCTTCCTCGATGTGTGCTTTTAGCAGCATCTCCTCAGCCGTTCTTTCGGAGCCTTCTGGCAAATTCATTTTCCCTCCTTGAGAGACCAAGCTGTATGTACCAAACAGTCTGCCCTGCACCCGCTAAGCTAGCCTCCTGCCTCCAGGTGTGGTGGAGACTGCTTTTCTGTCACTAGTGTTGAAGTAAGAGTCAAGGGCCAGTTGAATGGATGGATGGAAGAGAGGCGCCATCTTGGCCTTCCCCTCAGGCAGCAGAATGTTTTAGTCTATCCCTAACTTCAGTGATCCTGCCAATCCAGCAGTTCGAAAGCATGTCAAAGTAGATAAATAGGTACCGCTCCGGCAGGAAGGTAAACGACATTTCCGTGTGCTGCTCTTGTTCGCCAGAAGCAGCTTAGTCATGCTGGCCACATGACTCGGAAGCTGTACGCCGGCTCCCTTGGCCAGTAAAGTGAGGTGAGCGCCGCAACCCCAGAGTCCCTTTACCTTTACTTACTACAGTGAATGTACACAGCTTCAAAGCCTTGAGCTCTCTCTCTCTCTCTCTCTCTCTCTCACACACACACACACACTCATTCATTCTCCAAAGAGCACAATGTGCGTGTCACTTACCAAGTATCTTTAATGATCTCTGAGTCATGAGATCACTCAGGTAAATAATCCAGTAACATGAACCGAGTGGTGAATCGGATGGGTAGATGCAGTTGTATGCTGAAATGTCGGGAACTTTGATCAGATAACAAAGGGGGTTGAGGAAACTGACAAAAGTACTTTTGAAATCTGCTATTACTCTCTTTTACAGAAAGATTAAGAGTCTAATCCTACACGTACACACTGGTGGTTAGGGGAGGTGAATCTTGTATGTCATTTCCTCTCCTTCAGCCTCTGCTGGTGTGGAGAGGAATGAGGATGGTGGGAAGTCTTTGCTGCAGCAGAAATCTCATCTTTGCCCAGGCAGGTGCCAAACTGCAGCTGAAAGTCTACCTGCCAGTGGATGGGCATGTAAACCTCCAAGATGGGGCATTGCTGATGTGCTAGATCCAAAGGCCCACAGATCCCCCAAGGCAGCGGGCATCGTTAACAATAACGATGATGATGATACTTTCTACCCTGGCTAGCTCCTACCAACAGGGCTTTGGATGCTCTGCTCTGCCCTGCCCTGCCCTTGTCTGGCTGGGGTTGGTATTGTTACGGTCCCAGTCGCAGCACACACATACCCCATGCAGTGAAAGTCCACCCCACAGCCCAGCCAGCAGGGGAAACCCTCACACGGCTGGTGAACACATGTTTTGCCTGCCAGAGATCCTGTATACCTGAAGGAGCGTCTCCACCCCCATCGTCCAGCCCGGACACTGAGGTCCAGCGCCGAGGGCCTTCTGGCATTTCCCTTGCTGCGAGATGTGAGGTTACAGTGAACCAGGCAGAGGGCCTTCTTGGTAGTGGCGCCTGCCCTGTGGAACGCTCTCCCACCAGATGTCAAGGCAATAAACAACTATTTTACTTTTAAAAGACAATTGAAGGCGGCCCTGTTTAGGGAAGTTTTAAATGTCTGATGCTGTATTGTTTTTAATATTTGGTTGGAAACTGCCCAGAGTGGCTGGAGAAACCCAGCCAGATGGGTGGGGTATAAATAATAAATTATTATTATTATTATTATTATTATTATTATTATTATTATTATTATTATTATTATTAGGGGGTCACATCTTCTGCCCACCTGGGAAAGGGGTAAATGGCCACTCTGTAAGCACTCACATGTAGGCTTGTTGGAGAAAGTTGATGATGGTGGATTTCTCCATTCATCTTCTTTGGAAACTATAATTATTCTTTTTCATTTCCTTCATTATAAGGCATGCTTCAAAAACTGTGTGCTGCAAAATGGACACTTGTGAAGTTTTGGCTCTCTCCAACCAAGAGTCACTCCTGTAGGGAAAAGGTCATATGTGACTTTTAAGTTAACTATGTGACCATCCATTAACTCTTAACCCTGTTTTTTTTTGTTTTTTTTTGTTTGCTTTAGCAAAGGTTGCAGTTTGCTTATGGGCACAGGGGAGGATTTTGCCTTTTGATATTTGCATGCAGTTTGCATTTAAATGTGACCCTACCTAACTTGCACTTTCTGAAACAATATGTAAAGCATATTGTTAGGGGAAAGCATGCATAAAAGTGTGTATGACTCCAGGGAAAATGGCTTGCAAAAATGTGTATATTCCACAGCATTGCATACACAAAGGTGCATGTTAGGAAAAATGGGCACTAAAATTTTCCTGAGGACTTTTAAAAAAATAACAAATGGAGAAATGTGGCAAATTTTACTGTATTTTTGTTTTTTATGGAAGCCGCCCAGATTGGCTGGGGAGGCCCAGCCAGATGGGCGGGGTATAAATAATAAATTATTATTATTATTAAATTGGAACTGGAAAAGTAAGAAGCTGAAATTCACACATTTGTCCAGCCCTACTTTTATTCACCCTCTTTTGGGTGTTTGTTAATGAATGTCCATTCATGGCTTTTAGGTTTAGCAAGGTTGCTTCTGCTGACTGATAGGAAGTGTACAGCAAAATAATTGATTCACTTTCACTCATGTAACGATGAAAGCTCACACAAGATCAGATGCTATTTTTTGAAGGTCACTGAGCTGCTGTAGAACACAGGACCACTCAAATGGAATGAGTAAAACATTCCCTTTTCAAATTGCTTTTAGGAAGGAAAAATACTTGATGTGTTCACTACTGAGGCAGCCTTATGCCATCTGCTTGTAGTGCTTTGGAAAAGAGAACTATAGCCTCAGCTTTGCATGACAGGTCGATCTTGAAATATTGAAATATAATCCCAGTGCATTGGCATTTACAAGGTAGCTAATGGAAACATTTGATTTTAACCTATGGTAACATGAGTAGGTTAATCACACCAATTTACTGATCAACGCTTGTGGCTCCATTTAGAATGTCTTTGTCATGTTTTCAAGCAGGGACAAATTTTCTGTTCTGCTAAACATTCTGAGTACTTGACTTGTATGTCATTATCCAAGAGTGTCGCTGTGTTCAGACTGGGCCTATCCTCTTTCTTGTTCTGGACTCCTTTTTAAAATCCTCATAGCAGCTGGTTCCTCACTACCTAGAAGAGCAGCAGCCTTCAGCAATGGTCTCAGATCAGTGTGTGTGTGTGTAGGAAGAGTCTGAGTGAGAGAGAGTCAGTGTAGTGGGATGCAATGGTTAGAGCACTGGACTAAGACCTAGGAGAACAGATTTTGAATTCCCACTCAGCCTCGAAGTTCACTGCATGAAGAAGAAGAAGAAGAAGAAGAGGAGGAGGAGGAGGAGTTTGGATTTGATATCCCGCTTTATCACTACCCGAAGGAGTCTCAAAGCGGCTAACATTCTCCTTTCCCTTTCTCCCCCACAACAAACACTCTGTGAGGTGAGCGAGGCTGAGAGACTTCAAAGAAGTGTGACTAGCCCAAGGTCACCCAGCAGCTGCAGGTGGAGGAGCGGGGAAGTGAACCCGGTTCACCAGATTACAAGTCCACCGTTCTTAACCACTACACCACACTGCACCACACACCATGACCTTGGGCCAGTTGCTGTCTCTCAACAAAACCTACCTTATAGGCTTGTTGTGAGGATAAAATAGGGAGAGGGAAACCATGTATACCACCTTGAGCTCCTTGGAGGAAAATGTGATACATAAATGTAATAAATAAAATCATATATGTATATGTGAGACACCACACACACACACACACACTGGTTCAACTACAAATGCTAATGAAGTCAAGAAAGCTAGTATGTGTGTGTATCAGTATTTGGGGGATTTGACCATGACCACTGGCAGAGGAAGAGGGGTGCGGGAGGAGTGCACTGCCCCTGACAGCATGATCCCGGTGGGGTGCTATCACAGCTGCCCCCCTGCCCGTGCTGGGCACCACACCCCTGCGGGTGGCGCGCCACACCCCCACCTGCTCTCCGCCCTTCAGTGCCGGAGCATGAAGTTCCACCACTGCCTATGACAAATGCATAACTTCCATGGGAACTCTTGCACAACAATGTATTTTTCATTATGGCAATGCCTGAACAGTTCATGAAAGAGTGAAGCCAGAGAGGAAAGCAGCTGATGGGAGTTTTGGTCCAAAACATCTGGAAAGCACCAGCTTGGGAAAGTCTAGTATAAAGCATTCAAGCTGATCCCAAGTCCTGATTATTAACCCTGAAGCTAAACATCTCTTCTGTTTTAATAGCACAAATACATTGGCTATTTTTTCAGGTGCTCCACCCATGGCAACACTCTCTAGTCCCCAACGATGAGCCTAAATGTGTGCTTCTATTTAATCTTTTTTCCACACTACATGTGCTGCCCAGTATTGTTTTAATTTCCAGGACGATGAAAGAACATTGCATCACACACTGAATCCAACAGAGTGGAATTCCTTTCGCACAAATACACTTATTTAGACAGGAACTGGCCATGGCGCTAGATGAAAAAACTTTGAAGATGTGCTCAAGTCTAGCAAAAATATTCTCAGGGGATTTTGTGATATTAATTGGAGGGAATTTGCATTTCAGCAACGTTCCTAGTTGGAAGCTAAGGAGATCCAAAGACGGAAAGTCTGAAAATAACAGAGCAGTGATAAGCGAAGGAGCATTATGAAGCGAAGGGCCGCTCGGACTCCAAAGAAAACAGACAAAGAGGCACAGGATGAGGGAAGTCGATCTGGACCTCATTGCAAAGTGGAGGAATTCGTTTGGGAACATGTTGGAATTAATAATGTACTTTCTTCACGTCTATTGCCAATTATGTAAAAAATAAACAGGGACACACAGATACTTTCCTTGCCCTCCCGTGAACTTAAGTGCAGCGTAATGGATGCTGATGGAATGACCTGTTGTCCCAATTCCCAAAATGCAAGAACTAGCTTTTCTGGAAGACTCGCGGATAAACAAGTCAAAGTCTATTGATTTATTCATACAGTTATATGGTAGATTTTAGTGCATATTCTCTCTCCCCGTGCGCCCCCCTCCATCTAACATCACCTGCTGGGGGAAATAATTAGAAACCAAGGAGTACAAGAAATCCTGCTAAAATAAGCAAATTGCTTTGTTATGTGGTTAATATCCACCATTATTCAAAACAAAACAAAACAAAACAAAGGAATTACCCATCAATCAAAATATGCTTCAGAAAACAGGAAATAAATTTAATGGGCATGCACATAAATATTTTTTGGGGGGATCCATAGTCCCTATTGGTATAAACAGAAGAGCTGACTAAACAGGATTTCAGGATTTCAACGACAAAACCTGCTTATTTGACAAATAGTCTTCTTCAGGGCTACTGCACTTATGTCTACTCTAACGGCGGGTGTGATGTCATTAATCAGTGACCCAAATGATTTATTATTAATTGACATAGTGTTTATTTACCTCTTTCCAACAAAAAAAAGTGCTGTAAAGCAGTTTACATTGTAAAACTTGACAAGAATCAAGCATCCTAAGGCACCTTAACTGTAAAGTTTTCGCAACCGTTTATCTCCTGCTCCCCCCCCCCTTGAATAGAATATTCCTTGAGGCCTGGATGGGCAGAGCAGTGGCTTCCTGTTCTCACAAGCCAAGGAAGCAGTGGAAAGGGGGTCAGAATCATGCTCCAGATTATTACAGGCCCCTTCCAGAAAGTACCAAGCACACCACGACCACATTAGCAGTGATGGCATCAGCTGAGAAGGGAAAGCATGTTTTCTAGCTGCAAAGTATTGTTCTTTGAGTGCTGGGAAATACAGTGGTACCTCGGGTTACATACGCTTCAGGTTACATACGCTTCAGGTTACACACTCCGCTAATCTAGAAATAGATTCAGTATATGAACAGAAATCGGCCTCCGGCGGCGTGGTGGCAGCAGGAAGCCCCATCAGCTAAAGTGGTGCTTCAGGTTAAGAAAAGTTTCAGGTTAAGTATGGGCCAAATTAAGTACTTAACCCGAGGTACATGGAAATTCCTCTGATGTGAAAGAGAAACCTTTGGAGGGTTGCTTGGGAAAAGCACCCAGGTGACTTTGCTGTTTAGTCTAACCAGGTGTATGTGATCTATCCTGAGCCTTTGAACTTGTTGCAGTAATTATGTTTTAGAATTCAGATGGCAGGGCTGCAACTCACTGGGTGCAACTCCGGTCCAATCCCCATGGAAATAGACTGGGTGGGATAGCACTGAGGATTAGGGAGTTTCTCAAGAGAGTTTCGCACTGAGCTCCCCTTCCAAGGCCTTGCCATCTGAGGTGTGTTGGGTGGGGTCTGTAGAGATGGCTTTCTTGGCAGGTTGCCCCATTTGTGGAACAGGCTCCCCAGGGAAGCTCAGCTGGTTTTGATCTTCTTGTCATTTCAGCACCAGATGAAGACCCTTTTAATTTCCCGTGCCTTTAAGATGTGAACTTGTTATCTGCTGCTTTTTGATGTCATTGTTTTGATAGTGCTGCTGTATTTTTAATGCTTTGTCTGTTTTAGCCACCTTGGAAAAGGTTGGCTATGAAGGACAGAATATAAATACTCTAAAATAAATATATTATAAATAGGGGAGGAAAATGAGGGCCACACTAGGCATTCTGTTAAATGATCTTAACAGGCAGGTGGTGTTTTTCTAAATGCAAATTGCATCAGTTAGAGCTAGGGTGGGAGTTGATAAGGCATCTGATGGAATTTAACATGTACATACCCACAGAGGTCCAGAAGAAAATCCTTCTTCTGAAGCTGATACAGTACTTGCTTCTTGGGAAAGGGGAATTCCCGCTGGTGCCAATGGGGAATGAACTACCAATGCAAAGAGGGAAGGAGATGGTTACATTTTCTGTCCATGTCTGCTGCAATCCCATTCATTTGAGCAAACACAAACCCCTGTGTTGCAAAATGTAACAATATACAAAAATGCAAATGCAACATTCTGGCTAATAACAGGTTGCTCAGTTTTGTTGTCATTCATGGCTTGCAGTGCCTTACATGAAGACTTTATTCCGAAACAGTTGAACTATTCCGGATATACTCTCCTTCTGAAACTTCAGAGAGTTGTCTTCCTTTGAGACTTTTGTGAGACGTCTTCCTTTGAGAGACGGCTTGGTGTTCCTCGCTATTGATTAATTTGTTTGATTCTTTGTTTGACTCTGATACATAACTTGTAGTTACTTGTATATTTTGTGAGATGCGTTGTATATTTACATCATTTTGAAGTGGCTTATTCATATATTTTGAATGACATCATAACCGATTATATATTCACTAACAGTTATTAGCCAGCGTGTTGCATTTGCAATTCCATTCCTTCTCAGCTGCTCCTTCCTCCCACCAGCTGGTGCAATTTTCATTTTTTAAAAAGCAGAAGGTTAGATGTAAGGACACAGTTATCACATAGTCGAACCCTCAGTAAGTGAGCCTGCATCTGATCTTTTAAAACAACAACAATAATAACACGGAAATCAAGCTCACTTTTCATATTTAAAAACTACACAGGTAGTGTATGTGTCTCACACTGTCGTTCCCCAAATTGGTATGTTGTATCAAAGGGAAAGGCTTCTCTGGTTCCATCTCTCAGATTGTCTCCTTTTATTACTTGCCTGCTTTTAATAGCATATCTCCTATTGTTTTATGAGCCTACCATAACTTCAGTTAATGCCAAGGACGTTAAGTGCATGTCTTTTAAATTTTTAACAAGAATAAAAAGTTTACCCCGACAGTGCAGAAGCTTTGTTGAATCATCTCTAGATTTGTGTAAAAGATAAACTCTGAATGTTTCACACATAAGTTTAAATATTTATTCAGGGGACCCAGATGCTTTTCATTTCTTTTCCCTTGCAGCATCTGTTCTTTAATTTTTTTTAAATCCCAATTTCAGCATCCTGTAAAGGAATCTTTCAGATATTTACATTAACAAGTCCGTCAACATTCCCCATAGGTAGAAGCTAAGGCTTGGGGAACCCCATAAGATCCAATCTGATCTCAGTTCAGATTTCCTAAATGATTTTTTTCCCTGGTTGTCAGATTTGTTGTTTCATATTCTGATTTGTTCTAAAAACATTGCTGCTACTCCACAATTATATTTGATACATACGTTTTCTACAACCACTGGGTATTATGGGTATTGGGTGGCTGACTGGCTGATGAGCATCTGTGCAATTTACAAAGCAGCATGTTGCAACTTTATCAGTTCCAAAATTTGAAACTTAAGTTTACCAATGATTTAAAGCTGATATTTTCAACTGCTCATGAAAGTGAGGGTCGAGGGGGAAGTGATCTCCCAAGAATGTGCAGGAACAATTGAAGGTATGTTGTAAATGGTAATTAATCCAGTCATTGTTGGAAACTAAACTTCTGAGATTACGTGAGATTTGAAACTGGGAATTTGACCCCAAAATTCAGATTGCAGACGGATGAATGCAGAATATAGCATCTAGATAATATTTTTATTACTGAAACACTGAGATTTTTTTGTTAATACACAACTAGCAACTATAATCCACTAGTCTCCTTGCAGATGGGTAGCTGTTGTTTACTGGGAGAAGAAGAGAGGTAAAGTGGCAGGAAGATTTCGTGGCAGAAACTCTCTGGTAAAGCAGACCTGGTGCTCCTGAATGGGTTATATTGAGTTTCATTTTGTGGGGTGAGAAAGGAGTAATAAAGGCATCATTTACTATAGTTTTTAGAAATATAAACAACTTATGCAGGCACAAAGCCAGACAGCAGTGAAAATATCTGTGGCTTTGGTACAGTGTTAAATTGAAAGTAAGATTTAGGTAACCTGCCTACCCAGTTTATCTGACTACTAAACATCACTTGAATTACAGAAGAGTTGAGCAAACTGATTTATAGCTCAGCGCCATGGAGGTCTAATCAGAGGTAAGGTCTATTGAGTTCAATAGGACTTACTCCCAGTGTGTATAGGATTGCAGCCTGGGAGTAAACCTCACTGACCTCAGTTGGATTTCCTTCTGAGGAGACATCTATTCTGTAGGATCACATTGTTAAATTGGAATGCATACATCATCCTAGTGTGATAAAGTAGGATTCATTCCATGACTTCAGAATCATGTATACATGTATTAAAGGTAAAGGGACCCCTGACCATTAGGTCCAGTCATGACCGACTCTGGGGTTGCGGCGCTCATCTCGCTTTATTGGCTGAGGGAGCCGGCGTACAGCTTCTGGGTCATGTGGCCAGCATGACTAAGCCGCTTCTGGCAAACCAGAGCAGCGCACGGAAACGCCGTTTACCTTCCCACCGGAGTGGTACCTATTTATCTACTTGCATTTTTATGTGCTTTCGAACTGGTTGGCAGGAGCAGGGACTGAGCAACGGGAGCTCACCCCGTTGCGGGGATACAAACTGCTGATCTTCTGAGCCCTAGGCTCTGTGGTTTAACTCACAGCGCAGGAAACAAAAACTGTTTTATCATTACATGTGCGGCCAAGGCTGCCTGGTTATGGATGGGATGTCACGTTTCGTACACCAGCTTCTGCCAGTCTTCCATGCAAGTCAGTTTAATTTCCTTGGAAATTAAATAGATCAAAAAATCTTGAAGTGCACCCCAATAACATTTACGCACTTCTGTTTGCGTAAGGGATGGGGCGATGGGTGGTGGTGGAGAGCAGAGTGCTGTCACTCACATTCCTCTCTCCTGCCCCCTGCCAGAGAGACCAGCGGGGCCACTGCTCCCTGTTAATTAATTATGATGTCAGCTTTGTGTCAGTGTCCAATTTGTAATCTGGAGGTTGAACCAGGGCGCTTTCAACCCGGGAAGGAGAATCGCACCATGCAGAGGGAAGCGGTGTTTAATATAAAGATAACCGGGAGGATTTCTAAGACTTCTCCCCATTCAAAGGCAAATTTAATCAGCACTTACGGAGGTCCTGCTGTTTTTAATCCTTTGCTGTCACAGATGTTTTTAAGTGAATAGGAACGCTGCATAAAATATGTAGGGGGTGGAGAAACACGTGGAAACGGAGACCGTCTAACCAGGGGTCCTGATAGTTTCCAAGTGTAGGCAACAAGGTGCACTCGTCATTATCTTCCCCTTGCTGTTGATGTTGGCTGAAAACCACACAAAATGGTTTTGTGTGGGTCTGAACCACATTCACCCTAAAATCAGGGGAAGAAAGGAGTCGACTCTGGTAGCTTTCCGATGCACATCAGAGCATAAGAAGCTACGTGGTCAGGCCAATAGTCTGTCCAGCTCAGTAAGAAGATAAATAGCCCCTGGTGGATCACGCTAATGGCTCATCTTGTCCAGCATCATGTTATCACAGTGGACAGCCCCTGGGAACCCTGAGACCAGCACTTGAGTGCAACAGCATTGAGCATTCTCCTCACTTGGGATTTCCCAGCAATTGACATTCAGGGCCATATTGCTTCCAACATAGAATCACAGAACTGTAGAGTTGGAAGGGACCCTAGTGGAACAGTGCAGGAAGGACACTGCCACCATGGCTAGGAGCTAGGGATAGTCTCATCCAGTATTGTGGACATTAACTGACAGCAGCACTACGAGCTTTCAGACCTTAGGGCTGCAGGAGCAGCTCACTCAGCACAAGCTGTAGCAATGGCCACTCTCACTTAATCGGGGGGGGGGGGGGAGGCCGTGGTGAGGGTTGGATTGGTTCTGTTCATGCGCCCGGGCAACCCTGACCTTGCCACCTCCCTGTAAGCATCAGAGATGCAACTGCCAGGATTGTATTGCTGTGACTCTGCCCTGGCAGGCAAGCTGCTCTGGGGTCAAAGTATTTCCCAGCCCCCTTACCTGGAGAATCTGGGGGTTGGACGTGTGGTAGAATCTGCTACTGAGCTAGAGTCCTTCCCCAGCAACAAGTGTGTGTGGAGATGTCCTCTTCCCCCTGGTGGGACTCAAACTCACCTCCTGCTTCCCAACCCTATGCAGTGAAAGCTACTGTGATCCTCCTACATGAAGCATCACCATCATCTTCATCATTTGTGTATCCTGTAAAGGGCTTGCTTTACATGTTGGGAAAGGGTGACATCTTTTCAATAACAGAATTCATGAGCTGCTGCCTGAGTTGCCTATAGGTTACTGCTGTGGTAAAAAACATGGCCCTAAGAAATTAGAAAATGTTAGGTGTATGACAAGCCCTGAAAGCACCGAGCAGTCCCACTGAGGCTGTTAGTGGATGATTTAAGACTCCTTTCTTTCCCCTGGACAGCACATATGAGTTGCTCCATTGACGTCTAGCAAGAGGATTCCTATTTTAATTTCTCATCCTTCTTCAAAGTTTAGGTCTCGTGCATGTCGTTTTATTGATCCCAACAGCTAGCTTATGATGTGCTTTCCCTCAAGGGTTCCTGATCTAGTAGTAAAACAAAGCAAAAGAATCTGTGTGAGCAGCATCCTGATCACATTAACACTAACCAACAAAAGCCTTGTGTACTTGCTCAGTTACACCTGCATATCACTATCCATGGCGATATACAAAAATGTTTCAGATAAGTTACTGAAGCCCATCAACATAACTGTGTGGTATGAATCTGCCTTGTCTTTCACTTTTGAAATCAGATTTTTTTTATTATTGCTTCTTTTGGGTGTACTAGAAACCAAATTACTTGAAGAAAAATAGGGTGTATACGTATACCCTATTGTTAATTCTTTTCATATGATTTTTAAATCTTTCTTTCTTTCCAAGTATTTCCATACCTACATATTTGGAATATCAAAATATAATCTCAGATATCTTGGGGTGGAAAGTTAATTGAAAACACAAGACCAGTTGAAACCTATCTTTATGGTTGCCACTTGGCTTGCAGTCTTTGGTACCCTGGTGCTTTCTGGACTATTCTTCTTGTGTCTGTGTTTTTCCTTCATGCGCAAGGCAATAGCAATGGCTCTTGGACATTTTTACCAAGTACAGAACAGAGCTTTAAGCTTCTTGCTCCACTCTCTTTAAATAGAATAACTGAAACCATTTTCTGAACTCCATAAATATATTATGCAAGCTCAGGGACCACGGGTCTCTCTATGCACTTGGGAAGGGGAATCTAATGGACGCAGCTTATTGTAAGAAAATGAAATTTATATACTTGTTTATTGACAGTAATAATCTATTAATAATTGAACCACAATTTCTTTCTAGTGCCCCATTATTTATATATGACCCATGCTGTTATGTTAGTATAGATAGTAATGGCTGCAATGAATACACCTACATGTTATCTATGGGATTAGTTTTTATTGAATTTTTCAAACATGAAAATGTTGCAGAGTGCGGGGGTGGGGGGAGGAACATTTCTTGATACAGTTTTCAACCAGGATTGAGATTTCCACAGAAATGTTTTCTTTTTAGGATGAGTGGGTTGTTCAGTTCAGTTCCTATAAAAGGGGGGAAACCTTCTGGAGAAAACCCAGTATGTTTTCTGTGGGGTCAGTGCAAATGAATCAGCTGTCATGTGGAATCCAGTATAAAATTCCACCCCAGAGCAGATGTTTCCATGGAGCAATCCATTCAGCTTGGAAAATTTCTCTGTGCCATTGCAAAATTGTAGTATGCCGTTACAATAATGTGTTTGTTCTTTTTACAATCATGAAATCAGTTTCTGTATTCGTTTAGGTTATAAAATTCTTCTAAGCATGAAGATATATGCATTGCTGGATGGCTATGTCCTGTTTTAAGCTTGTGCTCAACCTCTTGCCTTCTCTTTCTATTTCCCCCTCACAAACTGTACCCCAATTACTGCCTTTCTTGGTTCTCAGAAAACCATGGTTTGCCATTTTGTCCAAGTGGACTAACTGCAGATTGGGCTTGCCTGACCAGGGTTTGGTCCTGGTCTTCAACCCTGTGTTTCAAGCATGCACAAGACATGGTTTTACCCATATTTACCAGGAAGGAAAGGTAAGAATCTCATTGTGTGTGGAGGGAAGAGGGACCATTTGAGCCCGAGATTCCTCAGGACTCAGCTGCATAAGGCCAAGCCATGGTATTGCCACTGGAATCCAAAGACCTACTTGAGGGGCACCCAAGGGCTTGGAGCTCATCTGCCCGCCACCTCTGAACAACAGAGCTGCATGGCAAATTACAATTTTCAAAAAACAGTTTGCCATGTGGGATGAAGAGGCAGCTATTGGGAAGCCAGCGTGGTATAGTGGTTAAGAGCTGTGGACTCGTAATCTGGTGAACTGGGTTCGTTTCCCCGCTCCTCCACATACACCTGCTGGGTGACCTTGGGCCAGTCACACAGTCTCTCAGCCTCACTCACCTCACAGAGTGTTTGTTGTGGGGGAGGAAGGGAAAGGAGAATGTTAGCCACTTTGAGACTCCTTAGGGTAGTGACAAAGCGGGATATCAAATCCAAACTTCTTCTTTTTACCCACAAGCTACAGCTTGTTGTTCTTTCCTTTTCCAGTTTGCTGCTAGATCACTAACTAGGCCTGGGTGCTGTGTTTGTATTATGCTGGTTTACAGAATACATTTATTTGTTTTGTTTTTATTGTTACCCTTTTATTCTATCATATCATTTAAATGTAAAGGTAAAGGGAGCCCTGACCATTAGGTCCAGTCGTGACCGACTCTGGGGTTGCGGCGCTCATCTCGCTTTATTGGCCGAGGGAGCCGGCGTACAGCTTCCGGGTCATGTGGCCAGCATGACTAAGCCACTTCTGGCGAACCAGAGCAGTGCACTGAAATGCCATTTACCTTCTTGCTGGAGCGGTACCTATTTATCTGCTTGCACTTTGACGCACTTTCAAACTGCTAGGTTGGCAGGAGCAGGGACCGAACAACGGGAGCTCACCCTGTCGCGGGGGATTCGAAGCGCCAACCTTCTGATCAGCAAGTCCTAGGCTTTGTGGTTTAACCCACAGCGCCACCCGTGTCCCCTATTCTATCATTTAGATTGTACAAAAGTCAGTAAAATACATTTCTTTTAAAAACGCAACCAACATGTATCCTGGATCCACCTTATGAGAAACTCGAAGTCATTTTCTCTCTAAACCAGGGCTAGGAAGCCTATTTTTCCTCCCAGATGTTACTGCAGTCCCACTCCCAACAGCAGCAGCCAGCATGGCTCATGGTCAGGGATGATGGGAGTTATAGTGCATCAACATCTGGATACAGAATCCCCATCTCTGCTCTACCCAAATAAAACTGGGCAATCCCATTCTCTGAATTTTTACCTGGAAGTAATGTATGTTATATTAAGTGGGGCTTACACCCAAGTAATTATATACAGAGTGTGCCATTGTATGGCAATTTGATTAAGCTGGAGCATTCTTTGGCCTTACATCTCTGTTATGGTCAGCATTCTCACAGAGCCCAGCACCTAGTGACTGAAAGAAAAAACTATATTGGCCATTGATGAAATTAATAATTTGACGGTTTGCTAAACTACTCTTTTGTGGATACTGAATAAAGAAAAGAAAAAGTGCCCTGCGTCAGTGGTTAACCTTAAAAGAGCATTTAAATCCACAATCAATGACCATGGACATCGATGTTTAACAAAGCTTTTAGCCTTTTAACCACCAGGAAATCTTCCTTTCAGGATATATTGCTCTTGGGGACTCTTATCATTCTGTGGCATTCTGGTGCAAACTGCCTGGGCTTTTCAATGAGCTCACATAACCCGGTCACAGCAGCCACTGTTTTTTTGTTTACCCCAGAATCACAGGCAGCAGTTTCACCAGGCCCATCTCCCCCCCCCCCCGGCAAGGATTGTGTGTGTGTGTGTGTGTGTGTGTGTGTGATGGGGAATCTGCAGTACTTAAAGGCTCCAGGAACTGTGGTAAAGAGGAAAGCAGTGCTCCAGTGTGCAGAATGTGGACTGGGGCTTTTCTCCACCTCTTTTAATACCAGAGCTCAGGGTTGATAATAATAATAATAATAATTTATTATTTGTACCCCCAGATTCCACAGAAACCAAAAATACACTAAAATATCACACATTAAAAACTTCCCTGAGCAGGGCTGCCTTAAGATGTCTTCTGAATGTCGCTTTATCGCTTTAGCATCTGATGGGAGGGCGTTCCATAGGGCGGGCACCACTACTGAGAAGGTTCTCTGCCTGGTTCCCTGTAGCTTTGCTTCTCGCAATGAGGGAACCGCCAGAAAGCCCTCAGCGCTGGACCTCAGCATCCAGGCAGAACGATGGGGGTGGAGACGCTCCTTCAAGTATTAAAGTATCTTATTTTTCCATGTATAAGACTAGGTTTCCCCCCCTTAAAAATAATGTCAAAAATGTGGGGGCATCTTATACACAGAGGCCATCCCCCCATTTTCTTAAATCCCCCAAAATAGAGGGTGTCTTATGCATGAGGGCATCTTATAGACAGAAAAGGTGGATATTTTACTGTCTTGTTCTCTGTGATAAGTAGGGTCAGAAATCCTACATGGGAAGCAGTTTACTGTTTTTCAATGTGTAAACAAAGAGCTAAATTTGAGGGTATGGGGTCTCAACTAGGTGGTGTATCAAATATGTGTGACTGTATTTGCAGGTGTTAATTTTCTTTTTAAAAGCAATCGTGGGGAGAGGATCCTGATCTAGATCTGGGCTTTGGCATGGGAGAAGGGGGCTTGACTCTTTCCTCCTGCTCAGTTTTCCAGATAAAAATCCACCCATTCAAAGTTGCTGTTTCTGTTAATGTCAATTTCTCTTATGGAGAAAATACCAGCTTGCTGGTGTGTGTGTGTGTGTGTGTGTGTTTGTATGTCACCAAGAAAACAGCATGGGGGAAAACTCCATCTCCTTCATGCAATGGTTTCAATCCAGATCAGCTTTCAGTGGTTTTGTTTTTTTATAGAAAAAGATCACACACTTTGTCTCTTATTATTATGTATGACTGAGCTGGATGTGAAACCCAGGTCAGGCTCCTAAAAGTCACCATTGGCCAGTTGTGTTGGATAAAACATTAGATAGGAAGCAGTCTTCTTTTGAAATAACCCCACTGCTCTCATTTGTATTTAACTATCATTCCCTGCTCCTGCCAACCTAGCAGTTCAAAAGCACGTAAAAGTGCAAATAGATAAATAGGTACCACTCCGGCGGGAAGGTAAATGGCGTTTCCGTGCGCTGCTCTGGTTCGCCAGAAGCGGCTTGGTCATGCTGGCCACATGACCCGGAAGCTGTACGCCGGCTCCCTTGGCCAGTAAAGCGAGAGGAGCGCCGCAACCCCAGAGTCGGCCACGACTGGACCTAATGGTCAGGGGTCCCTTTACCTTTACCTTATGTATGATCCTGTTTCTAGATTCTGTCACTAGATGCAGAAATAGTATCTAGGGTGGGGCTATGGGGATGCCAGTGGGTTGTCCACATCAAATGGGGTCAGTTCTCAATAGCTCCTGTGTGTTTCATGGAACAAAGGCCAACAGTGTCCTGAAATTGCCTTCTCCCTATAAACTACAAGAACACAGGAAGATGCCTTAGACTGAGCCAAACTATTTGTCCATCCAGCTTGGTATAGTCTACAGTGATTGGCAGTGGCTGTCCAGGGTTTCAGGCAGGAGAAATTTCAAGCTAAAGCCCTACATGGAGATGCTGGGGACTGATCTGGAGGCCTTCTGATAGCCAAACATGTACTCTAACACTGAGCTATGGGTTCCCCCTGACAGCTGCACAAAACCCAAGGCTTTCCCAATGCATTTTGGCAACTAGGTAAAGAATAAAATGTTCCCCACCCTCTTTGACATACTGCAGTTGGATGGGCTGGTAGTTGAATGGACTTCAGCACTGGGACAGCGTCTTCTTCTAGGCCTGAGGGCAACAGGCTAGCTCTGTCCTACCTTCCCAGAATCTGATGCCTGAGGCAGCTGCCTCCCCCTGCCTAATGGGAGGGCTGGCCCTGTATTCCTGTAACAAACAATGGGGGAAACAACCAGTTACACACATTTGTATATAACAGTGCCTTGCTTGAGGGTTTTATGCTTCTTTTCTTTTTAAAGAAAAGCAGATTCAGAAGGTCTCATCCCCTCGAGGGATCCCTGCAATATATGTGCTCTCTCTTTGCCCTCCTGCCGATTGTGATTATGGGCTTTTCACTATTGAGGAATAAAGGTGATGAAGACAGCTTTCTCCATCAGATTCTATATTGATTGTATAAACATTAGCTTGTCTAACATTATTAAACATGAGCTAATTAATCAATATGATATGACTACTTTGACATCAGGGTGTATTTGAACTTTTCTGTTAAATAGCTCAGGTTCCTGGACTCTTAGAAATAAGAGACTGAAAATGCCTATGAGATGATTTAGCTTGATCATGGCCGCCCAGGATTATTCTTACAATATGATTTCGAAAGCTTTGCCTACCTTAGTTTAAATATCCCTGGAGACTGAGCTTCCAGTAAGCTCCAGATTACCAGAAAATGGGCATTAAGAACAAGCTCATTTTGCATTAAAAGCCTCATCAGCACTTTATATTCTGATTCTTTACCCTAAATGTAAATATGCAAATAGGCTGAGGTAAAGCGGTGGTAAACTATTTTTCCTCTCAAAGCTAAAAACAAAAATTTATATGCAATAATCGATATTGAAGGACATAATCCATGCCAATTTCCCAGTTTTTACAGAGGTAATGAACATGTGTATGGGTTGTAGCTCTTCAAACTGAAGGTTGCAGTTAATTGGGTAGATTGCTGCTCCATCCACCCCACCCCCCAAAAGATCACTCCCCATAGAGAACAAGGTGCTGGTGGCAGAGGGAGAGGTGTAAACAGATTTGCCATAGTTTTTTTTTAATGGATAAATACAGTTGTGAGGAGGAAGCGGCAGCAAATCAAATTGGTACTGCGGTGCTGAGGGAGGTATTTTTTAACCCTTCTGTCCATGCCATTCTCTTGATCCAGATTGTGCCCTTGCTTCCTGTGTCTGCATTTTTTTAAAGTGTAAGATCCACTTGCAGTGCAAAATCAAACTAGGCTGGCCATTTGATCTCAAGAAGAAGAGTTCTACCCTTTCTGGACACAGTAGTTTTAATTATGGATGAATTTGTTTGGTTTTGAAATGTATGAAGCATTGCATTGTCTGAACCTGCACCTGCAATCCAAAGTCTAAAGGGAGTGGTAACTATTGGATGTCTAACAAATTGAATAAATAAATAAAAACTATTAAATCAAGTTGTATATCCCAGGTACGGGTTTACTATGTAGTGAGGTCCACATAATGCATAGGTGATCATTACACGGACTTAAGAAAAAGAAAGAAACCTAACAAATGTCATTGTAGGGTGAAACTGCAAACTTGATATGTGTGGGGTGGGGTGGGGTGGACTATATGAATTTATTTTCCAAATAAAACCATCCACTGTTTCTCCCAACAGAGCAACTGGGGAATGAGTGAGCTGATCAAGAAGAAGAAGAAGAAGAAGAAGAAGAAGAAGAAGAAGAAGAAGAAGAAGAAGAAGAAGAAGAGTTTGGATTTGATATCCCGCTTTATCACTACCCTAAGGAGTCTCAAAGCATTCTCCCTTCCCTTCCTCCCCCACAACAAACACTCTGTGAGGTGAGTGAGGCTGAGAGACTTCAGAGAAGTGTGACTGGCCCAAGGTCACCCAGCAGCTGCATGTGGAGGAGCGGGGAAGCGAACCCGGTTCACCAGATTACAAGACTACCACTCTTAACCACTACACCACACTGGCTCTCGGGCATGGAAGTTAAACATCCCCAGCAACAGAGCTGCTGCTCCCATCAAGTTCGTAGCCTGACCATCACCACAGCTGCATTTCATAAAATGTTAGATCCCACATAGAGTTTGGCAGCAAGAAACTAGACTACTGTTAAAAGTGTTCTGACAATACAATCCTATACATGTCCTGAGTAGGCTCCAATGGGGCTTACTCCTAGGTAAGTGAGTATAAGATTTCGGTCTTACTTAAGTCACTGTGATTTCAACAGGAGAAGAAAGCATAATTTTCTCCCGTTGAATAAACAGTACTTAGCATGCCAAAACATTTAAAGCTTAAAATTCCTATTAATATTCCATGCTGAACTTTGGGTATAGCCACTCAAACATACTATGTTGTATCTCTGCTGAATGGATCAGCCATAGATGGGAACAAATGTATTTTAATGACAAAATGTGAATTTCATTACTGCAACTTGAATCTGATGAAATTTGAATTATGCTTGGATTAATGGGAAGACCTGAATCTTTATATTTCACATTCCTTTCAGCTCTTACAGAAAGTTGATCATAAAACCCTTTTCCGGAAAAGTAAAGGATAGAATCATTTCTTGTCGCATCAAACTTCATGAGCAACAAAGAACACGATAGGATCAAGTATGCTGAACAAAGAGAAGAGGGCAAAGGTATGTTCTCTGTTGCCCCAGACGGCCTTGAATCCCAAGTGGAGAGAGGGCAGCTGTGCTTTCAGGCTTCCGAAAGACATCTGGTTGGCCACTGTGAAATAACAGGTGGGCAACTCTGTCAATTTCAGTTAGCCTCAATTTCTCACTTTCCCATTCTTAAGTACCCCTGACCATTAGGTCCAGTCGTGACCGACTCTGGGGTTGCGGCACTCATCTCGCTTTATTGGCCGAGGGAGCCAGCATGACTAAGCCGCTTCTGGTGAACCAGAGCAGCACACGGAAATACTGTTTACCCTCCTGCTGGAGTGGTACCTATTTATCTACTTGTACTTTGACATGCTTTTGAACTGCTAGGTTGGCAGGAGCAGGGACCGAGCAACAGGAGCTCACCCAGTCATGGGGATTCAAACCACTGACCTTCTGATCAGCAAGCCCTAGGTTCTGTGGTTTAACCCACAGCACTACCCGCGTCACAGTTCTTAAGTACAGTTCTCCACATTTCCACAATATCTTCCTTTTTAAAAATCCTAATGGAAATTCAGCAGATTTTTAGTGTGTATTTCTCCTAACATACACATTTTACTATGCAGTTTTGCCTAATGGACACCTTTTTTAATAAAACAATTTCCACTAATACCTGGATTTTTCTGCATGCTTTACCCTGGCATATGCACTTTTGTTCACATTACTTGGCTGCAGAACTACACTGCAAAAATCAGGGAAGTGCAGATTTCCAAATATTGATGTGTTTTGGCTCATGCGTTGTTTTGGAAAGCGTGAATTAGGTAGGTTCACCTTTAAATCTAATTTTATCTAATTTAAATCTGAATTTAAATTAGGTAGGTTCACCTTTAAATCTAATTTAAATCTGAATCTATTTTTTCCCCATCCCTAGCCTCACATGAGTTTTTAAAATGATTTGTATTGTGTATCACTATTCAAAGTGTTGGTGGTGGGGAGTCAAAAGTTCTAACATCACATATTTGGACCCTCAAGAAATCTGAAGTAGTTTTTTCCCGAGCTCCATATATCTTTTGGAGTACAGTAAATGTATAGCAGGTTTTTGGTTTTTTTTAAAAGACCTGTTTATTTCATTTATATCCCACCTTTTTCTCCAAGGAGCTCAAGGTGGTGTATGTGAACCTCCCCGCTCCGCATCCTGTCTCAACATTAGGCTGAGAGGCAGGGACGGGTCCAAGGTCACTTAGTGAGCTTCATGGTTCAAGTGGGGTTTTGAACGCTGGTTTCCCAGGGTCTTAGCCTTACACTCTAACCACGCTGGTTGCTGAGCTGTTGCCCATAGTGCTGTCAGGGCTGGACTTTGGGGGGTCTGGACCCCCACTCAACAGACTGAGCAGGAGGACCCCCAAAGCAGCAGGGAAGTGAATACCTATTACCATCTCAATGTAAGGGGCTCCCATAAGACCCTTAAGATTACCTAACTGCAGCACCATTTGACCTTTTAGTGTGTCTGCTGCTGAATTATTGCATTTCTCCAGAGCTCAAGATGAACGATCTCACCAGGAATCCTGGGCAATACTTCAGTAAAGGGAAAGCAAAGAAATATATGAAGGAAGCCTCATGTAAAATTATTTATGTGAAGGAGGAAATGGCTGCACCAGAATCAGCTCTGCTCTCATCTGTGCTAGCAGAGTGATCCAGTAAGCTCTTTCGGACGCTTCTTAAATACAAAGGGGCAGGTATCATCGTTATTATTCGGGCAGGAAGCGTATAGTCTTCACGTGTGTGCACGGGGGGAAAGAGACGACTTCCTCCTCAGGGTTTCCATCCTCCCACAGATCTAGAGAGATGCGAATTAGTTGTGAAGCCTTTCCAATGGTTGATTTTCCCCTGCAAAGCATCTCTCTCCATCGCCACGCGCGCGGGGGATCGGCTGCTGAGCGTGTGCGACAATCCAGGATTGTGAGTGGCTTCCTCGTGGAAAGCAGAAGCGACCTTCCTCTGTCCGCCCCCCCCCCCGCCCCATCTCTGACAGGATCCCCATGTTACTCCCGCAGCACCGAGGGAGCCGCAAAGACGCGCATTCGCCCGCCTGCCCATTCCCACCAGCACTTCCCACTTCGGGCACCGGGTGGCGCCAGAGCTCGCCGGTGGCGCCGATGGCACTGCGGTGGATTTTCCGGGTCCCTTTTTTCGAGATGACTGCGGAGAAGGGATGGCGGACGCGGGAGGGAGCCGACCTGCGGGGAAAGGCAGATTCCACCGCCCAGCGCTTTCCACGTCCCTCATCCATCGCTCTCTCTCTCGCGCGCGCCCGGTTGTTAAAAAACGATCACGTTCCATTCTCCCAGGATCAAGGAGAACCCCGTTTTCCTGCGTTCCCTGCCCCGTTCCCACGCGCGTGTCTGCTCCCTGCGTACACGTGACAGCGGGAGGCGCCTCTCGGCCTGGCCTGCGGGGATCGGGGGGGGTGTCCCAATCCTACGATCTCGAAAAGAGCAGCCCATCGCCCTAACCTGGATAAGGGACCTGCGGGGGCCAAAATTGCTGCAGGGGGCGCGCGGGTTTATGCGCGTGTGGAAGCCCCCCCGGCGAATCCCTCGCCGCCTCCGCCATGTGGGCTACCTGGGCGCCGAGAGGGGCGAAAAGACGCCCGCCGAGCCCCCCCTCCCGATCCTCCTTCCTCTCTCACGCCGATCTTCGCGATCCTTTTCGAGCCAGTCCCCCCTGCCTGGCTTTCGATTCCGATCACGTCTTTGCGTCTTTCTTAGGGGGGGGAGCGGGCAGGGAAGGGGGGGCGACGAGTGCTGCTGCGATTTGCACAGCGGAGGGAGGCTGGAGGGTTGTCAACAACAACCACAACCACAACGCCCCCCCCCCCCACGCCAGACACGGGGAAAGGTGTTTTTGCGGAGGGCGGCGCGCACTCCCGCTGCCGCCCCGGATGCGCGCGCGCGGCCAGATCCCCGCCTGACTAATGGGCTCTTCTCTCCCGCGAAGCAGCCCCCGCCTCGCTCCCTCCCCGTTTTTATTTTGGATTTGAGGCTGGGCTCATCCCCCCCCTTTTCTTTTCTTTTTTGGTCAAGGAGTTTCTACCCCTCCTTGCGTCAGCCTCACGTCACTTGGCCGGTGGCAGCCCCCGAGCTTTGGGGCTGGAGCAGGAGGCTGGAGCCGCTCTTCGGAGGAGGAGGGAGACGGCGGCGGCGCCCGGGGCAGCGAAGCGCCTTCTCCCCCCGCCGCAAACCCCCACACGCAGCCCGCTCCCTCCCTCCCTCCCTGCGGGCGAGGCCCCCAGAAGCGGGGCAGGAGGGCGGCTGACCAGGCGGCAGTGGCAGTGGCAGCTCCCCGCGGGGCTCCTAGGTAGGCACCTGGCTGAGGAGAAGAGCGCGCCGGGGATGCGGCGCCCTGCTTGTTATTCACGGGGCAGCGCGCGCGCAGGGCGGGAAGCGGGCGCGCGCGCGGGGGCGGGCGGGGGGGGGCAGGCGAGCCCTCGCGCGCCTTTGCCCGGCTGACCCTCACGGGGCGCTTCTCCTTCTCTCTCTCTCTCTCCCTCTCAGCCGCTCTCCTCTCGCCTCTCCCGCGCCGCCTCACAGGACTTCTCGCCGGAGCGCAGGAGGCGCAGTCGCCGCCTAGGGGCGAGGCAAGAAGGCGGCCGCTGAGGGAGCCTCGACGATGCCCGAGTGACTGGCTGGCCGGCCCTCGCCGCGCTGGATTGATTGCGTTTCGCGGGCGGGAGGGCGAGCACGAGGCCAGCAGCAGCAGCGCCCGCAGCTTCTTCCTCGGCGCCGGCATGGGGCCCTGGCCCAGGACGTGGTGCTGGCGGCGGCAGCAGCAGCTGCACGGCTCCCCGCGGCCGGCGGCCACCCGCTTCTGGAGCTTGTGCTGGCTGGTGCTGGGCGCCTGGCGGGGGCTGGTGGCCTCGGCTTGCCCCGCGTCGTGCACGTGCAGCGCCGAGCAGATCTGGTGCCTGGAGCCCGCCGGGAACCTCACGTCCTTCCCGGTGCTCGGCAAGAGGAGCGCGCCCGAGAAAGTCACCGACATGTGAGTGGTCCGGGGCGGCCGGGGGGCGGCGGGACCGGCGAGCGGGGAGGCTCCGACGCCTCTCTCGATGGATAAACCGTTTCCCAATATCCTATCAGTATCATCATTATCACATAGATTACATACACTTACACACGCTTACATACACACGCGTGTATCTGGCTTGTGCGCAAACTAAATAAGGCAACCCTTTCAGATTTCTCATACTTGTGAAGGACGCAGACAGGTAGCTTCCTATTTTTTATTTCCAATAACACCCGCTTTTATATGCCAAATGGCCATTTGGACCTATTCTTTTGGTGTGCCTTTTTTTTAAAGCATTCGTCACATTAAAGGCTCATGATTCTTCCCTCTCTTTTAACAACACACACAAGATCTCATAGCAACAAGCCTATAAATTGTTCAATTCGGACTAGGCATATCTATTTTTATCTGCCACAAGTTTTGTATAGTCACCATTCTGGTGCTGTGACCGTATGCCAGTAGACCGCTTCTGTCCACCCTTAGAGAATGGAGTCACATAAAGACCAACCACTATGTTTGCCTCGGTGCAGAGCCAGCGACAGTCTGTTGTAGCTAATAGGCATGAGAAGGATGGACACCCTTGCGTTGTGAGCCGCTCATCTGAGGCTTTTTTAAACCTCTTTTTGGCGTCTCTTTCAGAAAATCTTTCTGCACTACCAAAACATTTCACTCCATTCCTGTGTGTTGGAAAAAGGCACCCTAGCCGTAGGCAAATGGGCTGTTCCTAAAGACATTCTGCATTAAGGAAACTGTCTGAGACCTTTTGTAAAGGCTGTGTAAGACGAGATGGTCTCTGTATAGCAATGCACTTGCTCAAAAGGCAACTCACTGGAAGCCTAAAAGCCTCGGCTGATCTAATTTAGATTTGACTTTCCCTGAGATATAATTTGGAAAGCATTTAGCTTATAAATCTTAATTGCCCACAGCCCAATTTGCTGGGAATAAACTAGATGATAAAGCAATAAAGGACATGGATTGGTGTTCATTTTAGTACAAGGCTAGTATTCTGTTACAAACCTGCTGTCAGATTTTGCTGCGGAGAGAGGCAGGAGAACTTGAACATTCCTCCTTATTATTGGGTTTTCACAAGCTGTTAGTGTTCTAAAAATAAGAGGGAACAAGGGCATATAGGCTAGCTGTGTGTAGTAGGCAAAAACCAAAACACTGTTTGTTTGTATCATTTTTGTTCAGAGACAAGAAAAGCAGATGAGATTTATTTTCTCTTCATAGACTTTGCCCGTTTTCATGTTTCCTTAACAGCGTAGATGGTGTGTTTTGTCCTCACTTGCTGTTACATATTCTTCCATATAAAGTATATGAAGAATTGTGTAACAGTAGTACTGTAAATAAAGAATTCCTTACTTTTCCTTCCTCTAGGATAGGTTACCTCTTAGGTTCCCAAATTTTGGTGTGGGCCTCCCCTTTGGGGGCATAGGAGACTTTGCATGGAAGCCATGCTATACCAATGAGTGACTGGACAAGTGGGCTCATCTGTCCTACCACCAACCAAGAATTGGGTGGGTTGAATGCCCTGCAGCAGAGGAGTATCAGCGATAAATACTGGGTTTGTGGGGTAGCTCCTGTTTGCCCAATTGAATGAGAGAAAGAAGCTTGAAAGGCTGCCGTGTTATTTCAACAATATTTCCTTGTATATGATCAGAGATGTTCTCCTCTAGCACACAAGCTCATTTGTAGAACAGAGTTGGTGCTGCATTAGTGATTTGGGGTGTCAAGAAGGTAAAGTAAGTTTCAGTCAGGGTGGAGAGCAAATTCAAAAAGTTTGGGAAATTCTGGATTACACCATTGTATTAACCTTACTATTACTATAGCAAATTGAGTCCCTTTTAAAAATTAGAGTTGCTGGGTTATTTTAATTGGAAAGGCAATCGGAAAGTACTTTATTTATCCTTTAGAACACAATGCTGATTTTTCAACCCAGGCTTTCCCCCCTCTGAAATAGGTAGCTGAGTATAGACTATATACGTCAATAAGAGATAACTGTAAATCAAGAGATGCATGAGATTGCTAAAGACATTTTATTCACTCTTCCACATTGAATGCATTGTTTATTTACATAATTTTAAGATACGTGGTTGTGTTCAAGAAGCATTTTTAAAGTTTTTCCTTTGCAGTTTGTTTTTTTTAGCTGAAAAATCCATTACCTTCATTATCAATTTCGTAGAAATCCTTGTTCTGGGCTGCCTATATACAGTTCACTCTAGTTCTTCTGCAGCATTTCCCAGTGTCTGGGTTTGGTAGAAAGTGATGGATTTGTTTTCTATGACATTGTTCAAAGGGCTTATTTTATTTTGTAGCTCTTTCTTTGACAATAATAAAAGCACATATTTCAGAAGGTGATAGTGACAGTTTGTTTTAATGGTTTTTTGTTCATCTTCAACTCAAGAAAGGTGACATTGATTTGGTACCCCATCCTTTCAGAGTGTTTGTTGTGGAGGAGAAAGGGAAAAGGAGAATGTTAGCCACGTTGAGACTCCTTAGGGTAGTGATAAAGCGGGATATCAAATCCAAACTCCTCCTCCTCTTCTTCTTTCACTGACACAATCAATCACGAAAAAATTATCCCCTTGTATTCTCTTTAACCATTTCTATTTAATTTGAAATTACCCTGAAAACATACAAGTTAGGTTCATTTCCTCCTTGCATTTCTGAAGTTTGTTGGCAGTATTTGTCCCCCCAACCCCTGTTACCACCATTTGATTTTGATATCATCTACATCACGAATTAGCCACAGAAGAATGGCTAATTTCCCAGGAGATCTTATTGTACAAATTCAAGATACAAAGCATTGAAATTGGCCTTGACACCAAAGGATGAGCAGCTCAAAGTTGTTCATTATTACTCATTATTAAATGTGGGAATTATTTTAGGGTTTCTTTGTAATATTTATGTGGCAACTGCACCATAAATAAACCAACGCTTTATATCTGGCTTCCAAACTACACACAAACTACATACATAATTGAATGCTTCCAGCCTGGTATGTCTCGTGCTAGTTCATCAGGCATTAAATAATAGCTTTTCCTGTTATATGTGCTGCATATTATAATAGGTGGAGTTTTGCATTCTTTTCCCATGTTAAAAACATGATGTTCCTAACTTGTGATTTTCTTTTTCTTTAAAAAATATTGGGAGTGATTTTATTCCTATGATTGGTAAATCTCAGCTAATTTAGGAGGCAAACTTTTTTTGTGGGTTTCTGGGGGACTTTAAGGCCTTGTTATTGGAGTCAGTGGAATTTTTCTGTAGAATAGGAGATACACTGTAAAATGGAAGGCTTGCTCGGTTTCAACTTTCCCATGCTTTGGTATGGTACAACACAGGGAAGGTAGAAGTATGGACAGTGGAGTAATTCGGTGGGTGGGAGGGATAAGATCAGCTCAGAATAAGTTGCAAATGTGAGGTTCTGATGTCCTACCTAGGTGAAAATGCTACATTCTTTTGGCTGCCAGACATTAAGATAAATTACTGTTTCCTCACAGAAGCTGACATAGAACTCACAGGGTAGAAATAGAGAATATCATTGGCTTTATGTGTGTGGTTTGGGACTGGGCTGATTGAACCAGTTAGGGAGAAGAAGGAATTTTGCCTAAAGTGTTTTGCAGAATCTTTTTTTTAAAAAAATCTCTCTCAGTAGATTATTCACAAACTTGCTTATCTTTTTAATGAATATGACAGGCATGGTCTTATAAGCCTGTGCTTATAATGAGATTGTGTTTGATTCTGTTCCTTGGGGTCCCGGTGTGGGCTTGAAAAGCTTCTGCTACGTATACACACTTGCAATGGTTATTGCTCCGTAATGGGCCATAATCTACTTCTGATATGATTGTTGCAGGTTATTGGCTACACAAATATTCTGATCTTTGCAGTGAGACACTGTAGTAGGGAAATTAATGTAGGCCTTGCTTAGCTGCTGTTGTTACTAACAGCTGAGGAACAAGTGTAAGGTATTTGTTAAGACAGAGAATTCAAAATCCGCACTAGAGGCATTTCAAGGTAGATCCCCCCCCCCCCCGCAGCGGAATTTCTAGAGTTAAAACATTAACAAGATGGCTAATGGGCTTCTTAGAGTTCTTGATTAATATTTTCTCTTGTGCTAAAATATTCAGTTGCAAAAATCAGGGTAATGTCAGTAGCTTATCCTATCAAACTATTTCCTTATAGACTTCTGTATATTGTTGTAGCTAAGATTAGCAGTTCTTCTGTCAAGCTATTACTTCAGACAACCAACGTTTGAAATTAATTGTTCTATTTAAGAACGCATATAATGTGCCAACAAAAAAACAGGCAGCTATTCAACTCCTCGCCATAGCATTGAAAAAGCAGATTGTGTATGTGTATATTATGTATATCTAAAAGCCACAGCGTGAATTTGTAATGTGCTTGTAATGTAAACCACTTCAGACCTGTTAATAAATGAGGCACGTTGTGCAATTTAAATAATAAATTATTTAGCAAGGTTTGTAAGCTTGTGCAGAAAGGGGTGGGTGGGAGGGAGAGATGCTTCTTGCATTCCTGTGAAGCTTTGTCCTGTTAATTTCTTGGGTCTCTTCCATGTTTTGCTCATTATGCTCTTTGCGTAACACAATAAAAGCACCCTCGTTCTTTTTCCCCATTTGTTTTTATTCAATGGCCACTGCCAACTTCGACAGAAAATTCTTCTGAGGTTGAATCTGTTTTCCTCTCTGGCGATTTGGAGAGGTGCACAACTTCACCTCCTCACCTTGTACTACTTGCACCAGATGCTGTTTTCTCCTCTTTGTGAGGAGGCAGCAGAAACACAGGCGAGAGCCTGAGACTTCTAGCAGCTTGCAATGTGTCCCCAGTAAGTGTTATCTGAACAGACCCAGATAAATGTCTTGATGGAGATAGAACGGACACCAGGCTGCATGTTGTGGTCATATCTACACTGATACTTCAGGCCAGAGAAATTTGCAATGGAGAAAATCATACAGGCATTTTTATCTTCGTACTTTTATGTGCCCAGGAAACTATGTGATGGATTGCCTTGTAGTAACTTTTAAAGGGCCAGTTCATTCATTGTTTAAAATAGCCAAGCTGTCTTAAGGTAAGTAGACTACATTTGCAGGGGCAAGGTTATCTAGGCAACCTAGTGAACATAAAGGGGGGCGGGGCTGCAGGAATATGAAGGGCCAGCTCCGCCCCCTTGATGATGCTGTGCATGCCGGCAACTCTTTTCAGTGCAAAGTCAGGCAAGGGGGTCTCCTTAATCTCACAGGGTTTAGAAACCCTGATGGACCATGTTTCCCGTTACCTTATTGAAGACATTTCACATGATGAAGGGGGCCCTCTTCAGACTCAAATCAAGTTACTGGTGCATGTTGGGGCAGATCACGTGTTTCACAGAAACACATGAGGAGGTCTTCTACCTTTTGCATTTTCACTATAGTGGTTGCCATGGCATCCTGTTGGCCTTTCAACCTGTTTTGACATGGGATTGATGATGCCCAATATTGCACTGGGAAAAGCTAATCTCCAGAAGACAGGGAGCACAGCACTTTTAAAGGAGGCATCTTGCAGGATTCATTTTGTAAGGTGTGAAACATAAAGGTAAAGGTACCCCTGACCATTAGGTCCAGTCGCAGACGACTCTGGGGTTGCGGCCCTCATCATAGATAACTGTAAATAAACCTATATTGGTTCAATACGGTGGTACCTCGGGTTACATACGCTTCAGGTTACAGACTGCTAACCCAGAAAGAGTACCTCGGGTTAAGAACTTTGCTTCAGGATGAGAACAGACATTGTGCAGTGGCGGCGCAGCGGCAGCTGGAGGCCCCATTAGCTAAAGTGGTGCTTCAGGTTAAGAACAGTTTCAGGTTAAGAACGGACCTCCGGAACGAATTAAGTACTTAACCCGAGGTACCACTGTATTTTGTTATATTGCTGTATTGTTTGTTGTGATGGCTTAGACTACTCACATGGTACTTCTGAGCAGATCCTCTTCCTTTTTGCTCAAGAAAAAAAGGTGTGAGTCCGATCTTTTCAAAAGACATCTATACTAGTACTGCCTAAAGCAGAGTCAAGACTGTGGGTAGGCAAACTTAGGCCCGGGGCCTGGATCCGGCCCAATTGCCTTCTAAATCCAGCCTGCGGATGGTCTGGGAATCAGCGTGTTTTTACATGAGTTGAATGTGCCCTTTTATTTAAAATGCATCTCTGGGTTATTAGTGTGGCATAGGAATTCGTTCATTCCTCCCTCCCAAATATAGTCCAGCCCCCCACAAGGTCTGAGGGACAGTGGAGTGGCCCCCTGCTGAAAAAGTTTGCTGGCCCCTGGTCAAGACACTGGGAACCTTGATTTAGTGCTAAAGAAGCTCACCATCAATGTTCAGATAATTGTTAACCCAGAATAGCCTTATTCAACCAGGGGGGAAAATCCAATGATTTTGATTGCACCAGTTTTCACATTGTATTGGTTCAGCCACACGTCACTGTATTAATCTGTGAAACTTTGAAAATTGGACTCTAGTCATGCTTATCACAATCACCATGGGAACCACTTCCCTGTGGAGAGATCTCATGCCTTGTGGTAAGCACCTGAGGACCAGAAACACATGTGCAGAGCTAATTGTGTGGGTCCTTCTCACAGAGGTGGATTTAGGGAAGAGCGACTGAACTGGTCGCACTGGGTGTGGAGCCCTGAGGGTGTTGCAGGAGGCGCCACAACCAGTCCCTTTTTTCTGGGGGGACGCAGGGGTACACATACCCCTAAACATTTTGTGAATCAAAGTTTGGCCTCATTGAGGGGCAGTATTTCAATATGAGTAGGAAAATGAGAGTACCCCTAAACATTCTTTAAGGGGGGAAAAGCACAGGCCACAACTATAATGTAGAATGGAGGGTGAAAGGCTGGGGGCGCCAAATTTTGGAGTTGCATATGGCGCTGGTGGAATTTGAGATCCCAAGGTCTGCCACTGCTTCCCACCCAGAGAAGTAGTGAGAAGAATCTGTGCAGTTGTTACTGCTAAAACAGTAACATGGGCTCTCATTATGGGGGGGGGGGGAGGAGATCCTATGATACTAGATATGGATAGCACTGCAAACATAACTTTTGTGGGGTGCTGTATAAAATGCATAAATCATCTAATAGTAGACTTGGGTAGTGTCCATAGAGCAGCAAGGGAGGGGTATTAGCATGCATCAGGGCACCTCAAGCATTGCAAAAGTATGAAATATCATTAAGGTGGCAATTCCTTTGAAGAAATAGAAGATATAGAAGCATGATCAGTCGCACCAACAGGGTAAAGAACAGCTTCTATCCATGGGCTGTTAGGCTGCTGAATGAAAAGATAACAACAGGGCAACTGACTTTCAGGTTTGGTGGGTGTGCGTCAGTAAACGAGGGGAATTAAGACTAAGAGAGCTGAGTGGGGGTGTGTGTGCTCGTGTAATCTCACTGTATACAACTTGTACAAGTGACAATAAAGTATTTCAATTCCTCCCATCACCCCTGTTTCACCAGACCAGTGAAAACTGAGTACATACTTGGTACCCATGGAGCTTTGAGTGTCAGTTGGAAAATAAAAATAAAAGATGGGAGGGGCAGGGGGGAGGAAGATGCCTTCCTCATCACTCAAGGAGGACTGGCTGCCTGGAACTCTGAACAGGAGCGCTCCTGTTTGCAGGTGGGTATACAATGCAACATTATGTTGCTGATCCCACTTGTTCAATTTTGATGACAAACCAGGAATCCTTTCATGACTAAATTTTTTTGCCTCAGTATTTTATCTGGGATTTCTTATTTGCTTAAGAGGATTTTCTTGTGGTGCTGCCATTTTAGTCAGCGTGTAATGGTTGAAAAAAAAAAGGCGATGTATCAGACTGTGTGGAATTTATGGATTAATTTATCAGAGTTGCCAAGGAAACCTTGCATAGTGTCTTGTAACAAAGAATGACTTCTTTTCAGCACATAAGAAAATGATCTATAAAACAACTTCAGATTTTTAGTATGATTCTTCTTTTTACCAAATTCTTCCAAGAGATTCTGGCTTGGAAAAACTCAAATGATGTGCTCAGTATGAATTCAGATAAACACTGCTGATATCTTATTGGAATGATAAGTTTGGTTTTAGTCAGAATTTTTCTCTTTTTTTAAATTTAGAATTTTTAGCATGGAGTGGCAAGAACAGAGGGAAGCTTAAACTGAATTAAGATAAGATACAGAGATACTGGCGATTGCTCAGTTTTAGGAGGAGCAGGCCTGTGTGTTATTGAGGAGGTCACACTCCCCTTGAAGGACCATGTGTGAGTGTGCTGTGTGTTTGGATTTTGGTTTGCTCTTGAGTCCATAGGGTGGGGCTATGTCCAGGAACCTATTTTTCCTTGGCTGGGCTGCTGCATCCGCTGTGTCTACTAGAAAAATTTAACCCCTGAATGGCTTGGGATCTGTATAGCACAGAGACTTCCACCTTCCACAAGTGTTTCCCTGATTTCTTAAATTATTTGAGGTAATCTTTCTTCATCTACTTGCTGTGTTGGATGTTTAGACTGATGGTGAGATGGGCTAGAACCTTTTTGTTGTTGTTGTTCTAGTGACACAGTTATAATCTCCTTCTTATGGTAAGCTGGGAAGCGTTCTTAGGGATTTTATGAAAAATTGTGACATTGTCTTTGGTTACAAGTCCTACAGTGTGTAAGCTGATTTTAATTCTACTTGCAGATTGTACAGCTGTTTTACAACTTGCAGTTTTGTTATTGTTCATAGAATTCGTAATGCCTGTAACCTGCCTGGAATTAATAAAGAAGCATGGGATATACTTTTGCAAATGAATTAGTTGTGTATAGTTTTGATATGGGTCATGGAATATGAAGGAAGTAGTCATTCAGAAAAAAATTTGTCTTTTCACACTGATGACGTGTTTAGAAATAGATCTCATTGATTGTGAGAATAGACTCTTACTATAATAAAGCAAGGGACACGGGTGGCGCTGTGGGTTAAATCACAGAGCCTAGGGCTTGCCGATCAGAAGATCGGCGGTTCGAATCCCCGTGACGGGGTGAGCTCCCGTTGATCGGTCCCTGCTCCTGCCGACCTAGCAGTTCGAAAGCCCGTCAAAGTGCAAGTAGATAAATAGGTACCACTCCGGCAGGAAGGTAAACGGCGTTTCCGTGCGCTGCTCTGGTTCACCAGAAGTGGCTTAGTCATGCTGGCCACATGACCCAGAAGCTGTACGCCGGCTCCCTCAGCCAGTAAAGCGAGATGAGTGCCACAACCCCAGAGTCGGCTATAACTGTCCAGGGGTCCCTTTACCTTTACCTATAATAAAGTAAGTGTTTTACGGTGTACTCTGTATCAGATAATGGATAGTTTATGGAGCTCTGTGCATGGGACCGGGGTGTGTGTGTGGGGGGGGGGGGTAAGTGGCATAAGGTACATCACACATCAAATGGCTGCTTTAAGGGGAAGAAGTCAAAAAGGAGAACAAGCTCCTGTGCTCGCTAATGCAAAACTCCTTATTGTAGGTTTAAGAGGAACCTGATCCCCATTTAAAAGAGGTCTCGCTGACTACTGTAGCACTAGGGATTTGCAGAAGGGCAAGGAGGTCAAGCTGCATAGCTCTGTATATTTCTCACTTATCAATACCGACAGAGGGTCCTGGCTTCTTCTTTTTCTTTTGCAGTTGAAGTCAATATTAATATCCCAAGCTTAGAATCAAGCCACAGCTGAACGTACTTTAAGTGGCATTTAGGATTTGACATTCTTTGCTTTCTTTCAGGACTAGTCTGAGGAACATGAAGGCTCTGTCAGAATTGGATTCTTGAGCCCAGCCCCCAACCCTGTTGTACACAGAACTATTTTGCATGGTACATAGAAAGTAAGGAAAGAAAGAAAGAGACCAGGCTATCTTGGTTGTCACATCCAACCATTGATAAGAATATAGCTGAGTCAGTTCATTGGTCCATCTAGCTGGGCACTGACTTGAGAGTAGCTCTCCAGGGTTTCAGGCAGAAATCTCTTCCAGCCCTACCTGGAGATAACTAACCTGGGACCTCCTCATGCAAGGCAGATGCTCTACCACTAGACCTGGGCGATTTTTCAATATTTCGTTCCAAATCGGTTATGAAGTCCACAGCACGATAATGGTTTCATAAAGCAGGTGATGATTATGAAAGTAGCTGGGAAAGCAGCAGTCAGCCTGCAGCAGAATCTTATCAGCCCTCCCAATATACTTCTTTCGAATTTGCAGCAAGCCCCGACTCAGCAGTCTAGTAGCCAGTGGGACAGGTTGATAGATGTGGTTTATAGAGATACTGGTCTGAGCTGGCTCGGGGCTTCTTGCTGGGAGCTCCCTTTTCCCTTTGCCCCCCCCCTTACTCCCTCCCCCCCCCGTGAAAAAAGAAACAGGTCTATGGAAACCCCTGTTGAAGGTGAATTGCCCACCTGAGAGCTCCCAGTTAGTTTAGAGTGGTGATAGCTGTATCCATTTAGCAGTGGCGTAAGCCAGCCTTCATTCCATGCCTTGAAGCAGATAGTATTTGCATGCATGGTGCTAGACTATGTGATTCTCAGATATGGTAGGAGAAAGATGTTTATTATGATGACAAGAGACCAGGTTTTTTTATGGGTTCATAAATACTGACCCGGTCTACTATTCAGATTCTGTCTCAGCTCACCACCAACACCTGCCCCTCCCCTAATTATGTGGCATGTGCATTGACGGGGTGAGGAAGGATGGAGTTTGGCTTATGTGCTGGTGTTTCCTGGCTGCTCTCCCAAGTTCTCTGCATTTGTCATAGGACTTGGGGAGAGGCAGGACCCTGCATCTTTGCCCCTCTGTCTTCAAAGTTTCCTCCATTAATCTAACACAGGCATAGGCAAACCCAGCCCTCCAGATGTTTTGGGACTACAACTCACATCATCCTTGACCACTGGTCCTGTTAGCTGTGGATGATGGGAGTTGTAGTCCCTAAACATCTGGAGGGCTGAGTTTGCCTATGCCTGATCTAACAGAACTCGCTGCACAGCAGTGATGGTTCCACTTGTATCAATCTCTTCTCGTGCTTGTTATCAAATAGCAACCCCCCCGCCTTGAATATCTCTGTGATGGGGCAGCATGTTCTCCATTACATCCCACTGGGATGTGCATCTTGCCCCTAAGTGTTGCCACTGGGGCATTAGTAGGATTTATGGCAGTTTTATGGCCTCTTAGCTCTTCATTCCTCCTTCCACTCTCTCTGACTGTTGGTGTGAAGTCAGCAGTTGCTGTGTGAAGTGGAGGATACCATAGGGTAAAATCAGGCATCCTGGGCAAATCGCCAGCAGGCACTGGAAATCAACCAAATGAACATGTGGGAGGAGCAAGGGTGGATGGGACATGAGCTAGGTAATTGATCCTTGTGATTGGCAGTCACACTTAGGGATGGATGGATCAGTTTGTTTCCAATATGTATCATTTTTATATATGTTCATTCAAAAGACTATTCCAGATCATTACTGCATTAACTTGCAAATTTTAAAAAACAAGAATGTGTAAGCAACTTTGCATTTAAATATTTAAATGCTATTTTGAATGTCTTTCATCGCAAAACAAGCGTTTATAAATGTGTTTTTTAAATGTAAATATTTTTGCATTTGGGTATATTTTTTGGAGCTGGGAACTGCATTGCACACTTGGAGAAGTGTGAAATCTGAAGGTTAACTATGTTCCGTTTTGAACATTAGTCCAGGAGATGCAGATCAGGCCGATTTGCAATAACTGAATTCCTCAAGCTAGACTTTCAGGCTAATGTGTGCATGTATCTCGCTCTCCCTGTCCCATTCCTAGTTTCCCAGACAAAGCAGGGGAGTGGTCAGCTAAGAACTGAAGTCCTATGAGAACCAGAGACCTGGCAAGGGAGCTGTCCAGCAGTGCCAGCAAGGTCAAATTTCAAGTGCTGATTAGCAAGGGGGAGCCAAAGAGACAGCTAGGATTAGGCGATGGTCCATAGGATTATTGTACAACAGATTCCAAGCAGCAGCTGAGGGTTTTTGTAGTCAGTATGGACTTCAGAGTGACCCTGTCCTTGACCATTGCTTAACAATTAAACTAATTCTTATCCCACCCTTCCTCCCAAGGGTCTCAGGGCAGCACACATGGTTCTTCAGCTACTGGCTTTATCTTCCTAACCCTAATATGAGGTAGGTTGAGATTGAGAGGAGGTGAGTTGCTCAAAGTCACCAACTAAGGCTAAGCTTTGTGGCTGGGCAGAAATGTGAACTCATTTGCCTCTGACAGTGAAGATAGAACATTGTGGCTAGTAGCTTTTATCCTCTGTGAAATTGTCTAATCCTCTTATAAAGCCATCAAAGTTGGTGGCCATGCCAAGGAGGGAATGCCACAGTTTAACTATGCATTGTATGACGCACTTCCTTTTGTTCCCTCTGAATCTCTCAGCATTTTAGCTTCCTTTGCTGTCCCTGTGTTCTAGTATTATGAAAAAGAAAGAAAAACTTTTCTCTATTCATTTTTTCCACACCATGTATAATTTTAAACACCTTTATCATGTTCTCTTACTTGCTTGTTCTCTGAACTTAAAAGCCCCGAATGCTGTAATATTTCCTCGCAGGGGAGTTGTTCCAACCTCTTGGTCATTTTGGTTGCCCTTTTCCAACTCGAAAATATCTTTTGAAGTAAGGTGATCAGAATATTATTATTACTATTATTAACCTCTCAGTGGCTTTGGACACCATCAACCATGGTATCCTTCAGGAGCAGCTGTCTGAGTTATGGGTGGGTAGCACCATTTGCTCTTCAGCCTTATGGAGACTTCCTTGTGGGGTTCCTCAGGGTTCAATTTTACCTCCCATGCTATTTAACATCTACATGAAACCATTGAATGGGCTCATCTGGAGTTATGGAGTACGCTGTCAGCCTGGCACCTTCATTATATATCTTTAGGTGCCAGGCAAAAACATTCCTCTTTTCCCAGGCCTTTGGCTAATTAAGCAATGTGTGGCCTTTTAAACTGTATTGTTATTTTGTTTGTTATTATGTTATGAATTTTGTGTTCTTATAACTGTTCTGTGATCTTCGGGTGAAGGGTGGTAGGGCTTGCCGATCAGAAGGTCAGCGGTTCGAATCCCCGTGACAGGGTGAGCTTCCGTTGCTCAGTCCCTGCTCCTTCCAACCTAGCAGTTCGAAAGCACGTTAAAGTGCAAGTAGATAAATAGGTACTGCTCTGGTGGGAAGGTAAACGCCATTTCCGTGCGCTGCTCTGGTTTGCCAGAAGTGGCTTAGTCATGCTGGCCACATGACCCGGAAGCGGTCTGTGGACAAACGCCAGCTCCCTCGGCCAGTAAAGTGAGATGAGTGCCGCAACCCCAGAGTCGTTTGCAACTGGACTTAACTGTCAGGGGTCCCTTTACCTTCACTAATAACAGTAGACAATATTCCAAGAGCAGTCACATCATAGATTTGTGTGGTTTTATTGACATCCTTATTTTCATTCCCTTTCTTAACAATCCCTGTCATGCCATTCACCATTTTAACAGACCTACACAGCTGCACGCTGCATCGACATCTTTGCTGAGCTATCGGCTAGGACCTCAAGGTCTCCTTTCTGGTCAGTCACTGGCCAGTGCAAACCCCACCAATGTATATGCAAAATTAGGATTTCTTGCCCCACTTGATGCACTAACTGAAGTGATGATAGATGCTTTTTATCAGAGAAGCCACCTGGGCCCCTATGGACAAAGAGAGTTCTAAGAGTAACCCTGAACTGCATACCTATTTCTTCAGTGGGAGTGCAACCCCATTTAAAACAGGCAGACTCCCCAGTTCTCATCCCTGGGAATCACTTAAAAGAAGAAGAGTTTGGATTTGATATCCCGCTTTATCACTACTCTAAGGAGTCTTAAAGCAGCTAACATTCTCCTTTCCCTTCCTCCCCCACAATGGACACTCTGTAAGGTGAGTGAGGCTGAGAGACTTCAAAGAAGTATGACTAGCCCAAGGTCACCCAGCAGCTGCATGTGGAGGAGCAAGGAAGCGAACCTGGTTCACCAGATTACGAGACTACCGCTCTTAACCACTACACCACACTGCCTCTGTTTTCGTAGGATTCAGCATCAGTCTACTGACCCTCATTCACAGTGCCCTAGAAGAGTAGCTCATGGAACCAGATTTCCTCTTTCAAATCCCAGCACTACCTCCTATGCTGTTTCAGAGGGTCACAGGGCAGCTTTTCAGGAGACACATAGAAAGGGAAAAGTTCAAAAATTGCCCCCCTTTTCCATGGAGGGCATCCTATCAGTGACACTTGGCACATTGGAAATCTGGATCCAACCTTGATATATAGTCTACCTTGTTTCAAGAAGAGGGTTTGGTACATTTTCTCCTTTTCCCTAACAGCCAGCACAAATACAGTTGAAGGGAAAGTTAGCTGAATCCCAGAAACATGGCTGTTCACTAAGGAATGTTTGTTCATTAACCTTCAAAATGCTTTCCCCCAACACAATGAAATAAAGCTCAACAGATAACCGAGGAGTGTTTTGTTGGGGAGGGCGAGAATGGGAGGTGGGGTGGAAAGTGTGTATTTGTAAATATGTTTTCCACAAAGGGGATTTATGGCAGTAGAGCTTGAGGCAAATTGCAGTATTATTTCTTTTTACCTAAGTAGTTCATGCTAGTGTGTGGTGGGTTTTTGAGTGTGCTGTTGCTGCTCTGAATTGTGTGGGGCAACTTCAATGTTGCTTGTACAAGACATGAACATCAAAAGGCTTAGGTAGACATATTTTGGCTATCAAACTGTTTTGAAGCATTGGAAAAGACTATAAACATGCCATGTTAAATTTTTTAAAAGTAATTCTTGGAACAAACTATGTTAAAGGGTCCTAAAGCATGAAGTGTATTAGTGTTATGAGTTTGTTGATATTCCTTAGCTTTTCCAAAATATTTGGGCTGAGTGAAACTGCTTTAGCTTGTGGCTGTATGTGTCATAAGCTAGTTTTGGAAAGATTAATTATCAGTTCTAGTATTCAGAAATGTAACATCTTTTTTAAAGAATAAGACACACGAGGAAAATAATTTCTGGTGGGAATATATGAGTATTTAAATATATGTGCATATAAAAATGCAAGTTCGTTGTCTGTCTTGGTTATATAATTGGACCTTCTGTATGTTGCTGTCTCATGTCTTTTAAAGTTCCTTACATACTGGACATTCAGTGTCCATAATATATTTCACTGGCTCTAAGCAAGTTGTTTTTAAGGCTGTAGTAAGGTGCATGCAAGACCTCAGCCATCCAAGGCTATGTTCTGCATGATTGGCAAGCTAAGTTGGTTGGTTTGACAGGTTGGATTACATGTTGCAGCTGGTGGGACCCCCATAATCTTTTGTAAGATCACTGCCCTATCCAGGCACCCAATCATCGAGTTTCAAGTATTTTTCCCTATTTGTGGGCCTGCAAGACAGAATTTGGATTCTTTTTGTGTGCCATCCAACTGACTACCCAATGGTACCTCTCTCTGAGTTGGTAGAGGTGGTCTCAGGGGTGTTGTTGATCTCCCTCAGATGTATTATGCAGAGAAGGATAGGAGTTTAAGGTATTTTAAGACCATTGAGAATAGTGTTCCTGCCCCCTGATATTTATTATTTTGCTGCTTTGTAAACCATTACATACCCTTCTTTGAACTTCAACATTTGTACTTTTCTATTTTATTGTCTTAACCATATCTTTTTAACTTCCTTGTGCTACCTAGGGGGCCTTTTGAAAATAAAAATGGCATACAAACGTAGACTTCATCCTAAACTAATTTAGCTGATGAAAGGATTCTCTGTGTGTTTGTTTTGGGTTGAGAGAATACATACCAAATACATAGCCCTTGAACTTGCCAGGTTTTTGGGGGGATTTTAGCCAGGTTAAGATGGTAGCTGTTTTTTGAGCTGGGCTGAAATATCATAGAAAATAATTCTTTTGCTCTCCCCTCCAAGAATTATTTTTTAAACTCATACGTTAATTGCTGTAGAATTTCAGCCCCACCATGCTCCCATCCCCAGTTTTGTTACCTGTGATTCTTGTTTAATATTGTTACAGGAAGCAATGGGCTTGAACTGTATTACTTTCCAGCCATCCCATTGTTTGCTTCATCCACCACCATAAAGTAAAAATAGTCACTTTCTGTATTAACCGATCTGTTTAAAAACAATAATTTCCCTGCCCATCCCACAAAAAATTCTCTCCTACTCCAGCCCAGAAAACTGTTGAGAGAAGACTGCCTTCTCTCTGGAGAATATTCAGCGAAACGGTGGATAATGGAAACTGTTTTTGTTTAGCTCTAGACCTTTTCTTTTACCATGTATAACAGAGCCTACCCTGATATTCCCGGTTTGGGTTCTGAGAGTATCCATGTGCTGATGCCAAATTTTACAGCTAAATACAGTAATAGGAATTTGGAAGAGGAGAGCGGAAGCATGGAGATAGGTACTGCATGTTGATAAGAAGGTTGTCATTGAGGATTGTTGTGGCTTTGCCTAAAGACTAAAATAATTAGAAAGTGTACTTATCTTGTAGGTCAGTTGTGATCCCCACACTCTGCTTAAGTTCTAGCAATGGGGCTGGACTGGGCAGGTTACAAAAGCTTTAGATCTCAGGGTTGTTGACATTTTCCTATGGCATACAAATGGAACATTGGGGCTTCCATAATCTGCTCATGCCTTAGAGTGATTTTCTTGTAAGGCTATTCAATTAAATAAAAGGAAAGCTATTTCTAAGAGCAGCACACGCTACATTTCTCAAGATTGCCCTCAAAAAGCCATGGTAATGTCAGAGCTTTTAGGAATATTAATGTTTGATAAGTAACATCAAGGTGGAGTAGTTGTGAAAGAGGCAGAAATAGCCTTTAGCCAGAGCAGAGGTTTTGCTTCAAACCTCTGTCTGACTCAGGAGTCAGTGCACAGATCTGTACATGTGGCTGGGATGGAGAGCACACATCAGTTGCTGTCATTCCCACCCCCAATTAACCCAGGTGATCTGCATTGTAGTTTGCAACACCTGGTGGAGTGAAGCAAAAGCAGTACTGTGCGTTGCTACCAAAGTGCTTGCAAAGCAGACGGCTCTAAATTATTCAGGCAAGTGAACATTGCTCCAAGCAGAGGCAAGTAATATACTCTGCATAGTTCAACTCTGCATAGTTACTATCCTCTGGCCCTTTGGGAGAATTCCTTCCTGAACACCACTCTGCTCTCTGTCAGTGATGATACTCTGAGCAGGAGGGCCAGCTTGAATAAAATATTGGTGGGTGGGGGGCAGCTAAGCCACGCCCCACATAAGTGATCACATGACACTGCACACACACCATTTGAATGGCAATGCCCATCAACTTTGTGGAGGACCGGCCAACTCAAATATTTTAGGGGGTGCAAAGGGACCTTGGTCCCTAGGAGTTGGCTCTTACGGGCATGTGACAAAGTCTGTCCACTGAGAGTCACCCCTAACTTTACTGGGCAAATGTTTCCAACAACATCCAGTTAGGCAGGGTGTGGGAATCAGTACTAGATCTCAGGAGATCATAGCAGTGAAGTGAAAGATTAAAATATGTAAACAACCTAGCAAGATCCCCAAATCCTATTACTATATCAGTGTAGTTCTTTGCTCCCATTCTATTCTGTTCTAAAACGTTATTCCTCTAATAAGAGTGAAGCCTTCAGGCTTTCAGTTTGAAAAAAATATTTAAGGACAATTTTTATATCTAGTAGTTTTTTTAATTTAAATACCTCCCTCCTATTATATCTTGTCTCCATTGTTATTTTACTAGTCATCTTGTCACTATTTAAATTTAAGTAGATCAAATTCTCTTATTGTAGAATTCTCATTTGTTTAGATGGCCTACATTGTCTTGTGACTTTTTGCCTTTTCAAAATGATGGCTCCCTAACTAATAACATGTACTGTTATGCTTTGAATTTATTGGTTTTGAGCTCATCCTGTTTGTTCTTCATAGCAATTCTCCATATCTCTGTTATCCGCAGGGTTTTCCAACATGCTCCTCCTTTCTATCCAAGATTGCTAATGAAAATAGAATTAAAATAATAATTCCAAGATCAATCCATAAGCATGACCTTCTGGTTCTGAGTAGAAAGTTTAAATTACAGTTCCTATGTTAATATCTATTTGTAGAGAATTTACATTTAAGGTAAACCAAGTGGGGTGCATTTTCTGGTCCACCCAGCAGAGGGCCACAGGCAAACACCCAAAGCAGTGATTGGTGTAAGCCTGTAAGCCTTCAAGCCATGGTTCTTTGTCCCATGCTGAATTTTATCTATCCAGTCTGCTCCCTGTTGGGAAAAGAGACAAAGAAACAGCATGGAGGATGCTACCTGACAATGCTTGGAGCATTTCCACCTCAACAAGGGGGCACCATAGGACACATTTTTCCAAGGTTCCCCTCAAACTTGGAGCTGTAAGAAGCAGCCCATGGGGGGGAGGAGAGATCTCAAATGCCGCCCCCAGGCTGCAATTCTTGGTTTTAGCACTGCATAGTAGAGGATCCACATCTTGTGTCACATTTTAGTGACCCAAGTGCAGGACCCGAGACCAGGCATTTGATTATATACTCAGGGCCGTCTTAAGCATATCCAGCGCTGTGGTGCTAAGATCCCTCTGGTGCCCCCCCCGGCAACTCCAAAACAAGGGAGGGGGCTGTAGAAAATGTCCTCTGCCTCTCACACCGCCACGATCCCCGGTGTGGTGGCAGCGATCAAGCAGGAAAACTTGCTGGCAGACAGGGCACCTGAGAAGGCAGCCCAGGAAGGCCGCTTTTTGCCAGGAAGCAGGAGGAAGACAAAGACCGGTAGCAGGGCTGTCTTTCGCAGATGCAGAGGCTTGGGAGGGAAGTTGCACACCCACCAGCCATATAGTTGGCGGGGTGCAGCTGGCGGGCATGCAGGGAAAGGGGAGGCTGCCGGCAAAGCCGCGAGGCTCCCCCACTCGCTAGGGCGCCCCTGAGAGACTGGCGCCCTGGCGCAACAAACCACTAACACCAATGGGAAAGACGGCTCTGTATATACCGTATTTTTCGCCCTATAGGACGCACTTTTTCCTCTCCAAAAATGAAGGGGAAATGTGTGTGCGTCCTATGGGGCGAATGCAGGCTTTAGGTGAAGCCTGGAGAGTGAGAGGGGTCGGTGCACACCGACCCCTCTCGCTCTCCAGGCTTCGCGGACTTCTCCGGAAGCAGCGGGAGCACTCCCGCTGCTTGCGGAGAGTTGCCTGTATGCCGAAGCCTGCGCGCGCTGAGCTCAGCGCGTCCAGGCTTCGCGGACCTCTCCACAAGCAGCGGGAGCCAGCGCTGAGCTCCCACGGCTTGCAGAGAGCTGGCTGTTTGGGAGCTGGGGTCGGGGGGAAGCTCGGGCCTCCCCCGCCCCAGCCCCACGCCTGGGGGTAAAAATAATTCCCCCCCTTTATTTCCCCCCAAAAAAACTAGGTGCGCTTTATGGGACGGTGCGTCCTATAGGGCGAAAAATAAGGTACTAACAACATTGTGAAAGTAGATTAAGAAAACTGAAAGGCTGGTAGTTAACCTGTGCTGAATGTTTTTTCTTTTTTCCTTTTTTTTAAAAAAAGCACGCATAAGGGGGTTACATACTTAGTTGAAAGACAATAATGGGAGGAGGAATGTGTAGATTGCCCTTGGGGAGAATGTAGGGAGGGTGTACATAAGGAGGAGCCTGGTTTTTGTTTTTTAATGTAAACAAATAGAAGAAAGAGGCTTCTTTAGTAACAACCCTAATTTATCCTTTCACGAAACAACCTGATTTTGTAAACAGGTTTTGAACATTCAGCGTGAGATCCTTTGCCTAGCTTGAGGAGAGAATTGCTCTAATGTGAACTGACGATCAACAAGGGGTTTATCCTTATTATCTCTAGTGTTGTTTCATGAGTTTTGCACTGTCTCTTAATGAGCACTAAAGGTTTAGATGAGTTTGCCTGTGATGGCTCGCAGGGGGGAGATTGTGAATAAACCTCTCCCGTAATTTCTATTTTATTCTATATTTATTTTTCTGTGGCTTTCCTGTTCATCCCCTGCTGTGCTGTCACTCTGATGTGATGCACATGATACTGGTGTACTGTGCAATGAAGACCAATGTATACCAACAGTGACTGATGTTTAGACTTCTCAATAACCTTCAGTCTAAGCAGGGTTTGAGGTCATTATTAGGCATGAATTTGGAGGGAAGATGCACAGTCATTGGAAGTGGTGGCAGATGTTTTCCCTTGAATCAAGGGCGTTAAATGTCTGGTCATTTAAAAATGGACCCAAACTAGCAGACAGTCAATAACTTGTATCAAATTTGTACAGATCAGTTTTTGTAATTTTACATTTTAATATTCCAGTCTAAACAATTTTCGTTGTAGTTTTGTCTCCACACTTTAAGGCTTGAGATCCCTCAGTTACTTACAGTGTTCCATTAAGGTTAAACTCAATTATTTCTCATCAGATCTCTGTTGCACACATTTAACTCACAGTGTCAAATTATAATCCATGCTTGGTAGCCGAGCATTCTGTGTTTGTGTTTTATTCAGGGTGTGATGTGATAGACACACAGAGTTCATTAGGACTAAGATCATTAGACATGGCTAGTTATCTCTTCTGCTTTTTTCAGAGAAAATAATCAACCTAGAAAGGAGTAAGTGAAATCCATTGTGGTATAATGGATTGAGTGCCAGAACAGGACCTCTTTAAACCTTATGCTTGTATTCTTCTTTCTTATGATGCTCCTGCAAGCCTGTAGCCCTATTTGGGTGTTAGTAGTTCATGAAATTACCAGTGTGTGAGGGAAAGAACAGGGGTGTGCCAGTCTGCCCTGTACCTGTTGCTATATCTCCTGAGGTCACCTCTGCCCCAGCTGCCAGGGTTCTAAATCATATAGGGAACCTATGCATGTGTAGCAGGCCCCCAACTCCAGACCTTCCCAACAAGACCTTCCCCTCTACAATAATGCATCAACAGCCTTCTTAACTGGCATCTCTCTCTCTCTCTCTCTTAAATAGTTACATTGCAAACCAACGGAAATTAGAAAGCATAAATGAAAGTGATGTCAGAAGCTACGTTGGATTAAGAAATTTGTGAGTATATAATTTTTCATGTTTATTATTATAAACCACGTGTCTTTGTCCATTGTTGCATATGCTCTGTAGGGGTTAGGCAGAGTTCCTGCACATTTGGGCATCCCTGTTTATTTTAATGAAAAGAACAACTTTGCAAATGAAAAAGAATATATGTCCTTTCCATTGCATTTTGAAGCTCTCACATGCACCGTGGATGGTTTAATAAGGGCAGTAGTGCTTAATAATCTTTAGAATCACAGTACTATGTGCCTTCCCCAAATGTGTGCCCTCCAGATATTTTGAACGACAATGTCCATTATTTCTGAGCATTGGCCATGTGAGCCTGATGAGAGTTGAAGTCCAAAACATCTGGAAGGGACCAGGTTGGCCATGGCTGCATTAGACGTGCTGTGGTTACTGAACCAATATAAATAATCATGAAATACCTTGAGCTATTAAGGTAAAAGATAAAGGACCCCTGGGCGGTTAAGTCCAGTCAAAGGTGACTATGGGGTGTGGCACTCATTTCACTTCAGGCCGATGGACCTGGCATTTGTACACAGACAGCTTTCCGGGTTATGTGGCCAGCATGACTAAACCGCTTCTGGCACAACAGGACACCGTGATGGAAACCAGAGCGTATGGAAACACCATTTACCTTCCCGCTGCTGCAGTACCTATTTATCTACTTACATTGGTATGCTTTCGAATTGCTAGGTTGGCAGAAGCTTGAACTGTTATGCAGCATTAAAAAGGATTAACGATCACTTGACAATTCTAACTTGCATTTGTGTTTTTTGCCAGAACTGTGGTGAATTCAGGTTTGAAGTTTGTCTCAACCAAAGCTTTCCTGAAAAATCCCAGCCTGCATTACATGTAAGTAAAAACTTAATGGTTCCAGAATACGCAAAACTTTATCATACATCATTACCTTATTTGCAATCCATGTGAAGAAAATTAGAGGGATGCTGTTTAAAAATAGCAAGCTGTGACCTGCCCCAAAGTATTGCAATGAATCATTGGTGCTGCAAGGCTCCTGATCAGGGTTCACACCAACCTGGAGCAAACATTTTTTGTGGCTTGCAAAGGTGTTCACGTGTCTGTTCACGTGTCTGAGACTCGTTCAGGTAGTGATAAAGCAGGATATCAAATCCAAACTCCTCCTTTTCTTCTTCACGTGTGTGTGTGTGTGTGTGTGTGTGTGTGTGTGTGTAGATTTCAGGAGAGGGAAAAGAAAACAACATATTTCTCATCCCCTCAAAGCCTTTCCTAGTTGTTCTAAATGACAGGTTTGGGGCTGATTGCCAGCCTTCTACCTGTATCACTACGTAGCAAAGTGGGTGTGTCTGAAAAAAGAAAGGGAAAATATGCTGTTTTCATTTGCCTTCTTCTTGAAACCTCTCTGCATTGTGAGAAGTGGAAAGTTTTTTAACCTTCATCCTGACCCTGACCCTAATCTGTCCTGTTATGGGTTCAAGCAGGCTAATCCATGGCTCTCCCCTTTACTTTATTATTTATCCTCTAACACCTTTGAAAGCATTGAGCATTGTTGAACCATTTTAGCACTACCTTAATTTCCTTTTTCATTAATGCACTACTTCCACTTTTCTGCGTGCAGAAAGCACTATATTGTTTGTGGTTGGCCCTGTTTTGCTACCATACTGATGGCAGTGGATTGTTCAAGTTCAGTTTAGAAAGAATGATAAATGGAAATCTTCTACAGTAATGTAGATATATCTGGTTATATGTTGGAAGTGTGTTTTAAGTAAAAAAGTGGTTGCTGACTTTGCTTTTCATTCTGGATTGTTAACAGCTTGTGATACAGTATGAGGACTAAAGAGCCATGGATTTCAAGCTTGGAATCTAAGGGAAGAAAAATATTAGATACCAATGACCTGCTAATTGCCACTTTGCAAATTCCATGTTTTATATTTACACATAAAAATATCATGTATTCCTGTGAGACACACAGCACCTGAGCTAGCAGCAGAATGCTGATGGAGATAAGCATTTAAAGGCATGTGCATATTTGTATATTGTCAAAAGCAGTATACTACAGGTATACAGCATGTACACTAGGATGCACATTCTAATGTATCTGAAAAATGTTAGTGATACAGCAAGTGATATGCCTGTGGATATTTACTCTTGTATATATGTTATACAACAACAATACTTTATTGTCGTCCAAAGACCCACAAAAAAATTTCAAAACTAGATACAGTTAAAACGACCAGACAGACAGATGGAAAAAACCAAGGCCGTCATTTTGTTTTATTTAGGGCATAATCATCTTTGTTTCTTATAACCTCCGAAAGAAACTTTGCCATGGCCAGTGTAATATCATTTGACCTGTCTTCCAAAAGATATTCAATATGGGAGGCTTCAGATTTTCCCTTCAATCAGTTGATCCCTCATATTGCCCACAATGCAGTAGGATATGCTTCATACAATCGACGTCCTCAGAACATAAACAAAGCCTATTCTGATAGAGGATGCCTCTCAGTCTGCCATTTAGAACTTCCGAGGGAAATACATTTAGTCTGGCTTTGGTAAATAAACACCGATAGGTAGGTACAGGCAAATTCCTAAGTTATGAGGATATATGAAAGTCGTACCTGTATTGGATTCCAGCTGTGACCAGGCTACAAATTACATAAGATCGGGGTCGCAGGTCACTATGTGAGATGTCCCAAAGCCTTTGCCTCAGGGATTCAAGAGCAGTGTCGTAACCCAGATGATATAAGAGGGATGATGGCAGACCAATTGAGGTGGCTTTCCTGGCAATAGTTTTCAGCCATGGGCTGACAAACTTCTCATTGGTTAAATGTACTAATAATCCCTTATCCAGACCAAATACTGAGATCTTGAGCCAGTATCTCATGGCAGCCCACCATACTTTGGTGGAGAGTGGGCATTCACCTGTTTCCAGAAATAGAATTGAATTTGGGACACAGTTTGGGACCTGTAATAGGGACCGAAGAAACTTTGCCCGGAACCAGTCTAACTTAGGAAATAAACCATTGTACCAGACGTTTGAAGCATAGAGAATTTGGGAAACAGATTTTGCATTAAAAACCCTTAATGATGGAACATAATGGCCTCCCCTTGTAAAAAAGAATCAGAATATAGCGAGTTTGCTTATCTCCGCCTTTTGATAAGCGGTCTGCCTGTGGCAGTTCCAGGACTTTGAGTGATGAAATAAGAGCCCTAAATATCAGAAGCATTTGAATATATGTTATGCAGCTACATGTTCTGTTGAAAGATGTGGCTTCTTGAGTTTTGTCCATGAAACTTATTGCATAGGCCATATTGGGATGTCATGCTAAACCACAATTGGCTTGTTTCAAACAAATCATATTTAACATGAATGGCAGCTTGTTGCTTCAGATGACATGGTGAGCTGTTGGTTAAGCCAGGAGTGGGGAAGTTCAGGCCTAGGGGCCACATATGGCTTCTGCACGCCCCTCTGTCAGGCCACACACCCTTCCCCCCAGTCCACATCAACCCTGCTTTACTTCCTTGTCTGCCTTGCTGAAATGTGTTCTTGAGCTCTGATATTGCCCCTTTGTTCCTTGGATGGAGTGTATAGAGCAGGGGTAGGCAACCTAAGGCCCATGGGCCATAAACTACAACTAATCCAGAACGCGGCAGCTAGACTGGTGACTAGGAGTGGCCACCAAGACCACATAACACCGGTCTTGAAAGACCTACATTGGCTCCCAGTATGTTTCCGAGCACAATTCAAAGTGTTGGTGCTGACCTTTAAAGCCCTAAACGTCCTCGGTCCAGTATATCTGAAGGAGTGTCTCCACCCCCATCATTCTACCCGGACACTGAGGTCCAGCACTGAGGGCCTTCTGGTGGTTCCCTCACTGTGAGAAGCTAAGTTACAGGGAACTAGGCAGAGGGCCTTCTCAGTAGTGGGACCCTCCCTGTGGAACGCCCTCCCACCAGATGTCAAAGAGAACAACAACTACCAGACTTTTAGAAGACATCTGAAGGCAGCCCTGTTTAGGGAAGCTTTTAATGTTTAATAGGTTATTGTATTTTAATTTTTTTTTTGAGGCCGCCCAGAGTGGCTGGGGAAGCCCAGCCAGATGGGCGGGGTATAAATAAATTATTATTATTATTATTATTATTAGCCAACAGGGGTCATTTAACCGGCCCACCAGGCGCCCCCGAACCGAGCTGTCCACTTGGCAAGTCCCCATGATATGCTAAACTAGCCTGGTGCAGGGACTCACTTCCGCGGCGCTGGAAATCACATCTGCTGGAGTGAACCAGCCCAGGCAAAGTAAACCTTGCCGACTCCTGATATAGAGGAATGTGTGTAGAACATAGTCTACTGTACAAAGGTTGCATTTACACTGGATGCTCTGCCCACTTTTGTTTTTGACCCTGTCCCTCACCGGGATGTGGCCACCACAAAGTAGTGGGGCCCTCAGACTGAAAGAGGCTTCCCATCCTTACGTTAAGCAAAAAAGAAAAAAGGGGGAAAAGCAAAAGCTTTTGAAGTTCTTGTGACCACACTGGAGGAAGAGTGGGGAGGAGGCTTGCTGTGGCCTGTTCTACTCAATCGGAATATTTGTTTACCACAGCCTTCCTCAGCCTAGGTCCATCAGGTGGTGTCGGACTACAGCTCCCATAATCTCAGACCATTCGATCTGGGAATGATGGAAGTTGTGGACCACCAATGGCTGAGGAACCCAGGTTGAGCAAGACTGGTTTTGCGTGGCATTCAGACAGAGTCATTATTCATTTTCATATTAAGCTAAAAACAACCCAAAACAACCCCCCACCACCACTGTATATCCTTGAGTCTCATTAACATTGGTGGCAAAAATCCAAGTGATTTCATAGGGAGTAATGTTTGCTTTTTCTACTGAAGTTTAAATCATCAGAGTGACAGCATACATTTATGCATTTCACTGTTTCTTGTCTTATAACAATTGGTGCACATCTAGGATTTGGAAACCATTTTTGTTTTTGTTTTTTTGGCAGACATTTTAATGAAGATTGATATAACTGCATGAACTTTCCAACTAAGAAAACTATTTTGGCTTTAATTATGTCACAGGAGGAGCCTTTCAACTCCTTTTAAAATCCCTTTTTTAAAATAAACTGATTCCCAACAGTATTTCATGTGAAAATACTAATGATAGCGGCGAGCACTTAAAGCAACTGCAATAACGTCTGATGCTAAAGAATACATTTTGTCCCCTCCCCAGATGAAATTTGTACAGCCAAAATGCTTTCCTTTAGCTTGATTATTTGAAATCGGTAATAATGTAAACAAAGGAAAATAAACATTCCAGTAGATATGGCTTAAATGTAACTTACAGCATCACTGATTCAGTTCTGGCATTCTCACTGACTTTAAATTTCAAAACAATAACACTTAACAAGCCATTGAACAGCCCTGTTTTAGCAAAGCCACCTGTTTGTAAATTCAGCAGTCAAAATCATTAATGATTGTTATCGTGCTGTATGAACAGTCACTGTGTATTTAAGTGCCAGAATAAGTATTGTACAGTATGTGCTCTTCAAAACGTTTGGGCATTGATGCTCAGTGCATGCAAGTATATGCTAGGGACACTGAAGGGATTCAGTTCATTCTGTATTTTAAAGTGAACCAACCAAATTCACATTTCCAGATCATGAATTGCAAACACATCTGTGAGGGAGAACATTTTCCAGTGATTTATTTTCTGTTTTGTATGTTCATTAGTAACAATGAATGGCTGCTCATTGCACATAAATATTGGGCAAGTTTGGAAGTTTCAGAATTTTGAGCTTTGTTTACTAAATATGAGTAAATATACTAAATTGGTCACTTTGGGTTGTTCTGCTCTTTTCTAAATTTTGCAATAAATTTTTAAGCTCACAAATATGCCAAATGTGTAAAAAAAAATGCATGTTCTACTGTAAAAATCGCCCTCAAATGCATATGCTAAAAGTCCTCTTAAAAAGAATGCAATCAACTTTTCATTCATGTTTCATATTACTCCAACTGTGTAATAACTGACGTGCTATAGCCTGGCAGATTTCTCAGTTACATAAAATGGTAAAAAGTAGCACAAGTAGGAACAGTGTAAAATGAAGTCTTGCTTGACTCCCTTGCTGAAAGAATCAGGGCTTGCCTAATACACTTATTAAAGCTGCACATTATAATAAAGTCGGCAAACACCTAATTCACCCTCAACTGTGGGTGAGGAACCCGTGACCATCTGGTTGTTGATAGACCCCCAACTCCATTCAGCCCCAGTGCATTTGGCCAGTAGTCAAGAATGATGAGAGTTGTAAACTAGTGTGATGTAGTGGTTAGAGTGCCGGACTAGGACCTGAGAGACCAGGGTTCGAATCCCCACTCAGCCATGAAGTTCATTGGGCCAGGCACTGCCTCTTAGTCTTAATCTACCTGATGGAGTTGTTGTGGGGATTAATTAAGAAAGAGGAGAACCATGTATACTACAAATGGCTTAGCATGTAACACTGAGTGCAGCTCCTAATTTAATGCAGTTCATTACAAGTAGAATCGAAAGCATCTGATCTTCACTCAAGCAGAAGGCAGAGAGAGGAAGCGAGAGTACATGATCCTGAGGCTCATAGCTATTGTACTACCAACCTTACTGTATGTTTGCGAAACATGGACCACTTACAAATGCCATCTGCAACTTCTCGAAAGATTCCATCAACGGTGTGTCCGAGAAATCTTACACATCACTTGGGAAGACAGGCGAACTAATATCAGTGTACTGGATGAAGCAAAGATCACCAGTGTTGAAGCAAGGATTCTTCAACATCAACTTCGCTGGACTGGTCATGTTGTGTGGATTCCTGATTATCATCTTCCAAAGTGGCTACTCTATTCTGAACTTAAAAATGGAAAGCGTAATGCTGGTGGTCAACAAAAGAGGTTTAAAGACTGTATCAAGGCAAATTTTTAAAATGTAGTATAAACACCGACAACTGGGAAACACTGGCCTGCGAGTGCTCCTGTTGGACTTTGAAGACATTCGAACTCAGAACGCAAGGGAGAAACGTGCTAAGAGGAAGGCACGCTTGGCAAATCCACACTGTGATCAACTCCCGCCTGGGAACCAATGTCCTCACTGGGGAAGGACGTGTGGGTCCAGAACTGGTCTCCACAATCACTTACGGACTCATTGTTAAAACCGTGTTTATGGAAGACAATCTTACTCTGCTACGAGTGATCGCCAAAGAAGAAGAAGAAAAAGAAAAAGAAAAAGATAATACAAAAATATAGTTCAGCATTGTAAAGCAGACCAATACAGTGGTACCTCGGGTTACAGACGCTTCAGGTTACAGACTCCGCTAACCCAGAAATAGTTCCTCAAGTTAAGAACTTTGCTTTAGGATGAGAACAGAAATTGTGCAGCGGCTAAAGTGGTACCTCAGGTTAAGAACCAGTTTCAGTTTAAGAACGGACCTCCGGAACAAATTAAGTTCTGAACCCGAGGTACTACTATATCTCCTTAGGACTATTCCAATATTTTTTCTTCACTGCCCTAGGTGAATTTAATTCCCCCATCTTGTGTCCTAAGCAGCATATTAATAGCACTTTAATGACCAGGAGTTGACTATGCTACTACGACTATTTTTTGTTTTAATTTTTGATGACAGTGCCTTCCTTACTTCCTCTCTTTGGAGTGCTTCAGCTTCAGGTGCTGTGCAGTGTATCTTCATATCCCTTACTTCAGTCAGATGTGCACTCAACTGGGATGGAGGTTGTGGGGAGGCAAAACTGGCAATTCATGGCAGCTTCTACACTTGCTCCCAGCATAGCTGTCAATCGTCCCTTATTTGGCGGGACAGTCTCTTATCCCAGCGCCATGTCCCGCTGTTGTCCCTTATTGATGAGGCTTCGTTTGGCTGCTGGCTGGGCTTTCTGCCTTTGGCTCAGAAGGGCTCAGAAGTTGAACATACCTGTGCCTGGAAAATCCCTTATTTTGGCAGCTGATCCCTTATTTTCGAGGCTGCTGGTCCCTTATTTTCAAATCTGTACGTTGACAGCTATGGTTTCCAGCCCTAAAAAAAAGGTCCAGGTCTGCAGAGATTTGTAGTCTGAATGGGAACATAGATGACAGGGATCACTACAGCATCTACTAAGCATCTCCCCTGCTCACTGGGAACATTCTATTCTATTCTATTCTATTCTATTCTATTCTATTCTATTCTATTCTATTCTATTCTATTTTTCCTCCTTTGTCTCTTCTTCAATGAAGGTGTGCCCACCCCCACAGCACAGATGACCATGTGAACATAATCTAGAGCAAAATTGCCTCTGATCTTCAATCTAGTAGAAGACATTAAAGCTCATTATAGTATGACGCCCTGAATGCTTAATTGACGTGAAAGGCCTAATGGCTGTATTTTGCCATTTTCCCTGTGATCTTTCATGCAGTTTCAAAAGGATATATAAAAAGCTTATGAAACTTCTTAGTTGGCATGTGGTCAGGGTTTAGGTAAGTACAGTTTTCAATGAAGGATCAAAGAATACATGGTAAACATGTATATTGCTTATGAATAAGTTGAGCATGTAGTCAACATCTGAGAATGTCTTTGGAGTAAAACTTAATCCACATTTTTCCTCTACATGAATAGACCTGTTTAAAGGTGCACATCGTGATGAGTGCTTGCCTTTGTGTTGTGTCTCATCTTCAAGTTAAAGTACAGTCCGTATCGTTGTATAGGCCATCACCCAATAAAAAAACTGAAAGTTGGTAGCTTTACCAACTTACCAAATATTGCAATATTTTTATTTCAGATTTTTTTTTTTTACTTTTAATAATGACATTCTGTTTCTTTACAGTAACTTATCTGGAAACAAGTTTTCAAGTTTGTCCAGAAAGTCTTTCCGCCACCTCAATTTGACTGATCTGTAAGTAATTGTTTTGTTTTGTTTCTTAAATGTTGAGGGTTGGTTGTTGTAGTAGTTGCCATTATCATCACCCATCCAGCCCAAGCCTACTTCACAGGGTTCTTGTGAGGATAAAATGGAGAGTGTTGAAAGCTTGTGTGCTGCCTTGAACTCCTTGAAGGGAAGGTGAGATATAAATGTAATAATAAATAATTAAAAATAACCATTATCCAGTATTTAATGGACATGGAATATATCAAGGAAATACTTATGGGTTTAAGAAAAGGTAAATTTTACTTTGCGCAGGCCTAAAGACATTTGTGTGCTCTGGTGAATGAGATGGGTTGGTCACTACCACAAGTTTTGTCTCCATACTCCACAAGCCTTTACTGGGAATGTTTGGGGACTGTGGTGGTAAAGAATATGGGACAGATACATGTGATGAGCACAATACAGACAAACAACTCACTTCATCCCATGGAGACAATTTAAAGAGACTTCCATGCAATCGCTGTATTGTGAAAAGGACTCGTAGGCTAGAACTCTTTAACAGGGGATCTTCTCTCTTGCCCCTCAAACCACAGAATCCACACTGCAGATCAATCTACTTTTGAAACACTAGAGAATTGCAGTGGCAGTAAACTGTGCACTATGGGAAGCCCTTGAGCAGGCCTAGCATCACGTGACCCTTTAACCTGATGAGAATTACTGAACCCTTGGTGAAGCAGCAGACTTAATCGCTTCACCTAATTAAAGTTTTTAGTTACTGGGGCAGTATCACAAAACTTGTAAAAGTGGATCAAGTGATGCTTGAGCTGTGCTTATGAAGAAGTAGTCAGTAGGTAACATACCATGGTCATGGGAATTCACATCCTGTTGCTCTAAAACGTTTCTGTGTGGATTGGACCTTTTGTTCTTTCGTCTTTGTCCTGCTCTTTTGGAACTTTCTTCACATCTTTATTGCACTTGTCTTTCTGGTGAAGTTGTACAGTAAAAGAAAATTTTGTTGTTTTAATCAGTTGATAGAGAAGAAGTAAACTATGACTATCTGGAGGATTTAAAAACTAGATTTGTGTTTGATTTTATTTCCTGCTGCTTCTTAAACTTGTCTGAAGGCACATTATCTTACCTGGACTCATTGTGTTGAAACCAGTGTTAATTCTACTCAGAGGAAACCTATTGTAATTGAATGGACATGTGTAACTTAGGTTCATTCATTTCAGAGGATCTGCTATGAGTAAAATTTAGATGGATTCAACTCATTAGCTGTAATACCAGTAAATATATATTTTAAAATATTTGTTACATATTGCTTTTTAGGGATTTACTGGTTTTAGAAGTTCCCAAGGAGATTCTAATCATAGTTAGGTCCCATGGTATGTGCAGATATGGAAATTTGATAGACAAGGGAAAATATACTATGGCCTTGGAAAGCAATGTGATTACACTTCAAGAGGCAGCATTAGTTTGCATATTTTTGTAATGTAGTAGTCATCAAGCAGCTGGATGAGAAAGATTATTGTTTGAGAAAATAGAGTGACCATGTTTGGTCGATTATATCTCAGTAAGCTGAGATATGAAGAAGTCTTTTGAATGTGTGAGCAACTCCTTTACTCCACTGAGTATTTTCGCTAATCCAACCTCTATAGTAAAGATTGTACTATTCAGTTGAATGTGATACTTTTTTGTCAGCTCATATTAATGTACGTTGCTGGCATAAACAGCCGAATGATGGCATTTTATAATGCTCCTTTTGATCTTTCATCTGGGTGCACATAGACTCTCAAAAGTTTAAAGAACTTGTGCTAGCACTGGCCAGGATTTAAGTTCAGTTTTCAATTTGTGATTCAAATAGGACATGAGGAGCACCCACTTTGCTCATGGCTAAATTGAGCATATAATTGAGACTATAAAAGTTGGCTTGATAGTGGAATCTGCCTCATATATCTGTAGGTGCCAGGTGGGGCATCCAGTTACAAAACTTGATTCTTCTGTGCAATGAAAGTGAGATATGAAATTACTCCTACAGAGGAAAATAATCCAATCTCCTGTTCTGACTGTCCTTTGACTTCCCTGTAATCAAACAAACACTTTGTTTTAGATGTCATGGTAGACATGAGTTGAGAGAGGTTTTAAAAGGCCATAGCTTTAAGTACATTTTAAGAGATTGAATTTGTTGATTATAAGGTATTTGGATGCTATAACAATAAGTCAGTCTAATAAAGTAGAGATTTGAGGGGAGATGGGAAGTTATTGGTATAACAAGGGTAGAGAACCTATTATAAAATGTAACAATAAATGGGTAGCAATAATCTGAAAGAAATGTTACTGTGAAAAGAGAAGGAACAATGTACCACATTTGATGTTTACTGAGCAAAGGGCAGGGAGCTGATCCATAGCTGTCAACGTTTCCCTTTTTTTAAAGGGAAATTCCTTATTCTGAATAGGATTCCTTGCAAGAAAAGGGAAATGTTGACAGCTGTGAGCTGATCATTAAGATTTAGGAGCTGGGCAAGTCTGGGTTGCGCTGCTAAAATGTGCTGCTATATCGAAGACAGAGGAAATGTTTCTGAATGGCCCACTAAATCCCCAAGGGGAGCTAGTTTATAATCTGACAAGCACAGCCTTGTAAACAAAGGTTACTAGCCTGCAATTTTTCTTTTACTAGCCTGTTGTGGCTGGCAGAGGTGGGTGAGAGAGCTCTGTTTCTCCTGCAGTAGCATTTACATTTCTTTGCATGGATGATGTAGCTTCTCCCGTCTTGCAGCATGCTTGGTTTCTTTGCTGGGCACAGAGGAAGGATGGAGTCTTCCATCACCCTTCTGCTGGCCTGTTTATGCGCCTGCGTGCAATTCCATGTGTTTACCTAAATGGAACCAGCGGAATAGTGTTTAAAAGGCTAGGCCAGTATGCACAGTGGGGATTTAAAGACTTTAAGGTTATAAGAAATTCAGATAAAAGTTAAAACAAACATGAAGCCACGAATCAGCATAAAATAAGTATACTTGGAATAGGGAGGGGCGACAAACACCTAATCTACTATGCATATACTTTCATCTCTGTGTCCACCTGATTTCCTGCTGGGTATAAATTAAGTACTGTATTATGGAAGTGTGATGATTATTATTAAGCAGTTGCCAAGTCCTTCTTTTGGTGTCTCCTCCAATACAGTGGTATCTCGGGTTACAGACGCTTCAGGTTATGTGATTTCGGGTTGTGCGCTGCACAGAACCCGTACCAGAACAGTACCAGAACAGGTTACTTCCGGGTTTCGGCTCTCGGGCATGTGCAGAAGCGCTGAATCGCGACCCGTGCATGCGCAGACATGGTGCTGTGGGTTGCGAATGTGCCTCCCACATGGATCACATTTGCAACCCGAGGTTCCACTGTACTCCTGGATTAGACCTGGGCAAAGCTTTAGATTGGCAGTGTCATGACAGGAAAGTGTGAATGCTATCTTGAGGCTGTGGGAATTTGGCTCCTACTGAGTTGCCTGAGTGCAGATAATGGTTGTAGTTATGCTGTTGAAAGACTGACCCATGGATACTTTTTCCTTTTGTATTTGCTAGCTAAAGGCTACCATTGAAATGCATGGTTAATTAACATGTACTCTGTGTAGCTGTAAACCCAGATTTGCCACCAACAGTTTAGCAAGCTGGTAGAGATACACTTGCCAAGGAATCAGAATTGGCTGCAACTTCTTGTCTAGTGGTTAGTTGGTGACAAATTGATAGATTTATGTTCCGAAGCCACTGTTTACATTTCAAGGGAAGCCTCACTTTCTGCCAATGGAAAATTTCAATGAAATCAAAAGCTCCAGAGAGACATTTTTTGTTAGGACCATGGCAGGCAGAGAGACAGAGGGAAAGAGAGTGAAACTTCCTCTTCCTCCCCATCTCCAGTCCCAAGGCTCTTCGGGCTTCACTTCTCACTGCTATTCACATAACAAAAATAAAAACAAACCATGTATGTAAATTTTACTCAGTTTATCCCTCAGAAGCCAGAAATTCAGCATTCCATTTTATGAGAGAGGGGACACTGGGAAGACCAGACCAAGTCCCAGCCTTCTCCACTGCCCCATGTTAAAGGAGAATTAAGGTGGGACGTGAGTCGTTTGGTACAGTTGTCTCTCTTTATTGCAAATCCCATCCTCTCCCTCTGTACTGTCTCCCACGCACCCCTGGAAGAAATCCAGTGCTGACCCAAACCACAAGGTTTGTAGGAGTGGGGTCTTAACTTTTCCAGTCTGTTAGCGAGAATTTGTCAAATCTGTAGAACAGTCTGTTTTGATCGGAATTATCTACTTTGGCTTGGGTCCAGTCCAAATCAAGAGCTTTGGAAACATCTGAACTGTTATGAACATTCTGCTGAGATTGCATTGGCAAAAAGGATTTTGAAGATCGTGGTCAAATCAAATATAACTCCTGTAGATTATTATAATTAGTGCTGGTTTGTTTCTTCTTTTAATGAAATGTCTTTGGCGGCTCAAGCGGCACATAAAAAATTATCCTCATGAAACATAGGTATGCTTTTATGAGCAAAGTTGAGATAATGTTCCGTTCCTGAGCCAGACATCTGGATGTTCTGTGCTGTGTTTGTCTCCAGCATCTTTGCACTTAGCGCTGATTTGTGGCTTTCATGTGTGTTTTAATTAGAATAGTTCTGCAAAGCTTTCATTTGAATTCCTCAATATGTGCTTACATGCTTAGAGTATGCAGTTCAGCTTTTGTTTGTTATTACTCTTTGATATTAGTTAAACACTTTTTGCATCATTGCCTAGAGATCTACAGATTATTTCTTTTTAGAATAATTGCATCACTTACTTTGAATACTTTTCTTTGGCGCTTCAATATAAAGGGAGCTAACTTTACACCAGAATATGAAAAACATTTTAAAATTTACTTTCTCCACAAATAATACTGGAAATCACATACGGTTCATATTCCTGGTATTGTTGAAATATATGGAATTGCTCAACAGGTTGACTCTGTGCTTAGCACAACTCAAACTAATGGTAGAACGCTACTGAAGTCAGTGGAATCACATCTCTTTCCTCCAGTTCAAGACCTGGTCCTTGGGCTGAAACATTTAGTCTATTCATCAGTTGGATTAATAGGTTAGAAAACATTTGATTTAAAAATGTGTCCCTAATTAATTGGGAGTTTTAGAAAATTGCCAGGTTTTTTTTTTAAAGATACATGTATGTATGTATGTATGTATGTATGTATAAATAAATAAATAAATATGTATGTATGTATGTATGTATGATATTGACAGTATCAAGTGCCATGTTAGAGTAAGTATTCCTTTCCTCTCCCATATACACCTGTGAATGCCTGCTACAAGACTTGCATGAATATTGTTTTATTCATATACAGATTGTATTGATTAATCGATTGAAATGTATGGGCTTATGCACAATGCACATAGGTCCTATTTCACACCCTTGCGTTTAGGTATGTTAAAGATGGAGCAATCATGCCAGGTGGGAGTGGGAACGAGCTATGTTAATTGCTCTCCATCATGGAGCCGATCAAGGACAGGTAACATTCAGTCCAGCCTTAACGACTTCTTAATTAGGTGACAGTCCTGCCTGGTCTCATATTAAACTTTAATTTGGAGCAACATTTTTTTTCTAATGCATTTGTACATACTGTCTTGTATATTATTAATTAGTTTTGGAAAAGAAAACCATATATCCTGTCTTTTTAATCTTTGTAGGATTTTGGATGGCAATCCATTCAAGTGTAACTGTGACATTATGTGGATCAAGATATATCAAGAGACCAAGTTTCCAAAAGCTCAGGATTTTTACTGTATGAATGACTTCAACCAGAACATATCTCTGAGGGAGAAGCCAGTCACAAACTGTGGTAATGCACTTTTAATGTAGAATGATTGGCATGTGTGTTTGATGTTGCTAAAAGTTTTGGAGCACAACCCATTAAGCACCTTCCCTGTCCAAACCCCATTTAATCAAACTTTTATTAGATCATTTCTTCATGGATTAGATTCTTGTTTATAATCCAGGTGCTAGTCTGGTTTGTGAAAGATAAAAATCATACTTCAGGAGAATGTTTAAAGTTAAGTTGTGCATACCTGTTTCTTAATCAGTCTTAATTGTGTGCAGGATTTCTACTGGAAATGTGACTTTTGTCACTTTTTGGATTCACTTGTTAGAATGATTTTTCAAGTGAAAGTCCTATTTTGCCTGGTGAAGAGTGGATAAAACTTCCAAAGTTAGTCCATCTTTTCTGTGTTGCTTTATGAGCACCTTGACAACTGTTGATATTCTGTTACACTGTGACCGTTTGTTAAGCTGAAACAGATAATTTCAGGTTGAATGAACCACAGAATTGTTCCCATTCTACATCTTTTTAAAATTTCAAAATGTGTCAGTCCACTTTTCAATATTTAGTCAGCAAGTTGCACGTGCTAAAAAGAGAACTTTTTTGTGGGAGGATTTCATTGATACAGAAGTGGGGAGAGAGAATTGGAAAAAAATTCCCTCCCCCCTGCAGGAACTTCTGTTGAACCAAAAGCCCTTACATTCATTGATGAACACTTCGCATCCAAGCCTGTGTATTTATAGGTGTCTTGCCTTTTCTGAAGCTTATATTGTAGAAATGGGAAGGTCCAAAATACCATCTACTCTACATTGTCCATGCCATCCAGTGGCTTATACCAGTTGCAGAAATGTCTGTTCCTCTCAGGGCACTGATATTATATAGGCTTTAGGTCTGCTGAGCTTATAGAAAAATATGTTAACTTCTGTTTCCTCCATATGCTAGTTCTTTACTCGTGACATACTTCCCTCTAAGGAGTACATGGCAGAGATCTCCCTTCCTCCCCCTTTATTTTTGTTATGCTGCCCCTCCAGGTGCCCTTGCATTCAGGGTGCTATTGTCTAGCTCAGGCATAGGCAAACTCTGGCCCTCCAGATGTTTGGGACTACAATTCCCATATTCCCTAGCTAACAGGACCAGTGGTCAGGGATGACGGGAATTGTAGTCCCAAACATCTGGAGGGCCTGAGTTTGCCTATGCCTGGTCTAGCTGCTCTGGGGAAGCAATTTTGCCTAAGAGAATAGCATAGGGTTGAGTGCACAGGCTTCATTGTCAATTTTTCGCCAAGCAGTCCTGCCAGAACTGATCCATGTGCTTACAGCTGACAAACTAGGGACCTGAGCATCCTTTCCAGAGTCCTCCAGCTCTGAGGCAAGCAACATTTTAAAGGTTTATGCTTCTAATTTTTCTGCTTAAAAATACACACTTTGCATTAAAAGTAGGAATAAAGAAATGGTTTAACCGAGAAACAGGAAGCATGTAATGTGTTGTTTTCAAGGTTAGGAACAAATGCATGGTCACTCGTTTTTCTTCCTGTTCTGTAGAAACAGACTGCTTTTGACTTGTTTTTCTGCTCAGATAATTCATCCCAAGAGATGAACACCCACTTCTTCTTTGACTTAGCTTTTTTAAAGCAACATTGTTGTACATATTTATTTGATGTAATAATTAAATTAATTGCCATTGCTTCATTCTGAATTCCTGTGAACTTGCAAGAGGACAAACATTTTTTTTAAAAAAAAGAATCAAGGATGTAGGAAGTCAAAGTCATTTGTTCATTTATTTTGACAGATGTTCTACATTTTGTATGGTTATAATTTCCTCAATATATTGCAAATTTAGTATTGTACAGAAGGCAGTATAAGTGTTAGTAATGCAAGACCTTACATCAGTCAGCTGCTAATAAATTACTTGCTGGGAAATGAAGTGAGACTGTTGTGGTTTCTTGGTAAGGTTATTCATATTAGCAGACCAGTGTAGCAAGAAATAGAAATCGTTGGTGGTACTGCCTGTACTCTCTTTTTATGGTTTAAATGGTCAAAGACTTGCTTTTAATGCTTAGCTGAAAAAAAAATTAAGTGTGCAATGGAAGTTTATTTCTAACCCTGGTAAAATATTAACAAAGAGAACTATGAAGAGTGGGTCAGATTTGGCTTACTTCTCTCTCTTTTCTTAAGTATATTTCAGCTGGTTCTTAGACTGCTCGCTGATGAACTGTAGGGGACTTTCCTTCTTTCCAGCTGTTAAGTTGCATTAAAAATACTGTTTGTTTATGTTTGCTGCTAGCTTGCCATTTGTTGACTTCATTTGGAGGTGGTATATAAAATAATGTCATTTAGAGGGCATTGTTAAGTGTTTAGTT